>NC_062221.1:61356886-61977355 GCF_902686445.1 Sciurus carolinensis | reverse complement strand
TCTCTGTTGCTTTGGACCCCAGGTATCAGAACATCATGTCAGGAAGATGTAGTAGAGGAAAACGTCTCAGTTCGTGACAATTGGCAAACAGAGAAAGAGAGCAAGGTGCTAGGAATAAAATATAAACCCCAAATGCACATCCCCAGTGACCTACTTCCTGTAGGCATACCTTATCCACTTATAGTTACCACCCATTAATCCATTGAGATTATTAATCTGTTAATGGATTAGTCTGCAGCTTATATTACATTTCTCATGATTTAATCATTCCACTCTGAATATCCCTGCATTATCTCATACATGAGCTTTTGGGAGACATCTTAGATGTAAATCATAACATTTGGTCAAATGCTATCTCAAAGTAAAGAATAAAACAAGGGCCGGTGATGTAACTCATTGGTAAAGTACCCCTGGGTTCAATCTCCAGTACCCTCCTTCCCCCCAAAAGTAAGACTGATCTCTCTCTAGTCTCTTGCTTCTTCTCTCACCATGAAAGTGCCCTTGCAGGTGCTTTTGCTATTTGATGCCCATCTCCAGGTTGTGGTAGAATCAAATGGACCCTCAGCAAAGAAGAAACACAAGGTCTGCTCAATCTTGGATCTTGAGCTTCCAGACTCCAAAACTCCGAGCTAAATAATCTTCTCTTCTCTTTTAAGTACCTAGCCTCAGGTACCTTTTATAGCAATACAAAATGCACTAAGATAGGTGGGACACGGGGACCAAACTTGGCTGTGCCTTGCCACTGTGACTTTTTTAGCCTTGTAACTTCCAGCAAATGGAATAAGGATCAGAGTCACAATAGTTCTGACTGGTAAAATGATTATAGCATTCAACGATATAGATATGGACATAGGCTTAAGAAAAGTTTAGTAAGAGAATGCTAGGAATCACAGGAAAAAAATTGAAGGAAATCTGAGTCTGTAAATTCATACAACTACCAGATGCTAGCATATGCATTGACACAAAGAAGGTCCTGTAGTTTCTAAAACAAGGTGCAATCCTCTTTGGTAGCTTAGAATGATGTATGACTCTTTTACTTATAAACTGTCCATCGTGTTTTGTACCCAAAGTTAATAACTTTTAGATGACACTTGGAGAGAGATTTATAGCAATGTCTAATTGATTATTCATGGTCCAGTTTTCTAAAGAACTCTCTCCACAGCATGGAATGAGGTTGCCAGCCAATATCCCAGCTGAGAAACTCAGAATAGAAAGAAAAACATATACATCAATTTAATTTGAATTGAATCTGAGGCATGTGTAGTGGAATTCTAACATCTTTTGAATACCACTGTATCTCCTTGATATCTCATTGAGTTAGTTGGTAATTTTCCCTTTTTCTTATTTTTTAAAAATTTCAACCTAGCATTCTTCTATAATATGAAAAGATATATAACTTATATCAGTATATAAATGTATTTTCATTGGTTTATCTTTGCTGATAGTGAGAGGGAGATATAAAGTATAAAATTCACACATTCTTTTAATTTTTTTGATTCATACAAAATTAATTCCTCAGTTCCTACAATGCACTCCTCTCTTAATTTCTCTTCCAGTACCCTTCATGGGTCCTGTTGTGGTTGACAGCATCTTAGACTGAGTTCTTTTCTTTTTCTTAGTTCACTTTGCTAAGTGCTAGAAGGGCAAAAGAGAATTTTTAAAAAATATTGTTATGATTGGATAGCGTGAGCAGAGAATCTGAAGAAAGTCCAGTTCTTTGCTCATGAATTGATTTAATAGTTGCCAACTAAGGTTCAGGAAATTAAGTGCTATATTACTTGTAGCCTGAGGCTCCTTGGAGGGAAGAAAAATGCTTCCACTTTTCAATGAGCAGTGGGAAATTGTTCTAAGACCATCAGGAAAAGTTTTATTTCTGTGAAAAAGAGCTCTGTGGTCATCAGAGCAAAAGGGCATGAAGTTTTACATTGTGAAAGGTTTGTATTGAACAAACCACCAGGCCTTGACCCTATGGACCTTGGGAGGTGGGAAGGTATGGTGTATAGAACTGAAATTGTAACTACACAGAAATTATTCTTTTTCAGGAACACTTTAGGGTTACAGATATCCCGTGCTCCTGAATGAAGTACCTAGCCATCAACCTGAATTTCTTTTTATAACAGAGGACTTGGTAACAATATTCAATTTCCTTCACCCATTTATTCAACTCAAGGAAATTTGCCTTAATAATTTCATACAAGTGGGAGAAAATATATGACTGGGGATATTCTTTGTAGGATCAACTGTAATAGTAAAAGATGGAGACAATGTAAATACCTAATGGTACAGAAATTATTAAATAAATTCAGATAGATAGAGGTACATAAATATTCCACAGTGATTAAAAGTTATTGAGTGGACTATGCAACTGGAGAAAATTGATCCCAAACTAATATTATACAGCAGGAATTAGTAAAGAGGCATAGTAATAATAGCCAGCATTTATCAGGCTCTATTAATATGCCAAGCACTTTTTGGGCCCTGCCTTCATTCATCTTCACAATACTTCTGTGTGGTAGCTACTATTATTATTCCCAACCGTGGCATGGGGGAACTAAGCAAGGATGCACAGCTGGTAGCTCTTAGGTCTGGCATTCAAACCCAGAGAGTCTGTTTCCAGAGTTCACACTTAATCATCACTCCATTTATGATTCACTAGCAAATGGCTATTTTACATGGATTATTCCTGGCAACACTCCAAGTACATGTAAAAATCTCTAAGAGAATACACAGAAGCAAAACTATTAAGACCACTGAAATTTGGAAGAGAGATGATTTCTATTTCTAATATGTGGTTTTTACTATTTAAAATATTACAGTTATGTGTAACATTTGAGTACAAAGTTTGAACTTTATCAAAGTAAGCCATGAACCTATTACAAAAGAGAGAAGTTCTCTGTCCCAAATAGCCACTTATACCATTTCAAAATCCATTCTTAAAGCTCTAATATTAGGTTTAATGTGAGATAAAGGTCATCAGCACAAGATGGTGAAAGAGTAGAGGCTCAAAGAATGAACACTGTAAAAATGGAAGCGAGAATTGCTGATATGGAGGTCAGAGAAATACAGCCTGGGTGATCTCTTCCTAATCTCCTAGCCTATCATTCATGTCAGGGATAATGAGTATAACTGGCCTATGAAAACTTTAGGTTAGACATTGAGGAGGACTTCTGGAATTTAGTACCATTGTGTTGGGTTATGTATTCTTGCCTTAAAATAAAAGTTTTTTTTTTTTTTTTTTTCTGTAAAATATAGAGATATCCACCTCTTGGGAGAGCAGAAATGCTCATACAGACAAGGAAAGAATATTTTCAAATGAAGGTGGAAGGTAAAGCACCTCGTGAAATATAGAATACTGGAATCAGAAGAAGAAACTTGATTTGTGTAAACATGAAAGATGCATTGTTAGGAACTTGTGATTTGGGGTGCTAAATTATCTCTGGTGAATTTTTATGATTTTGAATAATGCAAAATCATGTATTACAATTAAAAATAGTCTTTGGGCGTTTATCATTTTTTAATTGGGAACTCATGGATAGTTGTAGGTATCATTGATAGCAAATTTGCATATAAGCATATGAGCATTTTTCAGAGAAGAAACTTGTATGGTTTTGTCAAATGTTTTTCAATGTCAGGGATCCTTAATTTCTTCCTGTAGCATCTCCATTGATGTGTTACAGGAAAGGGAGGACATGATACATGGTAATTTAGACAGACATAAATAGGAATGGTTGCTTATATAGAGCTTTGCTGATGACTTCTTTTGTTGTGAATCTAAATACATTATTGAAAACTCTCATTGAAAATGAAAATAGAAAACACATTTTATATGGCTTCATTGGTCTCTGGTCATCCAAGGGTGTAATGCAGCTCAACCTTGCATCTTAAGTTTTGGGATAAAGATGGGATTAGGTCTTTAGGAAGATGCACCTGGGATTGGTTCTTCCAGTGGATACTATGTTACCCCACCAGTCATGCATATTTATCTGAGGTGTAACCTGAGACCCCCTCTCTGATGGAATCAGTGAGGACTGGCACTCAGTGAAATCTCCCTTACTTGCCTGGTGTCACTTCTTCTTTGCATTGCAGGCAAATCGGTTGTTACACTCTTTAAAATGTAAACTTTTGGGTTTCATGTAATTCAAATTTATAGGTACCAGAATTTAAGTAAGCATGAGATAACTTCTGAATCCTCAAGGAATTGGTCTCTTAAAGCAAATAACAAATGAGTAGAGCTCCATTTCTCTTTTATAACTCAGGTTTTATTGCTTTTTGCTTAATGAGTTTTATTGAGATATAATTCACATTTATTACTTTCACCCCTGATTTTATATTGCCTTTTATTAGCTTTAAAATACTGTTTTTGGATGCATGATGTATGGTATGTGTGTGTGTATATGTGTGTGTGTGTGTATATGTGTGGTATTTCAAGGTAGAATGAACTGACTTTTAAGAAGAATGTAGTTAAGAGAACCATTTGGGTTAGTAATACAGGATGGAGTAAGATTAATTGGAGCAGAAAAAAATAGAATGTATTAAAAGTTTCCAATTAACATGTTCATTTTTAAGGCTACATTTTTTTTCCTTTTAATATCTCCACTGACTCTGAAAATTTATATTAACCCTGACATTTAAAATTTAGACAATTAAACTTAGGATGAATACATGTCTTTATAAGAAAAATATAGGAAGGTAAAGACAAAGCAGTTTAGTATTTGATGTTGGTTGGAGACAACCTTCCCTGAGGTTCCTGTGATGGAGATTTCTAGTTCATTTATTGCCTGTTATGTGGGAGGGTAGAAACTCTATTTAAATACTCATGCTTGGTTGTCCATTTATACATTTACTCAGCTTTTTTAACTTGTTTTTCCAAATGCTGCCTGACTGCCACCTGTGTATAATGTCCTATCGTATGCATGGTATGTGTTTTAAAATCAATAAGAGATGATTCCTTGGGATGACTCTAATTCACAATAGCATGTTATGCATTTTTTTTAAAGAACTAGAAGAGAGGAGTTTGAAACTCCAGACATGAAGAAATGATAAGAAAATGGAAATGCTAATTACCCTGATTTGATCAGTATGTGTTATATACATGTGTTGAAATATTACACCAAAAGAATGTACAAAAGTGATATTTTTTACAAGTATTACAAGTATTTATTTAATAAAATAAATAATAAATGATTCTTGCTTTTAAGGACATATATAATCAATGTTCAGGTTAAGGATCATGGTGTCACACACTGGTAAACAATGCTGTGCAAACGGAACAATTCATTTAAATGGAGAGGGTTTTATGCAAAGGTAGCATGAGAGGCCATGCTAGGGCTTCAATTTGAGGAAAACGTTAACTTATTGACTATTTGCCATGTGCAAAACCCTGTGCTAAATGAATCCTTTTCAATGAGCCTACTTCTTCCAGTCCTAGCCCCACAATGTTGAGAAAAGAAGTGGAAGCTCTTAGAGGTTGTTTGTTTTCAGGCCCAAAGGGAGCAGAAGCCTTGAAGTCACTGCAGTCTTTGCTAAATTCACAGGGGTTGGCAAACTTTTTCTTAAAGGGCCAGATAGTACATATTTTAGTCTTTGCTCACCACTACACAATCTCTGTCACGATGACTCACTTCTGCTATTGTAACTCAAAAACGCCCCTAGACAATAAGTAATTGAGTGGGCATGGCTGTGTGGGATACAGAAAATTTAATTTTACATGATTTTCATATTTCACGAAATATTTTTTAAGTTTTTTGGAACCATTTAAAACGTTGAAACCCTTTTTTTTTTTTTTTGGCTCATGGCTCTGCAAAGTCAGATGGTAGGTTGGATTTGTCCTCTGTGACATAGTTGCTGGCCCCTAATGGTGTGTAAGAGGCACTTTATCAATATTTATCACAACACCTATTTAAGGGAAAAACTGCATGCCCCTTACCTCCAGGCCCAGAACCATTGTATCACACAGCTCCTGGTTCCTCCCTTTGACTGCTAACCTGTGTGAGTAGCAACTTGCCGTCATTGACTTTGCAGTTTGAGTGACTATGACCCTGTACTCCAACACTGGGGAATGTAACATTGGTTATGGATGAATCTGCTAGAAATGAATGTTAGGAAATTAGCTAAGATGAAAGTTGACTCTGTTATTAAACTAAGAAATGTTTCCAGGACTGCACTTTAAAAGAGCAAATGCAAGTCATACTTAGTTTACCTTGTTGTCAATTTTAATGAGCAAAAGCTTTTTGTATTTTCTCCTTTATGGTCAGTTCTCTCAGTTTTGATTCAAACATAGAAAAAAGGTCTTAAGTTTGCCTTATGTGCAACATGGATATGGATACATGATATCCAATAAACTTGAGTTTACCTAGTGAGATCCATTACACTAGACCTCCTTCATGCTGACCAGGACTCTTACAGAGATGGCGAAAAAACAGTTGGCATCAGACGGTGGATTCCAAATACATTTTAGAGTTCACTAGACATTTTGCTTTCAGGTCTCTGGCTAGACTTCTGGAGTCCAACTTTGTTGTTGTGGAAGTAGAATCTGAACAACAAATAGTATGTTACATATTTTAATGGAAATATGACTTTGAAGGCTCTATAAGTCTAATTATTATGAAAATTCCACTTAATAGAGTGTAAAATGTGGTCTTGGCAACTGGCCTCTCCTCTCTGTGCATCCGTTTTCTATTCTGGAAAATGGGGTAATGTAGCTATTTCCTTGTGTTGATGCAAGGATTAAATGAGGTCATGAACCAATTCAATTATTTTAATAATCCCTTTTTAGAAATTTTATTTTCTTTTTCATCCATGAAAGAACAAAACAGAATTCAAGTTTTCTAGTTTCCTAATATGTTTATTATGAACCCAAGTAATTTTTCTCACAAATTTGTTCTTCTGACACTAGTCAAGTATAATGTGCTAAGCCAATTGTCTTCTTTGACTTTTAAGACTTCCTTTTAGAAAGTTATTTGGTTAATGAGCAAATTAACACAAAACATTAGATCAGTTTTAGCTATTGTGCATGAGGAAAACATTTATCTATTTTGTGGATTTCTGGATATGATAATAGATATGGTGATTTATAAAAAGAAATTTCAATATCCTCTACCACATTCTTAGCAAGAATCTAACTCACAGTGAGATATTAGCTTACATGAAGGGAGGGATTGATTCGTTTGATTTTCCTCAAGGGAAAACAGTGTTTCAGGCTTTAAAGATGAAATACAGCAACAACATTAGCCCCTCTTTAGTCTCAGTTAGGAGAATTTGCTTTAATTCCACAGACCTCTGCTCTGAGGCTCTTTCCTGCTCTGAATATTGATGCTCACTGTCGAAGAAGACTTTTTATCAAAGAATAGGAACAGAACGCTTTGTTAGACTGCATTTATTGATCATGAGAGGGCATCTTTAAACTAACGTGTTTCCCCATTTGACCCTAAAATCAGGATATCAAGACCTTACTGGATTAATTTTACATTGATATTTTATTTCCTTCCGATTTAAATTTTGTATGCATAGTTTATTTTATTTCAGTTCAAAAATTTCCAATGTAGTTAGCATTGTATCTTACTGTGTTTTTCAAATTAGTGTTTCTCAAGTTGGCTGTACCTGAGAACTATGGAGAGTGTTAAAAAAGAAATCCCGCCCCTGGACTCATACACGTATTTATTTGGCTTGAAATGGGGTCCAGGCATAGAGTTTGCTTTTTTCCTCCTTCTTCTTCACTTTCTAAAAACAATACTAGATGGATTTTTTCTTTTCTGTTTTTTCCATTTTGTATTTTTGTTTTTTAAGGTGAGTTCTTGTTATGTTGTTTGGGCTGGTCTCAAATTCACAGGCTCAAGTGAGTATCCTCACTCAGACTCCCAAGAATTGGGAACTATAGAGATAGGCCACCACATCTAGCTCAGATGATTTTATCATATAGCTTCAATTCTTCTCATGATTTGGTTGGAATGTCGATATAGCCAACAGTACAGATCCAAGGACCATATTTTCACAACGGAAGGTCTAAATTAAAGTCCAATTTAGCTAGAAACTTTTTGTCCATGAATGCCTTGACTGAACAATTATTTATGAAATAATTAACTTATGCTTTGTTACTCAAAATTACCTCATTTTCAGCCTCTTAAACTGGACCATTTTTACTGTCACAATGCTTAATTCAATTCTTTGCTTGCTTTTATCTATTTTGCTGGATTGCAGTGTTGCTCACAGTAGAAAAATGCAAACATATGTTTAAGTAGCTTAAGAAAGAGTAGAGGGTCAGTGCTAACAACCATGATGCACAGTGAAAAACGATGAAGAAGTAAAATTTTTTAATTTACCCTTAGTTTTGAGGTGTGTTTTTTTGTTACATTTTTAGGTTTTTAGAAATTCTTGATGTCTGTCATCTTTTTCTTTTCTTTTTCTCTGATGCATTTTTGTGTGTATGAGAGAGTGATTTTTAGGAATTTTCATCTCTTTTGCTGATGCATCTTTCTGAAGTAACTAGAAAAGTGCTTGACCTATTTAAAAAATATAAACTTGAAATATATATATGCAATGAACTATTGGTAATAGATATCTGTCACCTCATGTCACACTGAGGGCAGTTTGTGAGAATAGTAGAGAAGGAGAGGAAGGAAAGGACTTTTGCAGAGCACCTGCTGCAGATGAAGTGTTCAATGCCCACAGAGGAGGAAGAGTCTTTCAGTCGTTTTTTGCATCACGGAAGCAAGTCTTCAAACTTCACTGCCAGTTTTGTTTTAAAGGACGCTTTGTTTAAGTATTTCTATGCCGTGTGATTGCAACTCTTAGTCTTATTGGAAATTCTTCATCAACAGAAGAATAGAAGATCATGGGAGTTTTGTGAACAAGTTAAGATGTTTCGTTCAGTTGGTCTTTAATAAGGAAATTTTCTAAATATTAGAAGCTCTTTCTTTCCAACTTATTACCTGATTTTTTTTTTTTTTTTTTTTTTTTTTTTTTTTTTTTTAGTAAATCGGTTATTTCTCTTTCATTTTTTTTTTAAGTGACCAAAAGCAAACAGTAATACTCCCTAATGTACTTTTAGGATTTAGTGAGGGCAATACATTATAATATAAAAGATTTTGATTACTTCATAAGAAAATATTCTATTTCACATTTATTTTATATCTCATATAACTGGACTGTTAATTCATAATATTATCTATTTAAGTGTCTCCAGCCAGATCTTAAGAGGACTGTGAAAACTTTATAATAGTATAAATTTTATTCTTAACACGCAGTTGATGGCATTGAGTTAATCGTTTTTTTTGTCTTCAAAAGGATTTTTTTGCTTATATTTCAAGAAATTAACAAGGTGATCAGCAGTTCAGTTGGCAAGGGAATGAAGAGTAAAGTTTATGCCTCCCCACTGCTAGCTTACTTGTACAAAGCAAATGTCAGAGGTAGCACATGGGGAACTTGTAATGGCTTAATTTACATGTATGGAGTCAGCACAAAACTAATAGTCTGTCACTGAGGTTTGTTTGCTAACTGCTAGGTTTTAATGTTAAGTAAATGAGTGTGAATTTTAACAATACTGTTTCTCAGGCCCTCTTTGGGAGCCTGCTGCCTTCCTTCTCTGGGCATACCTCAGGTTCCAGGACATTTTCTGAATACATTTTCTAATTCTGTAGGAGCTAATGTGGCAGACTCTATTGTCTCTGGCGGTTGAGAACCTCCCTAATAAAATCAACAGGACAACCTTTACAGGAAAACAGGCCTTAGACAGATTATTTTTCATAGACCACTGCTATAGTTTCCTTCACATGTTCCTTTTTCTAAAAGGACAAGTAATTCAGACTGTTCCACAGGTTGCTGGAGAAATGACATTGCATTTTCTAAAGACTGCCTAAAATTACTATGGGTAGGGAGAACTCATTTTACTAATTTATTAATAACCAGTGTGTCAAAAACATGCCTTATACTATAAACAAAAAATGATGTTTTTCTCCCACTGTCCCCTTATACTTTATTCAGGGGCCATAATTTTCCTCCGTTGTTGAATATAGCCTTAGGCATGGTTGTGACATCTCTATAGTCCTAAGGACACAAACAGGGTGTCAATTCAGTAAGTGGAGTTGAGTCCAAGCGAAATAAACCTAATTTCAGCAATTTGATCTGCCAGTAGTTCAGTCCTTCCCCAGCTAAGCTTAGCTGTGGTGTGGAAGTTCATAGTTGAAAATGGAAGCCCAGATCTGGTCCTTTTTCTTAGAGTATCTTAGTCCCTCCCCTTTCTATCTAGATACTGTATTAGCCCCATCAGGACCCAGTGTTCTATGGAGGAAGAGTAGCTGGGAAAATAGCAAGGTCTCATTTACCAAGATAGCTTCATTCCCCAGTGAAGTGGTTAGGTAGAGCAGGTCAGTATGAAGTTGCCTTTTTCTGTCATGGAATCTTTAAAGATTCCTTGCCGACTTCCCTTGCATTCAAGTTCCCTTAACTGACATCACTATTATAGTTGGTTCCTTTGTAGCTCTTTCCTAGCCCCTGCATGTCCTAGTCAATATACGTGTAGTAAGGTCCCTCTGGGGGACCCAAGATTAGCATATCTTGTCCACAATAACACACACCTCTTCCCCCACTCCCTGTTGACCTTATCTGATCAGAGAGAACCCTATACATTCCTTGTTCTATCAACTTCTGGGGGTTGCATTCTATCTCAATACCTTGGCATTTTCAAATCTGCTATCAAAGCAGTTAATGAGCCTTTCCCTCTCACTGTGTATTTCTTTGGCATGAGTTTCATACTAGTACAATTTCTTAGATCTGTCAGGCTCTAGTCCTCTGTGTCTTTCCATTGTAGAGAGATAATGCCCATCAACCTCTACTGCATAGTGGGAGGGGAAGGGAGACCTTCAGCTCAACTACAGCTTTCTCTGGAGAAATAGCATCAAATGAAACTGGAATAGGTAACTGGTTGTATAATAAATTTATGCTCCATCTACATATTTTACTCTGTGAAAATTTATCCATAATGAAAATAGTCAAACATCAGAGACATTTATGAGAATATTACATAAAATATCTCCTTTATGAGGGATTAATAATTAAGAATTCTGGCATTAGACCCAAAGTGCTAGGGTTGAATTCTTGATCACAAAACCCCACACTGACTTCTTTTCATTGTATTCTATGCTTCAGCAAATGTTTTCTCTAGCTGTTACCTAAAAGTTCCATCTCCACTATTTTTCTTTTGAGGAAATATTTTTAATCTACTCTCAAGCTATAGACTTCCTAAAAAATAAAATAAAATAAATAAAGTATAAGTCATCACCACCTCTGCTTATAAATATTTACTAAAATCTTTTTTATCATGAGGAAATTATTTGCATACACATCCACCCATTGTGTGTTAGAGCCTTACTGAATTTACTCATGCATGCAGAATTTTCCTGTTGCAGTTTGATGCATTTGAAGTATTGTGATAACGTGATTGTGCTCAGCTCACCCAATTTTCTTTATTTTATGTATATAAAAGAAATGACAGCTGCATTTGATATACTGAAATTTGCTTTAAAATTATGCAACCTTACCTCAACATCTATTTTCATAATAATTCATATTTATCACTGCAGAATAATGAAAATAAAATCTACAGGACAACTATTTACTTATTATATTATGGATATAAAATATTTATGCATCTATAAATATAATATGTATGTTGGTTCATACTAAGGATTGAACCCAGAGTCATTTTGCCACTGTTCTACATCCCCAGCACTTTTTAGTTTTTATTTTGAGGTGGGGTCTCTCTCTAAATTGTATCTATAAATATAATATGTATGTTGGTTCATACTAAGGATTGAACCCAGAGTCATTTTGCCACTGTTCTACATCCCCAGCACTTTTTAGTTTTTATTTTGAGGTGGGATCTCTCTCTAAATTGTGGAGGCTCTCCTTGAACTTGAGATCCTTCTGCCTCGGACTCCATATTATCAGAGATTACTGGGGTGCTCCATCATGACTGACCTTGCAGTATTTTCATTACAGAGATTTTCTTTATTCAATTTCTCAGCAATACTTTGTTTGATATCACACTAACATTTTCCACCTCTGATTTTATTTTGTAGCTCTATTAATCAAACTCTACTCCATGACCTTGAAAAAGGGTCTAAATAGAGGCTTGCCCCTTAGCAGGATAAATTGATACAAGAAAAGCTACTCCGATCAGATCATAGATGCAACCAAGTGATTTCCTTAAATTTTCCAGAGAATCATTTTTTTTATCTTCTATTAGAATGTATTCAGCTGAAAAATTTCAGTTACATAAGTCATACTGAAGGTAGTGCAGATGATGGGAATAAATATACATGCAAACACACATACACACATTGTAGATACTGGTGATGAATTTGATTCATCAGTGACACACACATTTCCTGAATTGCTAAGCATTGATGACAACATCCAATATTCAAATAATTTAGAGAAATAAGATTTTTCCCTTAGGTTTTCTTGTTTGTTGTTTCCTTTCTCTTTATGCAGAACAAGAATATCTAAAGGATCTTGAAGGTACTAGAAGAACCTCCAGCCAGCAATCTGCCAGTCTTTACTAATCTGCTTTTGAGGCTCGCAAATGTGTTTATATTTTCTTTAATAGCATAAAGCTAAATTATTTCAAAATTACTCTTTGAATAGTTTATGACAGAGAAAAATATTAAGGTGGCCAAGATTTATGTTTTGCAAACCTAAAAAAACAATTATTTTGCAGAGCTGGGGTCTACCCAGGGCCTTGCACATGCTAGGCAAGTATCTGCCACTGAGCTACAACCCCAGGCCCCATGTTTTAAAAATCAAATAAACTCTGTACTCCTTATGATTTAAATTCATTTTCATTATAAGCAAATTATTGATTAATTCAATGATCCTAACTGACATTTATTTTTTCACTATAACTATAATCATGTTATCCATTTTCCCTCATGTAAAATTTTTCTGGTTTCTCCCCACCAAATAAACCTTTTACACACAGCTAATTTGTCACATTTCTGTTCATGTCAATTTTTTTTTTTACCTCTGTCTCTCTAATGCAGAAACCTCAGAAGTCCTGAATCATATAGGATGAGTACTGATTAGAACTCAGGAGTTGGAATCTCAAACATCTGATACAGTTTTTCAAGCTCTTGTAGCATTGACTACCAAAATGACCTTCAAGTTTTAAAATAGACTAATATTTTTTAGACATAGCTGATCTTAATTTGTAAAAGGTGTAAGTTTGTAGTTCTTATTATGAAATATGGAGAAAGTTGTTGTTCACTGTGGCCACTGGAACAATGTTCCAAGGGAGATCTTTGGCAAGGTAGTATTTTCTTGCTTAGCAGAAAACATCCTCTGCTAAATAACTAGCTCATTTGGTTACCCCAACCAACCAGCAAAATCAGCACCAGAAATTCCTTTATGATATAGATGAACTACACTTAATCATTATTGCATCCAAAGTAGAAGTAAAAAAAAAAATGTTTCTGATGTAGAAGATATGGAGAAAGCTATTCTTTGAGAAAGAAAACTTTATGAGTCAAAAACTCAGGATAATGATAGATAAGGATTTAAGGAAAATTACTCAAAAGTCAGGGATGCCTCTGATTACAGGAAATATGTGCAACTGATAGAGGAATTAACACTTTCTCTGTCTCTCTCTCTTTCTCTCTCTCTCCCTCCCCTTTTCTGATATTGATATAGAGATAATTTAGGCAGTGGGTAGGTTCTTTCTGATGTCTGTTGAATAGGAAGCTGGGTCTAAATAACACCCTTGCAAACTGGGGCATATGAAGATCTTGGCTCTATAGCCAAATGCCAATGCTGAGACTGACGGAGCTTTTAATATCATAAGATTACTCCAAAATGATATGAGATAGTATTTATGTAATCCAATAAAATCCATAAAAATTAGAAAAGGCATGTGGCAATGATGATACTGTTCTAATATTTTGAAGAGCAACTAAGTTACATTGCTTTACCTTTGCATACTGCTTGAGAGTTTAACAAGAACCAAGCACTAGAAGCCTCTTTTATTTTAGTCTCAGAGCATAATTATAATTTATGTGCTTGTGGAAAACAGTTATTGAAATGTGAGGTTTTTCTGAGAGGCATGATGCTTGAAATCCAAACTTGGAAATTGGAGTTGGTAAAACTAAAATTAACTTCTATATAACCACTAAATGGATCCAAGCTAATTAAATGAAAGTCCAAAAGCTTAAAGTATCTTCTTCCAATTTGCCTGAGTTCAAGAATGCTCATTATGAATATATTCCACCATTTATCTGTGTATCTATGCATAAATAAGTCCATGAAATAAAACTACAAGTGAGACTATTCTCCAATAAGATTTCTAGAATCCACTTTACTATTTTTATGCAGTTACACAGGAATCTATTTTATTTTTGGTCCAATTAAAATGACTCAGAAATAAAGCATTTTTCAGGGAGCAAAATAAACTGAGGCTTTAAAAATATTTTGACATTAAATGTATTAAATGTATTGAATATATGACATATACCACAACAAATGGTGTGCAAAATACATTATCAATTTTAAAGTAAAGAAACATAAATATGTATACATATCCTACTTACTTAAAAAGTACATAAATGTGTAAAACATAAGTTACAAGGAAATATAAGATGTATAAATATCTATATATTAGCAAGTCTGATTTATGTATGTGCATGATTAATGCATTATCACTAAATTTAAATGGAGGTTGCAAATCACCAAGAGAATAAGATATTGCAATAATATCAATATTTCTCCAATCTACACTCTTTAAAAAATCTATATTTGTTATTATTGAATGTTTCAATTATTTAACTGCTATACATTTATGCAAATTTACAAATTAAAGGCTGGAAATCAACTCCCAGTGACCCAGGAAGGAAGACTCTACCTCTTTGTAGCTAGTTGGATACAATCATGACAGAAGTTGAGGACAGGAAAAAGCCTACTAGCTGGGTCTACTCTTCTCCAGCAAGAACCCTAACATTTATGACATTGAACTCATCATCTGGAGTAGCATAAGGCAAGCCATAGAGATGTGATTTGCAGTTGCACCCCGCCGCCACCAGAAATGGTGTTATAAAGCTATATAAGTCTCATTTAATGGACTGTTTTACGTAGTTATTGTGGAATACCAACCAAGTCTTGTCTGATGAGTATGCTCATTAGATGCTGTATAACTCCAGAAAGGACATTAATAGCCTCTGGAGATATTCCATAAACTTAATAATAATACACACATCTCTAGGAAAATGTATGTGCATGGTTATGTTTAAAGTTAATATAACAGATTTCTCTTCTTCATATTAAAAACTGGAAGTCAGACATGAAAAATACGTATGTTTAATCATTGACAAATATCATTTTCAAAGCACTGCAAAAAAATAAAAGATTACTTTTAAACAATAAGGTTGTGTTCCCCTATGATAACTGATCACAGGTTACAAGTTACAAAAATCAAAACAATAGTAGAGCGTCAAGTTGTGCTTATATTTGATATGTAAAGTAAAATCCAATTTGAATTTAAATTTGTTATCATACCACATATGAATTGTAATTCCCTGTAAAAATTTAGGCTGTGATCTGTACATTAACATGGTACCTATAGTGCATTGATAATTCATACTTTCCTAGGTGGAATGACACTTTTCCCCTACAAACTTTCAACCTGCTCAGAATGCACCTAATTTGGTAAAACTCTAAAATGTTTTCTCTTTCCTGATAGATTATAATTTTAACATATATACCTCACACCTAGACAAAATTGTTAGCTTTTTCTGAAGTATTACAGGGTGGAACATATACAATTTTATTGTAGCAATATTATTAATAATTAATAACAATTTTTATTGCTTTAGTAACATCTACCCTTCAGCAAGGGCTTGCAATGTACTTAGCTGTTTGATAAGTGCTCTGAAGTATTTCTATTAATCCTTACACCTTTTAAAGGAATAATGTATTAAATTCCTCTCAATAGGTAAGGAAAGGGAGGTATTAGCAGTCTGTTTTCTCATATATGGTAAACAGTGGGATCACAATTCATGACCTGATCAGCTTGCATCCAGGTTTTAAACTCTTTTTCCCACTTGCCTTCAATGCCTGTCTGTATAATCTAATGGCTTACTATGCATTCAGCTGAATGAATATTTTGAATTTTAACAACAGTAATGTGCAGTGTTACCTAATGTTCTCTGAATAATTTGGAGGAGTTTTGTATATGTTCACCATGAAACTCATAAGAAAGGAATAATGATATAAACACACTTTTTACTGTTTTACAATTTCTTTTGATGGAATTGTTAAACTTAAGCTGTGAGAGAAGTATAATTCATCATTTTAACATGAACACTTATTATCTTTCAGTTTTATCTTTGAATGCTTGCATATTACTCTTTCTTACTTGCTAAATCAGATATTTTGAGTTTAAAGGTTAAGTACAGGTTATTATCAGTCCAGTATCACATCCAGTGCAGTTGTCCTCTATGTTTCCATAATAGCCTCTATGATCATCTTCAGTGATAAATTTATCAAATATCCTACATGTGTTATGTCGAAAGTAACTATAACACACATAAAATTGCATACATATTATTTCATTTATAAAATGCATCCTATAACTATCAAAAATGAACAGATAACGAAAATGTGGAGTATATGCACAATGAAATACTATTTAGCCTTAAGAGAGTAAATTTTTAGTGTTTTCACCATAAAAAATGATTTTAGTTTGTTCTATTTAGTCATTCGACAAGCATATGTATTTCAAAACATCACATTATACATGGTAAGTATATACAACTCTTATTTGTCAAATTAAAAATGAATGAATTAATAAAAATGCTAAGGTAGTGTTACATATAGCTATTTTAAACTAGTTATCATATAAGTAACAAATATTATGTCAATGATAATGCTTGATTCATTCCCTTTTTAAAGTAAATGATTTTCATATACTAAGTCATTCTTTGGAAAAAAAAATTCCTGAATTGTTTATGCCAAGAGTCTCAGGAAAATGTTAACCTTTATCTGGATTAACATGAGAGTGCAGGACATAAAACAGAATTTAAGTGACACCATCTTCCCTCCTATACCACAGACTTGAGGCACACCCAGCCTTCCCTTCCCCCATTCTTTTAAATGATTTCTTTATTGAGCTTAATTTGTATTTCTGTACCTATTTTACAGAACGTCAGGTGAAAACGCTAATCTCAAACTCTGACTTCTTGTCATTAACTAAAGCTACGTATACTAATCCCTTTTCTCCCCCATCCTCTGTCCCCCTCTCTCCTTTTTGTTCTCCCCTTCCCCTTGTTGCCACTCCTTTTTTAAGTACTTATGGAACATACATTGCTCTTGCTGGGATTCATGATTTCTTAATATCATAAACTATCCTCCTTCCCTTTCCCTCTTCTTTAATAAGATTAGTTCCGTGTCTAGGAGCAAAAGTCCAAGATCAATAAAATGATGTCTCTGTTCCTAGAAGTGCTATCATCTGGAGGTTGAAAGGAAGTGACAGAGCGCTTTCATCAAGTACCTAATTGAGGGAGAGATTTCAGACCCTAAGGCCTGGGAAGGGAGATCATTTTTCTTCATTCAGGGTCAGGGCAAATTTCTCCTTGAGTGCAAGTGTAGAGAGAAGATGAGTTCTTGATATGTTTTTTATGCCATTAATCTTTGAGTCCACTGATCAGTTCATCAATACTTTCTCAAAAGAATCATTTCATGTTACTAAAATAGTTACCAAAAGACTTGATTATCAGTAGGTTTTGAAGATTCTTTGAGTTGTTTTCTTTGCTCTTAAGACCAAATCAGTTCCCCCAGGGTATAATGACATCAATGTTTAGAAAGGCAACAACATGAAAACCACAAATTGATATAATGCTTTTAATTAGCATTAATCTTTCTGGAGTTCTTTTTGTTTTCTAAATTTCATTAAGAAATGTATCTTGTGGGAATTAAGTAAAGTTTTTAGAATTTTTTTTTCTGACTATCCAGTCATGATTTTTATGTGGCTTACACTGGTCAAAATAAAGTTGATTGTTGTATTACTTGAAGACAGGTGATTATTTCTGAACTATCTGGCAGTAGAAAGCACCTTGACAGAGCATTGATTCTAGTTAGAATAAACAACCTAGATACATATGTTTTTATTTTCTCTGTTCCTCAGTGGTTAGAGATACCATATCATTTCTTAAGCCTGAATGTTTTATCATTCTGTCAGTGAAGAATGTCTTCTTTTGTTCTTTTTAAAATATCTCTGGTTTCCTTGTTTTGGGACATGAGGAAGATCTTGTCAAAAGCCATCATAAAATCATTTTTTATATATCGAAGGTGGACTTATCTTTAAATTGTTTCTTCTGTAGAATCATCTTAATTTATTCAAAGTATAAATGGGACAACGTGTTGCTGCTCATAGGGGCAAAGTGGTCTTGTTAAAGAAAACTTCTTTGTTTTTCCCATTAGAACAGTATAAGCGTGGGGGGTTGTTAGTTGTGGTGGTGCCAAAACCAGATAATTATGCATAAGAAAATCTGTCATGGAGAGTTTAGTCTAAGATGTACTTACTGACTGTAGCAGTAAAATACTTCTACTTTTTGTTGTTGTTGTCAGTGAACCTTTATTTTCTTTATTTGCGGTGCTGAGAATCCAACCCAGTGCCTCACATGTGCCAGGCAAGTGCTCCAACAATGAGCTACCACTCCAGTCCCTACTTCTACCATTTTTTAAATTCATAAAGGCATTAGTCCAAAATTTAGTAATTACTGAATGGATATCTATTATTATGCCAGATGTAGGGAATATAAAAGTGAATCAGACTGGTCCCTGACTTTACATAGCTCCCAAACTATGTTTAAAAGTCTCCCTCTCTCACCCATCCTCCCTCACTCCCGCCCCCCCACACGCGTGCACGCACACACACACTTACACACACACCATAACATGTAATTATAATCTTATATGCCAGTATATTATATGATTATGTGAAAATTTAGCACAGATTAAGTTCTAAATATTGAAAATTTTGTGTAAACCTGTGTAACCATCCCACAGATATTAGGAACCCTTCTAACCACCACAGAAGTTTTCTTATGTTGCTTTACAAACAAATCACATCATGGAGAATTAATTATAATTCAGAATTTTACATATGAATTGCTTTTTCCTGTTCCTGAAAAAAATAGTTATGTCATATAAATGAGATCAATACTATCTGGACTCATTTGTGTCTGACTTTTATAACTCAACATTTCTGAGATTTATTATGTTGTTTTGTGTATCTTTAGTTCATTCATTTTTATTTTTGTGTATTACTTTTCCCCCTCTGGATATACCACCATTTGTTTTTCCATTCTCCAGGTGATAGACAAAGGCTTATTTCCAGTTTGGGGCTGTCATGAGTAATGCTGCTGGACACCTTGTAGTCATTTTCTTTTGTGGACATTTCATACTCATACCTTGGGACTTTGCTTAAGAATAGAATTGCCAAGTTATAGACTAGGTATATGTTTAACTTTAGTGGATAGGGTCAAACATATTTCTAAAGTTTACAAAATCAGTTTACAAAATACAGAATTTTTTTCTGGTGATCAGGTATGAACAGGTGGCCTGATTTTTGTCCTGGCTGTTACATATAAACTCATCAAAATTATGACTCTTATTTTTTCTGAGTGTCCACTTAAATACCTAATGTTTAATGCTAGAATATACATCCCAAAATCAAAAGTTTGTTTCTGTGACTGTTTTTCTTTGGTCAAATATAGCATGTCAGGGTCAGAACCACAAATTTAAAAGATTATCAGAATAAACAGAAATAGACAGGCAGATTTGGGCATCCCCTAAAATATTAGGTTATGTGTCATGTTTAATATAAGCCCATAATGAATGCAAATGTTATTTGAGTTCTCAGCATTTCAGATTTTTCATTTGAGAGCATACTTCAACCTAAGGAGGATGGAGAGGTGAGTGCATATGTGAGTCAATAATAATGTTGTTTTAAAAATGTATTTTAAAATATCAGAGCAATGGCATCTGGGCCTTACACACATTATTGTGTTCTCAAGAAACTACAGCTTCTCTCAATGGCTGTCTTTTTTTTTTTTTTTTTTTTTTTTTTTGTAGCCTAGCACTGGTGACAATGCCATTTGATATTGATATCTTTTGATGCAAACTGTTTGAAAGGAGCCTTTGGTCAGTGTCACGTTCAAATTGATAGAATTTGCTTTATGATGATTGCAGGCATTATTCAGACAGCATTGAAGTCACCTCCCATGCTTCTCCCTGTTTTACAGTCTGACAGCAGGTAAAGTGCCAACAGAGGAAGAGAAGTGTTTGTTCTTTCCAATCTGAAGATACTATGTGAACAATCTCTACTCATCAAAAGAATCAGAGCAAATAAATGTGTTTTCAAGCACCACACAAAGCAAGCTATGTTCCCTAGCAACAAAAGCTGGAGTTTTCAGTCATAAGACCCAGATTCTACATGTTGAAAAATAAAACTTCTCTGTTCCTATGTTTCAGATATTCCAGATCTAAAGAGAATATGACAACCCTACCTACT
Source organism: Sciurus carolinensis (assembly GCF_902686445.1). Classification (NCBI taxonomy): domain Eukaryota; kingdom Metazoa; phylum Chordata; class Mammalia; order Rodentia; family Sciuridae; genus Sciurus; species Sciurus carolinensis. Next base: position 61,956,801 of record NC_062221.1, on the reverse strand, counting down.
GTTCATGAAGTGGTAGAGAGAGTTTTTTTAGGGATTTACTATATTTTAAGTGTGGAGGACTGAGTCAGGAAATTATACCACAAATTTGACTCAAAGAAATTGTTTGACCAAACTTGAGCTTTTGAACAAATAGTTTTGTTGAATAACTGATGTGTGCAATGTTGTATGTGGTTACCGGCAAGTTTTTAAAAACTAAATACTGGATTCATATGTAATTTTTCTGTGATAGTGTTTTATTCAACTTGCATTTATTGAATATCTGCTTTGTGAATGACACTTTATAAAGAGTCTTGGGGGTTATATTGAATGCCACCTCAAAGAGCTTACTTTTACAGTACTTTGCATTTTTCTATACTTGACAACAAAAAATTGCTACCACATTCATTTTGTAATAATTGCAACATTTTCATTTGAGTCATGGTTGATGGATTTATGAGGACGCTTGTGCATTTGATAACCATGTTTAATATTGAGTACAACAACAGTTGCTGAAACTAAAGTTTTTAAAACTCTTAGCTAACTAGTGAATAGTCACTGGATTTTAATGATAGATAAAAAGTGGCAATCATAAATATGATTTAGCATGTAGGAAAGATTTTCTAGAACAAATTAATTGTGTTAAACAAAAATATAGTACTCGCTAAAGATTATTTCTGAAGGTTTTATAATATTTAGTCCAGAAATATATTAAAAAGTAAAGGGAAACTTTGGGATCACCCAAGAACATTAACTGTCTATAATATATAGGATAGCTTAAAGTTGCATTCTGGAGAATGTGATAAATATATTCAGTGTTAGTACTTATGCAACATGAATAGTGATACTTCCTATATTCAGATAAATTGAAGATGTCAGGACAGGTGGGAACAGTTGCATGGAGAACATGAAAATTGCCATAGTGGGAAACACATTGGAAAATAGTTTCAAAGAACACATTGAATTGTCAAGGTTGTCCTCCATAGTAATTTTTCAAGTGCAGCATAAACTTCAAACATTCCTAAGCTAGTTAGTGGTTGTTTTATTATTTTCCCATCTTGGTTTTTGAACCAGTATATCATACTTAATGGTGGAGTGAAATATGTCCTTGAGGAAGCAGGTATTGCTAGTTTGGCACCATTGGTATATAAATAGTCACATGCAAGAGAAATATGTATACATATATACACATATATGTATATTTCCACTTATTCCCTGTCTAGAACTCTCATAAATGATCATGGAGTACAAGTGGAGAGAATCTTGAAAGCTCAGATGATAGTTCAATTTATCAAGCAGTGTTTGGGTTCCTAGAGAGTGTTCATTCACCACCTATTGTAACCATGTGTCAGGAGCTCTACTTTCAGAAGATAGATATTTTACTGTTTTTGTTGTTTCATTTTCAACATCCCTCATTACTGATAAGTTCTTATCTAGTACACATATTTGGGTTTAATATCTCCTCTAGGCCACAAAGAAGTTGACTGTCTCTTCTTTAAGTCCTTTCCAGACTTAAGGTCTTACAGTGTTTCCTATATTTCTCACTAAATATGGTTGTATAATAAGTATATAACAAGATAATTAAATTTTTGACTGCAAACTGTCATACTCTACCAGTGATCTCTAAGGGCAGATTTTAGAAAACCATTAACAAAGTGTGTGCCTTCATGAAGACCTACACCACTGAAATTCTCTCCTTTATGCTGTTTTGCCAGAGTGAAAGTTGGCTGACCTTTAACTAGTATTGAATGCATGCTTGTGAGGTGAACAGGGTCTATTGAGCCACATCTGGTTGCATGCATGGGTAACTGCAAAATACAATGACCTTTAAGCTAATAGACTCTGAGTGAATGTTTTTGTAGCCAAATAGAAGACAAAATTGCACGCTAATGTGATACTTCACAATAAAGAAACAACTTTTTGGTGCTGAGGTCTTTTTTAGGAGGCCACATTAGCACATCTGCTTGTTGAGTCTGGTTTTAGAAACATGCCTTTAGGGTTGAATTAGTGCTGGGCATGCCGTTCCTGTCCACTTGTCTCAGTACCCTCTCACTTTCCAATTTCCTGTGCTCAGTATTCTGTTTCCTGAGAGTTGCTTTAGATTTTCTTAATACTTTAACATTTATATCAAGTAGTATCAGGCCCTACATGGAAAAGCCTTCCATAATAAGTAAAAAATATTGACTCAAAATCTTCAGTCAAGGAGAGTACGTCTCCATCTACAAAATGTTAAGACTTTCAAAACTCCAAAGCACATGACAGAATGCAGTGTAATTTGTATTTGCAGTGATTTTACTGGATGGTGAGTTCCTGAAAATCTACTATAAGAAGTAGTTTGTCTCGCATTTACTCCTTTTATGTTGATTTATTTCCTATTACTGTTTTATGTGTTCATTGGCATCACCTATAATACCAGTATTTCTTTTACATTCTTTTTTATATTTTTATCAACTCCTAGTAGTAAATATTTATTATTTTAAGAATATAAATTTTGAAATTCACATTTTTAATTCATGAGCATTAGATTGGAGCATGCTTTTTGAGGAACTATCTTAAATATAAAAATAGTATTTCTGGTACTGCTTTTGAAACTATGTTGTTATGGTTTGAATCTAGAATGTCCCCCAAAAGTTCATTGTTAATATGTGGTTCCTATGCAGCAAGGTTCAGAGGTAGGGCATTTAGGCAATGAATGGAGTCACTGGGGCTCTGATAGATTCATCCATTGACAGCTGAGTAGACAACTGGGAAGTGGGACCTAGTTGAAGGAAGTAGGCTACTGGGTCATGTCATAGGTTTGTGAAACTCTCTGAGTCACCAGACATGGTTACTACTTCCTTCTCCTACCCTCTCATTACACTTAATGTTTATGACTACTTTTCTAAAACAGACCATATCACATTAAATCCAACAATATTCTTGTGTCCCTGTAGGATTGTGATGCAGATTCCTCAAGAGCAAACACCATGTCTTTGCAACTTTCTCCTTTCATCACCTTTCAGGTCACCTGGCATGAACTTGATGCGCAATAAGTATTTTCTCAGTAAATAGTAAGAGGTGCTTACTCAGGTTAATGGATAATTATGGCCTACTTACATATTTCTGAGTCTCACTGAATTAATTTTCCATGACTCTAAACATACATGAGATCAATTTATAAAAAGGAAAAGTTTATTTTTATTCACAGTTTTGGAAAATTCAGTCCCTGGTCTGTTGGTCCCATTGTTTTGGGGCCTGTGATGTAGGAGCACATGATGGCAGTGCCTGTGTGGTGGAGCAGTCACTCATCTTATGGCTGGAATATGAAGGACAGAGAGAAAGGAAGGAACTGGGTCCTACTCTGTCCTTCCAGGGCACACCCACCGTGATCTACAACCTCCCAATAGGCTCTACCTCTTAAAGGCTCACCCACCTCTCAGTAGCTCCAACTGGGGACCAAGCCCATGAACCTTTAGGGTACATTCCAGATCCAAATGATAGCACTTTCATTTAGGGGAAAAGAGTACCAGAGTTATAACAGGAGTCTAGGGATTAGCATCTTCAAGAAGGGAAAGTGTTGGTTGTTTGGGAAATAGAATCCTCAGAGTATGTGGAGAAATATAATAATTTGGTCTAGAGAAAACTCAGATTTTGAGTGCTCTGGATCAATAAAGTCAAGTTATATGGATAGCTTTATCTGTGGAATTTAATATGTAAACATGGACTTTAAATTAAAAATATATAAATTTTGTGGGATATTCTGGAGTTCTAAATCAGTATTTGTTTTGCTTTCATCTGATCTTATGGTGCATGTCTTCTTTCATGTTTATCAAACTTGTCAACTATTTTTAAATGCTTTATTTCCCTCTGAATGGGCAATATGTTCACCTAACTAACATACATTATAAGATAATATTTAATGAAAAATCTCCATTCCACCTCTCCATAGCCACCTTTTCATATAGGCTACCAGGGTTATAATATTCTCATGTGTTGGCTGAGGTTATTATTTTTTTTGCATATATAAGGAGATTTGTCTATTCTGTTTTTAAAGGAAGCTTGTATTCACACTCTCACTCTGCTTTGCTCTTTCCACTTAACTGTATTTTGTGGAGATCATTCCTTATCAGTACAAAATATTTGTATTTTTAAGGCACATGGTATCACCTCATAAACTGTGCCATATATGATCTTATCACTCACACACTGGTGACAATTTGCCTAGGATATTTGCTATTCCAACAATAATGTTTGTGTATATTTTAAAATGGATCTATCAGTTATCAGAAGCAGAATGGAAAGTAGAACGTTTGTAAGATTGCTGGATGTTGAAAAATTGACATGATAAACAGATTTACAGTTCCTAAAGCAACATATGACAGTGCCAATTTTCCCACACCTTGAGTGACAAAGTATACTATGTTATTTTTAAAATTTGCAGATGAAAAAATGTTCTTCATTGTAGTTTTATTTTCTTACTTACTGTTTGCTCATGTACTTTTTAAAACTGTCACATACAAATTGTACATACTTATGGGATGCCAAGTAATGTTTCAATAAATGCGTATATTTTATAATATCCAAATCAGGTAAACATCTCCTCAAACATCATTCTTTATAGTGAAAATGTTCAAATTCCTTTCTTTTAATTTTTTCAAAAAATGAAGTATATTTTTGTTATCTAAAGTCACCTTACTGTGCAATGGAACACTAGAATCTATTTCTCCTATCTGACTGCAGCTTAGTGCTCATTGATCAATCTTCCCCTCCTTTTCTTTCTTCTATTCCCAAGTTTCTGGAAATCACTATTCACTCTCAAATTTTATGAGGCAAATTGTTTAGATTTCACCTGTGAATGAAATCATGTGGTGTTTGTCTTTCTGTGCCTGGATTAATACACTTAACATAACGATCTCCAGATCTCTGTTCTTGGAAATGAGTGGATTTCATTCATTTGATGGCTGAATGGTATTCCGTGGTGTATATGTACCACACTTTCTTTATGCATTTATCAGTTAATGGATACAGGTTGTTTCCATTTCTTGGTTATTGTAAATAGTTCTGCAGTAAACATGGAAATACAGAGTGGGATTGAGTTTAAATAGTATCGTTAATTCTTTTTAAAGATAGTTAGATTTTGAGAGCTTCCTCTGTTTCTTGTTTGGTAATTTGTGTGTTAGATTTTCTTTCTACTTTCATAATTCATGTGTTAGATTTTCTATTTCTTTAATATTATTTTCTCATAATATTATAAATTTTATCTGTGTTTCATATTAATTTGAAGAGGATATTAAAATGGCCTTTTTTTTTTATGCTCCCTGAATGATCATTACTTCCTTATTGGGTCTCATATTGGGTATTTGTGCTTCTTCCCTTCATTTGTTTGGACTGCTTCAGTGGTTCTCAATGGAGCAGTTGTGGTCCACTTGAGGAGATACTTGGCAATGTCCACAGACATTTTTGTTGTTAAAAGCAGGAGGGGAGACCTACTGGCGTCTAGTAGGTGGAGACCAGGGATGTTGCTTAACAATCCTATAATACACAGACTAGTACCCCTCAACAGAAAGCTACCTTTCCTGAGTGTCAGGTAGAGACATCCTGGAAGCTAGAAACATATTCCTATTATTTTTCATTCAAATAACCTGTTTTCCATAATTTACTAAACCTACCATTTTGTTTTCAATTGGTTGGTTTTTGTTTTAACTATTCCAATATTCTTTATTACCATCTCCTTAGAGTTAGTTCTTTTTATTGCTGAAGATGGGTGCTTAATGCATTAATTTTCATAGTTTCCTTATATAAATATATAGTGTAGTGATTTTTTTCTTTGAATGCTGGCTCAGTCATATCGCACAGGTTCTGATGCAGTATTTTTTCATTATTTGTGTGTGATTTTGTGTTTGTTGCTGTAATTACCAAGAAGTTGTCATTCTTGATCTAGTGTAGCTTTTAAAAGGCTAAGTACTCTCAATCCTCTATTTCTTTAAACAGTATTTGATTTTCCCCTATAATGAGTAGTAGAATTAGTATATTTTCTCTTTATACCTCCTTACCTGATTTTGCTAATTATGTTAATCTTAATGTTTTCTTTGAGCTATTCAGTATACTTAGGTCACCATTACTTATTTTGAAGTACTAAAAATATCCTTTACCCTCTAGTATTAGAAGTGAGAAAATTATTACCCTTATACACTCTCCTACTCATGGCCAGAGGATGTAGTGTTTACATTCTCCTCAGCCACCTAAATTCTTGCATATATTTAAATGGTTGTTCAGAAAATAAGTGGATACAAATTTTAGTACTAATCTTGGAAAAAAAAAATCCCTTTGAGGGATGAAATTCTTCCCTCAGAAGTACTTATCAGAATAATATTCCCTGAATTATTACATTTTAAATATTGTTTTGTTTGTGTTTGTACTTGAACACTGGCTAGATACTAAAGACTTGGTTTATTCTTTACTTTCCTTGAGGATTTTGTGGGCATTGCTTCACTGCCTTCTAGAATTGAATGTTTCTGGGGAGATATCTAAGGTCAGCATTATTTTTCTCCTTGTAATTGACTTGTTCTTATTTCCTGACAGCTCAGAGGGATCCTTTCTTTATCCATAAGGGTAGTTGATTTAAAAGGATATTTCTTTAAAACATAAAATGTTCTTTTCATGACCAAGAGAATAATGATAACATCATAAAATGAGAATTTATAAATAATATAAAAAGTAGAGATAAGGGAGTCTGAGAAATTGAAGGGAGAATTTGTTTTCTGACCAAACATCAGATTAAGGTTTTCATGGGATTTAAGCTGAGCCTTAAAGGATTAGGAAATGGGAGACTGGGAAGGGACAGAATTCAGGTGGATGGAAATTGAAATTGTGTGATGTAGTCTCCAAGTCAACTATTTTACTAAATTCGGAGCAGCTTGACGTCAACGAGAACTTCTTATATGTCTTTGTATCCCCTGTAAGTCAGTAAAATCCTCTGCATAAAGTTAAGAGCTGAATTAAGATTTATTAATGCATGTTGTCATCCTTATTTGTAGCAGGTAAATGTATCTACATTGGTTGACAGAATAAAAATGGTTTTATCACTGTGAAATCATCTTAAGTTCACCAAACCTCAATGTTCCCCAAAAGATATAGGATAATAAAGGAAAATCAGCTAAGTCATTGTAGCCTTATTCTGATATTGATTTATCTTTATCTTTTCAAAATGACCATTATTTTCACTGATGGAGTAGAAAACAACAAAAAGGTCTCCACTATATGCTAATTAGGTACAGGATTCACCACTTGTTGTGTTTCTACTGAATAACAAACACATGGAAAATCAAGCATGAGTGCACCTATTATTCCCTGTTTCCTCTGAGCCTGCAGCACACTAATAGATTTCCACAAGAGCAGGATTTAACTTGCACACAGTCTATGAGAAATTGTATTTCAAGTTCCTTGTTGAGTTTTGCCCAATTTTGAACATCCATTAAAAGACCTTATTATTTCTGAGACCTTCACCCCTGCATACTTACTGTCTAATACAAACTCCTCACCTCTCATTTTATCCCTTACACTGAGTCCTCAGATACTCACTGGGGCTTTCCAGCCTCCAATTTACTTGTGATTTGAGTTACACCCTCAGCAGGATTAACTGACTGTCACACACTTGGAGAGCTGTTGCTAGAATAAGCTTCACATAATTAATGGCCATGTCCCAAATTGGCATTGAAAGAGCAGGATGAGCTACAGTAGCTTTTCCCATTATCAGTCTCTTCACTGCAATTCAGCATAGGATAACAGGGATTTGTCCTCATGTCCTTAGGTGGAATAACAGATCTATTAAATTCAGTAGTTCTGACATAATCAATGCAAACAATGTGAACTCATTTGCATTTTTCTTATCATTAACCTTGAATATTGTCATAATGCATCAGTGCTATCAGTTGTGTATAAGACAAATAGAGAATGGAAAGGAACTAATATTTTATTCATCTCACAGGTATTATTGGACTCAATTGATATATTTGGCCATTTGTATTTCTACATAAGTACTCGGACATTATGTTACTTCGTAAGTGTGAAGACTAGGGAAAGCTATGCACCAAGAAAGGCCATTCTGAGGGATTGGAGCTTTGATATATACAACTTCAAAATCTTTGCTCTTTCCAGGACTGTGGGCTACATTCTCAAATGAGTAGTGTTAAGGAATTTACTTCCCCATTGGATTTGGGAGAATTAGATAAACGTAGCCTTGATTCATCATGGAACTGCCATCCCAGATTCACCATTGATAGGCCCAGTACTGTCCGATTGCCACTGATAATGTTTTCAACAAGGATTAGATATGAAATGATGAAGGGTTTCAGTGAATGAAAGTGGACATTGCACCTGTGAGGAAACGTTGGAGCTGATGGGATGTATGATATGCTCTTATGTATTCCCAGCACTGCTTGCTTCTAGAGTCAACTCACTTCGTTCTCTGAGCTCCCATTTACAGGTCTGTCCAGTACCAGGGTTATTCTGCACATCAAAAGAGATCACTGAAATCTTTCTCTTTAATGAAACTTCTTTTTTTCTCTTCTAGTCATTTTATTCTATAGGTAACAACATCAAGTCTTCAAATAAGAAAATGACTCTCTCTAAATGATACAGATGATTAAGAGGGGGAAAACAAAACAAAACAAAACAAAACAAAAGAACAAAAAGGCTAATGACTTTTCTTTCTTCCTGAAATTCCAGATCAGTCTCACGTAGGATTTCATCAACCAGTGAACTCATTCCCCATTCATTCCTTCCATTGTAGTAGGAAAGAATAACTGTGCAACTTAAAATCTGGGTTTCAAAGGTATAACCTTGGCAATGGCAAGTTCCAAATGTTTGTATGATTTACTACTGAATGGAGTAATTATGAACACTTGCCATAATTAATTCAAATGATACTTTGTTTATTATTAATAACATCTTAGGCCTTGAGCAATGAAATGAACCTGTGGGTCCACTGGAAGAATTATATCTACATGTCTCAAGGAGAAGGCAGTACTGAGTTTGGTATCTGTTTCCTCATGTCAATAATTCATATCGTATGAGTTGATTAATCTGCTCTTGCTGTGGTTGTTTTCTACTTTACAGCCCCCTCTTGTTTTTATAACAGCTCAAGTTAAAATACATGAAAATTCAAACTGAAAATGTTCATTCAGATTTCTATAAAACACCTGTAACTCAGGTGCTCATCTTGTTATTGATGCTCTGTGATTCCTGAGTTTTAAATTTTAGCCTAGTGGAAAAGGGTCCTATCACCTGTCCAAATAGCCATTTTCAGATTTTCCATGCCTTTTAAGGTTTGTTCAGCATGACTGAAAGCTGCATCAATAATGTATCAACAGCATTTAAAATAAAGGGGAAAATTCAGAATTCTGTCAAAGATAATTGCAAAGGCCAGACAGAATAGTATAGGTTTTCCCTTCACAGATAAAATTAATCAAGGATATTATTTCAGGTGAACTTTCAGTTTTTCACAATTAATCAAATTTAGTAGTGTCTAGAGAATATAAATCTGAACTATTTTATTCAGGTGCTTAAAGATTAGAAAGGTAAATGATTTTCTTAAGTAGGTCATTCTTAGCTTAAAGTGTTTAGATTTATTAAAGCCTTTATTCTTGTTTTTTTTTTTATTGTAAACAAATGGGATACATGTTTTTTCTCTGTCTGTACATGGCGTAAAGGCATACCATATGTGCAATCATAAATTTACATAGGGTAATGTTGTTTGATTCATCCTGCCATTTTTTCCCTTCCCCCCCTCCCCTCCCACCCTTCCCCTCCATCTATACAGTCCTTCCTTCCTCCATTCCTGCCCCCCTCCCTAAACCCAACTCCAACCCCAACACTAACCCTTCCCACCCCCCATTATGTGTCATCATCCACTTATTAGCGATATCATTCTTCCTTTGTTTTTTTGAGATTGGCTTATCTCACTTAGCATGATATTCTCCAGTTTCCTCCATTTGCCTGCAAATGCCATAATTTTATCGTTCTTTATGGCTGAGTAATATTCCATTGTATATATATACCACATTTTCTTTATCCATTCATCAATTGAAGGACATCTAGGTTGGTTCCACAATCTGGCTATTGTGAACTGAGCAGCTATGAACATTGATGTGGCTGTATCTCTGTAATATGCTGATTTTAAGTCCTTTGGGTATAGGCCAAGGAGTGGGATAGCTGGGTCAAATGGTGGTTCCATTCCAAGTTTTCTAAGGAATCTCCACACTGCTTTCCAGAGTGGCTGCACTAATTTGCAGCCCCACCAGCAATGTAAGAGTGTACCTTTCTCCCCACATCCTCGCCAACACCTGTTGTTGCTTGTATTCTTGATAATCGCCATTCTAATTGGGGTGAGATGGAATCTTAGGGTGGTTTTGATTTGCATTTCTCTTATTACTAGAGATGTTGAATATTTTTCCATATGTTTGTTGATTGCTTGTATATCTTCTTCTGTGAAGTGTCTATTCATTTCCTTAGCCCATTTGTCAGTTGGATTATTTGCATTCTTGGTGTAGAGTTTTTTGAGTTCTTTATAGATTCTGGAGATTAGCGCTCTATCGGAAGTATGATTGGCAAAGATTTTCTCCCACTCTGTAGGCTCTTTCTTTGCATTGCTGATAGTTTCCTTTGCTGAGAGAAAGCTTTTTAGTTTGAATCTATCCCAGTTATTAATTCTTGCTTTTATTTCTTGTGCTATGGGAGTCCTGTTGAGGAAGTCTGGTCCTAAGCCGACATGTTGAAGCTCTGGACCTACTTTTTCTTCTATAAGATGCAAGGTCTCTGGTCTGATTCCGAGATCCTTAATCCATTTTGAGTTTAGTTTCGTGCATGGTGAGAGATATGGGTTTAGTTTCATTCTGTTGCATATGGATTTCCAATTCTCCCAGCACCATTTGTTGAAGAGGCTATCTTTTCTCCATTGCATATTTTTGGACCCTTTGTCTAGTATGAGAAAATTGTATTTATTTGGGTTTGTGTCCGTGTCCTCTATTCTGTACCATTGATCCACCTTTCTATTTTGGTACCAATACCATGCCGTTTTTGTTACTATTGCTTTGTAGTAGAGTTGAAGATCTGGTATTGCGATACCCCTGCTTCACTCTTTCTGCCAAGGATTGCTTTAGCTATTCTGGGTTTTTTATTCTTCCAGATGAATTTCATAAGTTCTTGCTCTATTTCTGTAAGGTACATCATTGGGATTTTAATTGGAATTGCATTGAATCTGTATAGCACTTTTGGTAGTATGGCCATTTTGACAATATTAATTCTTCCTATCCAAGAACATGGGAGATCTTTCCATCTTCTAAGGTATTCTTGAATTTCTTTCTTTAGTGTTCTGTAGTTCTCATTGTAGAGGTCTTTCACCTCTTTTGTGAGATTGATTCCCAAATACTTTATTTTTTTCGAAGCTATTGTGAATGGGGTAGTTTTCCTAATTTCTCTTTCTGAAGATTCATCACTTATATATAAAAATGCCTTAGATTTATGTGCATTGATCTTATATCCCGCTACTTTACTGAATTCACTTATGAGATCTAAAAGTTTTCTGGTGGAATTTCCTGGTTCCTCTAAGTATACCATCATATCATCAGCAAATAGGGATAGTTTGAGTTCTTCTTTCCCTATTCGTATCCCTTTAATTTCTTTGGTCTGTCTAATTGCTCTGGCTAGAGTTTCAAGGACGATATTGAATAGAAATGGTGAAAGAGGGCATCCCTGCCTTGTTCCAGTTTTTAGAGGGAATGCTTTCAGTTTTTCACCATTTAGAATGATAACAGCACCCCTTCATGCTCAAAACACTAGAAAAAATAGGGATAGTGGGAACATTCCTTAACATTGTAAAGGCCATCTACGCTAAACCCATGGCTAATATCATTTTATTCTTGTTTTGAATGTTCTAAAATCATGTCTGCTCTCTGTATCTTCAGTGATATTCACAACCCAAGTGGTTATCTTAGCTGATTTATTCAATTAATTTGAGTTGTCTTTCTTGCATTTCAAAGTTTCCCCTTATCCTATTAAAATTATACATGGAGGCTTTCATACTATAACAATAAACAACAAAGAGATAAAAAATGAAGAATGACTTTTTCTTTCTACCTGAAATTCCAGATCAGTCTCAGGTAGGATTTCATCAAGAATATTAAATAACAACCTTTTTTTTTTTTCTATTCAAGATTGTGTTATTTCCAGGTGAGTTGCAATTATGGTCATTGGGAGTTTCTTACTATCAACTACTATTAGCTGTGCACCAAAGGATTTTTTTTCCTTCAAATTCTTGCCAGATAATAATATTACCATTACCATTTCCATTTCTCAAGGTCAGTGTTACATGTTTGTTTGTTGGACATTGGACTAAGTATTTGAAGGCAATCCTTGCCCTTCAAAGCTGTGCAGTCTAAAATACGCCACAGTGGCACAACCAGTATGAGTCAAGAGTATGCACATGACAGAAGAGACGTGCAGAGGAATGCTTCATTAGAGTAGAAATAGTAACACCAAATGTGAATCTCTGTAAATAGGTGTTCATGAATTCACTGAAATTCCATATCACATAACAGATATCCACATGTTCCTAAAATTGGATTAGATTGGTTCTTATTTTAAGTCACTGCTTTCCAACTTCAGGTTGCATAAGACTACTCAGCAATAGTGTTAAAATGTGTGTTCTAATTCAGTAGTCTGGAAGAGTGGCGAGAACACTTCAATTCATTTCAGTTCCCAAAATGTTAGTGCCACAGTTTATATAGCAAGGTACTGTGTGATAAGATCCATCATGTGCACTGCACTTAAAAGTTTACATCATTCTTTCTCACATAACATATTATCTATGATTTACAAGTATGTAAAGCATTGAAAGGAAGACATTTATTTTACAGAAAAACAAAATGAATGTGGCTTTTTCAAGCTTTTCAGAAGAATGAACTTGTAATTAATTACTAAATATAGTACAAGGGCTTTGTTTTTCAGACTCCAAGAGTAGATCTGTTTCATTTATATAATGTTCCAAAGCTGTATAAAAGTCATAGACTTTAGTGAGTTCATATTCCATGATGACTCCAATTATTTATAACAGTCATTTTCATATTTTTCATAGGAATTAATATTTACCTAATTTTATGATCTTAAAACTGAATTTCCTACCCTCTCGAATCTGTACTTAATTTTCAAAATGCTGCATTTGTACTATTTAGAAGTTAGTGATATTTGACCTCTAACCTGGTAAGACTACTCTCAAAACAATTCTGGAGTTTCTAAGAAATCAAAGTCTATAATTATCAGGACCTGCAGGTTTACCTAATAAACATTTATGAGGTGGTAGGAATCTGGGGCTAAAACATCTGTGTAACATACTTTACTTCTCTTATTCCCAGTGTGAATGAGAGCAGCCAGTTAAAAAGTAAATGTGAGGGATTCTCTACCCACAGTGTGAAGGAAATAATCATTTTCTTTTTCTCACCAACCTTTATATTATGCCATTATAAAAATAGATATTATACCAGTATGACTTGCAGAAATGGAAAGGCATTTTTAGGGTTTAAATCCCAAGTCTTCCATCTATTAGTTCTGTGCACTTGACTATCCAAGGTCTCAGTTTTCTCTAATTTTATCCTTTGATTCATAACTTTTATTGCACATCAGCCATGTGTCAGGTCCTAGATTGCTGATGATTGGTGAAGGACATTCCTACTACCAAGCACTGACAGGTGTGGGGTGGGGGTTGTCTCAATCTGATGTGCTCTGGATAGTCTGAGATTGCTTAATCCTCTATAAAGTGAGTGTCATGCTACCTATGTAACTCACTGTGAGGACTGAATAAATTAAGAAACATGACTTGGTTCTGTGACTGGAAATGTACAGGCTCCCCTAACGCTTTGCTTTCCCCCTTTCTTCTCTCTCAGATACAGTATTAGACAGTTGTATGAAGTAATTGCTTAAATCACATAACCAAAACTAGAGGGTAAATCAATGAAGCAAGTGATATTCTTTATATCTATCTCGATGGTTACAATGCCCTAAGCAAACATAGATTGTGAATTCCCTTAGAATATGACATTTACTTCGTGGAGTTTCTTCCCTAAAATAGTGATGATGATTCCGTTTTTATCTTTAATACTACAAGAATGTATCGTTTCTTATTCTGAGCGAAAAAATGCCTGCAGGCATGGTGATTGTGATAAAGTATCTTGTCTGTGCACACTGTACGAAGGTGATGAGCCTTGACAGGTTGACTTGGAAACCTGGCTGAATGGATGGAATACAGTTGTGATGAGAACAGAGTTGGTTACATCTAACCGACTTCAATTGCCACATGTCCTTACTGTCTGCAATGCACTTGGCATAACTAAGTGTAGTATGCCTAGCAGGATCAGATGCCAAGACTCAGAAAGATTGTATTTTTACCTCTGTGGTGGATTGTGAATTCTCCACAACATCTCTACTCACTTAATGTTTACACTTTATTTTTATTTGACATATAATATTTGGATATTTAGGGACAAAATATGATATTTTGTCATATGCATATATTGTGTGATGATTAAGTTCATGAACATATTTATCATATTTGCAGAGATAACATTTAAAATTAACTGACCAGTTTTGAGATATACATCATCAACTATATGCACCCTTCTGTGCAATATTATCATTAACATTTTTTCCTCTTATCTAAATGAAATTTCATACTCTTTCACAATGTATCTTCTTCCTCCACTCCCATCATTTATTTTTATTTCTTATAAAAAACACATTTTAAGTAATAGGCTGTCTTGCAGAAAATATACACATGAAGAAACAGGATTTCTAAAGCAACTGCTTTCTACTAGCTTTAGCAATTTACAATTCTATTTCAGTGTTTCTTAATTCTAATTTTTGCTGAAATTGCATCCATTTTTAGCACAGATTGAAAATAATGACTATCTATCATGGGTTTCAATAAGCAGTAATTGACCCATATTTGTCAATGACGCTTAGTTGGGAATGAGTTTTTATTCCTATGCTAGACTTGGACTTGAAGTCAATTCTTCATGCTTATTGGTTACCTCCTATATACTTACTGTGGTTTGATAGGTTTTTCACAAAAACTAAATGGAATTTTAGCTTCACTAGGGAGAAGGAAGCCTTTGGCCCTAGTTAAACATATGCCAATAATCAGACAAAGAGGAATATGAGAAACCAACGACTATTGACTGCCTGATAGTCTGCATCTAGAGACAGATGATTGAACTGGCATCCTCATAAAACAGAGGGAAGGAAATCTCACAAGCTGAGATGGAGGCACAAGATGTGGAATTAAGGTCTCAATGTCTGTGCATAAATACAGGACTTATGCTTTCTGGGTTTACTTCTTTTTCAAAAATCACATTTAGAACACTTACTGTGCCAATTATAGCATAAGGAAACATACCAGTTTTAAGAGTGTATGAGATCTGCTTACCCATTCCTTTATTGTATATGCATGTGTTAGCCTGTCTGAATTTCTGTAGCAGGATATCACAAGTTGAATGACTTAAAAACTATTTCTCATAGTTTTGGAGACTGGAAACCCAACCCAGGGGTAGATTCACTATCTGCTGAGGGTCCACATGCTGGTTTATGGTCAACTACTTTTGCTGTATCTTCACATAGTAGGATAACAAATTTGGGGCCAGCCTCTTTTTTACTATTGTTATTGTGACTTTTAACTGACAGATAAAATTGTAAGTAATTATTGTGTACAACATGATGTTTTTAGGCATATATATGGAATGATTACCTATAGCTAAATAATGCATACATTACCTCACATGATTACCATTTTGTGGTGAAAATAATATCTGCTGTCTTAGCATTTTCAAGAATACAATATATTGTTATTAACCATAGTCATCGTGTTGTATAACAGATTTCTCCAACCTTTTATAAAGGTACTAATCACATTCATAATAGCTCTTCCCTCATGAAATAATCACTTCTCAATGGCTCCACATCCTAACACTATCACTTTGGGGGATCAGTAGAATAAAACATAAGAAGTTGGAGGGGGAATACAAATATTCACATCATAGTAGTATGTGTGTATGAAAGTGTGTGAGTTTGTGAGTGCAGTATATATAGATGTGTACTTATTCATTTTTTACTACAATATTAGCCTTTTTCATTGTCTTTGCACAGGACATAATCCTTCCTTATTTGAAGGACTTCAGCACATTCATGTTTGAAGTGGAAATTGCTATACATAATGTATATTTTAAATGAGCATTCAGGTATAGAATACTGAATTCTATAATACATTATAGTGATCACTTATGAAACAAGGACATGTTTTCCAGAAGGAAAGGCATGCCAGGACTTGGAAAGAACAAGATTGATTAAGCTGGAGGAGGTAGAGGATGCTTGAAAAGGGACTATGGAAGAGTGAATCTTACAAGGGAAGACAGGAAGCTTAGAATTTTCCTTGTAGACAATGTGGAACTACTTAAGGTTGAAAAAAATAAACTACTGAGAAGTAATAAATACAATATAAAATTCATCCTTCTAAAATGTATAATTCAATGGATTTTAATATATTAACAAGATTGCCTGTCTGTCACCATATAATTCCAAAATGTTTTCATCACTTTCAAATGAAATCCCATATCCAAAACCAGTCATTCCCAATTCTGTCCTCTTCCTAATTCCTGGCGCCCATTAATTTACTTTCTGTAACTATAGATTTGATATTTCATATAAATGGCATTGTACAATAGGTGGCCATGTATCTGTCTTCTTCACTTCGTATGCTGTTTTCAAAGTTTGCTTCTGTTGGCCTATGTGTTAATCATTCCTTTTATGGCTGAAAAATATTCCAGTGTATGAAATTATCACATTTCATTTATCCATTAATCAATTTTTGCACATTTTAGCTATTTGTACTTTTAGCTATTATGAATAATATTGCTGTGAACATTTGTGAACAAATTTTTTCACAAATTTTTGTTTATACATATGTTTTCATATATATTTAGAAGTAGAGTTAGTTTTCATATATATCTAGTTAGTAGAAGTAGTAGAGTTAGTTAACTTTCATAATGACCAAACGAGCTTCCAAAGTGGCTGCACTATTTTACATTCCTGCCATCAATCTATGAGTGTTTCAGTTCTTCCACATCTCTGTTGGAAATGTATGTGGTGTTATAAGATCATTGTTGTACTTTGGGAATGCACATATGGGAACAGGCATAGGATTGATTAGCATGAGGGAAAGAATAGAGACAGAGAAATCAAAGATGAGATGATTATCCAAACCAAGTAGGAAATGGTGGGGCAGAGAATGAGGATGGAATAAAGGAGGAAGATGGAAGATACTGAGAGTGTGGAGTCTCTCAGCCTGGTGAGGAAGAGGATGAGGACATTGAGTTTTGAGGTAGAAGAGTCATTTCCAGAAGGAACAATAGCATTAAGATTTAAGTTAAATTCAGTCTGAGACATACAGATTTGTTGGCAGGATATCCTGAGGATGATGCTAAATGCTTAATTGTGTTTTTTAACATGAAATTTGAGATTGTGACGAGTCTTCACTGTCTCTGAGTTGTGTTTTACAGGAGTGGACTGCGGCTATGGCTGGGCTGGGCAGGTGCTGATATGCAAAGTCCTCCCACTTTTCCCACACGTTTTTTAGCATTCTGGTGTTGGATCAGGAATTTGTATTTAACAAGTGCTACAGCTGATTAATTTACACAACAGCAGTTTAAGACTCTACCCTAACCTACTGGCACTAAAAGAGGTCATTGCAAGAACCTCACTGATAATGCTAACCCTGACTACTCTGAGGAAATAATACAATTGAGAACTCAAGTTCAAGTTCAGGTTCAGGTTTCACTGACATCATGCCAGACACTGCTCAGTTTTTCTTTCATTTCAATCTTACAAAATTTGGGGGGTACGACTGCTACAATTGTCATTACAAAATTGAGAAAATCACATCTTGGGGGTTTGCGAACACAAAACTATTAAGATGGATGAACTGAAATTTGAAACTTAAAATTTCTTTTTACTTTACTAAACCATATTGGCATAATTTTTATTTACTGTATAAAACACATGTTGGTGAGAAAGAAGGAAATTAAAAAAAAATCTTCCTC
Organism: Sciurus carolinensis; assembly: GCF_902686445.1. Lineage (NCBI taxonomy): Eukaryota > Metazoa > Chordata > Mammalia > Rodentia > Sciuridae > Sciurus > Sciurus carolinensis. Next base: position 61,938,706 of record NC_062221.1, on the reverse strand, counting down.
CAATGATGTGTAAGGAATGCTTCACATTTATTTTTAACTGAGTAGAAAAGTAGATTTAAAAGAAATGGGATTCTACATCATTATCATCATCATCAACACCATCATTATCTGAAGCAGTTCTCAAGCTTCTTTTTTTGCTGAGCTATGAGAGCAGTGCACCTTGCAAATATAGAAAAGTTCTATCAGTTTTCCTGGTAGTAATAATGGCCTTGGTAATTGGATTTTAGAAAACAAAAACACTGCAACAACTCTCAGGGTACTTTTCACAATCCCAACCCTGAGGCATTTTCTCAGTGGTAGCTTTAGGATTGGGCAGTAGCCAAGGTGACCTTGATTTTGTTGTTAACAAGCTGCTGTGGGCTTGCTGAATTGTAACAACTCACTCTGTACACTTTTATCTTTCTTCATTTTATGGGCCATGAGGAAGTGACTTCTTGCTGTAATTTATTACACTGAACAGGAGGATTTGGGGAAAAGATTGTCATTGTGATAATAGTGAATAATATAACGATATTATATTACTTTAGAGGCAAATACTATAAAGAATTAATATAGCATGCTACTATTTATATTTTTCAATTAGAGTATATATTTTTAGCTCCTTATGGGAATTATTATCCTAGTGCAATTTTATATTTCTGAGTTTTTGCATATAATGGACCCTTAATCAAGGCAATCTATAATTTATCATCCAATTCTGGATAATTTTCAAGTAAAATGGGACACCACTAATAATTTTTCCAGGGCTATGTGCATAAACTGGGATTATCACAGGCAAACTCCATGTAGCATTCATTTTAGTGAATGCTAAAAAGATGTAAAAATTAATTCTCACATCATCTGAGAAGTCACAGAGTCAGAGTTTGACAACCTGGATCATGGTTGATAATAGAAACCATTGCTCTTGATCCATTATTGTATTTCTTATTTTTATTTTTAAGAGGAATTCAGTGGCAGAAATAGAAGGAAAGGGAAGAATAATGTGAGGAAGAAAAACACTCAGAGCAGTAGCTATATCCTGATCTTTACTTGTTAACCATTTCTTTTACCATCCCCAAAATAGATCTTTTTAAAATGGCATTCTGCTTCTGTTAGAGAGCTTTGTGTTGTTTTTAAGTATAGTCGCTGTAAGTTTCCTAGGTAACCTGTAATATTCAGTGTTCAGGCGCTTTTGATAAGTAAAATGAAGGTACATAGCTAAAAGAAACAATGTTATCTTAGATGATTTCAAGATTCATTTAATATTAATTATTTGATTTGAAAATATTACTCATCCTGAATTCATTCTACTAAGCTACGTCTAGGATGAAGTATGGGCAGAGGTACAGTGCAAAAAATATAGGGAGGTAGTAAAGACAGTCTGTTTTTTCCACTGGGAGAAGAAGGAAGTGAAAAATGGAGGAATAGCATCATAATGGAGAAAATGAGTTTTAGTTCATCATTCAATTGCCTGAATTCAAATGGCTGATTCTTTTTGCACAAAGATGTAATAAAGTGTATTACAAAGAGCCAGAACGAGTAATCGGTTTAGTGCAAATAATGGCCAAACTGGTTGATGCAATAGATTTTCCATTTTCCAGTCTGTTGTATTAGGGTGACTTGATAAGTATCAGCCATTGTATTCATCAGAATATATCAGAACTTTTCCCCATTTCATACCCAATAAATTGAGTATCATGTATGGGTATAGCCTCTTTGCAAGAAAATGTTTATTATCTTTGAGGGTAGAAAAAAAGATATTCTTTTTAAAGTCCAGCTGCTATCTATCACTTCAGTCTCTTAGGGAGCTTCACACTATAACCAGTAAGGTCTGATGTGCAAGAACAAATACTAATTATTATTGTTTCCCTTTGGGTTTCTGTATGCGGTTACTTCAGTACTGCAAAAAATAAATCTGAGAGTCTAATATTTATGTCTAAGCAGTCTATCACATTCTTCAGAATAGATGCAGAGGTGTCTGAAATGTAAACTGATACTCCTTTGGACATTGTAATGGAGTGTTCTCAGCCAAAGAACCTATGTAAGTCTCTCCAGTGGAGTCGACTGAAACTAATATCACATTTTAGGGTTCTTTGTTGAACATAAGAGAACAAGAAACCTGACTTGCTCTGTAAGTTTCCTGGGTAACCTGGGTAATCATTTACCCAGTTGGTACCAGGTTCTTAATCTCACATTTATATCATTATAAGTATGACCCCATCAAGTTTTTCAGTACAAATTCCCACTCCCTTTCTCCATTTATCTGTATTCTCTCTGGATTTATGACTGGTATCTGAATACACATCCCATCTGGCATATTCTCTTTCTTTGCTCTTGTTGTTTTCTCTTCTCACTACTCCTTTTCTGGTCAAAATTGAATTTACATTATAAGGCAAATGCCTATCCATCCCTCTTTTACAAAAATATTTCTTTCTTGTTTGTTTTTATTTTGCTTCTTCAAATTCCTACACCAGTTAGCCTGTATGGTATTTAAATCACAATTGTTATTTTGTACTTGCTGTGTCCTACCTTTACATGCTGGTCATCATTAGAGAAAGAGATATCTTTTCTATATTTTATGGATGTAAATGTTCGTTGGCTTGAATTTCATTTTACTTTTAGCATTTTCTTTCTTTATAGTATCCATGTATGTTCTTCCAAAATTTGCTGCATCTCCAAGTTTTGAGCAATTTAATCCAAAATTCTGTTATTTAAAGGACTGCTTATGATGCTCTAAAGGCCCAGGTGGTTGGTTGAGGCCTCCCCAACCTCCAACATCATTGGATGTGTCTTAGTTTAAAGATTCCAACTATCTCCGTTGGTTGTCATGGTGCTTATGGACACAGTAGTATCTCTAATTTAAATAAAGGCTGTGTCCCAGAAAACAAATCCTGTTAAACTCTAATCACTACCATGTAGGCATAGCAGTTTAGACTGGTTATCATTTTCCTGTAGACTGATTCGTTAGAATAAGGAGTTGCATAAAAAGATGCTAGAGAAATGTGAGGAATTGGTGGGTGTAAGGTGGGAAAGCTCTTGAACATGGAGAATGTTCAGAAGAAGAAGATACAGTAATCATATCTAAATGAGCAGTAGCATTGCGGGGCTCTGTTAAAGGGAAAAGATCCCTACTCAAAGAGGACACGAGAGCCAGGCATGCTGGAACATACCCATAACTCCAGTTGAGATAGTAGATCACAAGGCCAGACTTAGCAACTTAGCCAGGACCTAACTTAGTGAGACCTTATTTTTAAAATGAAAAATAAAAAAATGGCTGGGGATGAGGCTTAATGGTAAGGCTCCTCTTGGATAATCCCCACTTACCCCCCTGCACTCCCTGGGGAAAAAAAAAAAAGAGGAAACCAGAAAATTTTCATTTCTGGATAGATTCCAAGTAACACCCAAAGTGATTACATTGTACTGCCATGCTTGGCTAAGACTCCTGCTCTTATCCCACTATAGGTATCCTTCCTTTTGCACCAGCTTCTCATAGAAACATACATACTTTAATTTGCTTTTTGTCTTTCACATGTTTGTGGCAAGATCTTCTATGGTGTGGTCAGCACATGTTCAGAGGACTTATTTTAGTTTCCTTTCATCTAATAAAGAGAGTATTAATAGGGGAACCAACTTGAAGTTGGAAAGGAAAGGTTTTCCACATTACTTTCTTCAGTAAACACCTGGAATATTAAATATCATATTTCTCATTTTTTAAAATCTTTTAAAGGAAGTTTTTAAAGAATATTTCTATCCATAAATTTTTAAGACATTGTCTATTTCATGAACAAGTGTTTACCAATCATCTAGAACATAGTATTGTGTTCATCTCACAAAAGGCATTTATTGTTAATTGATTAAATGATAGCTCCTAACTGACAATCAATGTTATGTGTGTGTGTGTGTCCCGTATGTCAAGTGATGTATAAGAGGTGGAATAAAAATCAAAGTTAATATGTAGTAGTCAAAACTACTACATCAATATACTACATAGTAGGTAAAAATATATATTATGTTTGTGTGTGTGTGTACATATAGAAAAAATTATATATATGTAAACTATATATAAAACTTTAGAGTTGATGACTTCAGGGAGAAATGTTTGATGCAGGTATAATGGGAGAAAAATTTGGAGTAGATGGTAACAAAAGACAAAATTTGGTGAATGTAAGTGAAATGAAACCATACGCTAAAACACAATAAAATAAATATGGAGTAGGAAAACTGGGGACATAGTAGATCATTTAGAGTTTAAATGGAGAAGAAGAATGAAATGGTCAGACATGTAGGAAGATCAGTAGAATCCAGGCCATGACTGGGGAGGTGAGTCGTTGACGTTGGGTGGAGTAGACTGAACTTTATTTGGTGGAGAGTCACTGAAAAATTCTGATCTGGAGTGGTTTATGTTCTGGCTTGCATTGAGAAAGATTAAACTTTGAGTAGTATATTTGATGGATTAAAGGGAGTAGATACTAGAGACAGGGAAGCTAGTTAGGAAGAAGTAAGGCAAACCTGTACTCAAAAGGAAAACGTACTTGAAGTATGGTTGGTATCTGTGTTATTAGAAAGGAAATTCAGGAGAAATGTTTGAATTTGGAACAATGTAAATGAGCTCAAGTAGGGGGTCTTCAAATGGGAACAGAAGTCCTAGGTAGGTGACTCACTTGAGTTAAAACAGGCTACAGTAAATATCTTGGGATCTGTGCCATGGGTGCAGTGGTCATCAATGCTGTGAATCAGAATATCTTGGAAAACTAGTTAAAACAGATTCCTCAAAATCTCCTCCTCCTGTCTGTCTGAAGCTTTGTGTTCTGGGATTAACAGCTCCTCATTCTCTTCCTCTCCACTTTTACCCCAACCCCAGCCTCTGGTAACCTCCTACTTTTTATTTCCATGAGTTCAACTTTACTGAATTCCATGTGTGGGGTTTTACATGCAGTACTTGTCTTTCTGTGCTTTGCTTATTTCATTTGATTATAGTCAATAATAACATATGATCTAGTTCAAAATAACTCACAGGAAATTTCAAACATATCACTTTAAAAAAGAAAGATAGGTGATCCTTTAAAAAAAAAGGCCATGGATATGTTAATTAGTTTGATTTACCTATACTACATATCACAACATCACATTGTACCTTGTAAATGCATACAATTACTATTTGTCAATCAAAAAATTTTTAAAAGTGTTCTAAACCTCATCCCTAGAGTTTCTGATTGTATAGGACATAGTATGCTCTACTGGTTTGCATATCTAACGTAGTCCAAGGTGATGTTGGTGTTGCTAGTCAATCATTACTCCTCTGCTCCACCTCTAAGTATAGCATGAGGCCTGAGGAGCCTTAGGAGCACACGTCAATTAAAACACTATAGGGGTGGGTGACTTTAGGGAAAAAACAAAACAATAACAAAAAACTATCCTCAGGTGATCTCATAGACAGCCAGATTAAAAACCAGTAGACAGAGCTTCTGATATTGAATAAGTTAAAATCTAGATTTTAACATTGCATTATCCAAATCAACAGCTTCAAGTTAGCCAGTTCAGCTACATGACTAGGGTACATCTAAGAGGCTGAAATGTAGGCCCAGGACCTGGAAGATAAATTTGGATTGTGGCCATAGATCTCAACGTCTATTTGTAACTTTCTAATTTGGAGCAACTTCAGCAACAATAAAACCACGAAGTTTGACATTATCCAAATATGGTTGTTATTTTTAAGACCCGTTCTTCTTTTCTACCTCTTTCGACTTTTATTCGAAGTACCATGTTATAGAACATCCATAAATTATACCTTCAGATTAACTGGTCTGAAAAATAGCAATATATTCCCCATATGCCACAAAGACTCTCCCAGGAGATGAATTCAAATTTATTGTATTGAATTTACCTACAAAATTTTCTCATTTTAAGTCAATCAATCCAATTTGATTTCCTGATAATATTAGCAATACTATATTTATTTGTTTAAAGCTCTGGATTACTGATGGAAGTCATCAACTTTCGATCCTTTAAAAATAAGTTTTTAAAGAACTAGGCATTGTATGTGATTTAAAAACTGTTTAAAGAAAAGCAATTTTTAAAAAAGTCTTCAAATATGACATTTCACAGTTTTCTTAAAATACTGCACATTATCAGTTCTTCATAAAACTGCTTTTACCATGATCGTCAAGAGGTTTGGTAGAAAGGGACAAGAGAAGTATCTGGAGACTGTTTTCTACCCTGACTTCTATTGCCTAGAAAAAGTTGATTATTGTCTTTACGTGAAACTTTCCCTGGGAGAAGTTTCTGATTATCTGGCTTTTTGAAGGTATTGTTTATTGTAAGATATGAACACTTTTTTTATTTAAAGGGATAGTAAGGTTTTTAACAAAATATGTTAATGGTACAAAATATATTGCATTTTATAGAACAATGTACAAATTCATTTACTTTCCATGCAAAAGGGAGCCTGTTTTGCATTTCAGACTATGAGCTGGGAAAACAATTTCCAACTTATTGTTAAAGACAATGGATAGTAAAACAGGGAGAATTGGGGTTAGCAAAAACTAACCTCCATTACCTGGGTGGGTAGATAACAAATGACTTGATGTGACATTGTCCAATTTATAAGATATTCAGGTTAAGGGTAATTTAGGAATAGTTATTTGTGCCTGGAAAGAAAAGATATAGTCAATTGGAGGAATGTAAATGGTAAGAAATAAATTAGAGAATTTATGTAGAAAAGAATTAAGGTTATCTGTCATAGAATATAACAATACATTGTACTGTCTTTATAACAATGGAAAATTGTTATAGGAAATTGGTTTCAGGGAAGAAAGTAGTTTCCTAAACTTACTGTGGAATCTGAGCATTTTGTGGACTCTTCCTAAGTTCTAGCAGGATGCCTTGGCATAGAAACTCAAATGTTTATACAATGAATTAATCTCTCTATTCTCCACACTTTGATCCTGATAACAATGTGGGATGCATATAAAGGAGGGCAGCAAAATTGGGAAGAAGTCTTAAGAGTAAGTCCTGTGAGGAGTGGTTTAAAAAGATCTCAAGTTTTAGATGGGGTTTCCAGGGAATGTAGAAGACTGGTTTTTTGTAGCTAACTAATTGTACTGTATCAAAAGAATGGGTTTGTTTTATATGGCTACTCCAAGAACAATTGAAAGAATCTCTTTTAGAGGGGAAAAAAAGTTTGGAGGAATTACAGAAGAGCAGTCCAAGCTATTCAGAGATGACTCTGGGCTGTTTGAAGGGGTGGGAAGAGTTTCAAAATTGGAGACCTACTAATATAGAAAATTAACTGGTGTGTTGGGATTGGGTGCCAACACTGGAGAGTCTTGCATTTATCTTTCTTTTTTGACTTTTAAGGCCCATGTAACTATGAGCCAGGCATTCATGTTTAGTGTGCTAAGCTATGAGTAATGAGAAGTGAGTAAAACCTTCATTGAAAGAACATAGTTACTTTAATCAAAGTCCAGCAATTATAATGCTAGGGTTTACAACTGTAGTAACGGGTTTTAAGTACTTTAAATTGCTGAAGGGTGAGTATCAGGTATTTCTCTCTTCTCCATCATTGGCTCAGAAAAACAGATTCAGAGATGGAGATTAGTATGCAGGGAGTTTTATCAGAGAATGAAAGTGGGATAACCTTCAAGGGAAAACCAAGAAAGTTGAGCAAAGAAGGGTTGAGCAGGAGCTGGTAAATTCAGAGGACCTTTGGATGGAAGGCCTCAGCTGTTCAAACCCACAGGAGATTCTGAAGATCAAATGGCAATTTAGAGCCCTTCACAGTTGGGGTGAGCAGAATGAGCCTCTGTACCCCCAGACTATTCAGGCATTGTTCCCTGTAGAGTTTGTGACCTTGGGTAAGGCAGCTGTCCCAAGCAGACCTCTGGGGAGCTGGAAGCAAGAGGGCTTGCTGCCAGCAGTGCCTCCCGCACTAAAGAGTAAGTTCTGCATTCCCGAGGAGGGAACTGGGTCACGTATGACAGTGTCCAAATCGAGTCTTTTCATATAACTAAATTCAAATTGGCAAGCATTATTCTTCACAGAAGGAAAGTTTCAAATGTCATTCTTTCCCAGCCATTCTTACATGGTTATAAGTGTTGATGATATTTAACTTTGTTCTAATGTTGATATTTTTAATACAGCTGTTGGCCATTGACCCAGCTGCAAACTGAATAATCTAATCATGCTTATGATTTGACATTTCTAACAAGTTTTAGCAAGTCAATTACAAACTCCTTTTCCTTACATTGGTTTTCACTCTCATGTAAATTACTCAGCTGAACCAAAACTATTTGGAAACAGGGAAACATGAACAACGGAGAAGCCATTCTGTAGTTAGAGCTCCATTTGGGCTGTTATTTTAGACACACATGGAATGATTGCTCAGTTGACCTGTGCTGTCACTTTCCCTCATTCCAGATCTTCTTTGGCAGAAATTTGACAGTACAATTACCTCCCCCACAAAAGAACATTTGCAAGTAAAAGAGGTCAAACACACCAAGATTTGTGGAAGAAAAGTTATTATATTTACTCAGATTCACTGTTACTTTTATCATTTTTATCTTTACTTCTGGGTTTTTATCATAGATTATATATGAAGTCTTGGAAGACTGTCTTGTTTTTTCTGACTCCTTAATTTCCTTAGCAGTAAAATGAGTAGAAGACTGACCTCGCATGGTTATTTGGGAGAATAAATGGAAGTGAATACATGAAAGTGAATTTAGTAAACATGTGTGAAGCGTGGTGCACACTCATGCAAATGTTTGATAAATGTTACAGTGCCCATCTCCATTGAAGAAAGGCATCCTATGAATTGAGAAACAACCTGATTAAAAGTTTGGCAGTCTAGGAACAAGCATCAATATATTAGTAAATTACATTGATATCGAGGGAGAAAAGTAGCTGTTGAAGGAGATATGCCACTCCTTTTCCTTGACTTGGGTTTGTCTTACCCTAGTAACTCAGTTCATAAAGACTGGGCCAAGCTCACTCAGTCACAAGGCTATCACTTCCATAACATTCCATGAAACTGGATGTTATTTTGGAATAAACGAACCATGCAAATGAGAGACATCACAGCCATGTTAAATAGGGGACAGTTTAATTGCATCTCATGTGTTCTTCTAGTCGAATGAGCTGTATCTGTCTATGGGCCACAGAGAGAAACCATTTTTTGTTTTTGTTTTTGTATTTTAATTGTTGTATTTGGTTAGTCAAGACTTTGGATCATAAAATCCTTTACTAATGTATTCTGTGACTTCTTAGATGAGAGTTAAATTGTGGTAAAATGAGAGTAAGGCTGGACCTTTGAACTAGCCCTGCCCCTTTCAAGCCTGGTGATCTTGTGTAAGTCACTTAAAAATGCTCCTGGATTACTAATATGGCATAATAACACTTACTTGGAAATGACTGAGCAAATAAAATGAGATCCATAGATTTATAAATGAGGAAATAAAATAAGATGAGAATTTGTAAAATATAAGAGCTTAATTCATGTCGGGGGATATTCTTATCGGATATGGAGTTCAAAGCATAAAAACCCTTTCCCTTTTCAAAGGGCGATTTCTATACTTATTTATCTAGAGCTCCCCACTGAATACAAAGGCAGCTTGCAAAAAAAGAGTAGGAGGCATGCTTTCAGATTACCAAGAATTAAAAATAGGCAGATGTCGTTCTCACCTTCAGTTCCTCTAGCTTCAGCTCACTGGGATTGTTTGCTTACAAGGAAGAAGGGAGAGTGATAGCTTTCAGCATTTCCTTGCCTAGAAGGGCAAGAATGTTTTGTGGAACCCTCTTGTGCAGAACTTTCGACATTGATTAAGGATTGGCACATCATATCCTGACAAGTTATGCTGGAGGAGCAGCATGGACTAAGACCGTTGGTAAAATACACTTCTGGAACTGGCACAAGACAGATAGCTCTGACAAGATGAGGTGCCGCTGCAGATAGGATGTTTATTTCTGTGTGCATTTCTTCTTATATTGCACAGCATTAATGCTAACCGCCTTATCCTCACAGAAGTTCAAGGACTACCTATTAAAATCATTAACAGAAATTACTAGGATTTTTTTTTCATTTTTTAAACTCTCTATTTCAGTGTATTTTTTATGTTGAAAGGAGACTATGGAAGGAGAGATTCTTGTCTCCAGAATGCCACAAAAGGAGGCACATTATTTATGACTTTTAAATGACAAATCCTGAAACCACTTTGAGTCCAAGCAGGATAAAAGGTTGATATTAAATATGACCTTTGAATCTAATGGCCTTGAGCAAAAACCTTCATTTTGGCTGTGCAAATTGTTCTGTAAATTACTGGCCCAGTTTACTGCATTTTCAAGCAGCTTGGTAAAAGGGACAGGCAGACAGCAGCAAAAAAACAAACACAAAAAACAAAAAAAAGAAACTATTTCTTGTCATCTTCCATCTTTGAAATAAGAAGTTGAACTTAACTATTCTTCCCATATTATTTTTGCATAACAGGTTTATATACAATTTTTTTCCCCTGAATGAAAGTAACCAGTTGAAAAAAATCAAATCTTGGCATTTCATGGTAAATCCCTTCTCTTCTCCCAGACCTCAGTTTTCACATCTGCAAAATGACATTATCAGTATATATGATCAACGTATGTGTCTCCAAATCTAAATATTGATTGTATAACCTTCCTGTTTTTATTGTCTGTGAAAGAATAGCTGTTATTCATGATAATACCACTGAGGCTTGCAGCCAAATTTGTGATGCTCAGAGCATCAACTTCTAGGAGATCTCAGTATTTAAAGGCAGGCCCTGCTGTGCAAGTCTATATAAATGACAGTGTTGCAGCCCAGAGAGGATGCATTTACAAAATAAGTTAGGCAAAACAGAAGTTAAATTGCAAATACATGTTGCTCAAATTGCACAATGGGCTATTTGGAGGAACACTGTAGGCTGTTTAATGTTCCTGTGTTTAATGTGGGAGAGACTTCAGTTTGTCACAAGAGTTGAAACTTTTTGTGTTTTCCTAGTTCTTCTAAAATACACAATTACGTAGAGTTTATTATGTTCTTTGGAAGGTAAAAAAAAAAAAAAAAAAAAAAAAAGACGACTTTGTGTTACAAATTACCATCCAGCAGATCTTATACTTTCTTTAGAATGTCTTTTTAAAGAAGATTTTGTGCTATCACTAACTCAACTGTCATTGATTTTCCATGTCCAGAGTTGATCTTTTGTCCCAAACATGTTCAATTCAATGCCTTTTTTCTTTTCAGTTAATGGCTCTACTCTTACAATTGCTTAAAAAGATTAACAAACCTCAACAAATGTTTTTCAATTGTCCTTGACTCCTCTCTTCACCTCCAGGTCATAGCGTCTGTTAGGAACTTCTCAGAGCTCTTTTTTTTTTTTTTTTTTTTTTTTTTTTAATGAATGTGCACTCCCACCAAGTCTCACCTTATTCAACTTCCACTCCAACCCTGAAACTTTCTAATAGCTTCCTAATGTATCCCAGCTTCCACCACTGCCTTCTTAGGGCATAGTCCAAATACCAGCTGGAGTTTCCTATCAAAGCCCCTGTGACCTCACGTCACACTTCTGCTTTCAACCCTGCCATCTCTCTTTTTTCAATCAAAAACTAAAGTCTTTACCTTGGCCTTGTAGGAACTAATCCCTTACTACATTCCTAACCTCAACTCTTTACTGCTCTTGTCTTTGCCCACTTCTTTCCAGACAACCGACCTTACCATTGATCTTTGGTCTCATCCACCTTGATCGATTTGTGAACTTATTAAACATGCCAGACCACCCCCTGTAGCCATATCCCAACACATTACTCCCATTTATATGTTTAAATAGCACCATTTCCTCCAATATGATATTTATTACACTTACTCATGTCCCATTCACTCTTTGCCAAAATAAAAACCATGAAAACAGAAATTGTTATCTTTTTCTCTTGTTATACCCCTGTATGTAGAAAAGTACCTGGTTCAGAGATAATGACTACTAATAATTTGGTTAATTCTATTGTAGATACTGAAATCAAGCAGAAGTACAACTGTCATAAAGTCTTCATAAAGTCCAAAGTGGCTGAGCAACTGTTCATCCTCTTTTATCTCTTGACTATATTATTTACTTTCCATATTTTATTAGCATGGGACTTTCTATGGTAATGTCCTTCTTAGATCTCTACCTGAAGCCTCATAAATTACCAAGTTTTCCACTCCTGGGGACACATGAACTAGTTCCAGTTCTATGGGCACTGCAAGAACTTTTCGTTTTTTTTCTATTTTCTAGTTGTTTTGTTTTGCTTTCCTCATCTTTAGGTAGTTTCTTCTCACACAAGTGAAGGTCAGTATTCATCCCAATACTTCATGGAGTTCTGCAGAAATTTAGTTTCCTTCCTCCTCTCTGACATCTGTCCAAGAAATCCTAGCTTCCTTAGCTCCCTAAACTTTAATTTTTGTTTTCTGAACTCAGTGAGTCTCATGGGCTCTTTGGGTTCTTCCTTTCTGTGCTGCTTCCTAGAAGTTTCTTCGTGGGGCCTTGTGCACCATGTTTGTTTTTCTTCTCTCAAATATATATAATACAGTTTTTACTGCACATTTCCAATATCTAAAAATCAATGATCCCCATATATGTATGTATACACACACACACACATATATATATATACACATAATATGTATAGTATATATATGAAAAAAATATATATATATGCTTTGATTTTTGTTGTTCAAGGTGGGAAGGTAAATCTGTTGCTTTTCCATCATTGCAAAACAGAAAAAAAAAATGCTGAGTGGAAAACTACCAAAGTCAAATCTTCTAACAAAGGAGCATATGAAGGAGTCAGGGAAAGAATGACATATAACAATATGGCTAATTTTCATGTGTAGAAACTGCAAGTTATCAAAAGGAAAGCAAAGCATTTTAAGTCAAAAGGGTTTGATTTCTGACTTCACCAATGATGTTGTTTGACCTTGAGTAGGTCACTCTGAGCCTTACTTTCGTCTTCTGTTTACATAGGAAATAAAAGTGCTGCTGCTTTATCATAGAGTTACATCAAGGATTAAATGTGGTCATGGATATAAAAATCTTTATCTCTAAAATTGAGCACTCCTATTTTCTTACTTATATCATCATTATCTGTCTAGCTAGGAAATTCAGAATGAATTTGTCTTGTATGTGTTTATCCTGATAGCTTTTGAAGACAAGAATGCATTTTCTTTTGATATAACCTGTGTCAGTTAAGATTAATTTTCACTTTACTATAATAACAGAAATTTATAATGAAAGTTGTTTAAACAAGATAGAAACTTATATCTATAATACAAAGAAGTGTAAAGGTATATACCTAGCATAGAATTTCCATAGGGTGTTGAGGTCCTGGGTTTCTTTTCTGTTTTGTTTTGTTTCTTTTTTGTTTTGTGATGACTTTTATCACCTCTTGGTTCAACATGGCTGCTGGAATTCTAGATATTACATCCACAGTCCGTGATGACAGTGATGATAGCAGCTGGAAGAAACAGGGGAGAACAAAGCTTTCCTTCCAAGTCAAATCAGCTCATTTTAATCCACTTTTCTGAAGACTGCATAGTAAACATTTGCTTGGCATATTAATCCTGTTTTATCAAATGACTACATATAGTTACAAGGAGGTCTGGTAAGTGTTGTCTCTTATTTGTTCAGTAATTTACTTATATAGATGTGTTTTATTATCAAACATGTAAGAAAATAAGAGTGAACGCCAAAAGGCAATTTTCAGTTTCTGTCATGTACATTTTCTTTATCAACAAGGAATTTTCTGGACCATTCAATATACAGTACTTTATGAGGTCTACTCTATACTTATACCGTATGTATGCACACTGAGACACCCATGGACAATAACGAGGCTAGTTATCTGTCAAATGACAACCAGTAAGCATTTGACTCAAATTGAAATTTGTCTATTTCCAAAAAGTAAATTCACCACAAAGGACTAACTTCCCAGTAAGGATAGTTCAAAAAAATGCTTTGAAGCATTCCTTAAAGGAGATTCCCAATAGTGTTGTAGTTTGTTTCTTGAGAGTCTTCAACTTGTATTTGTATTTTAGAAATTACCCTGTTTATGGCAATAGTTAATCTTTGGGAAAAGAATAGATTCACAAAAAAATTTCATATCAGTTAAATCTTGTTATACTGCAAGTTTTGTTTCATAATTTAGTATATATAATATCCAAATTCAAACATTTTCTTCAAATCCATGTAGTAATGTACAGAATCTAATGACCAAATATGAACAAAGAGAAGCAATTAACATAAAATTATACATGGCACTCTTAAAGATAATGAAGGTTCTTGTTCACAGGTTCTACATTAATATTTCTAGCTATGTCTACTAACTTGACTATTCATGTTGTCACACTTATTCCCAACAGTGTTCTGAGATACTATGATTGAGACTTGTGGATATGCCACTGTATGGAATATCAGAACACATCCCCTTCATCCTAGATTCTATAAATTTCACCTTAACACTTTTGTAAACCAAATTCCTATTCTCACTGATAAATGATAACTTCAAAAATATTTTATTTTCATTTTCCATGAGGACTTTTCATAAGAACTCTTGAAAGTGTGTCTTTAAGATTTTCTCTCCCCACCTCTATCAAAGTAGCTAATGAGCTGTAAAGGGATGCCTAAATGCCCTAAGAAATTTTCTATTTAAAGGAACTCTGGAATCCTGCAGTGAATCCCTTTGTAAAGCAAAGAATGGTTTGCAGTGGAAATAATCACCCTGTAATTTATCTGGCTTTAAGTGGGATTTTCCTCTGGTTAGCTTTGTGAGTGTGGTTTGCACTCGATGTCCTGCAGGCACCTCAACCTCAGAGTGTCTAAAAGGGTGGCAGGGAGCCCAGTTAGGAGGCTGTTGCTGTAGGTCTTGACAGATTCTCTCCACTCTCATTCATCAGCCACTCTGATGCCAGGAAAATATTTCCTGAAAAACAAATCCACTCATTTCACTCCCTGCTAAAAACCTCCGCTGGATCCCCATTGCAGATTCTCATCCTCTGCTGGATCAAGGCCAAGCCCTTTAACTGAGCATTGATGGCCCTTCACGTTTTGGCCCCAGTTGCTTTACCAGCAACATTTCCTGATAGTCCCCACTACATGCCATATGCTCCAGCCACACTTCACTCCCCACCCCACTCTCCAAATATAGCAAACATTTCATATTTCTCTGTATTTCCCTTCAGTTATGCCTGGATTGCTGTGTCCAACACCTTTTGTACCTGAAGCATACCCCCTGCATGCTTCAGCTCAAATACCAGCTCCCAAGAAAAGACAGTCATCTGCTGCTTTGTCCCCATAGCAATCTGCTCATATCTCAAAGTGCTCATCACATTTTATTACAATTAACTTCATGTCTGTCTGTACAACTAGACATCATAATCTTTCTCTCTTGGGAATGGGTAACATTTCGATGTTTGCTTTACAAACAATATATCATCAATTCTACTCAATAAAATTATGAACATCATTTTCTTTTTATTGATGAAAGAATCAGTGTTCAAAGATGACTAAGGTGCTATCTCAAGACTAACCTGCCAATAAAGCCACGTGTCTGGATTTGAACCCATGTCTAATACCAATGCCTAGATGTATTTTTCCTAACATGACATGCTTTCTTCTCAGGACTCAGCACCATGATTGATATCGAACACAAGAAACACTTGAAATTTAGATTAGGCTATCACTGAAATTCATGTTTACTACTAGAGCTTGTGATTTTCCACCACTGAGGCAGTGTAAAGGAAGGGCCAGAGGCAGTTGAAAGAGGTCTCCCAGGAGTATTTAGAACCAGCATAGTGCTTGAGAGTTAGATGTTGTTAGTTAGCCATCCGTTCAATAAAATATTAAACTGTTATTTCATTTTCCATGCATACTTTTGTTTCAACAAAAGGCAAGTTTTAACAAAGACATAAAATTTAGAGATGGGTCATCATCATCTACCCTACCTTATTGGAAAAATTTTTCTTATTTGGAAAGGTGTACAAAAAAGATTAGTGGATTCTATTTCAACACTTGTCATGATATGGTTTGGGAACATTTTTTTACTAATATAGATCCAGACTGGAGTGCTATTAAAAATGGACCAGAAGGCACAACAATGATGGGACCTAGGTAACAGGCAACACAGCTTGGTCTCATAGGTGGCTTCAGGGTAGTTTATTTCTCTCATTGTGGCATGGCGCTTCACAATTCCAGGTCCAGGAAAGTGTGACTACACCATAAAGCAGCATTGCCCAACATGATAGACCCCAGACCTAGATCCACATGGTTACTTCAAATTAAAATTTAGTTACTCAGTTAGGAGCTTAGTAGTTGCATGTGGTTTGTGGCTACAGTACTAGACTGTACAGAAACAGACTGCTTTTATCATTTAGGAAGTTCTCTTAGATGGCTTTGTGTGCTGAGACTCTTATTTGTTCTGTGATAAGGACAATAGAATTCTCTTCCATCTATAGTCAGATCTGCCCAGTGTGGAGCTAAAAGATGAGCCAGGGTTGACACAGATGAGTGGATATCTTTTCAATTTTTTTTTTCCCAATTTGCCTTTGGGTGAACCTTGACTGACTCAAGAAAATGGAATAAAAGTTTTCATCTGTTTGATAATTTGGATCTATAATCATAAATAATTAATTTTTAACTGTTTAATTGACTGTTTTTAGTTTTTGACTGTTTAGCTGTATTGATCAACTAAGATGACTAATTTTGACTAATTTTCTTTTTTTCTTTTTTTTTGGCTATATGAAACCCCGGCTTTTATTTCTTAGAAATGATATCAAATACAGTCAAGAAGGCCCAAGAAAATTCTAGGATTGAAATCACATGTAAGAATGTAAGCAGACTCACTCATTAGAATTCCTTTAGCTATTTCAAAGACCTCATGTTTCCTTAGACATATCAAAATGTGACATTTATATAAGTGTTTCATGTGGTCTTCCAAATCATAATTTTGTCGGTACTTTTCAATAAAGCTGTGTGCAAATGAATGAAAATGAAGTTGTACCTTATTAGTCAATTTCACATAATTCTAATTACTTTTAACTAGAGAAGATCTTGTTTAGAAAGATAATTAATGTAGGTCAAGATGAAAAACAGGACAAATGCATATGAAAGCATCAACTTATTAGGGAAACAAATCCTCAATTAATTGTATCAGTCATCTAGACTACAGGAAAACATTCATATTATGTAGTGCACATGTATACATACACACAGAGACTCCCATTAATGTGTAGGGTTTTTAAATACATTGGTTTTCTAAAAGATCCAAACAATTGCCTTGACTAGTCTTTTTCCTCCGAAACATGGACTGCATTTTTTACACTAGCTGAATCAAGAAAATGTTTTAGTATCACATTTTCACCATCAAGCACCATTTAGCAGGTTTTCTTTTCCACTTTTCTCTATTGACAGAGGAAGCACTGGAAATATAAAAGGTAAATATAATCATAAGTACTTAGCCTTCTTTTTCAGTCTTTGTTGATTAGCTTCACATAGATAGCTGCTATCATATCATAGCACTTTTTAACTTCCAAAGCCTTGTCATATACATCATCCCTTGTATTCCTCCAAGCTAGTGAATTGGTCATTGTTAATACCCCCAACTTGTTTATGATAGAGCCTGTAGCATGAAGAGCCTTGTGTCACAAATTCACATAAGCAGAATTATGTACCTCCCATTATCATATTCCAAAAATCTGTCTTTTAGCTACTTCCTGGATATGAGATAAAATATTGACTTGATTTTTCCTTCCAATCAAAAAAAAAAATCCATTGACAACAAGAAAATTAAAATTTCCCAGACAGGTTGTATTTCACTGGTAGAAGAATACCTTCCTAACTTGTGTGAGGCCCTGGGTTCAAACTCTAGCACCATAAGAAAAAAAAAATGGAGAAGAAGAAACCAAATTAGCATTTTGCTCAGGGTTTTATGAAAACTAAAAGTGCTTATTGCAGCAAAAACAGTGTCTTTGCCCACATTAATACATTAATTAGAACAGGCACATGGTGTCTAACACCAAACACAAATGGAGACCAAATTCTTCAGCAGTTATGTATGGTTTTAAATATATGGGTATTTGCTACCCATAGACAAAAGTCCTCATGAATTCCAAAGTGTGACATCAAAACTCTAAGTAGGTCCTTCCTTTCACATTTCCATTAGAGCCTAGAGCCACAAGCCAATCTCTTTCCTTGGGCACGGTGCCACCTTCACAATCTCTCTGTTCTTCTCCTGCTTCATCTTGTATCCTCTCTACATCTGAGCTTCCTATCAGATATTTAGCTTTTCTTTCAGGAGCCCAGCTCAGATGTCTCCTCCATCTGAGACACGTGTAGAAAGTGACTTTGGTGTATCTACTTTTATTGTCTGAATGTGAGAAATGCAAAACCTTGGCAGTATAAATCATTCAAAACCATTTAGGTAGCCAACACTGAAGTGACATCTATATGTAAGAGATTATTAGGAATGCAACCTTTTAAAGAGTATTGGTAATAACTGTCAGTAGATGTGTTCTTGATAAGTAGAAGAGAGTAATACTGTTCCTCAGAGGTTCTAAGTGCACATTCCATATCTGAAAATCAGTGTGCATGAACACGGAGCTGTTATTAGCAAAGTCATTAATTACCATCCTGCTTGTTCTGGTGTTGTGAAGGATACTCATTCATTTGCTCTCTCTGACTGACAGGCAGTAATGACTCCAATAAGCTAATGAGACATCTAGTTAAATAAATATGATTTTAAGTTAATAAAAATGTAAACATGATTTTAATGAGTTCCTTTGCTAATAGAGTTTCCCTAGTTATGGGTTGATGTTGGTGGTTTGCATAGAGGGATGAATTTAAGATTGTGTTCTGGGTTTAGCTGTACAGTTGACTAGGTGTGTTGCTTGAGTTTAGCTATATCAGTTGTCTAAGCCTTGGTCTCTGGGCTTACTCCAGAGAATTGTGGTGAGCATCAAGAGAAATAGTAGACATAGACTTTGCATTTTTTTAAGGCAAGTGTTATTTGAATGCATAAAAATAAAATTTAAAAATCTGTAGAGTTGGTGCATTCTTGCACTTTCCTTTACAACTTTGTTCCTTACCCCACTCCACCATATTTTCATTTCAGTTATTGTTTTCCATTTCCATCCACACATTCATACAGTGAAATTTATTTGTCATTTCCTATGTGTCAAAACCTGACTCTGTGCAACAGAATAGTGATAACAGGATCAATCAAGACAGCAATGGAATTTACTTGTGTTTAAAAGCATAAATAGGTACCTTGAATCCTAGGTAATGTTTATCTCATTTCTTCAGAATCCAAATGTTAGCTACATAAGTTGGTAAACAAATATTCACCAATCGCCCTTGTCTAAATGACCTTTCAAAATTAACAGATGGTTTGTCTGGGGTCTTCCAAGGTTATAGTCTTCATTATGAAAATTTTGGATGCATTTATTAGCTTCTTCACCTGGCTCTCAAAAACAAGATATTTTAACCAATCCTTAAAAGAACTTACATAGTTGCTCACTTGTTTTATCTAAACAAAGGCCTGGTTCTTTTGGTTCTGATAGGATTCTGCTACTTTTCTTCTACATAATTATGTTAAGATGAAGCCACTTTTTGGCAGCAAGAAACTTAAGGAGCACAGACCTAAAAGAGACAACTATGCTTGGTGGTATGTTCCTTCTACCCCCATTTCTTTTCTGAAATCACCTAGCATATTACTACTGATAGGTTAAGCCGACCCCCCAAACACTCATTGACACTGAAATCTACATTCGTGAGGCTTTCATAATTGCTCCAGTAACTAACGCATATATAAAAGGAAAATAATGTGGGAATATATTTGATCTTCTCTGTTGAAATTTCTTTCTTAATTAATATATATCATGTTGTCTTATGGATCTGATGTTTTTCTGGATCAAACTGAAGAAGAAAAACTATGCAGAGAGTTTTTCATTCCTGTTTGATTCATTTTCAGGAAGTCTTTAATATCTTTCTGTTCTCAAACTTGAGTAATTTCCATTGCCTTTTGATTCATCTCTTTAACACAACTCTGTTTACTAGAGTCAGGAAACAAACCTTTCATCTCTAAGAAATTGACTCCATAATCCCTGAGAAAGTACATATATATGATTGGCCTTTGACACATGAATCACTCTGGTCATCAAGCAAGAAAATACCCTTTATTCCATATAGATTTTGAGTTTTTATTTTTGAGCTTTCCTGACATAAGAGTACATGCTATAATTACTTTCATCTCCATTGTTTGCAGAGAGCAGTTAGACCTCAAAAACAGCTGGACCATCTTTTATCGTTGCCTTTCCAGATTGACAACGAATATTGTTTATTGCTTCTTTTAATAGCCATTTACAAGATTTAGTTTTTCTCAGATGATCAAATAGCTCTCCTTTATTCCTAAAGCTCATCCCTTGGCTCTCAAATAATCACTCATTAGGTGGCTTTCTAAATTTATTGGCATGCTTCTAAAGGGAAGGCAGCCTATACTTGGTATTTGTAGAAATTACTATTTCTTTGTCCTAATTACCCCCTTCCCCCTCGAAAAGGTAAGAACCCTCAAATATGAGGCTATTTAATCTGTTAAATTTTTCATATGAATTGTTATCCTTGAATGAATAGTTGGTTGGATGACAAGAACATAATTTGACAGGAACATAAATTAGGTACACTCACTCTGTAGTTTTCCTTTCTAATCATGTTAGCATTCTGTTTAAAACTTGTAAGCTCTTACAACAAGACAAAATCTCAGAGATTATCTCATTCCTTTTCTTTTGTTGTCCCATTTTGCAGGTAAAGTAAGTAAGGCCAGGAGATGTGAAGTAGCATCTCAACATTTGCAATTTTAGTTATCATCCATACTAACTTCAATTCATTTGTTGGCCTATCTTGGACATATTTTAGCTGAAACTGTGTTGAGACCAGCTCATTTAGCTTATTACTTAAGTTGATTATAATTTATTTTTAAAAAGCACACCTGTAAAATTTTCCAGAATGAAAAACTTACATAAGCGAAATAATGAAGAAATTACCTTAAAAGGTAATGAGTATGGGTAATGGATATGCCCAGAGAATGATTGAATAAAACATGGAATTTATCTTTGACAGTAGACACTAACACATTGATCATATTTACATCTTCATTATAATAGTTAGGATTTCCCAAAATGTTCCTCACTTATTTATATGTCTAACCAGTTGGGTGATAATACAGGTAATTATAAACCTCCAGAATTTGGAAAGCATCAGATTTAAAGAACTTATCTTTCTGAATTTCTATTTTATCTTCCATATTTTAATTTCCACTCTCTTCCTTTCCAATATCTTTAGCAGTCCATTTACACACAGAGGCTCTTATGCTTACAACAGATACTAGAGATGACCTTGTCCCCTCTCTTCTCTCACCCCATTATACAGATGATGTACGTGAGGTCAGGAGAGGTAAAGTAACATCTCAACTTTTACTAAATTTAGTGAGCATTATACTGATTTCAATTTGTTTTCTTCTTTTCCGTTTGCTGAGTGGTTTTCATTCTCACTGCAATTTTGTTTTTACTGAGGTGAAAGGTTAGAGAATAAATCATAAGTAAATAAAGTAATGAAATAATCTGTTCTCACTTTTAAAGTCTATTTATTCCCTAATGACATCAGTGATCATTTCACTTCTAATTAAGTGCTTGAAAATATTTTGGACTTGAAAGTGTTGAACATTTTTTCCTAGTCTTATTTATGTGATTAATTTATTTAGCACATCTTTTTATTATGATGCAAATAATTGGTCAGCATTTTGTCTTTGGAATGGATGCATTGTTCTGGACTACAATTGGAGTCTTCTATTCAATTTTTGTTGTTGTTGTTTTGTTTGTTTGTTTGTTTTGGTACCCAGGAGATTGAACCCAGGGGAGCTTAAGGACTGAGCCATATTCCCAGCCTTCTTTACTTTTTATTTAGGGACAGGGTCTTGGTAAGTTTTTTGGGGCCTCACTAAGTTGTTAAGACTGGCTTTGAACTTGCAATCCTCCTGCCTTAGGCACCTGAAACACCGGGATTATAGGTGTGCATTACTATGTCACGCTTCTATTCAAAATTTGTACCAAAGGTATGAAATTATGAAGTCTGTTGACAGCAAACATTTTGATATTATGAGAGTTGAAATTGAAAATTAAAACCTAGCTTCATAGGTGGCATTCAGGATCCACAAAGACTTCTTAAAAAGTTCATCGTCTCCCTTCCTTTTGTGAACACCATGAGCATGTTGCCCCATTGGTGAGTCTAAAGAGGACCCTTGGACAGTAGAGAAACAACAGGAAAGGCTCAGAACATTTCTGAAGAACAAATTTAGGCAATTTGGTCTGGCTGCAAGATGATCATAAAGAGCTAAATCTATTGTTATACATTTTATAAAGTTCTATTTGAATGGATTTCTGCTTCATGTAAATCAGCTTATTGAATTAATAGAAAGCCATGCATTTTAAAAAATACAGTGTCATGTAAGGTAGGAGGCATGGGGACTATCCTGACTGGAAAATACTGTTTTTCTTTTTTCCACATACTGCGTGTACATGCATATCACTGCATGTACCATTGAGTAGAAAGAGAACTTGAGAAAGACAAATGCCGTTTACTGACAGACAAACTCAGGCCCATGAGAGTAAGCCAAAGGCAATTATTTTATATAATAGGCCAGTAATACTCCAGGGAGTCAGGCTGATGCAACATGTACAAATTATAATATTTGGAATGAAAATGTCTAGTAGGGAAGGAGGAAGGAAGAAAATTGTCCTTTTCCCATATTTAATCATGTTCAAATATGGATTAGGGACTCCTCCCAAGAAAAGTGCAGTGATAATTTTGACCCAGTTGTGTTGAAATGGAAGGTGACATAGGGTATGAAGTTTATTATTGAAGTATCATTGGACTTTAATCAAGATAATCCTTATCATCCATCTTCAACAAAAGAGGCATACTTGGTAACAGTGTCAAATGAAAGAATTATATATGCTAGGACTACTGATAAAGTTGATGATGGAAACCTGCTTAGAAGGAAATAAAATCTGAATCAAGGTTGGAGAGTGGGTCCCTTTTTACCTTCAGAAGCAAACCTGCTCCCTTCATGAGTGTGCTGTGTGGTCATATCAGAGCCCAGGACAGTGATGGTGGTGGCAATATCCAACCCAAGGCATAAGGGCTGAAGTTGTTCTCTTCACAGCTCAGCTCATACTGTAGCTAAAAATAGCAATTCGTTTCTTGGAATCACATTTTAAAGGGGAGGTTGCCAATCCAGAACATATGTAGTGCAAGGCAAGCGAGACCATGAGACAAGCCAAACCATATTGGGGGAATGACAGAAATATTTAGGATATTTAAGAATACATGTGACACTTGAGAAACCTGTGGTCCCTACACATTGTGAATCTTGGGAACTGAGATCGTCAAGACTAAATCTGGTTTATCTGGATCAAATCTCACCCTGCCCTGTGTACTCCCAAGATCACAATTCCAACAATAAAATCCAACATAACCCCACTCAGTGTGGGTGCTGAAAGTGCCCTGACATTGCTATTTAAATGATAGCTATATTGTCATTAATTCCATTTTAGTTGGCATTCTATGATACAAAATGCTTCCAATTTAAAGTGACAAGCATCTCAATTCTCCTTTTACCAGTGACATACTATGAATATACCGATGTGAATAAAAAATAACTACAGGTATCCACACATAATTGTTGAACTGCACTTAATTCAGTAATATAAAACTAAAGATGCTTTCTTTCATTTTGAAAAATGATCCACAAGGAAATAATTTCCCCCCTCAGAGCATATTTCTTTGTAAAATTAAATATTCTGCCCTTTATGTTCTGAAATACTATGATTTAATGATTCCAGAACATAAATGCATAATTTAAGTGTGGAGAGGGGAAAAAAAATCATTGCTAGTTATACTAAAAACCTCATAAATGAGATCTTTCTTATGTCTTGACTTTTAAAAATATGTATTTACTGCTTCTGTTCAGGGAAGTATAGCGTGTGTGTGTGTGTGTGTGTGTGTGTGTGTATGTGTGTGTAAAAGAGAGGAAGAGACAGAAAATTTTCCTTTCTACCAAAAAGATTATTATCAATAAATAGTTCAGTAGTTCCACTTTGGTCACCTTGTAAGAAAATCACGAAACTAGTACTCATCTGATTCTTTTCTGTACCAAGTAAAGCTTTAGAAACCAAGACTTCCAGCTCTAACCATGGTTGCTCCTCATTGGCAAGTAAGCAGTTTTTTTTGTTGTTTTTGTTTTTGTTTTTTATCACATGAGGTTGAAGCATCACATCACCAGATTGTCCTGAAAGTTTATGCCAGAGCTTCTGATCACACCGCTTTTCATATTTAATATGCTAAATAGGTATCCAGTGTGACCCTATGCCCACGTGACAAGCACAGAAGAAAGTGAACCTTAAACATTATTTAATATGATTGTCTTATTTTTTAGGAAAATTTTTCCCACACTGTTTGTATATTTCTCTGTATCACTGCTCTTCTTTTAGAGCTTTATTAATTTTTTTTGAAATGTCTATAGTTATCTTTTTTTTTATTGTAAACAAATGGGATACAAGTTGTTTCTCTGTACATGGCGTAAAGGCATACCATTTGTGTAATCATAAATTTACATAGGGTAATGTTGTTTGATTCATTCTGTTGTTTTTTCCCTTCCCCCCCCACTCCTCCCACCCCCCTTTTCCCTCTATACAGTCCTTCCTTCCTCCATTCTTGCCCCCTCCCTAACCCTAACTCTAACCCTAACACTAACCCCTCCCACCCCCCATTATGTGTCATCATCCACTTATTAGCGATATCATTCGTCCATTGGTTTTTTGAGATTGGCTTATCTCACTTAGCATGATATTCTCCAGTTTCATCCATTTGCCTGCAATTTATTAATTTTTAAAACAATTTATTCTATTATAGTTTTTGGTTCACAGAGAAATTGAGAGAAAGGTACAGAGAGTTCTCGAACATTCCCTGCCCAGAAATTCACAACCTCTCGTCATCCCCTGCCAGTGGCACGTCAGTTACAATCAGTGACCCTACATGTCAGACACATCTTCATCACCCAAAGTTCACAGCTTACTTTAGGGTTCACTCTTGCTGTTGTACATCTTTTGGGTTTGGGTAAATATATCATGACATTCATCCACCATAATAGAATCATACACAGTATTTCCACTGCCCTGAAGACCCTGTTCACTGCTTGTTCATCCTACCCTCCCCCTAGCTCCTGGTCACCACTGATCTTTCACTGTCTCCCTAGAATGCCTTTGCTTTACTTATGAAAATACCTGTCTGAATTATGTCAGGGTAGTCACCAGTACTACAAGTATTGATGGAAAAGAAGTTCCTCCAGGACTTGGGTGTCCTTACTATATCCTGTCCAGTTACACAGAGCATGTTATTCCTTTCTCTTTTGGCTCCCTTTTTATAATAGCCTAAAGAGATGGACAGAAATTTGCTTTGGAAGAGGTCATCATTTTTTTTTTCTTAAAATGGATATAAATGATAATCCTTTACATAAAGAATGGTACTTTAAATTTTGCATTTTCTGTAACATTATCATTTTAAGGATTTTCACATTGAGATATCAACCTAGAATTTATGAAGACTATCTTAAAATGAGAGTTGGGATTAGAGTTTGTCAGATTCTAGTAATCAGCATAAAGTTGATTAATGTGAAAAGAATATTGTAGTTCTGTTAAGGTTTAAATTTTCTCCTAAATTGGGGTTGCTTCAAAAATATTTTTAATGAATAATCACTTACCTTTGAAATAGTTTTTGATGCATATGGGAATTTTTGAAACATAAAGCTTTTATACAAGATACAACATTGTAAAAGACCTTTGCTCATTACCAAAAGGCCTTTTATTTGTGTAATAGCTATAAGGATTTGACCATTGTTTTTGATCCTGGAGAAACGTATGGCTTAATATACAAAGTCCAGCCAACACAATTTCAAATAACATCTTCATCTTTCTCAAGACTTTTTAAAAACAATTAGCCCCTTTCTTTAACTCTCATAAACTTACATACCTCAAGTATGCTCATGCTTTTATTCAACTTGTCCTTGTTCACATTCAAAAGAAAAAAGAGGGAAGGTCCTCCTTGACCTGTGTTTCCTAGTCATCCCCTACTCCCCGCTTACTCCTGACTTTGATATACAAAAGAGTCAACATACCCTACTTGCTGCCATCACAAAGTACTACAGATGATGTGGTTTAAAAACAGAAACTTACTTTCCAACAGTTCTGGAGATCTTGGAAGCCCAAATCAAGGTGCTAGGAGGGCTGACTTTCCCTGAGTCCTCTCACCTTGACTTGGCTGCCTCTTCCTAGGTTCCTGCCTCTGTGCATGAGCAACCCCATGCCTCTGTGTGTCCACATTTCCTCTTCTTAAAAGGACATTAGTCAGATTGGCTCAAGATCTACTCTAAGAGCCTCATTTAATATAATCACATCTTTATAGACCTTATTTCCAAATAGTCACCTTCTCAGTATTGGGGGTTCAGGTTTGAACATATAATTTTTTTTTATTGGGATTGGGGACACAATTCAGCCCATAACAGAAGGCAGAGAGAGAAGCTGGTCGAATTACACTTTGAAATCTAACTCATAGACAAATGAATTAATTCAATGGTTTGATAATTCCTCTTTAGACAGGTCAAATTTCTCTCACACTCTGGAACTGAAAAATATGCCTATTGTGACAGAAGAGAAGGTTAGCTCCTGTAGAGATTATCTAATACATGTTTTCTTTCTCTATTGATCCCTTTAAGTATGGGAAGTGAAGTAGAAAGTCAAACAGAGAAATCAAGGAGAATCAAAAGGCCCTTTTCAGATAGCTCTAACAGGGCAGGAGATTTCACAACACCAAGACTCAGAAAGCCTGCAGGCTGTTGACCTGTGTAAAACTCTTCCAAGGGCTTCTTGGACATGAATGCAGCAAAGTCCTAGGTGAGTCTCTTCTAAATCCTGTTCATAAGCCCAAATGCTAGGTGGGGACCTAGGTGATAAAACTCCAGCTAATTGAGGTGGAATGACTATACAATGTTATCTGAACTTCAAACTTTCAAAGAGAATTTGTAGGTCATATTTCTTTGTGATATTTTATTAACTTGAAGAAATCATTGGGGTTAAATCAATCATAATTAATGGGTCATAACTGGATGCCTATCAACAATCTTTTTAAAGCACATTGTGCCACATGGCTTTATTTATTTTCTGCAAAGTTTGTGAAATAAGCATGATGATTCGAGTTTTAAATGTAATTAAACAGAGGAATGAAGAAACTTACTGGTTTTCACCCAACTAACAAATGGCAAAGGTAGAAGTAAAACCTAATGCTTAATATCAAAGCCTTGAGTCTTCCTGTTTCTTTCTACTCAGAAAATATATTTTAAGTCTCATGTACCATGCAATTATTTCCAAGGGCTTATTTTTGAAGCTCGTTTCTTAACTGTGCACTACATTGCTGAAAGAAAAATAAAAAGAAATAGAAACAGAAATCACGGGACCCATAACTCTCCCTTTCTTGGTGACAACTGAAGCCTGTAGGAACCAAGTCACTACCGCTCCATCTAGTGGTAGCATCTCTCTTTGGAAGTTAAGTACCACCTTAGAAAAACAAATTTGAAAGAGAAGAACATGAACTTACTTCTGTCTGTAATCTCACACCAACTTTAGGAAAGATCAGAATAACTTTCTTCTAAATGTTCTGAGTAATGTGGAGCCCGGAGCATGAAAGCCCTGTGCTTGGAATTCTTGTCACTGGACCACCTTGTAGGCTAGGCTACCTCACTAGTGACTCTGAACTTTAGATTTAATACAAAGAATCACATGATTATTAATTTATTAAAATCTTGATTATTGGATAATAATCCATTATATGGATAAATCAATGCCTTCAGGAAACTTCCCTGGCTCTCAGCCTCACAGGAATGCCTCCCAAACTCCAGAGACTGGAATAGGAATGTCTACACCTCCCAAGCCCCACCGACCTTTCCATTTCCATTCCCTGATTCAGGTCTCTGATACTCTTCATTTCCTTGATGTCATAACCACAGATGCCTTCTTATTGCTGATGAGACTAGCTAATCTTCCTTTTCCTTCCCTTTCCTCATTTTCTGCCTGCTAAGATTTTACACAGATACACCCCCTTTTGATCCTGGTCCTAAGTCAAGAAGGAAACTTTATCACTCCATGTATACCTCATAATTGTGAATTCTTTAAACTCAAGGGCTGTTTATCAATTTCTATACCATTAACCAAATAGGACATGGGCAGAATTTACATGTCAGCTAGACATCTACCTGAATTATGTAATGCTTTCAGTGACTACTCAGGAGTTAAATGCCAAATATACTCTTTTGTAAACTTCTCTTTCTATTCTTAGAGTGGCTGGCCTCTCTACAACCAACTTTTGTATAGAAATATATGGAATTGGGTTGGGGTTGTGGCTCAGTGGTTGAGTGTTACCCTAGCATTTGTGAGGTTCTGAGTTCCATATAAAAATGAATAAATAAAATAAAGGTATTGTGTTGGTCTACAACTAAAAATATTTCTAAAATATATGAAATTGTAGAATACAGGCATATGTTTATATGCTTGTTTATAGTTTCATTGATCTATTTATGAGAAATTACAAGAATACTATATAAATTTTTGATTTGCTCAAAAATACCTGACTATATGTGTCAGAAACTAAAACTTGCCGAGTCTAGCATCGTATCTCCTTCACATATTGTCCTGCTCACCCACACAGTCGTTTTAAATACAGCTTTTCAAAAGTTGAATGCTAGAAATTTGCATGCTGATTCTATTAGGGAAAATGGTCAGATTTTATTCATACTGAACACAAGCTAAATTGGTAAGATACTGTGACACTTTGCCACTTGGCTTCAAATTAAGAGAACAGACTCAGTATTGAGATTGGTCTTCCTTTCTATAAAATGATGGGGTCCAGTTTAAAAAAATTCCACGATTCCTTTTAGCACCATCTCTACTGATCCATTAAATACTAAGGAAAAAATGTTTTAAAATCCTAAGCTGCAAAACATCTGAAAAGAACAAAGCCTATATTTGTGCAAGTTGGCACATTTTACTGGAATCTAAGTTAAATACGAGTTGTTTATCAACATTTGAACACCAAATTCTGAAAATGAAGATCATAGGCAGATAAAAGAATTTAAGGTTAACAGGAGACACGATTCATATTAAGGAATAACTTTACAATTGTTTTGGAAACAATTAATACAATATTTTATCATATTTCATATTTTAATAGAGGGAATGAAAATTAAAACAGAAAATGAGCCCAGATCCCTTTCATAAAATAGCATTCCACAAAATGAAATTTAAAAGAAATTAAACTGATAGGTTTTGTAATCAGTAATCTGAAGAGGAATTGTTTCTTCATTTTTTTTCCCCAAAAATGGCTTTACTGAAATATATTTTAAAAAATGTACTGAATAATCTTCTTTCTATGTGCAGAACCATAAATACAAATAAGTCAAGTCCATGCCAGTGAATATTTATCAAATAGTATATAGAAACATTTTTATACCAGGGGATAAGGTATGCAGACACGAACCTGACATTTTGGCATATCAACACAATGGATTTAGTGTTAAATGATTCACATGTAATTCTCTAGGTGTTCATATCAGAAAGGAAGCATTAGTATTCTCCTTATATTCTTCAAGGCCCAGAATACCATTTATATGCTAATATATAACACATGTTAATGACTTTTACCAAGTTAAAATATATTTGTATTTCTACATAATTGGTTCCCAATTCAAGAAAGAAATAGTATCTCTTTTAGACACCCAACATGAAATGCTTATCTTTTGTAAGCTGACATGGAATGTGAAGAGGATGTTGACTCACACCTGTTTTTCTGTGATAATGTAGGGCTCTAGAAAAAGTATGCTTCTGTTTTCTGTTTGTTTTTTTAATGTTTCTCTTTCACCAATGAGTAAATGTTTTTTGAAAAAATAAAAGATTATTTCTTTTTAGACTATAGACTATTTATACCTAAAAGCTGTACATTTTAAGTTTCAATTTAAAAAATACTTGAGGTAAGAATAAAGAAAATGCAAATAGGCTAAATTCTAATTTTTGCTTACTGCATTGATTCAAAGGAAGCATAGGACTGGGAGTTACTCGTACTAGACATGATGAGCCATTACCAAGACTATTCCAGCCATTGCAGTAGGTGCAATGGGTGACCATTTACTCATTCTCACTATACAGGCCTTAAGGAGAAATGAGCAAAAGACCCTGACCTCAAATAAGTTTTACTTAGTAAGGTCACAATTGCAAAAAATATATAGTATGTATATAAATGGATTATTGTCTTAATAGAGTCACAGGTACATGGTTGTTGTGGAGATCAGAAGAGGAAAGAGAAGACTGAATGAAGAGGGTTGAATTTGAAGTAGGTGTTTAAGAATAAGTGAGATTTGGAATTTGCAGTATAAGTCTGTGCCACCTGTAAAAGCCCAGCAGCAGCAACAATGAATGAAACACATATATAAGTTATAATCATCTGTGAGAGGTTGAAGGTGCATATCAAATAACCTTTTAATATGGATGCATATATAGGAGGTGATTTTGCAACCTGAAGAAGAGAAACAGAATATGGATTATCCATACAGGTCTGAATCTTTTATGTATTTGTAACCAAAAGCTATATGAATAGAAAGATAGGTAGATAAAATGTTCATTGTTAGAGAATCATTTCACCCATCTACCAATTTTATTAGGGTCTGAGAAGGACCCTGTATAGGCTTTGAGTAAGAGACTTGCCAACTTTAAGTTTGCTAGAGAAAATTCCTCCAAGATCGAGTCACAAGTGAATCAAATTCAAGATGTGTATTAATAGGACCATTGGGTAGTAATATGATTAAATTTCACAGTTGGATGGGTCTGGCCCTGTCCTTTCATCCAGTATTTTCTCTGTTCACAACTGCCAGTTCCATTTTGAAAAATCCAATGTCTTCTCCATTCATCATTCCCAATTAAGATCATCCATCAAGCTTACTCCGTTTTTACCTTGTTTATATAAAAAAGAATCATCTCTTTCTGCCTGGTGTTTTCAGTTACGTTACTAATGTTTAATTTATGGAATCATAAGACAAATTACTCACTTCCTATAACCAAAATGACTTAAAACAAAGTGTGCTCACTGTAATAAACAAGTGACAACAGCAATTATATTAATTGAAGTATATTGGTCAGTCATTCAATTAATGGAAAATATGCAGAATTATGAGTTCAAGCCTATTTTAGATGGCCATTCTTAATATGTGAAAGGGCATAAATCATAACCAAAGCACCCAGATGGGATGAGATGGGGAAAATCCCTGGACTAGGGGCAGCATTTGAATCCTGATTCTGCTATTATCTAGGTACATGATCTTGATTGCATCCTGTCTTCCCCCTGCTCAACCTGGCCTTCCTCATCTGTGGAATGGAGAATCAGACTACATTACTTGCAGACCTAAATTTTATGGATACGATGGTCACCCTAAGGACAGAACTTTAAGAACTTCTAAGCGTTTTAGTACACTTTATGAAATTAAACAAATGTGCCTATGATCTCGTCCTCTGGACGATAGTATGTCCAAATACAATAGCGGTAAATGATATTCCATAACCTAGGACTTCGGAGAAAAAGCATAAAGTGAACCAAGCCCCTATCTCTCCATTCCTCTTTTGTGGTGATCATGTTTACTTTGAATCCGTGATTGAGGACTCATCATCACAGCAAGAAACATTGCAGCAAAGATAAAAAATAATGATTAAAAAAAAACAGCTCTAGCTTTTCAGTTCCATCAGAACGGTTTGTCTGGCAGATTACGCTTTAGGCTGTTGAAATGAAGGTGGCTAGTGTCACAGTATGCACAGGCTTGATTGAGCCTGAGCAGAACACACCTGTGAGATGTGGGTTTATTGCACTCTTTGGGATATAATGTCAGGTCTTGGACTCTTCTCACCTGCTGGGTTCCTGCACTTGCCCAGATTGCTTTGCTATTTTTTCTTTAAATCTTACTTCCCTCCAGATTAATGAAAAGGACTTGTGGTGTCTGCCGTACCTCGTGGTGACGTCACAGTCATCCTGCATCATGGGTGCTCTGCAGTCCTGGTGAATCCCAGCCCACATTTCTCACTCATTGAGGATTATGGCAGTTCCTCACTGAGAGCTGTTTCAGTCACTGAGCGTTGCAGTCACTTCCAGGAAGAATATGTTTAAATGGGAAGTGTAATTTAAACCTAACAAGCAAAGCAAGTAACACAACCAAATTTTGGAGTCCTTTCTATTTAGCAGACATAGTTACATGCCAAGCCTAAAATAACATATCACACTCCTCCACAAAAAAAACTGTATTAGATTTTCATAAGTGAATTGTCACTGTGTTGGGAAGCTCACAAGGTTCACTCCAGCTCTGATTAAAAATTCAGATAGCACTGAAAGAGAAATTTGGGGGCCCACTGGGTCTTGAGGTTGATTCAAGTCATGAAAAATTTAAAAAATGAAGCATGTAAAGCTCAAATCTGGATGAGTTTTGGTTTGGTTGGTTTTTAATATATATTCCTCATATTGAGGTGTAAGTTTATTCTGGCGACCTAATCCTCAGGATATAGAGGATGGGGGTGAGCAACCAGGTAGCCTCATTCCTTCCTTCATTCATCTTGTCCATTTGAGGGGATTGCTTACTTAAGATCTTAATTGATCTGCATTTAGTAATTTTTACATGAGAAAGTGCCATTTCCTTATATGGAATCAGGTGATCTTATGAACTATCCTTGTAGTCATGAGGCTTTTGCTTGTTGTTTGAGCCTGAATGAGTAAAGTTCAGCTTCAGAGTCTACATTTTGTAGTTTTTTGTTTGTTTGTTTGTTTGTTGGGGGGTCCCAGGGATTGAACTCAGAGGCACTCAACCACTAAGTCACATTCCCAGCCCTACTTTGTATTTTATTTAAAGACAGGATCTCACTGAATTGCTTAGTGCTTCGCTTTTACTGAAGCTGGCTTTGAACTCTTGATCCGCTTGCCTTAGCCTCCTGAATCCCTGGGATTACAGGCGTGTGCCACCATGCCTGGCTTGCCTAGTTTTGTAAGTGCTTTTACATCAGGAAATTATGATTGGTATCAGTTTTTCTAATTTCATGGAAGTTGACCATTATAGTTTTAAAATTTGGGTTGTTTCATGTTAAAACATTTTTTTTTGTCTTGGTTGGCAATTTCTGGGATTCTTTAGAGTAGCAAAATGACTTTCCGAGGTACAGAGCAATGTTTAAACTGAAATATGGGAATTAGACAGTATTCTTGTTTCATCCTTTTCCTAGGAAAGGAAAACAGGGCTGAGCCCCCAAAGTACTCATCCTCTTTCATGAACAAGTTGGGAACATTCAACGTACTTGCCTTGATATTCATATTTAATTAGTGACACACTAGTTACATATTGTGCACATGCTCCTTTTGCAAGAACTAATGTTGGTTTCCATGGAGAATTGCACTGTTTCCCCAATCTCTACTGTGGATGCATTGCCTCTAAAATGTGAAAACTTCTGGGAAAAAATTTTTAAAAATCTTTTTAGCTGTAGATAGACACAATAACTTTATTTTATTTATGTGTTTTGAACCCAGTGCCCTCATCCTAGGCAAGCACTCCACCACTAGGCTACAAACCACAACCCCATGGAAATAATTTTGATGATAACAGTGAGTGCTAAGGACACTTCCCTCTACCCACAGACATTCTCCCACTTCCCAACCCACCTCACTTGCATGCTTGCAGGCTTCTTGCTAGAGACTAAATCAATATCCATGCAGTATGTAATGTCTCTTTAGGAGGTGATAAGAACCTGACAGTCACATCATTCATCTCTGATGGCAGCAACATATTCCAGAAAAAGAGGAATGATCAGATTTCTCTGTGTGGTCTATAAATAGATGGCCAAATTGAGAAGGGAGCAAAGTAACCTTGATTAGCCTGTCAACAGTTAAGACTTGCTTAGGACACCTTTGGACTCCACAAGTAAAGTGACCTTTCTCAGCCTGCTGCTCTTGCTAACCCATTCTCATTTGTTATATCAGTTATTGCCTAAAACTTTTAACCAAGAGTAAAGTAAGTAATATACCTAATATACCATTCTTGTCTCATTTAATGATCACAACCTTTCAGTGAAGGCATAAGTAACTTTAGCCTACAGAAGATTCAACAGAGTTTTATAGAAGTTGACTAACTTTTCCAAGGTCAAAAAGCCTCCAAAATTAATTTCCAGTAACCACAGGTTGCATTGTTTTTTGATGATATAAATTTACCTTGCTGTCTTGTCAGATACTGCAAAGAATGTGTTAACAAAGAACCTTTATTTTTAAAGGAATTAGCTCTCAGTAATTTTCCAGTAAAAATTATCTCTAAAGTGTATAGACAAAGGTTTCCATGTCTGCAGTTTTTTTTTTTTTTAAAGTTACAAAATTAGACTTGTTCTAGCCAAAGCAACCACAGTTTTTTTTTAAACTATTCATTTGAGATAATGTAATTTAGCATTTTCTTTGCCTCTTGTCAGGAGGGAAAACAATAGTTCTCTCACTTGATTTAATATCGTCATGTCTGACAACACAGTTAACAAAGCTGCTGCTAATATACCTGGGATTTTCAAGTTCTGTGCATCTAAAGGCCATTAATGAAGTTAGAAAACCAGAAACTTCACAACCAAACAGTCAAAGGTTTTAACCCAAGGAATTATCTACTTTGGAATTGCTGAACGTAAGTGATTTTGCAAGAATCATCAATTTTTCTTTTTCTTCCTTAATACAACCCAATCAGTAAATGAGGTTGCACAGCAAACAGGGAAGATGGTTATACACTAAAAACAGTGAATAGCTGGGCATGGTGATAAACATACCTGTAGTCCCAGTTATTGGGATGCTGGGTAGGGAGAATCTCTTAAGCCTGAAGGGTTATGGAAAATTATATTCCTACAAGACAACTTCCCAAGAAAAATGGAGGGACAGTGTGGCTCGGGATGAGGGAAGGGAAATTGGCCAAACAGGAAACCTCTCCTAGTACACCCTTTCCCAACAACAATGGGCCCTGAGGGGATAAAGCAAATTTCATCTCTCCCCAGGTTCATCCCCAGCATCTCCACCAGAAGCAAACGTTTACCTCTTCCCAACCCCAATGCATCTTGAAGGAAGGAGGCAAATACTGAATGCTGGGCCCTGAACTTTGACCTTCCCCCATGGCAAATTAGTCCTAAATGGAGGCACAGCAAATATGGAAACTCTGGGAAACAGTGAATCCCAGAGAAAGTGAAACAGTGGGCAAGATTTGTGTACTCACCCCTCAGGATCTGGACTATTAGCTCCCCAGATAATATGTGTTTCAACCTT
Organism: Sciurus carolinensis; assembly: GCF_902686445.1. NCBI lineage: Eukaryota > Metazoa > Chordata > Mammalia > Rodentia > Sciuridae > Sciurus > Sciurus carolinensis. The sequence continues at coordinate 61,903,253 of NC_062221.1, read as the reverse complement.
TCTACCACTACCCTCCTATGTTAAAGTTTTAACCTGCATAACTAGCCCCTGACTGTCAAAACTCCACATCCACAGTCTCCAGTGAAACTATAAAACCCAGACTCCTTCTGTAACCTGGGGGCTATCTCCATACCCAGAAAATGTGTCCTCCCATGCCTGATTCAATGCTGGCCTGATAAATAGCAAGATCAGAGCTCAACAAACAAAAACAGTAACAAAACAAAAAACAACAGAAGAGTTCATATTTGGGAGTTTAATCAGAAAGGAAAATAAATCAAAACTAGAGAACCCTTTTTACCTGGTATATGTCTGAAAATCAGTAATTTTTACATGCCACCAGAGAATCATTAACCATAATTACTCATATGACAGCAACGTCTGTTTTCTCCAATTTCATTTTTCTCTGTTTGTTTTTTAAAGAATCTATTGCTTACATTTCTTTGGTAGGTATAATTTTTGAAATAACAATATTTAATATGGAATCTTTACTCTCAAGAAATTGAAATATTTAATATGATGACAGAGCTATAGGAGATTTAAGACAAAAGGTATATTGGAGATTACTTAGTTCAACAAATGGTTATCTTTCACATTTGGGGGAAATTGAAAACCTAAGAAGAAAAGTGTCCCTCCAAACTTGAAGACAACTTAAGAGACACAGAGTATGATTCCAGACTTCCAGGCCTCAAGATTTGTTTTTTGTTTTTTGTTTTTTTTTCCCACAAATTATTTTGTTGGAGTTGGTGGTTGTTGTTGTTGTTATTTTCATTCCAAGATGTGCTGAGAATAGGGGGAAATATTAAAATCATGGATCCTGCCTTTATGAAGCTTAAACATGTTCCTGTGTACTATAATGTCAGGCAATGTTGAGTTATGAAGAAAAATAAAAACAAGATAGAAGGTAGAAATTGATGGAAAAAATGTTTGCTTATGAAAGCTGGACAGGGGTGGTTCCTCTGAGGTAGTCACACTTTGGCAGTGACTGGATGAAATAAAGATTGCAGAGGTTTCCAAGAACAAAGGATATCGATTCTGAAGGGTTTAAAATGAGAGGTGTTTGTTAATGTTTGAGTTACTACAAAGGGACCAGGGCTTTGTTGGTGTGCTCATTCTTTCATTGCACATTCATCCCAAGGATCGTCACAGCCAGAGCAGGGAGGAGGAAATGGGGATCTGCAAAGACCAGGATGTAGCTAAGCTGTGACTACTATTTAACTACATTCACTCTCCAGGGCTATTCAAATCCTGTACCTCTTCCTGAGTTTGGAAGGTGTACATTTTGCAAGTAAAATTAGGGGAGCAAAAGGAGTTGTGACTGAATCACACAGCATTCTTTACCTTTCAAAGATTTGATTCAAACAGAGGTCGTCTGTTGAAGTTATAATGTTTAAGTATTCCATGTAAAATAAATAATCTCGAAAGACTGCATATTTTTTTAACTATCAAAGAGCTTTCACAAGTGTTATGTAATTTGATCTTTACAACCTCCTGAGTCTGTAGTAAACATACTTCAATGTATATATATATACACACATATATATATACATAAATATATATATGGTTTTTCAAGAAAATATCTACTGTTTTCTCCATGTGTTGTGAGCAGTTCCTTTTTTTAATATTCTGTTCATTTTATGTCTTGATATAAATATTATTATAGAAATATGAAAATGATTACTAAATAAAACAATTACTCTTGGACCTTGAATAAGACCCTAGAATACAGAAGAATAAGTAGAATGTAGGTATAAGTTGGTAAGAAAATGGAAAATATATCTTTCTTGAATAAATGATGTGATTTATAAGTATTATATTTTCATCTTAAAAACACTTAACCTATTTAGAACTTATGAAGGGATCATGGTTATTGGTATTAAAAAGCTTGTAGTGAATTATGGAGGGAAAACTTTATTTTGAAAAAAGACAAAGATTTTCAGAAGTAATACATATCATTTTACTTAATCTTTACCACATTTTAAATATTAGAATTACTTTCCCTACTTTCTACATAAGAAACCAAAGGTTTTTGTCATTATTAAATGATGTGTTCAAGATTATACAGCCAAAGAAACTGAGTCAATGCTGTCAATCACTTCTGTTTTATCACATAATCTTTGCTGTTTCTGTGACTTTAACATTCTCATTGTTTATTTCAACAAGAATAAAATGAGTGTTGAAGGTGTCAGGCTTCATAAAAAGTGTGGATAAAGAATATTTTCTTGTGAACCAAAGTTCACAGTGTCTATGGTAGGAGTCAAAAAAAAAAAAAAAAAACCCATCTGATACAAGACAGAAATATCAAATACTTTGAGAAGCTGAGGAGGGAGGGCTCACTAAACCTGAAGTGCCTGGGAAGGCCATTAGTCTCATTCCTATTTGGTAGAGGGGTAGGGAGAACGTTGAGAATGCAGTTCAATTTGGGGTTTGTTAGGAAGTGGGGCCTCAGCAGGGAGTTGGCATGTGATGTAAATAATGGTGCTGTAGTCAATTCGAAAAAGCCCAGTATTTAATCCATATTCATTAATATCTCTAAATTTCTGTCTCTTGGTCCTTCAAGATGTTTATAACTGAATGAGCACTCCATTTAAATGTGTGTGGAAGGACAATACTCACACAATTTTTCTGTCCTAGAAGGAAGGGACTTATCCTGGGCTACTGCAGACTTTGAGAAGCCAGAAACTATGTAGGATCTCTGTTGTCCCTGTGTAGAGAGGAGAATCAGGAAAAGATTCAGCATGGGAGAGGATCAAAGTGGAGTGTGGAGCTAAAACATTGAGGATCAAGGAGACTTATAGTGATTTGGAATAAGATGGATTGGGAGAGGATGGAAGGTGTCTAGAGTGATAACTTGGGGTGTAGTGTTCCAGCAATCCTTTGTCATCTGAATTGAAATAGGCAGAAGTTCTTAAGTTCTGAGGGCAAGGCTAGGGTGGATAGGGGTTTAGAATGTGAACTGGTCACATAATGGTTTGTAAACTACTGCAACAAAATCCCATTGTGAAAATCTACTAAAAGTGTAAGTATTCAAAAATAATTTCAGAACACCTTTGAAACATTCATATTCCCCTGAAGTTAAGGTTGCTTAAATTGAACAATGGTAATATCGAAAATTAAATATTGGGAAAAATAAGCCTAGCTTTTGCCATGTATATACATAAAAGATGTACACATAGAGGGTGATTCTGTTTCATCAACAAGTATTTCTGTGAACCTTGCTATGGTGTTTATGTTGAACTGGGAGCCCAGCATGATAGAAATAGACAAAATTCACGAGTTGCAAGGTGATTTTTCAAAATAGAAAAAAAAAATTCTTTCTTAGTGTACTGTTCTCTTTACTTTGTTTTTTTATCATATGCACTGAACCAAAATGGCCTAGAATTTGACCACCTGTGGCTCCACTCCTGCTTGTCTCCCTTATGCATTGGACTTGTTACCATTGTAAACACTCACATCGTCACCACACAACACCTTCAGAATGTATGCGATGACCCACATCTTTGCTGAAAGCTTTAGATAACTTCATTAAAAAATGTCCTTGCATGTGTACTTGTTTTAGCGACAGTTAAGGGGGGAGGTTTCTGGCTGCTGGAGCAAATAGTAGCATGTGTTACAAAGACACAGAAATAGCTGTCTTTTTACATGATTGCGTTTCTTACTCTATGAAGAAAACTGAACAGTAATAATTATTTAGGAATTTTGTAAAACCTAAAAATTTACAGTGTGCTTCTGTATCTATCAACTCGTTTTCCTTAAAATAACTCATTTTACAGTTGAAAATTGTGAAATTTAGAGTTCCAGTCACTTACCTAAATCCCACAACAGGTGTGTATGGAGTCAGAAGCAAAACCTTGACTGAGTTTCTTGCTCCAAGTCTAGGGCTCAGACCTCATTATACAAAAAGTAATAATAGCAAATACAGTGTAAATTCTTGGATGGCCAACTTCATACTGAAATTAAAATTGCAAGCATATGGTAAAGGTTGCACTGGGAGTCACTGTCTTAGCTGGCTCAGTAACCTTGAGGCTTCCCTTCCAGTTTCCAGAGACGCTGCCTGTGCCCACAGAAGTGCCTACACTAACCTCCTGCCATGTCCTGCATGTCTGGCCCTGGCCATGTGTTAATATTTGCCTTATTCCTGAATCCTGATTCTTCACATAGTTCCTTTGGGATGATGTTAAATGGGATACTGCACTTGGATTTTCATTTCCAATTAGGATCTGAATATTTTGTATAGAATTTCCCATTTCCTTATCTAATGCTATTCCTGGCTCAGACCCCAGGACTTCAGTCCTTGTACAATATCCTAGACTTTTGCTGTTTTCAGGGAGCGTTAAACAATTACGGAGCTGAACAGAAACCTAGGAGTTCATTATTTATTAAACGAAAGTGTTATTTTTCTCATGTGTGAATGACAACAGAGTAATTGTGTGCAGCTGACACAGTTCCCTAAGATAATGAATAAGGCTTGCCCCCATCAACAGTTCAGCATCAAGAGTAGGCTTGGCTTTGCATTCGGAACAATGTGTGGCACTGGGGGAGTTTACTGAGCCAGCAGCTAGGAGCCCATTATTCTGGCAATGTCTGGATCTACCTCTAACTCAGTGTGATATTTGGAACAATTATTTCATTATCAAAGGCTTCTGTTACCTTGTTAAATAAAAGCAGCACATCGAATCATCTCTAAGCAGCTTTACATCTGTCTCTAAATTTACATATTTCTGTGATGTGTATTATAAATAGGCTGTATTGCTCTCAACATATATGACAATATATGCATTTATACAAAATTCCTTGCCTCATATATTTTCTCCAACTCCTATTATAAGGTTTGAAATCTGATACACAGAACTTATTCTTTAAATGTCCCAAGGTCTCTTAGCATCTAAGGATAGTAGTGCTGTGTTTGTTAGTATTAGATTAGATCTAGAAATAAAAGCTTTGGAATTATTTTGATGAATTTGGTTTTAAAAGAAAACTAGTAAAATATGCACCAAATTTTAAGTACTTTTTTTAAAATATCTTTTACCCTAATCTTTGAAGAAAAATTGAAACTTAAAGTTACCCTATTCTATACTTTGTGTTCTATGTGTATCCACCAGAAGTTCATATGTTGAAGATATTGTCCCCAGGGTGACAATATTGGGAAGTGGTGGGAACTTTAAGAGATGCAGTATAGTGGAACTCCTTAGGTCAACTGGACGCATGCCTCAGAAGTGGTTGGGACCCCAGTCTGTCCCTGGCTACCAGTTTTGAGAGGTGAGCTCTTTCTCGCACTGATGTTCTCGCTCTCCATATCTGCCATGGTGCTGTCACTAGATCCAGTGTTAAACTGTTGAAACTTCAGGTCTCCAAAAGTGTGAGCTAAATGAACTTCTTTTAAAGTTAGCATACCTCGGGTATCTCATTATAGTAATGCAAAACAGTGTAATACATTTTATAAATTGAATCTCTACCACTCTGATCCCTATATTTGGAGTGATTAAACTCTGTTCTAGCAATGCAGAGCCAAGTTCATAGAAAAGCCTATTTTCCAACACGCAAGTTCATTGTTAAGTCCTTTGTTGCTAGATAAGAATACACAGTGCTGTCATTCTCTTCCCTCACCTGTAGTCACATTCTTTCATTCTTTTTTTCATTGAGATATGATTAATATATCATTAAAATTCACATTTAAAAGTGTACATTTCAGTGGTTTTTTAGTATATTCACAAAGTTTTGCAAACATCACTGTCTAATCCCAGAAAATCTCCATCTCTCCAGAAAAGTGGTCAGTACCCATTTATCTGCAGCACAGCCAGCACTAGCCCTTGACATCCATTCCTTTCCACCTCTGGATTTTGTATTTGGGACATTGCATATTAAATATAATCAAACAACATGTGGCCCTGTGTCTGTCTTCTTCCACTTAGCATATGTTCCTAGAGTTCTCCATATTGTCATGAATCAGTAATTCACTCCTTCTTGTAGATGGATATTATTAGATTATGTGAACAGACCATATTTTCTGTATGTATTTGCACAGTATGAGCAATGATTCTATGATTATATATCTATAATTTTTGTGTGGACACTTTTTATTTCTCTTAGGCATATATCTAAAAGCAAGATTATTAGATCATGCATTAACCACATATTTACAAAAATGACACTAAAACATGCTGGTTAGAATGTAGAGAAACTGCAAGGCTCACATCTTGCTGGTGAAAATGTAAAATGATGCAGCTGTGGAAATTCCTCATAGGGTTAAATATACGGTTACAGAGTAATTCTTTTTTCTACTGCTTATTCCTGAGATTTTTATATCTGAGATTTTGATTACTAAGTAAGACAATATTTCAAAGAGACTATGGGGAAGTTATTTGTATTGGAAATAGCGGTAGCATCCGACTGAGTTCATGGAACAAGCTTTGGCTGTGTAACAGATTCTTGCACATGCATGGTGGTCCCTTTGAAAACATCTCATGTGCCTGTGGTTGCTGTGCTTGCATTCGATTTTGATTTCCAGGGATAAAGTCTAACACTTTGTATACATGTTAAGGGTCACTAAAATTAGGAATGGTTAAGTGCTTCAATTTCAAAAACATTATTATCAGGGTTTGGACTTGGCCACACAGCCTTCAGTGATTTGGGTCCCATGTAGAACTCACACCTTAGTAGTTGTTTTCTCCAGAGTAAAAATTGGTGAGAAAGAAAATCCTGTTTCTTGATTTTGTACAACAAAGATTTATACAAATGCTATTGAAATTATGTGTGGTCCCCTCTCTCTTGTTCTCTACAGAGGACCTGTATTCCAGGCTGAGAGGAGTTTATTTGGCATTTGCTGATTCATTTTTCAACCTTTCTCTTTTTTTACATTTCCTTTTTTTCCTGCAGGATGTTTTCACCCCAGAATGCAAATTTAAGGAATCTGTGTTTGAAAACTACTATGTGATTTATTCTTCCACACTGTACCGCCAGCAAGAATCGGGCCGAGCATGGTTTCTGGGACTCAATAAAGAAGGTCAAATTATGAAGGGAAACAGAGTGAAGAAAACCAAGCCCTCATCACATTTTGTACCAAAACCTATTGAAGGTACGAAACTAGCTTATTTTCTTTTTTGGACCCTGATATGTGTGTTAACAATTCCTTTCCTGTTCACTTATTCTGTAGGGTCTGCCTGTAATGTAACAGATGAGTAAAAAGTTTCAGAGTACACATCAATACCTTCTCCCATCAATAAGGGAGGGGGAAAAAAAGAAAAAGAATAAAAGAATCCTATCAGTCTGAGCATGGTGGTGCACACCTATGTTCCCAGTGACCCAGGAGGCTGAGGCAGGAGCATCGAAAGTCCAAGGCCAGCCTCAGCAATTTAGTGAGACTCTAAGCAACTATTTGAGACCCTGTCTCAAAAAAAATTAAAAAAAAAAAAAAATCTGAGGACATTGCTTAGTGGACACTTTTTGTTTAATCCTTAGTACCCCCCCCCCAAAAAAAAAAAAACAGGAAGAAGAAAAAAGAAACCTACCACACTCCTTTGGTACTTAGAAAAAATATGTGCTTGAATATGGAAGTTAGGAAATTCCTGAAAGTAGAAAAACAGTCTTAGTTACCATTTAGAATATAATTATCTTCCTTATTGAACTCAATATTTTAATTTTTCAGAATATATCTTTGAAAAATCAACATTATTACAGTGCTTTAAAGGCTGCAAAAGGTTTTTAGAAATACATTTATATATTAATTTCTACATTTCTGTAAACAAATCTAACAACATAGTGTAATCTTCTTTGTATTTTTAAGGAAAGAAAACAGCACAATATTTTCTATGATCAACATTAAATTGTATCCTTCCCAGTTGGGCCCAACACCTCTCTTCCCTTGATCATTTGATATAATGTCCCCTTTTCAAATTGAGCAATGTAGTTAAACCCATTTTCACCAACTACGATGTTCCCTTAAAAGTTCCTTAATTAGTTGTGTTGCAACTCTTAGTTTGATTTGCTGTTCCCTAAAATATCTCATAAGGCTCAGTGAGTAGACCAGAATCCACAAGGCTTGCTGCAGAATATGTAGTACACATGACTGCAACAGGCAACAAATAGCTGTTAAGTCAATATTGTGTTCAAAGTAGTGGGTGGAATGTGACATTCAAAGCTCCTAGGTCGTCTCAAATCTCTCCTTGCATCTTGTGTCTTTAGGCCCACAAAACTAAACTTTCTTTATTCTTGCAATAGATCATCACTATTAATGGGCTTAATACTGCCCATGCCCTGCCCAGTATCCATCCACTCATCTCATCTGCCAGAAAAATGCCAATCAACCCTCGTAAAAATTAATTCAAGAATCTCAACCTCTGTGGCCGTCTCCCTAGCTTTCCTCAAGAAGAATTAAGCCTTCTGTCTTTCTATCATTATAGATATTTCTCTCCCATAGAAGTGATCCTGTTGTATCAAATTTACTTATTGCCTCTCTGTTGCCTCTTGTTCATGGTTAACTCATTCTTGGAATGAAGAAACCTTGTTTGATTTTTTTTTATACCCCCTGTGTCTCGTACAATATCTGGCATGTCACAGAGAGATATTCGGTCATCAGTTGACAACTGAATGAGTGAACATGTGACTGAACAGTGACTGAGTAGATAAGTATAAAGACAAAGTAGAGCTACATGCTCTAGAGAATGTTATAATATCCACGGAGATATGAAATATGGTTACTGTGGTATAGTCAAATATTTATTTCATGCTATAGGAATTGATATTGAGATTAAGAGAAGAACTGTGGTTTCCACTAAAAGGAAGATATTAATGAGAAGATGATATTCAATAGCACTAGGTCAGGTTCACAGAATTCCAGAAGAGAGGAAGGGAATAGCCCTGGAGAAACCCTCTAGGAGCAGAGTGAGAAGAGGTAGGGAAGGGCCTGCTTTGGAAGGTTAGGTAGAGGATACTTAAGAAGTTGATTATGTTCCCATGGGAACATGTACTGTTCTTTAGAATTGTTTTTGACAAATTATGCTTTCAACTCTTGAATCATTTTTATTTGGGCATTTAAGCTGATATTTTTGTTCTTTCAAAAGTAGTACAGGATCATTAACAATTTTTGGAAAATTCAGGGAAGTTTGACAAAAATATCCATGTTTTATTTATTCCTTATGTGGACAATGCATTTTATACCAACCCCAGCAAAAGGAAGAACCTATAACCAACCCTTGTGATTATAACCACCATCTGCACTTTGGTCCTGGGTGACCATGTGTATGCAAAAAAAAAAAATTGTTTAGGAGGATTACGTTTCTAGTTACAGAACTGCTTTAATTCTGTTTATCACTGCATTTCAGTACAAACGTGGAAAGAGACAACTCAATGTTCCTAGCCATGAGAATTAGGTGCTTTGCACAACACAAAGCTCACATCAGCAGCAGCTTAATCATACAATTTCTCTTACATGCCAAATCTAGAGACCAGCTGTCCAGGGATGGTATGAGGCTTCCCAATTTTAGGAAGCTTGGCAGCATCTAGCTTTTAGTGCCTCTTTCCCTAGTGTGTTGTATAGAACTGTGCACTACACTTTTGCCACAACCAGGCACACTGGTCCTGAGTGTGCCCTTGTCCCCAGTCAGCATCTTTATCATAATCAGAGGGCAGAGGAGGAATGAAAGAAGATAGAATCAAAAGCCTGTGCCTGTTTCCTTTTAAAAAAGTGGTTTCCAGTATCTGCCATATGATACACACCACTGTCCACAACCTAAGTACAGGGAAGCTAGGCATGTAACCTGAATTCTGGATGGCTACATACTACATACATATTCAGTTGTTTCCGAACAGTGGTGGATTGGGATAAATAACCACTTCTGCATCTTCTTTTGAATATCTCTGATTTCCTGATGTGCTTATTGACATCTCTTAGTTCGCTGTTTTATTTTAATTTTTTATTATTTACCAATATTTTATAATGATTTTCTTTTTGTTCTGGAAAAAAATTAAGTTCATTCTAAATCAGATTCTAAATCAAATACCTGGATTTACTTCCAAGGTCCTTTGTTTTTTTGGTTTTTTTTTTGTTTTGTTTTTTCATTTGTGGCATTAAAAACTTTAGGTGTGAATTATAAAGAATGTGATGAGAAGAATTGCTTTTAAAAATAAAAAGCTTAATTGGTTTTAGACCAAAGATCTTTTAATTCTCTATAAATATCTCTGCCTTTTATCTTGGAGAACAAGATTTGCTTTTTTTGAGCAATATTAGTTACCAGTTACACAAATGCTTACTTTTTGGAAGTACTTCTCTAAACATGCTTCAAATATTGTCTCAATTTTCATTCCATTTCTACAAAGTAGGTTTGAATAGTGTTCACTTACAGATTTTGAAAATAAAGTTCAGAGACATTAAGCAATTTTTCCTAAATCATACAGCTAGACAGAGCCAGAATTTAAGCCAAAGCATTCTGACCTGAGAATGAAGTGCTATATCTCCATGAGGACTGGGGAGAAGAGCTGCAGTCTGAGAAACGTTGTGACTATAACCTAAATTCAGTGTCATGGGACCTAGGAAATCTCTAGAATAAGTACCTACTAATTGCTTCTCTTCTTTTTGGTCTGGAATATACCTTTCCCTTACAAATAAGGGTCCCCAGAGATTAATGGAGGCCTCAAGCTCTTATAATGTACTTGATACACAAAACTTTGGTTAGTTCTTTTATACCTTGTATGTACTTTGATGTCATCATCATAATACAAAAAATATGAACAATGACTCAATGATTCTCTATGCAGTTATATTTGATATCATTGAATTTCCAATACTATGAAATATGTTTGAGTTTCTGTTAGGCAATATTCTGCTGTGCGTGGTAACTTCTTCCTCCCTGCAGAGATACTAAAGCTATTCTCACCACTGCTATTATTACTACTCCTTGTAATCTTAACCCTTTTCCATATACAATTTATCAGTCTAACATTTTTCTAGCCTGAATGCATACACTATCTCTGTAAAACGTGACAACAGCCCTATGTTATTATCCTTATTTTACAGGTGAGGAGACTAATATTTAAAGTAATTAAGTAACTTGTCCAAGATCACAGGGCTAGAAAAATACAAAATTGAGATTGCAATCCTGAAAGCCCAATGCCTGTGCATATGCACCTAACGCCCACATTAAACTCTCCTTGCATCTGAAATAAGCCTACGAATATGCACATACTCAGGAAACTCAGAAAGCAAAGCAGAAATGCTATATCGTGATATGAATGGAATAGTAAGCTACTCTAAACCACTCAGAATTGAGACAGGTATACTCAAAGTGGTGAGGAAAATGCATATTGGTGGATGATCAGATAGGGCAGTTCACTGAAAACCATGCTCCATCTGGGCAAGAAAGAACTAAGAAGACTTTGCTTTTATTCCTGACGATTTCTATCAGTCTTCCTTTTGTACTCTGTAATAGGAATTTAGACCGAATTATTTCTAAAATTCAGTGACATTGTATGGTAGTCTTCAGTGTTAAACATAAAAATAGTCAAAACACATTTCCTTTATTAAATTATTGAACAAAAAAGTACAAGTTGCTGAGATATTCCCAGAAAGAGTGATTTATGCTTTATTTATTTATTTATTTATTTTAGGATAAGGGCTTAGGATGGAAGGCATTCTACCTATAACTCATGTCTTTAAAGAAGGTTTTAGATAATTTTCTTTCCACAAGCCAATTACAAAACATAACTTTAAGATGCTTTTATAAATGAAATATAAAATAATAGCTCCATGAAAGTTTATTCCTTTTACTATCTAAACACAAAGGTTGTTGATTATTTTATTTTCAATTTTTAAAGGAATCGGTGTAAACCCCTAAACCCACTGCTAATAATGTCAACTCCCTCGTAGAGTCCAATACTCCACAGTGAATGAACTGCTCCTTTCTCAAGGGAAACCATCCCTTAGTAGAGGAAAAGTCAAAGTTGTTATTTTGTTTTTGTTGTTTCACTAGTGTCTTTTCCCCAAAACATCTCTGATTTTATCCCAGTTTTACTGGTGTTTCATTTTGAATGTCAAAATCACAAAATTAAAATTGGCCAGTTTGAGGCTCTTTAAGTTCCAGAGATAACATGATAATTATTCACCAGTCCATTTCATTCTTTCAGTCCTCATCTGGTGTTTAGAACACAGGAGGTGTTAATGAGAGGTTGCAGGGGAATCTGTTCAAACAATGGATAGGCTTGATATTTAAGCCCATGACTATGTACACTGCACATCAACCTCTACTTAGGCAGATTCCCTCCCTAGGAATTCAAGACAACAGCTCAGACTTCATGATTCTCAGTTCTGCCCTTTCAGAGCATTGTTCACAACAGAGAGAAATAACTCCCCCAGATTTAAATTGTCTTGCTGATGACCTCCTCTCTATCATCAGATACAGCAGCCAAATACTCTTTTAATAAAAACATGGTACAGTCTCCTCCTTTTCTCCTCCCTCTTCCTTCCAGAAGCTCATTACTCAGCTCCTGAAGGTGGTTGAGTGTTCAAAATCAAGTTCCTTCTCCCCGAAGAGAATGTGCACACTTTTCAAGGATTTAAGCTTGCAGGACTGAGTCCTGGAGAAAAAAAGATATTTCCAAAGTAAGATCAGTATCTTTCAATTGAGAGTCATCTCTACAGAAGGATTAAACTTTTGAGATCTACTTTATCAAGTTTGGATATGACCTAGAAGTCTACAGGTTTAAAAAATTGCCTGAGAGGTTCTCATGGCAACCAAATTTGAGACTGTGTTCTGAACTGAATTTGGTGTTTCTAGGCTTATTTTGATCAAATCTGGTCAAAGACAATTTAAATTTATTCAAATAATTGTGATCAGTGTATTGGACTAAACTTCATAAGATCTCTCTATGATACCATGGAATTAAATATATTAAACATGTTATGGTTTCAAATATCTAATGATTATTAAGATGGATGTGTTTTACGTTCGAGATTAAATCACTGCCTGAAGTTCAGTAGAGGTAATGCCGATTATTTTCCTAAATTGATCACTGAGAAAGAGTAACCTCATAGACATCAAATAACAAGAATAAAGAAATTCTGATTTTTCCAATCAAACTTTTGGCAATGATTTACTAAGTCATTTTGAGGTAATAATTTATCTCTCCATCTTCATTCACCTCTGAAGATGAAGTCAGTTATAAATTCCATTCATTTCACAGATATAAGACAAAAATTAGACATTGAGAGAGAGTTCAATTTCTCAGGAAAATTTTGTCAGATCAAATGCAAGTTGCCTTTTTTCATTTTTCCCTGGGAAAAAATGGTCTTTGTCTTACTGTCTTATGTATTTTAGAAATGCTGTGAGGTGTAACTGAATGAGGAATTAAAGGCAATGAAAATTGGGTCAGGAGGGAAAACAATAATCCCTTCAACAACTATGCATAAGGTACCAAAGAGCAGAACAAATCAGGAGTCCTGATGTTGTAAAGCCCCAATTGGGAAGACAGTAATGGCAAATTTATTTTGATATTTTCATTTTAATTATCTGGGACGAGAACTTAACATTTTGTCTCCAAATTCTCTTTTGGAACCAACTATTCTAAAAGATAAAAACAGAAAGAACAAAACAGGACCTTGAACAACGCTAATTGCTTTAATGACAGAGAAAATATTATCTGCAACTTTCTTCCTCTTTTGAGTTCTGAATCTCTGTTGGCCTGTGACACCTTCTTCCTGCAAACCACTGCAACTCATTCAAAACAAATTTTTACTGATTGCTGAATTTAATCTTTAATAAAACTCTCCTTCCTCTTTCCCACATATTGTTCATCTATATTTATCTCCCTCTTTTACACACAAATATTGTTTCTGCTCTTTCTAAATGAAGATAGAGATCTTTCTTGTTTACAGTGTCTCTTAACTTTTTGAAATAAATATTTATGGAATATTGGGTATGTTCCTATGGTGTATTGCTTCCAAAGCAGCACTGAAATTCTCCTACATTTCCAAAGTGATTCTTTGTGACGTTAATTAAGGTGTGAAATTGCTTCATGTTAATTGCCCACGCCCTTCTATGATCTGCTATTAAGACAATTAAATATCTTTAATGGTGCATTAACTAACAGAGCAATCTAACCTTTCCATTTCTGGGAAATTACAGAGGGCCAAGGAAAATTTGATTAAATTGGTAGTAATAAAAAGATTAATCATATTCCATTTTTTCATGGAAACTGACAGGGGATGGGGGTTCTTGAGAGTGCATAACTTCTGAGTTTCATCCAAAACAGAAGTTATATTGACTCCATTAGAAAAAGAGAACCTGACAGCAGCAATTGCAATGCCCAGCACACAGGTTATCCAACTTCCCACTACAGAGAAACGTGGACTTACAAAGATTTGTACCTCGTTCTCCCTGGGACTGTTTTCAAATAATCTGCCAAGAATTCAACAGCAATACAGAAGCAATAATTAGTAACAGCTCTACTACTTTAAGTTTCATTCACATGGCACATTGTTATTTCCAACCTGCTTCCCTAACCAGAGTGTCACTTGATCATCACTAAAAACCATCAGAATATGCAGATTAATATTTATCATCCCTATTTTAAACATAAGGAATCTAATACTTAAAGAGAGGTTAAATAACTCACTCAGGTCCATATGGCTAAGAAGAGGCAAAGCTATGGCCAGAACTGTTACATTTTAACTTTAGACCTGCTTTTCCTAACCGGAATGTGAGAGGTATGTGTGAGAGTGTGTGTGTGTGTGTGTGTGTGGGGGGGTTCATTCTATAGAGTTTTTCATTGTGTTTCTTTTATCTTCTTTTTTTTTTCATTGTATTTCTTTATCAGTTGTGTGTGTTCTTATTATGAATTAGGATCTGCAGAGGAAGGACATATGGACAAACTGTAGTTTTTTAGAGAGCAATAGAGGTGATTACTCATATAAGTATTAAAAGAGCAGCTCTACAAGTTGAATGTGCACCAGCCCTGTACGTGTACAGGGCTCATTTAAGTATAAATTTCCGGACCTCATTCTCTGAGCTTTTAATTCTACAGGTATGGGTTTGTCCAACAATTTGCATTTCTTAAATTTGTAGATACTGCTCTTGCTGCTGGCAGGTAGGTGGCCACACTTTGAGAAACACTTGAGTTACAGAATCATTAGATGCAATGATTCTCAGACACTCCTTCGTTTTCTAGGCTTTAATTTACCATATGTGCATATGGGGGAAAGAAGGGGATGTGTTAATTTTGCTAGTTTATTTTATTTGCCATTGATTTTTCTTTTTCTATGAAGACAAGTCATATAACTTATTTATCCAGGTATCAGTAAACTAGCAGAGCTAGATAAATGTGGCTAACCACATAATGTTTATTGCTCTGTTCTTTCAAAATGATCTGTTCTACCTATATACTGGTACATTTTAGGGCAGTCAGCACAAGTTTAGGACTTTAGAGAAAGTCAAGATTCACTGACATTAAAAGTGAAAGATAGTAAAGCTTTACTCCAGCTGTCAGCTTCTGTGATGAGGCACCAAAGACAGTAGATAAGGATATTCCTTTGGAAAATAATTAGGGAACACTCACTGAGTGTCCTTCACAGTTCTAACTAAAGGGGATGCAGTAGCACTCAAGAGAAAGGTTTTTTGTTTGTTTGGGGGCTTAGTTCATGGTATTTGTGTCTAGAAAAACATAAATTGATAAATGAATAATAGATGAGCAAATCTATCAACATACCATTAGATATTCGTTTTAAGCAAAAAAGTGTGGCCATTTTACATAGGGAGATCAAAGTAAATCTTTCAGGGAATATGACAGATTTATTACATTTGAATGGAATCTAAATGAAATTTATTAGTAAATCATGAAAAGATGTGGAAGAAGCTCCCAGGCAAAATTAAGTGTTTCCAAACACCCTGATGTAATCCAAGCTTGTCAGTTATGAACAAGAAGGGTGATATGCCTGGAATGAATTGATTAAATAGGGGAAGGGTAGAAGATGTGGAAGCAGGGACCAGGTAAAATGAGACCTGGTAGCCTCCTTGAGGACTCTGGATATTACAGCTAATGTTTTTGGAAGTCATTACAGATTTTGAGCAAGATTGCAAGGAAATTGGCCAGGATCTTACGCAAGATGATGGTAGCTTCTTTTCTAGTGCTTTATAACTGCAGGTAGAAAGAATGACTTTTTTTTTTTTTTTTTTTTTTTTGAGGTCAGACCTGATGGAGCATACTAATGGATAGGATGTAGGTTGTTAGGTAAAGACAATGATGACTCTTAGGTTTTGGGCAAGAGCAACCAGGTGCTATTTATTAAAATGGGGAAGAGTAGAAAAGTGGATTTTTTTGTCTGTAATAGTGTGGCAAAAGAACTTATAAGAAATCCAAGAAAATATGCCACATAGGCAGGTGTTTATATAAGTCTGATATATTAGATGCTCATAGATTGTTTAGACCAGGTGTTCACAACACTCAACTCTTCTTGCATTGGGGGTTGATTTGTACCTGAATCTGAAGAGGGATTGAGGTAAAGAGAAAGTGTAGAACAAGCTAACCTGGAAGAAGGTGAGAGGGAATTGGCTAAGGGTAAGGGAATGTAGTAGACTACCAGGAAGAGGTGAGCTTCCCTGTGCGGTTCAGGATCAAGTTTTCAACTCAACACCAGTCAAAGTAGCTCTTCATTTTTCTATGTAGACATCCAGTAGTTTAACTATGAGCTTACAGCAGGGAAACTGAGTTAATTACATGTGGATTCAAGTGCTGATTCTGCCCTGCGTGTATGTGCTAATTTGAATACATAAGTTTCTCAGTCTTCTCAATTGTGAGAGAGGTCAATAAAAGCAACTACCTTTTAGTGTTATTTCAAAAACTGTTAGTGCATGTAAAGCACAGGCTTACAGTAAGTGCTCAATTAATATTAGCTGATATTAAGACTACAACCCAAAGAATGGTTCATGGGATCTGATTTATTAGGGCTCTCTGCTTTATAAATAACAGTAACTCCTGAGATTTTTTTTTCATACTTTTAAGAAAGTCATTACTTTTAAGTTTTCCAGAAGAAAATCATGATAACTAACATAACAGTGATAACTGCATCATGAAAGTTGCTAACAGGGAATCTCACCTAGCATAATGGCAAGGAAAGCCTGCATAATCTGGTATCTACATTTGCAAAATGGGCATCAAAGAAAAGAATATAATAGAAAAGTATTAAATGAAGAGCATCCTGTGAAAAAAACCTATACCAAATCCCACAAAGAAAAGAAGGATTTTTTAAAAAAGACTTCAAAGCCCAGTGGTATATATTTATTTCTCCTTTTTAAGGGCATTCTCTTTTACTTAGAAATAAAACAAAAATATAAATAGAATAAATATGGTATATTGTCACAAATTTGGTAGCTTATGGCCTTGTTATGACCAAATATAACATTTTATTTTTAATACCAGTCCTGCAGAGCTTTCTGTAGGAAAATGATCAGTGCATGTTCAGAGGAAAAAATGACTACCTGCACTATCCCAAGTCACCACGTAGCTAGTGTCTGCCTTACAAGTCTGTTCTGCTCATGTTAAAGGACTAAATTGGGGTCCCTAGCAAACCATTTGCCTTAAAGTAATGCTTAATGGTATGAGCTGTGTTATTAGAAACCTGTGCTGAATGAGGACAAATACCCTCATTTTATTAGAAAGTAAGACTGATCATTCTGCTTCAGTCCATCAATCTAGAAAAGCAAAATGTATGGATAGAAAGAAAAATCAAGAAGGAGAGGAGGAGGAGGAGGGAGAAACTGAAACATAAATTAGAATAGAGAACTTAATAAGAGAGCATGCTTTGATTTGAAGAAATGGTAGTAAGTTCCCATCAGAAATGCTTTCCATTTCAAAATATCTCCCTTTACTACTGATCTCAAAAATATTATGTTCAAATATGTGGTAGGGGAACACTGATATTTTATCATAAATACATCCTGTGGAATGGAAAAGAGCAAATATTTCTTTCCCTACTTTATGACCCTGACAAATGAACGAGAGAAAAGGAGGCAACTTCATGGAGGACACCAGAAGAGCCAGGTGAAAGGGAAGTAACGTTTTTAACCATTCAGATAGTGCATCTTCCAAATGCAGTATCTGAAAAACACTGACCATCTTTAAAATTCAGGTATTGACATTTTAATGAGAAATAAAATAGTAGAAAGAAACAGAAATCAGTTCTATACCAAGTACTGCCTATCAAACCATACCTGCTGAAAATAAAATCTTTAACTTGGGTGTAGACCACAATGTCCTGAATGAGATATGGTTAATTATTAACATCCCAGGTTGCCAAATTCAGAGTATTTATTTCAAATTTTCATATGACTGAATCTGAGTTTCTGTGAAACAGGACTGGAGAACTGGAAAGACAAGAAAGATGTGGAGTTATTGTTTGTTTTGTTTTCACTTTATTTCCAGTCTTAAAATTACTCCTCATCAAAATAATTAGAATATCAGAATTTTCTCTCATAGCTAAAGTGGGCCAGAATGCATAATGCAAGGGGCACAGACCAAATATTATTAAAAGATATTTAATAAAATTCTAGAGCTTCCTACAGCAAAATAAGCCTATTCCAGAGAAATATAGTTCATTAAAACAGAAAGAGATAGAAATGCCCTCTCTCCTTAATTATCATTGCACTTTGAGGTACTGTAAATCAAGGAATTGGGGATCTTTCTGTTTAGTAATAAGGATTTGATTATCTGGAAGAGAGACACTTAATCCAGCACACAACGGTAATAATTTGAGATAGAAAATACAGAATTCATATATCCGTTGAAGAGAAAAGCCTAAACAGATCCCTAGACATGCTTGCTAAAAGTTGACCCAATTGCATAGTGGTATATGATTGGAAATTAATAACAGAACTCCAAATTCTAGCACTGACAATTATATAAAATTTTGATTAATTTTTAATATAAAAATATGGAGTCTCATTTTACTTGTAGGATTAGTGTTTCTTGATCTGTTGGTTGTTTATTTAGGTTACTTGTAGGCTAAATTAAGCTCCCCCCAGAACAAAAGGACATATTAGTTTGACCAAGTGAACCCCATGATTCAATTGCAGTCTAAACTATAGTGTTTGAAGTGGTTATATTAGACAAGCAGTGGGCTTCATATACATAATGGGATGTCTGCCAGATTCTTTAAGAAACATATTGTGTTCCCAAGTCTGTAGAATAATCTATGAAAGTTTCAAATGCATCAGCCATTTCTTATGGACTCCACACTATAAGATTTAGCTTAACTAATATTTCTTGACAGAACTGGCTGCATTCATGTCATGTACATGTAGAGCCTTTTTAATTAAAGAGATTGAATTAATAGATTTCCCTCTGTATGCTCATGTATTTAACGGACATATTAACTCTTCATTCACTGTAAGAGTTAGGCTGATACACCTCACGATCATGGGTTAAATTTGCTGATGTGGAATTCAACGAGGTCTGACACAAGTTAACCCAATTATTCTTATCCTTCTTACCTCCCTATTTTATTCCATTCTGTTTGTTTTTATAGACACAACCCATCAGAATTCCTCTCTTTATGTTAAGTTCTCAGTAGCCTCGTATCACAAAATGAATACTATATTGGGCAGTGCCATTTTAGGATGTTCTCATCAGATTATTCTGTCCTTTTCCAACCCTATACCCTCACATTTGTCTCAACTCCCTCTCTTTAATAGAGTCCTAAGACTAAAATTTAGAAAGTTGTTTGACTTCTCATAAAGTAGGACAACTCTGCCTTTAGTAGTTACACTTCACTTTTAACTTACACTCAAGACAGTTCTTTTATTTTTAATTATGAGAAAATATGATGACAGAAGTCACCACTTTAATCATTTGTAAATGAACGTTTCAATGCATTTATATATTCATGCTGTTGTAAAACCATCACCACCATCTCCTGAAATGTTTACATATTATAAAACTAAAACCCATTAAGCATTTAGGTCCTCATTTTCCCCTCCTCCCAGCCCTTGGCAACCACCACTTTACTATCTCTCTTCATACTTTTGACAACTCAAGTTTCTCATACAAGTGGGATCTCACATCATTTGGCCTTTCATGACTAGCTTATTTCACATATTACAGTTTCTTCAAGGTTCTCCTTGTTGTAGCTTGTGCCATAATTTATTTCCTTTTTATTTTTTTTTATTTCCTTTTTAAAACTGGATAATATTTAAGGTTATTTGTATATACCACCTTATATTTATCCATTCATCTGTCAAAGGACACTTTGGTGCTTCCATCTTTTTTGGCTATTGTGAATAATGCTGCTGTGAATATGGGTGTTAGGGTTTAAATATCAGATGTCCCCCAAAAGCTCATGTGTGATGTAATACAAGAAGGTTTAAAGGTGAAATGATTGGGTTATGGGACCTTTAGCACAATCAGTGAATTCATTCCTTGATAGGGCTTAAATGAGTGGTAACTGAAGGCAGGTAGGATGTGGCTGGAGGAGGTGGGTTCCTGGGAACATGCCTTTGGGATATATTTTTTGTGAGCTGAATTTAGCTCTGTCTGCTTCCTGATTGTTTCCTGAACTGCTTCCCTCCACCACACTTTTCTGTCATGATGTTCTCCTTTACCTTGAACCCCAAGGAATGAAGCCAGCTGTCTTTGGCTGAGACCTCGGAAACCATTAGCCCCAAAATAAACTTTTCCTTCATAAAATTGTTCTTTTCAGATCTTTTAGTCAGAGCAGCAAAAAAGCTGACTAAAACAATGGGTGTTCAAATACATGTTAGTGCCTTCTTTCATTTCTTCTGGCCACATCCCCAGGGGTCATATGGTAATTCTTTATTTAATTTTTGAGGAATTATCGTATCATTGTCCACAGTGGTATCACCATTTTGAATCCCAGGCAGCAATCTACATGGATTTCAATTTCTCCACCTACTTGCTCACTCTTTTTCTTTCTTTCTTTCTTCCTTTCTTTGATGAAAGTTATTCTGCATTTGTTTTTATTTTCATTGTTTGATGGCATTAAAATATTTAGGAAAGGTAAGGCCAGCTTACATATTGATTAATATATGGTTTTTAAATTGTTCAACTGGTGTAAGTCAGTCATTTGTACTTTCTTTGATGGATTACAGCTTTAACTGCTTTACTGGTCTTTGAAACCCAACATTCTCCTCCTGTCTCTGCCTGCTCACAATTTAACTTTAGGGAAGGCATTCAGGTTCTTTTATGTTTGAAAAAATGAAGACAATAATTTCTTACCTACAATATTTATAGGGCTATTATAATTATCAAATGAGTTAGTCAATCTTAAATGTCTGAATACTTCAAAATGATGGATTTTTCAAGGGATTGTCATTGTGATTGTTATATTCATTACAGAGATTTTGGTTTACAGTTTGGACTGACAATGCAGTTTATTGAAAACTTACACATTATTTTCCTTTGGTGTCTTGTTTTGTCATTTATTTTGTACAATTCAAAATTGCACAGTCGCAGAATGTTGATACAGCTGTCGAAGTCAGTTGTATTACAAAGGAAAAGTGTTTTGTCTTTTCTTTTTTGCATTTTAAATTAATTATGCTTTTTTGATTATGTTTTAGTTCTAAAAGTTTATTGAGGTTCATTCCCCTTCTTAACTTAGATATATGACTGAATCCCAGAGCCAGTAAATAAGAATGAAAGTTAAAGCATAAGAAATTAAATTTAATCTGTAGGTTTGATAAAATTTTTCTTCTGTTTCTGACCTTTTTCTTTTTTGTATTTGCATACAATTCCTAGAATGACTTTAGTTTGCTTTATCTAAGCATCCATTTCTTTTCCTAAAGAGGAATACAGCAACTCAAATACCTCCTCGATTTATTGGGCAGGGAGGAGGCAGTTTTTATCATTGAACTGGAAAATCCACTTATTACTCTTCATTTTTCAACTAACACGTAAACTAGTTTCTCAAAACCCTGAATTTCATTATTCCATTTAATGAAAATGGGAAGTTAGTAATTAAACTGACCCAGAATTACACATTTTGCCATAGCACTTGTAAGTTTTGTTCTTTTCGAATCTGCAGAATTTCAGATGTCAATTTAGGAACCTCCCTATGGACTCAATCCTAGGAATAGCCAGCAAGGTTAAATTACTAGAAAAATTATCTGCCACTATGTAATAATAGCAGGAACATTTTGTGTTGTCACAAGTGAAATATTTTCTGTGCAAGGGGGAAGGAGAAGAGGAATGAAATAAAGGTTCAAATGAATGTCTTCAGTAGAATTTATGTCATAGGAAAACTAAAAACAGAAATTACAACTCTAAGAAACTTAGCTACAAGAATTATTTAAATATATTCCTTAATGGTAACTATAAAGTAACATTCTTCAAGTATTTCCAAGATGACATTTATGAAACTTGTGAGTCAAAATATGTTCTGTATCAATTTTTTAGAAAGATTCTTCTTTTATCCCTTCAAATTCTGACTTGGCAATCTGTGTTGGGCCCTGGGGGTGAATGAATCTGCTGTTTAGGTGAGAGTTGGGAGAACTGCTTTATGGCATCCTGAGAATAGCTTCCAAACTGAACCACTTCATACTTCTGAGTTTCCCTGTGTAGTTACATATGGCTGTGTTTTGCACAAATAAAACTACACTCTAATTTTGGAGGGCTTGATAATTTACTCACAACAGAAATACAGGTAAGAGCAATAGACTTGAGGGACTTCAATATACCTACAGAATCTTCCATAGGATCTTCTGGTTTTGTTTAAAAAAAAAATTGTTTGAATTATCTACTGGTGCCATTTGAAAATTCCAGGATCAATTATCTGAGCTAGCCAACTCTCTGTATACACTGCTACTTCAATCATAAGTATTTTGTCCTTTAAGAATTTTGGAAGAGTCATTCAGTATAGGAACTGAAATATTTTGAAAATCTCATTTAAAATATGCCATAGGTAATAAATTTGCACAAGATGCTTAGCAAATATTTCAGCTCATTAATATTCTTAAATGTCTTTGGGTGCTTACTATATGCTAGGCAGTTCATCCTCATAGAAATGTCATTTTTCTAGTTATGAAACCATGTCCAAGTTGACAAAGCAAGAAAGTGGCTTAATAAAGATGTGGATCTTATGATTTCCAAATTTGTACTATTACCATTCAAGTCCAAGGGAGGAAAATATGTTATGTTGGATATAGCATCCAAATTATTAAGCCATTGTAGTGATGCTTGAATAGATAAAGATGCTTAACTATTTTTCCAAAATGAAGGATGAAATAATTCCCAATATGTCAGTGAAATATGTCTTATACAGTCACATTTGTTTAACTCGCAAAAGTCTAATGAAGTTGATTGAATGTATTCACCATGCTGATTGATCTTATCTTAGGAGAATAACTGTGAATTGGAAAACATTGTTCTTCATAAGCAAGAATCTAGCAACAGCCATTGCTAGTTTGCAGATGACTGAGTTTTAGAACTAGACAAAGCACAGAGGAAGAAAGGACCATTTAGATAGATGTGAAGTGAAATCTCATGGTTGCATAATCACATTCCCTATTGATGAATAACTAAAAAATCATGGACTGTGTCTCTTAATTTAGATGAAGGAAATGTGGGGCAATCAGGGAAATTGATTCATCTTTTTTCCTCTTCTCTGTCCTCTCCATTATCATTTCTTTTAAGACGTCCTGAACTAAAAAGTTCAGTTTGGAACTAAAAGTTCAGTTTGACACAACAATGTCACAATTCTTACAGTGGGGTTAAAGTTAGGAGCATGTCAGTAAATATTGTCCCTCCCCAAACTAGATTGCAGAAAATGGACCAAAAAGCAAAATGCTACTTCTAACTTCAAATGCTCTGCCTCCACTTTCTCCCCTAACTCTGGATGAAAATCCTATTATATAGGTTAGGAAGCTGTAAAGACTCCAACCTTATCTATCAGAAAACTGAAACAACTCACATACTGCAGTGTAAGAAGGCTTAAAAGGTTGTGACTTATAGAACTGGAAGAGAATCAGATATAGCCACTTACTATCAAGTTAAAAACCTTTGACATTGGGGAGAAAAGTTAGAGATCAAGTGAATAATATTCTAAAGTAAATTTTTTGTGAGCTTTATTAAAGCAAAATTGATGTTCATTATCATAAGTAATTATTATGCTTTTGCCTTCCAGTGTGTATGTACAGAGAACCATCACTACATGAAATTGGAGAAAAACAAGGACGTTCGAGGAAAAGTTCGGGAACACCAACCATGAATGGAGGCAAAGTCGTGAATCAAGATTCAACATAGCTGAGAACTCTTTCCTTCTTCCCTCTCTCATCCCTTTCCCTTCCTCTTCCCTTCCCTTTCCCCATGTCCTTCCAATAAAACCGCCCAAGGAGAGAAAAATAAAATGGCAACACAGGACCTAGTAGCTAAGATTCTGCACTCAAAATCTTCCTTTGTGTTAAATAAGAAAAGTGAACCAAAGCTTGCCTATTGCAATGTGGTAGAAAATTCACATGCACAAAGTTAGCATACATAAAAGCAAAGGAAAAATAAATCAGGACTCCACAAACATTAAACTGTGTTGTTATTAATAGAGGGCTACTTGATAAATAACTACAATAAAGATGAAAAGAAGTTACCTAGAAGGAAAGGGTTTTTGAGAACTGAACTTAAAAACTGATGTTAGACTCTGAATGGCTTCAACTCTTGATAATGCTGTGATGTGTGGTTTTGTTTAATTTTGTATTTCTTTGGACATCTAGAATTGACACAAAATGCATCCTTTTTCCGGGATTTTTTTTTTAACCATGAAATTGAACATATATGAAATATAATTTTCTAATGCCTGTAAGGTGTATTACCAGGAACTATTTAACATCAAGGAAAACTTTAAAAACTTACTCTTGAACCTATTAAGATTGTTTTTTTGTTTGCTTTTGTTTTCCTAAAAGATTAGTCTTAAATTGAATCTAATGGTATTAATTGACTTAATTCCTTTGTAAAGAAGAGTTTCAAATTGTCCTAAGAGAATATATTTTTATCAAAGGTATTAATCCAGGATCTCATTTTATTTTTTAATCATTTAGAAAACATTCTTATCCTCATGGTCTTACTTTTGGTCTTATTTTTTGCTTTGTGGACACCTTTGAGAGTATAGGTGCATGTCTAGTTGTTTGGAGA
This sequence comes from Sciurus carolinensis, assembly GCF_902686445.1. Classification (NCBI taxonomy): domain Eukaryota; kingdom Metazoa; phylum Chordata; class Mammalia; order Rodentia; family Sciuridae; genus Sciurus; species Sciurus carolinensis. The sequence goes on along the minus strand of NC_062221.1, from coordinate 61,878,143 downwards.
GTCTTGTACCATATCTTGCAACAGGAAAGAAAGATGGGTTTCACATAAAGAAATAAGTCCAAGGAAATGGGTCAAAACAAACTGTATTTTCCTTTGTACTTTGCTGGAGTTTTATGTATATAGCGTTTTCTAAACTCTATGAAAAAATGGAGGCAAGGCTATGAATTCCTAAATTACTGTTTTATGAAACCAGTGGATTGTTTGTTGATATATATCCTCATTTATAAGTTCCAGTTGACAATAAGTGTGTAACCTAGAAGACAAAAGAGTTTGAGCTGTACACTGAATTTTCAGGGGACATGGAGAAACAATATGGAATTAGCAACTATGCCTCCTACAGACTGGGCTGGGAGTGGCTTAAGGGAATGAAAAAGAACTCAGTATAAGAGCAAGCAAACACACAGTTAACAAAACTAAAGTATTAGACAAAAATATTAGCCGAGAAATGAATGTTATACAATTGCATTGGAATAAATAGATCTACTTAGCCCTATAATTCAGGAATCGTGTAGAGACATCCAAATTAAGCAAAATAAAACAAAACAGAATGTTTAAAAATGTATGCAGATTTATGGATATTATTAACGAGAAGATGTAGCATGTAACTTCTCCTATATCTCTACTGTCCAGCATGTCTTGTTCCAAATATGACTCCCTAAAATATATATACTTCGCAGCTCTAGGTCCTCACTTCCAACCTTGCCATTGATTGCTGTATTCTTTCACGGTCAATGTAGTTTCCCTCACTCCACATGATCATTATTCTTCAGTAGTGGTTCTTGTCCTTCACCAAGTATCCTATTTGTGTTGTCAGGAGGTTAGCAGAAAATGAAATGGAGGAATTTGCCTAATCAATTGGAAAGAATAAATATTATGCATCTAGGCAAGGATTTTGAATACACATTTGCAAGTGATATTTGTTTAATCAAAATATCTGGAAAGTAACAAACAAATGAATTTAATAGTTTTTTTAGAAAAAGATGTATCACTCTTCTAGGAAAAGAATACCCTTGTTAAAAAAAATTGCAAATCTGGCAGTATCTTCCTTGTCACCATGGTTCAACTTGATTATACTTAAGACACCTGTCACTTCCAGGACCAAACAAATCCCAAGCTCAAAGCCTTATTTTCTTTGAAAAAATTAAAAAGAGGCTTCAATGAAATAGTTCACAAACTCTTTTAGCATGAAATGGCCAGAGCTTCTGTGGTGATGCACATGGTCTCATCAGCAACACATGCCGTGGTTTCACAAGTAACACAATCAATAGAATTTACAATCGCTTACACTGATGATTTCATGAGAATATATTTAGTCAAGTTTATTATGAAAAATATGAGAGAGAGAGGAATCTCCAACAGAATTCCTTTCTCTGCTTATAGTGACCACCCATCATTTGTCATGTAGATCCATATCTGTCTCTTTCCTGCAAGCAGTTAAGAAGCAGAGTTTCAACCACCCAATCTGAGTATTGTATTTTCTCCATATCACGTTAAGCACATGTTCACTGCAATGAAATATTCTAGAAATTAGTTTTATTTTCAACTCATTTCAGAGAATGCATCGAAAAACCTATTTATTTTACACAATAAATGTGAGAAAAATGGTGGTTCAGAGCTCAGGGTAAAGGTTTACTTAACTGCTGCTGTTTTGAAAGCACTTTAAAACCTATAGGAGTCATTATTCACTAAGTTTTGAAATTATTAAATATAAAACTATAATTGTCTTCAAAAATGAGTCAGTTTTAATATTTTGTTTTTCAGTTTTATTCCAAATATAATTATTAATTACTTTGAGTTTTCATTGTTCTAATTTTGGGGTCTTTAACTCATCTGTCTTCTCCTTCAAATGAAAAAACTTTTTAGAAAAATGCATTGGGAGATTCCAAGGAAAAACATTACTTTTAGTAAAGCTTTGAAATTGTCTATGCAGATATAAATTAAGACATGGTTACTTTGAATCCTTACTGCAGTGTTTTAAAATCAAGGGACTTGAGAATGAAAACAAATTTTTGAGAGTCTTATAAAATAGCTTTCTAGTCAATATACTTAACTTGATTTTGAAACTAAGTTCAAATTACAGAAACAAGTCATTCTGAAGTTCCATTTGCTAGTTTTAAAACTTTTGTGCTTCAGTAAACTGGAAGGCAGCAAACCATCCTACACTTTATCATAGTAATAATTTTGGTTTTGATTATATATATGAAATTCATAGAACATTTTTAGCCATTATGGATTGGCACAGTAAAGAGACATCAATGTAATGTAATGTGATTTGTTATAGGCCTCATTCCAATTTAGAAAATTTGTTTAGAAGAACTCTTCCTAAGAAAATGACAACTCAGTAGCTCGGTATTATATCTATATTGACGATCCTGGGGTGCCAGTAGTGGGAGATGAGAGTATTAAGACAAGCGTAAAGGATAAAGAGTGACTTGATTGTTGTTCATTGAAATGTTTGGAGATTATAGTTTGGGACCACTGGTTTCTTGGTGAAGAGGCATGGCAACATCATCAGTAATTTTTTTAAACATAAACCCAGAAATGCAAACCCTCCCACCCTGTTGGCTTACTCTATAAGACCTTGCTCTTGAGAAAGTTTTTTATGATGTTGCTTAGTTTCATCTGCAAAAGGTGAGGCCCAGTCAAATATAAAAATTCCCTGCTCATTTTAATACCATTAAAGGCTGAGGTTATTTCTCTGTCATAAAATTGTAAATAGCCTTTTTTTAAGTCAGAATCACATTTAAAACAGTGAATTGTTTGACAACCAGATATGTGTATATATACATATGCTTCTGAAATGAGGATATATTATATAGAGTTTTTATTTGATTTGTGATCTTTAGTCATAGTTAATCAAAATAAAGAGATTTGAATGCAAAACTTTATATATAAATGTATATTTCTAATGATAGTTCAAATTGCCACTTTATATTTAAAAAAAGAAAGATGTGGGAACAATAATCAAAGCACATAATCCTTCAGATCTTGAATGATTTTTAATTCCCTCTTTGATGCAGAGATAATTTTTTATTTCTAACAAGTGATCTTGAAAAGCTACACTTCACAAAATAAGACTTCCCAATACCATACTTCCCAGTACTTCCCAGGACAAGTTGTCTTACTTGAAAGTTTTATAGATTGAAAATTTATGGTTGAGTAACAGGGAAAGAATGATAAATGCTGACCTTTATCAGGATTTTTCCCAAAATCCAAGTTAAATTTCAATGTCCCTATTCGAATCAAGTGAAAATTGCAGATGTCTAAGGATGATAATATTGAACTTTAGTGCCATACAGAGGCAAAATAAGAATATTTGACATTATGATAATAGCATTAAAATAATGTTATAATAAACATTGCACCATTAAATGTTTTATTAGTTGTAAAAATGAGCTGATGCATCTTTGTCTTTGCTCCAAGCACAATTTAAGGACAGTGGCTTCCATTTTATTCAAAGTTGATAAGAAAGTTCAAAATATATTCCCAAGACCAAAAAGGGTATTAGCTCCATCTCAAGGTTAAATGTTACAATCTTAAGAAACTTGACACTGACATGTTTAATAAACATATTCTATGAGAAACTACGCAAATTAATGATTCATTTTTACATTAAAACACAAATTATTCAAGTCATTGTTTTTTGAGACCAGATTTGTAAAATGTTTATACATCACAAGCTTCCTTGAAGTGAAAAGAAATTAAAATCTTGAGATACTCATGCATGTAGACAAAATACTGGCACTTTTTTTTTTTAACATTAAACTTCTTTGAGAAGTCTCTCTTTCTCTTTTTTTTCCCAGTGTGTACCCGATGAAGTGTTGCTGAAAAAGTGTTTTATCTTGTATAGAAAGATCCAAGGTGGATTTACAGATGGGAAATGAGTCAAACTTTACTGAGCAGTCAAAAGTAAACTTTATCATTATAAAGCTCTTTCTTACAACTGGACATACTGTTTTTGTGGATTAAGAACTAGAGTACATTTATTTATTTTTTTATTCACAGTTTACCAACTGGACACTTGACTGAGTTTGGGAATCATAAACTATAAGAAAAGCAAGCACATATATAATGTAATATCCCCCAAATATGTGATATAATTGGTATATGACTAAGATTTTATGTGCCACTAATGATACAAAAATGAATGTAAGAGGGAAAATAGGGAAGGAGGAAAAGACATTTACCATGTAATAAAAGAAATGATAAGAGGCCCTCAATTGAGGAAAGAGTTTGAATAAAAGGTACACGCAAAACATGACTTACTTGGGAAATACATATGAATAAAACAAGGAAAAAATGTTCAGAAGAGTTGGTGGGGAAAAAAACTGAATCAAGATTAATAAAAATCAAAAGTAATTCAAAGTTTTGTCCATGCACTCTTTGAATTTGTTTGAGTCTTTATTAGGATACTTCTGGTTGCTCATACAGAATCCCCCAAACCAAGCTAGCATTTCACTTAGAGTTTCCCGACTTTGCTATGAGAGTAATCTGCCTTTTGTTCACTCAGTTCTCTTTGGTTCCATTTGTAGAACTTCCTTCTTTGAAATCAGGAATTAGTTTAAAAGCAGCAGACAGGACATATTTATGTTACCTCTCCCCTCTTAAAATCCCCCAGAAAATATTTACTCACATCTCACTGTTTGTTTAGGTTATGAGTGCATACTTGAATGAATCACTATGGCCAGGAATTTGAGATGTGCTAACAATTTAAGTTAAACAGGGCCTTTTCAAAAACGTGTAGGTTAGACATTATTACCCAAAGATGCAGTTCCCTAGGTACTGTTACATGTCTGTTCTGCAGATGACACCATGTGAGTCACTGAGGAAGAGAGAAAAATATGTGAACAATGAATGGAATGGAGAGAAACAACCATTTAAAGTGGGATATAGAAATTTACATAAATGTGTAAAAATGGATCATTATTTAAAAAAGAAAGACTGGAAACACAATAAAAGCACCAAGAAAGAGTTAAAAAAAATTGTTTTAAAAGAAAGACTTTGGGGACCTAATAAAGAAAAAAAAAAAAAAAGGAAAAGCAGTTCATGTGACAATTCCACATATCTGGTATGTCCAATGCTTTGAAATGGTCATCACAGAGAGGGTTAGAAAATGTATCTTGGTCATTTTAGATCAGAGGTTTACATCGTATTTCGTACCTATAAAAACACAGCCAGGATTAAGCCATTGCAAAATGCTTCTCAAAATGTCACCCCAAGCAGCCATTCTAGATTCTAAACTCTGGGTTATTGAGACTTCAAAATCAACTGTGACTCATATACACCTTTACTGAATCTCCTCCACAGGCAATAGTGTATGTTTGAACATTTTAAATGATGACAAATATACTGACCTCCAAAACCAAGATATTTCCTTTGTGGACCATATTGGTTTTATATTTATACTGTCATTACATTCTTGAGTTACCTTCTTCCAAAAAATTCTCTTGATTTACCTTTGACTGACTTCCAACTATAATTTTTTTTTTTTTTTTTTGCTGATGACCTAATATATTTTCTTTTGAGAGACATGTGCATCTTCTAATCACAAGCTTTCACAATTAATTTTGTTAGGAGTTTAAAACATTATGGTATTGCCATATTGTTTTTTTAACCCTCTTTTGCAAGCTTATCTAAAAGACAGTGTATTAGTGTGCTATGTCTCTTATGTTCATACTCATATCTTGTCCCTACTTACCCAGTGCAATTTGCTGTCTTTAAAAATATGCCCTTAACCCAGAGAGGCACATAAAGAAATAACAAGGAGAATATGGTAAGAGGAACTCTTCAGTATATGAACTGCATATCAGCCTGTCCATGATTTGCTTTGTCCCTGCCAACCCAATTTTCATTTCTTGCTTAATCTTTTTGATTCACCTGTGCATTTTCAGATTGTCCTATTGCTTGATTGATTGGTTTAGCCCCGAAAAAGTTTTTTTTATGTTTTTTCCCCTACTTTTTTGGGTAGTTTCTTTCATTACTGCAACCTCACCTCAGAAATATACCCTCATAATACATCTTCCTGGGACATCACCTTTATCACTACAAAAGTGGAAATTTAAATAAATTAGGAGACTTTATGTAATGACAAGTCTGAACACAGATGTTGCAGATATTGTTTTTGCCAATGAAGAACAATAAGACCTAAGTCTTGGCAATTATTAGTACCTTTTTCCAGAAAAGTATATTTCATTTACAGTTCCAATATGTCTATTCTAGTTCCAGATATTGTGTCCACATGTAGGACAGGAAAATGAAGGCAAACAGGGATATAGGAAGATATGGTACCCCTACCAGAACTACTCCATTTATGTCTCACTGACCAGAACTGGGATCTCATCAGTAATGAAGAAAGAATTGATATTAATAAGGAATTTGAAGTCTGCCACAAAACATATACTGCCCTTGAGGTTTGTACAGGACATAACCACAGCTCTTTTCATTGATTGTACCCTGCTGCTGACTTCACTGATGCTACCACCAAGGTATTAAGGTACAGCCCTCCAGGATAACCGTCTCTAATTTGAGCCATTGTCATTCATGATCTCCAATCTGACAGGATGGGAAACTATTTGTAGGCTCTCTGCTGTCTGATATCCCTTATAGGAAAACAATTAGGGACACACGGGAGCTACAGAGAGATGGGTTCTTTCTTTCTTTTTTTTTTTTAATTTTTACAGACTGCATTTTGATTCATTGTACACAAATGGGGTACAACCTTTCATTTCTATGATTGTAACAATGTAGATTCTCACCATTCATGTAATCATATGTGTACATAGGGTAATGATGTCTGTCTCATTCCACCATCTTTCATACCCTCATCTTCTCCCCCTCTCATTTCCCTCTATGTAATCTAAAGTTCCTCCATTCTTCTCTTACTCCCCACCCCCCACCCCCATTATGTATCATCACCCACTTATCAGGGAAAACATTAGTTCTTTCGTTTGGGGGGATTGGTTTATTTCACTTAGCATGATATTCTCCAGTTCCATTAATTTACCTGCAGATGCCATAATTTTATTCTTCTTTATGGCTAAAGAAATTTACACGAAAAATACAGTGTTCAATCAATAAATGGGCCAAGGAACTGGGCAGATACTTCACAGAAAATATACAGGTGATTAAAAAATATGTGAAAAAGTGTTCAACATCTCTAGTAATTAGACAAATGCAAATTAAAACAACTCTAAGATTTTATCTTACTCCAATCAGAATAATAGCCATAATAATGGATAGGTGTTGGCGTGGATGTGGGGGAAAAGGCACACTTGTACATTGCTGGTGGAGTTGCAAATTGGCGCAGCCACTTTGGAAAGCAGTATGGAGTTTCCTCAGAAAACTTGGAATGGAACCACATTTTTGACCCAGTTATCCCACTCCTTGGTTTAAACCCAAAAAGTTCTTTCTTTTAACACTATGGATTCAAAAAAGATTATTCTCTAAAAAAAAACGTACCAAGAAATCTTGACCAGTTCATCCTGCAGTGACCTAGCACAGAATCTTCTGGATCAGACTACCAAATTAAGTAGGATAATGGTCGTCAGAACACCATCCAATGGTCTCACTGAGGTACAGTCCCACTCACACATTCAACAGCAAGTGCTGGCACACAGCAGACCACACATGAACTAAGCATGAAATTATGAACAAGGGTGACATGGGCCTGCTTAACCCATTCACTCTCCATCTTAAATGCTAGACCATTTCTGATCTGGCTCAAAATAAATGATTATGATCTGTTAGAATATACCCAGCATAATTGTCTGCTGGCTTGAAAGTGACTATTCACCTCTCAGATATAGAATATGTAGACCCTCTGGAACTTGATTCTCATTGCAGGAAATGGAGGCATCAGCCCTGCCTACTTCCTCACTGTTTTCCCATCCAGAACCATCCTCACCACTACAAAAAAACTATGCAGTTTCTCTTCAAGTATACGTACCATTTTTCCAAGTGATGGACTCTAGAAAGCAAATCATCATTAATGTCAGGTTTTTTTGTTTTTTTTTTTCTGCTGTGAACAAAAGACCTAACAAGAACAATTAGAGAAGGAAAAGTTTATTTTGCACCTTATGGTTTCAGAGGTCTCAGTTCATAGATGTCCAACTCCATTGCTCTGGGCTCAAGGCAGGGCAGCATATCATGGTGGAAGAGTGTGGTGGAGGCAAGTGGCTCAGGGTATCACATCAGAAAGCAGAGAGAAAGAGAGAGAGAGAGAGAGGGAGAGAGAGATATGACTCCACTGCTAGAGACAAAATACATACCACAAAGACACACTCCCAGTGACCAACCTCTTCCAGTCACATCCTACCTGCCTTCAGTTACCACTCTGTTAATTCCTAGCAGGGGATTAATTCACTGATTGGGTTAGGGTTCTCATAACCCAATCATTCCACCTCTACACTTATTGCACTGTCTTATCCATGAGATTTTGGGGGGCACACCTCATATCTAAAGTATAACAAAAATTCATAAGGTGATTTCATTTCAGCTTTTTCTATTCATGTAAGCAAACAAAAAGTAATTATTTCTGTCCCTATGTAATTATCATGTATGATTCACATATAGATTTTAATCTCTATTCTTGTTTAGCACATATTCAGTGGTTTTTAACCTTGACTGCTTATTATAGTCATCTGAGAACTTTGGAAATATATGCTAAGGGTGAAGTCTCATCCCTAGAAATCCTGATGTAATTGGTTTAGAGTAAACAGAAGTGATTCTCATCTTTAGGGACTAAAAATCATTCAACTTAATGAACTAGGAAATTATGGCTAATATTTAGTGACTATTCAAAACTGGATTATATCAACTTCCCAGAGAACTTATAAGTTGTAAATATTCAGGAAGATTATGAATTGAAGACTTCGTTTCTGACATGCTTAGATAACTTGACAGGTGATATTGGTGCTAAATCACTGAAATGTCTTTCCTAATACTTTAGAGATGGTATAGTGGTATATATAAAGATTTCCTGATATGGAATTTAGCTTTATATTAGGTTCTTGCCTAAATATTCAAGTTGATTCAAGGACAATTTTTTTTCTGAGACCAGAGGGATGTTTGTTTAGGAAACCCACTTACATGAGGGCTTACTTTATGCACAAAATATTTGGATCTGGATGATGCTAATAAAGGTGACTACTAGTAAGTTCTGTCTTAAAATAGTAGCCTCCAAAATCATTAGAGGCATCCATTAAAAATTTGGACCTGTATAGAAAACCAGCTTTATTTCTTGCTTCTGTTGTCAGTGTTCACAGTGCCACTTTGTTTAGGATGAATGTGCTACCACAAATTTCTCTCTTACTTGGAAAGGAGTTCATTTTCCCCTGACAGTGTGATCCTGGCTATGAGACATCTTTTAGCCCATGCTTAGTTTAGTTAGTTTTTTTCCTTGGGTCAGAACACCCATTCTCAGTATAGAATTGTTACAGTGGATTTCTTCACACATCAACTCAGAGCACACTGTCCCCTGCAAGCAATAATTGTCAGCCTGATCTCTTTTCCTCTGTCCAGCACTATACCCTAGAAACAAAGGCGACATATGATTCTTCCCTTATTACATGTGCACTGTCTGATCCAGTCACAAGAAAGAGAAGTGAAATCCATATCTGATCAGGAAAGTTAGGTAACTCAAATGTTTCTGTATTTTAATCAGTCAAATCCATTTACTCTATATGGCTTCAGTCCCTTTTCTTATTTTTTTTTTCCAGCAGAAACACAATTTGTCTTATAAACCCCCTTGACTTGCCTCAGTGATCTTGGAGGAAATGTTTGAAATATAGTGCAGGTTGTCCTCATTTCCAGGACTCAGAACCTGATGAATACAAGGAATATACACTGAAAAAAATGGGCTTCAGTACTGGTTCACTTTCTCTGCCTTTGTCAGCATGCAAACAACTCCTCTCAGGAAAATCCTCGGGAAACTTGATCCATTTTTGTCCCAATAGGAAGAGACTAGACTTTGGGCCAGACTTAGTGCAATGGTTAATTTTGTATGTCTTTTTTCCTGGGACATGGTAAAACATTATTTCCGGGTGTAGCTATGAGAATGAATCCAGATAAGATTAAAATTTGAATCTGTACTACTCAGTAGAATAGGCTGGTGTGGCCAGCATATAATCCATTGAGGTGGAGGAGGGAGAAATGTGGCCTCTTTGGCTTCCTGCTTGCCTCTGAGCTGGATCTTGGTCTTCTCCTGTCTTGTGCTGGATTTACTCCATTGGGTCTCCTGGTTCTAAGACCTATGACTGGGTTTAGAATTATGCCACCAGTTTTCCTGGGTGTCCAGCTTAAGTTTGCCAGATCTGGAACTTTTCAGCCTCTATAATTGCATGAGCCAACACTTCATAATAAATCTCTTTACATAATAATGGGCTAGTCAACCTTCTATCACTATAATGAATGCCCTAGATAGTTTACTTAAAAAGAAAAAAGGTTTATCTGGCTCAGAGTTTTGAAGGTTAAAATTCATGTTCAGTTGACCGCATTGCATTTGGAATTCTAATAAAACAGCACTTCACGGTAGGAAAAAACTGTTCAATTCATGCTCAGAAAGTGAGAGATATTGAGGAAGGGGCTGGAGCCCCATTATCCCCTTCAGAGGCATGACACCAGTAATCTTAAGACCTCCCATTGTGCACCACTTAAAACTTCCACCACCTGTCAGTAATACCAAGATAGGGATGGATCATGGAACACAGGGACCAGAAGATCTCTGTCTTTTAATATGTGTAATTTAACCATTTGCATTTAATGTAATTATGGTTATGTTTGCACTGTTTTGTTATATCATTTGCTTTCTGTTTGTTTCATCTGTTAGTTCACTCTTATTTTAATTTCTCTGTTTCCCTTTACCTGAATTCTTTTTGGTTGCTAGGTAGTTTCTTTGGGAATTGTAATGTACATATTTAAGTTTTACAGTCACTTAAAATTTATATTTATATTTTACCACTCTGGGTTTAATGTGGAAAGTTTAGCACCATATAGATCTGTCAAGCTTCTTATTTATCTTTACTATTCATATAGGCTGTTTTCCATCAGTGTTATAATTTCTGCTTTCAACTTTCACACATATCTTAAAGAACTCAAGAAGAAAACTTATTTTATTTAATGAGTTGTTTGCCAGTTTTTGTTATCATTGTTCTTCTTACTCCAATCCTGATGCCCCTAGTTTTCTTCTAGTATCATTTCCCTTTGACCTAAAGAACTTTCATTAGCCATGCCTTTAGAGCAAGTTTGCTGTCGATGAACCCTTTGTTTTTTTCTTTATGTAAAAATGTTTTTATTTCCTATTCATTCCTGAAGGATATGTTCACTGGGCATAGTACTTTGAGTTGACAGTTCTTTTTCATTCAACTCTTTAAAATGTACTACTTCCTTCTGGCTTCTATAATTATTCTCTGGTTGGTACCATGTCTTTCTATTTTCTGGGTGCTTTCAAGATTTTTCTTTGTCCTTAATTGTGAGCAGTTTGATTATCATGTTCATGTGAATGGATTGGTTTAAGTTTATCCTATTTGGCATTCACTGAGCTTTTTCTGTAAGTCTACTTCTTTGACTGAATAAATAGAATCTATTATTTTTTTAATATTATTTTCTGCATAGCACTTTTGCTTCTCTTCCAGGATACCAATTAATGCTAGACTTTTTTGTTATTATTCCCCAGTTCTTGAGAGGTCTTTTCAATTTTTCACTTTTTCTTTTGTTTAGATTGAATCATTTTCAATGATCACTTTAGAAATTCCTTGACTCTCCTTTGTCATCTTCATTCTTCTGAGTCTTTCAAGAAACAGTTTTGTTTTATTTTGTTTGTACTTTTGTTTTTGGAATTTTGTTGTTGCTGCCATCACTGTGTTTATAGTTAAGATTTCCACTTGGTATGTCTTTTTTATTTATATATTTTTATTGATGCATTCCAATTATACATAATTGTGAGATTTGTTGCTACATTCTTATATATGCACAAATTATCCATTTCATATTCCTTTATATTTCCGGTTTGATACATTCCTACTTTTCCTTTGATTTCAAGACTAAGATAATTCCAAAATTTTTGTCATCTCACATTGGTGTCCATTGATTGACTTTCCCTATGTAAGTTGAGATTCTCCTGGAAGTTCTTATATTAAGTAGTTTTTTATTGTATCTTGGATATTTTGAATACTATATTCCATTATGAGACTCTGAGTCTTCTTTAAAACTTAAAGATGTGTTTATACTTTTGTTTTAGTAAGAAGTCACTGGTTAGGTTAAACCTGAATTCCAGCCTGCCTCTTTTGTACTGTGGTTAAAATGCCAGAATAGTTTTGAACACATTACAGTACTACACATGGTTCCACTTTTTTAAATTAACTTTATGATGTAAGAACATTATACATTCAGTAGAAACCATACTCCAAATTTTGAATTCTGATCATTCTTCAACTAGCAATTTACTCATTTACTCTCTGATACTCTTGCAATGCTGGGCAGTGGTAGTAAGCCACAGCTCCCTGTCAGCTTTAAGACCATGAGGGAAAACAACTAATAATCATCTGTGTACTATGTTGTCAAGTTACAATTTTTGGTAGTTAGGTGCATGAAGTGCAGTTTTTGCTTCTTATATTTTCATTTATGATGGGTTTAAGATGTAATATGAAGTCAAAGAGCATCTGATTTCATCCATCCAGTGTATGTGCCACCTAGTGGCCAGTCTCAGACATGAGCAGTGTGTATCGCTTCTTTCATTTGTTGAAAAGTATCAGATTCACATAGGCATAAGTTTGGGAATATGAAGTTTATAAAAAATTACTTAGGGTTGATTTCCTTAGTTTTTTCTCCAAAATCTCCCATACATTACAGTTCCTTAGGGCTCTTCTCTTTGGTCTTCCACTAGAAAGCTAATGTTTTATTATTTAGTGCCGTTTTGAGATATACCTACATCCACAACCACACAGTGGAAGTGCAAGTAAGACAAAAACTAACAGTGATGGTCAGTCGGCCCCACTTAGTTGGAATCACAACTCCTCTGCTGAAAGTAGTGGAAAGATAGACCCCATACACTTGGAGTTTGGGCTCCTGTGAACTCCAGGCAAGTCGCAGGATTACTTAAGATTTGGGCACAGGAGAATGGGAAAAGAGGGAGGAATATGATGGATGATGGATGATTTCTGCACTCCCTGAATATTTTGAGTTTCTTTTTTTCCTCCTTGTGGAGGACCTAGATGGTTTCTCCTGAACTTCATCAACCCTTTCATGTCCACAGCTATGTTGGTTCGGGGAAACATTAGAGGAAAAAAATGGTAAAAAGTCACCACTAATTCATGGATAACTTAATTAAGGACTTCTTTTCAATCAGTCTACTACTCTTCAGAGTCCTCAAAGAGCTGCCTAGGTATTCTATCCAAGTTTTACTCTGTGTAGAAAACAGAGTGACTCGTATTCATCCATGTTACCCAATGATATGCTTTAAAACTCCCAAATTTAATGATCTTATTTATGTCATAGCTATTTTGTCTAGTCAGTTTTCTGAATGAAAGTCTCTTCCTTCTTTCCTCAAAGACCCCTTCCAAATGGAAATTTAAAGCCCAAGAGAAATGGAAATATAATATATAATACTCTAATACTCTGTAATCCTGTATGGGGAAAAGGTGCAAACTGAATATAAAATATGACAGTGTTTGATTTTCAAAATAAAGCATTTGAAATATTTTTTAGAAGTAAAAAGATGTGAATAGCTAACTAGACATTCCAATTAGTCTACTGATTCAGATTTAGAAATTTGGCAAAAAAATGACTGGAAATTTTTAAAATTTATCATAAGGTCATGCTAGAAGCTGTAGTAACAGTTTAGTGCTTCAGAATAAACATAGAAGCTGGTCAATGAGAGAAAATGCTTAGCATCAAAATACCATTCCTTCTTTTCCCCAGCAAAATCTACAGCATGCCCTTAAGTAAATGGAGTACTGAGGAAAAGTTCACAGTGATTGCTATTCGTGGTACATTTCCTCTGTAAATAAATAACACTCTTTATACACGATCTTGTTGGAACCACTCTAACTAGGTAAGTGTGAAAAATTGGTTAACAGAAGACTCAAAGCAATTGGAAAATACATGTTGTCCCTGATACCTATAATTATGATATATAAAATGCCAATAAAAACCTATAAACCTATACACACACTCTCATTATCTTATTTCAATTGAATCAGTACCAATATATAGGTCATATGAGACAGTTTATAAATGTAAAGTTTTTCTGGACAATATGTAGTCATCTGGTTATTAAGAATAAATATAGATAATATAGGAAATAAAACAGATACACTTCTTCACACAAAGAATGGTATTATGTTTGTTTCTGGGATGTAATTTGATTCTTCAACTTTTTACATTATTTTCTTTCTTTGTGCATCGATCTCTTCTCTTGCACTCAGAGGTCCTTGAAGGCCAGGAATGTAGGTTTTTTTTTTTCAGCTATGTTGGCACAAAACAGAATTTAATAAATGTTCATCAAATTGTTTCATACACGAAAAGGATCAATCATAAAATGTCAGCTAGAAGTAATTGGCTTCTTTAACCATCCATATCTTAGAAAAATCCCTGGCAAGAAATTTTAGAAGACACTAACAAAAAATTCATTTTCTTCAAAACAATCCTTGCCATTTAACTAGAGTATATGGCATTCACTGTACTACTGCTAGCCCCCCCCTTCCTTTATTCAGAGTTACTTTACTGGTGGAAAAATTTAAGCTAGTATTCTAAGTCGTGTGTGGGAGTCTTCTCTGAGCACATATCTTGCTAATATACAATGGAATATGTGCATATATTTTAACTCCCACATAAACTTCTACACTGCTCTCCTAAAGTCTATATAGTGTATAATCTAGCTAGATGAAGTTCTTCCTGGGAATCTAATTGAAATCAACTCATGGTTGAATGTAATCTTCTGCAAGGTTCAGGTTTACTAAGATGAAAATTTGGTCATCTTCACTCTAGCATCATGATATCAGACCTTAAATTATACTATAGAGCTGTGGTTAAAAAAAAAAAAAAAAAAGACATGGTATTAGCACCAAAAGAGACACATATACCAATGGTACAGAAGATGCAGACACAAACCCACATAAATACAGTTATCTCAAAGGTTCCAAAAACATATATTGGAGAAAATATAGTGTCTTAAACAAATGGTACTGAAAACTGGAAATCCATATGTAATGAAATGAAATTAAACCCGTATCTTCACCCTGCACAAAACTCAAGTCAAAGTGGATCAAAGACAGGCACTAGAATAGAGACTCCGCGCCTAATAGAATAAAAAGTAGGCCCAAATCTCTACCATATAAGATTAGGAACTGACTTCCTTAACAAGACTCCTAAAGAGCAAGAAGTAAAATAAAAAATCAACAAATGAGATGGAATCAAACTAAAAAGTTTCTGCACAACAAGGGAAACAATCAATAATGTGAAGAGAGAGCCTACAGAATGGGAGAAACTCTTTACCACATGTTCCTCAGATAGAGTATTAATCTTCAGGTTACATAAAGAACTCAAAAAACTTAACACCAAAAAAAACAAATAACCCAATCAATAAATGGGCTAAGGAATTGAACAAACACTTCACAGCAGAAGATAAACAACTGATCAACAAATATATGAAAAAATGTTTAACATCTCTAGTAATTAGAGAAATGCAAAGCAAAACTACATCTCACTCCAGTCAAAATGACAATTATCAAGAAAAAAACAACAACAATAAATATTGGTGAGGATGTGGGGAAAAGGGCATACTCACACATTGTTGGTGGGACTGCAAATTAGTGAACCACTGTGGAAAGCAGTATGGAGATTCTTCAGAACACTTGGAATAGAACCACCATTTGACCCAGTTATCCCACTCCTTAGTTTATAGTCAAAGGACATAAAATCAGCATACTACAGTGACACAGCCACATCAATGTTTATAGCAGCTCAATTTACAATAGCTAAATGATGGAACAACCTACGTGCCCTTCAACAGAAGAACGGATAAAAAACATATGGCATGTATACATAATGTAATATTACTCAGCCTTAAAGAGGAATGAAATTGTGGAATTTGCCTGTAAATGAATGGACCTGGAGAACATCATGTTGAGCAAAAAATCCAATCCCCCAAAACCAACGTCAAATATTTTCTCTGATATGCATATGCTAATTCACAATAAGGTGGGGTGGTCTAGGAAAGAATAGAGGTACTTTGGATTAGTCAGAGGGGAATGTAGGGAACTGAGGGGGTAAGGGTAAAGGAAGGATAGTAGAACTATTGGACATTATTAATCTATGTGCATATATGATTACGTGATTCGTGTAATTCCACATCATGTACAAGAAGAAGAATGAGAACTTATACTCCATTTATGTATGATGTGTCAAAATGAAGTTCACTGTCATGTATAACTGATTAGAACAAATAAAAAAAAATCTTCACTCCAGATGAATCTTCAGCTTTCTCTGGTTTCCCAGGAAGCAAATGATAAGGAATATCACAGTCCAATAAGTAAACAGTGGGAGTCGCATATTTAACTTTAAATATTCAAGTAGCTATACTAAAAGGGTAAAAAGAAATAGATAAAATCAATATTCAATACACATATTTAACACAATATATTCAAACATGATAATTTCAACATATAATGAATATAAGATTATTAGAAAGTTGTTTTACATTCCAAGACTTTGGTATTTTTCATATGTAGAGTGTATCTCAATTCATACTAACCATTGCACAAGTTCTCCGTAGCCACATGCAGCTAGTGGCTACCTTCTTGGAGGCACAGATTCAGAAGAAACACAGGATGAAGGAGAGGTACCCACCTGTTGCTACGGAATATTTGAATATTCCCTTACTATCCAGAAAGATTTCTCTCTAATCAAATGCTTTCCAAGTCTGGGAGTGCCTGATGTGTTTTGGTACCACCTTCCTGCTTCTCTGGGCCTCCTGCTAATACCTGTCTCTTTGCTGTCATTTTATGGTACATCTTTCCATCACAGGATCCTAATTTGGAGGGTGTTTCTCTTTAAATCTGCTGCATTTATTGTTTTTCTTCTATACAGAATACCTTCCATTTGTCATCCAACCCGAACCCAAAAGTTGTCTTGCCTCCCTGGGTTTTTTGTCTGTTTGTTTTTGTTTTTGTTTTTTGTCAGTAGTGCTGGAGAGAGAACCCAGAGCCTGATGCAGGATGCCAGGTGAGCGCCCTACCACTCAGCCTCGTATCTTTCTACTTTTTTTATTTTGACTAGCCAATTCCTTTTAGATTGCAAATTAAATTGATCTTTCTTAGGGAAGACTTCCCTGAATTTCCGAGAGAGTTCTCCGAGGGCAGGTTCCTCCCATCACACTGAATGACATCTTCAGAGCATGTTATGGTGATTCTCCTTCCAGTGAAGAAACATATATATATCACGTGATACAGTCTTAAAGAGTAAGTGCTCAATGAGTATTGCCATGAAAAATGAAGACAAAACAAAGTGAGTTGCTAGAAGTCAGTAAAGGATAAATCCACAGTCAGTAAAACGTAGATCCTGGACAGCAGTTCAATTGAGCCCACATAGTTCAAACATTTAAAGAGAGTATAGTTAAAAAGAGATGCAGTCATTACAGTGTGAAGAGCAGTTACGAATACTTGCATTTGGGCATGTTTAGTCATTGTAAGTTTCTCATTTCAGAAGATAGCAAGGAATGTGCACTGCAAACAGGATTAGAGGCTGTTACAGTCACTAGAGAAATCAATGTGTTAGTGTTCTCATGATCCTGGAGCATACTCAGGATCCTGTTAAGCCATGTTAGGTCTATCTCAAATTTGAGTGCAGATTCATCAGGAAAAATTTTGTCAGTTGTCATTTGTTTATGTTGACAAAGAATGATTGTGTAGGTGCCTATCATCGGAGAGAGCACCACTTACTTAATAATATACATATGCACACAAAACCAAGAAACAGTGCCAAAGAAAATGTAAGGAGTGATATTAAGCTAATGAAGTTTCAGTATGATTATGTAAAGAAGTGGGGCATAATGGTAGTGGGAAATAAGAACTAAAGAAAATAAAACATTTTGTCCAGGTCACTGATAATGAATTTGACCTTCAGAAATTAAGATCCAAAAATTAGAATTAAAATTAAAAAAATGAAAATAAAAGCGTTACACACATACACACACATATATATTTAAAAATATTTGCCTTTTCTAACTTACTCATATTTTTTTCAGTTACACCTTTAAACCATATTTTTCTTTTCTTCTCCTCCTTTTCTCCCTTCCCCTCCCTTCTCTAGCCTCTTTCTAACCCCTCTCCTGGTCTCCCTCAACTCACTCTCTCTCTTTTATTTTTTTCATCCTTAGTTAATTTAAAGTGGCTCTTGGAGATCAACAGCTATTTGAGAAGTTTTGGAGGGCACTGTAGCATCTTGCTAGTCTTCAAGTTTATAAAAGAGCTTGCTAAGAGGAAACAGCAACCACTTTAAGAGAACTATATCATATCCATCTTTACAAATCCATCACCTAGCATGGTGACAATCTCAGTTTATTTAAGGAATGATATTTTCACAGATCATCTAAAAAGTGGAATTAAGTAAACACTTGAAAAACCAAATAAGGCAGTGCTGGGAGTTGAGTTGAGAAGGAGTAGCTCCAGGAAGCAGAGGCAATGGTTTTGTTAGTGGGTAATTGGGGGCGAGTGTTTTGATCTTGACCAAAACCTCCTCTAGCTCATATTACACAGTTGAGGTCTGTTGCCCTCATCTTGATTCCATTTTCATGGCAGTAAAAAATGATCAGTGTCCTTCTTTTGTGTCAACCCGGCTGCTTGAAGCTCCTTTTTGCAGCATGTTCACTATTCTTGAGTGATTTCTGGTTCATTTTCTTAAATCAACAGTCCATTTAGATTTTTACATTTAGTATCCTGATGATTGGATTAAAGACCATCTTAATTTATCTAAGTTAAGATATTAGCCAGGCATGGTAGCACATGCCTGAAATCCCAGCAGCTCAGGAGGTTGAGGCAAGGGGATTGCAAGTTCAAAACCAGCCTCCCTCAGTGACTTAGCAAAGCACTAAGTAACTCAACAAGATCGTGTCTCTAAATAAAATACAAAAAAGGGCTAGGGATGTGGCTCAGTGGTTAAGTGCCCCTGGACACTGGGACACTGGGTTCAATCCCCAGTAAAAAAAAAAAAAAAAAAAAAAAAAAAAAAAAAAAACCAGAAAAAGAAAGAAAAGGAAAAAAAAAGATACTAAAGGATAAACATGTGGTGTTATACAGGTGAATTGACATTGCCACTTCATACTTTTGGATAAGTTTCATCTCATGATTCTGGCTATTGTTTTGGTTTCCATGGTGAAAATTCAGAAATATTTTATTTAATGAAGTCTGATCCCTGGTTTTAGATAAACTGAGAGATCAACTAAGATTAGTACAATGAAAAATCTGAGAAAGCATATCATATAATTCACACAGTTGTTTCCCCATAACTAAGATGTCTTACATACTATGGATTTTTGTTATATTGATGTAAAGGTGAGATTCTGATGTCAATCTTCCCATCTGATTTCTAAATATTGTCAACTGCAGTAAACGCTTAATTAATATTTTTGTAGTTTTAGAAGTTGTAGTCCATCCAGAATATTTTAGAATCAGAATTTCTCCAGAACATACATTCTATTCATTTAATGACTTTGATACACTGATGCTTCAAAGAAACTTGAGTTCAGGAATTTTCTGGAATCCCTTTCCTGTATGCTTCTAAGTCAGAGCTGACCAAAAATATGCATAAGACATGGAAGAAAGAGGTGGAAGAGGAGTCACTTCTCTCTGAAGGTCATAGGGTGTATGGGGTGATCAACCTAGGAGACCTATGGGTTTCAGCCTGTCCTCACTTACCACTGCTTTATGTCTAATTCTCTCTGACAGCTGTCCTTTTTTAGCCACTGTGACCCTAGGATAACTAGATGATGTGAAGGTAACAGACTTCCGTGCACTTTCTATCAGCTGTCTGTCTGGGCCACACACCAATGAAGAGACAGACCTGCTTAACAGATTCCACATACGCATATGCCTCACCTGATGCTCACTGCCTGTGCTTCAGGAAGGCAGCTCAGCACCATCATTCGGATCCTCCAACTTCTCCACTCTAATCCTTGATGTCCAGCTCCTTCCCTGAGCCTATGACATCCAGCCCTACAGTGCAGTCCTCTTTCCCTAATATTTCCATATGTTCTACTTCCTTGATTGAACTCTGACCAATAACCCTGACAGGTAAGTCCACTCTAGATTTTCATAAGGAAAAAGCGATACTTCTTTTTCTGAGCACTTTCCTTTTAAATAATGGACTATTCCTTTGACTTATGATTCCTTTATAGTTTTGACTTAAAAGAAACATATTTCGTTCTATGAAAACTTACTTCACCTATGCTCATCTCTGAGAAGCAGAGTAGGGAAAAAATTCACTCTACTCTATGAAATGTTCTAGAAATTTTCTTTACTAACAAGTTTTGAGATAAAAAGGAGTCATTAATATCTATCAAGTGCTTAGAATTAGTCTTTAATCATTAAAATAACTTTCATCTCATACATCCAAATCTGTTTAAAGAGGGCTTACATTTGTATAATTTAAAACATCTAAAGAAAATGAGTTTAAAACTAACTTAAATTTTTAAAACTGATTTCATGCAGTGAATTATATGAATGTTTTGACAAAGGGAAGAGGTGATGGGAGATGGTATTTATGAATGGAGAATTTCTCACACAAAAAAGACTTGTTTCCCTCTTGACATAAAATTTGATCCTAAAACAGTTAAGATTCATAAGTTAAGAGAATAAGTTAAAAGAAGAAATACCATCTTTAAATAAAAGGAAGGATAGCACGAAGATAGTAGGTACTGATCTTCACTTGCATTTGTATTATTTCAGTGAAATACAGAAATAAACACAGCAATAATAATATCCGCCATTTGGATACAAGGAGCCTGAGATGAAGTATGTGCATGGAAACAGTAAAATTCCATACAAATGACCTTAATGGTTATGATGATCTCTCTTTTGTTTTCACTCTCTTTTTCTATCTCACACTCAGGGTTTCTTGCTGATAATAGTTAATTTGATAAAATAATCCATAAAACTTTGTCAGTGGGACTTGCTCTGTTCCCAAGCAACAGATGCTTATTTTAAACATGGTCTTTCAGAAGCCATGATTCATCCTTGCTGTCTAAGTCTGAAATGACATTTAACAATGAAGACCTTAAGGGAACTGGATCTTCCCTGGCTTAATCAATTCAATTCAATTCAGCACCGTTACCACACATCTACGTTGTACTCTGATGCTCATTCGCTCATTGGGAAAAGTGAGCAGGCCCTTGGATCACAACATAAAATCAGAGATATTTCCAGGACAAATCTCCTCTCATGGAGTTCCCAGCACTGTAGGCATGACAACTGTATCAAGAGGTATTTTAATCCATGATAGGATATATAGAAAGCAATATAATAAAGACATAGGATCTTGAAGGAGGTGACAACTAAGTGGAGGAAGCCTTCATTCCTGCCAGAAGTGGCTGAGCAGACATGCTATTTATGAAAATGCAGTGTATATTCAGTCACTTGCAATGTTCTCAGGTGAGGCTGGATGATGACTATCCAAGACCATCTATTATGATGCTGTTTTCCAAACTCTAGTGATTGAATAATGGCATCACATTTTTGCTGTGAGTACTCACATATCTTGCCTCATGCCAAATACAGCCACGGTTATTTACTTTTTTATTTAATTAATTTTGTGTTGATTTTTCCTTTTTTTGTTTCAATTATTCTGAGCATTTGGGCTTGATATAATAGGACATTTTCCCCCATGAACAAAACAATGTGGTGCATGCCTGTAATCCCAATGGCTGGGAAGGCTGAGGCAGAAAGATCGCCAGTTCAAAGCCAGTCTCAGCAAAAGTGAGGTGCTAAGCAACTCAGTGAGACTCTAAATAAAAGACAAAAGAGGTCTGGAAATGGGACTCAGTGATTGAGTGCCCCTGAGTTCAATCCCTGGTATCCATCCGCTCCTGCCCAAGTAAAGAATATCTATCCATCTAAAATAATCTTGAGCATCAATAGGTGTATGTCCTGGACATTGAGAAACTCCACAGTGGAAAATGAGGAACAGAGGACAGAATCATAATAAGGACTTTGAATTCATAGTATAAACTAGACTTGATGGTTAGGCAGAAAAGGGTAGAAATTTTTACAATGATGAGAACTATACTGTGGGGATTGTATTTAATTTCTCAGTGATTAGAACTGGTGTTAAGAAGTGAAGAGAAAGATTATTAAATAAGACAAAGAATTAACTTCATTATTTAAGAGCCTAGTCAAATGTTACCCTAATCTGATGCTCACTGAGCCAGAGTAAATTGTACATGATACTTCCTTATCCTGCATCTCAGGTGCATGTATCTGTGTTGTATTGAATCTAGTTCCTCATATCTTTCTCCTGCTCCTCTGTGAACTTTCTTTCTCATATCTCATTACCCAGAGTCCCAGAGTATACAAAAGCTACAAAGGCCTACATTTTTATAAATTATAGAAATAGACTAATAGGGAAAATAAATAAAACCTGCTTGATAATCAAAACATAAGCTAATTAGAGTCTAAAAAAGGAAAAAAATGAATTCTAGAGGTTCTTAAAAGATAGGATCACAATTACTCTGTGACAAAGTTGAAGATGGCTGACAATTTCAATCTGGTTGAAAAACATTATGGAATAATATTTCAAGAATAAATTCACGCACTAGAAAATGGCAGTTTTGTGTCAGTAACATCATGTCTTGTCATTCCTTCAAGATAAAATTGTACAAACTTTCCATACATTTGTGAGACCAGACATACATCAGATGCAATACATATGGTGACCCATGGAATGAATGTGTAGTTAGCTCTGAAATGCAACTGTATTGTAGAGAAAGAATTGAGAAAATGTTTTATCTTTGTCCAAGGTCAGCAAGTGTCCATGCTCTGGACTTTCCCACTCAGTAAATTCTAATCCTTCAATAAGCCTGGGAGTGTGAAAAGCCCTTCCCTGCCTACATTACACATTCCCATTAACAGTTGTGAAAGTGGTTTTGGAATTGCTTCTACTCTTGTATCCACAATAGTTCATTGTCTATAGAACAAGCAAAATGTGGCCCTTGTAAAATGCAAACCAAATTATGTTATCCTCCTGCTAAAAATTGTTAATAATTTCTTAACTCATGTTAAAAAATAATCGGTTTACTAGGGGTACAGGCAGAGCTCTTGCACGTGATGTGGCCGTTATTTATCAGTATATTGCCAGTACCTAGCACAATCCCAGGCACATAGCACATGCTGATAAATGTTTAATGAATATACAAATGCATGACAGAATGAATGAGTTGATTGGGATCTCTGTTGACAGAATCAAAACTGGAAGATGGGTCTCCTGATTCCAAGGTCTTTTATATTTATTGTCCCCAAATTATGCTAATTCATAAAATTTCATCCTATGACCTTCATAGGACCCAGGGAAAATGAATTTTTTAGGTGTTTGCCTAAAATTAAATTTGTGATCTCTGGCTAAGGATCAATTTATAACACAGATTTTGTCAGGCATTTGAACTGGCAATCAGTTTTCTGAGTTTTGTGTTGATCAGCTGATCTGTGAAAATTTATTCACATACTTTCATTTCATAATATGGCAATGTGCATTTATTCACCTCTTATTCATACATTTTGCAAGATATTTCCATTTTGTATTTATTATAATGAGGTATGATACCATTCCAGTGTTTTATAAATGATAAGGAGCAAGTTTGAAGGAGGATTGGATTCATCATGTAAAGGTTAAATGATTCTGATTTTGAGCAATGAATATCAATTGCATATTTAAGATGTGTTTGAAGAATTCTTGTCATTGAGGGAAACATTTTTCAAGGGCCTCTTGAAATCCATTCAAGTGGAAAGAGAAGGGTGAAGATGGTATGGTAAACACGTGACTATTTTACATATTGTTTTGAAACGCACCCTTCTTGCTATCAGACTAATGGCCATCTCTGACAAAAACTACAATCAGGTATTCTCGAAAAATTGTAGAGCAGCTTTCAGTTAGCTTGAAATACACAGAGAGGAAAAGAAATTCTGGCAAAATATACTAAATAGTTTCGATCATTTGAGTGAAATATTTTCCTTGCTGTTAAATTTACATCCAATTTTCTATACTCTGTTCAAGGTGAGTTCTTTTTTTAAAGATGAGTTTATATCAAAAACCATTAGTACATTTTATTATTTTCTAAACTTGGCTTTTTTATCAATAGGTAAGGATTTTAGGTAAATTACTTAACATTCTGCATATTTGTTTCCTCATTTTTCAACTGAAAGATATAGATTTGGATGACCTTTTCACTTCTGCGATAGTATGTATAAATAGATAAAATATAAAAAAATTAAACATTTGCAAGATAATTTTTGTAGTATCTATGTATAGAGAGAGGAATCAATTTAAACATAAAATAGTTGGTAGTTAAATTTAGTAAAACTATAGGTGTGTGAATACACATGAAAATTAATGGATGATGAAATGGATATCAAATATGGTAGAATGCACATGTACTTAAACAGTCAAAAAAAAAAGAAAGGAAGAAAAGAAAAAACTGAACAAATCACAATCACAGTAGGTATGGAATGTAAGAGAAAATGACCATACAGGATAATGTCAAGATGGAAGGTTGTAGATACTGATAATATAACTTACTCTCTTTCCAGATAAAGGAAATCAAGTCAAATTTTATTATCACTGTTGCTGATACTATTTTTTGCTATGTTATGGTAAATTTTATTGTGGTAATTAGCATTTCAAGAGCAGCACTAGGAATGAACACAGAATGGCTTCAGTGTGGAGAAGATGAAGTTTCCCAGGAGAAAAAGGAGGCAGCTCCCAGTAGAGCGTGCATGTAACTGCCAAGGGATTAATAACGTACCCATTCCAGACTTCTCAGCTGCACTCAACCCAAAAATCTAATTTACAGGACGATTGACCTTTCTTTGCCTACTCTCTGCTTCTTTTAACAGATAATAAAACTAAAAATACTCCCAATCAGTAGGGGAATTGTTTTAAGATGCTTGATCTTGATATGTAATTTTTTAAAAATTTGCTGTTTTTATTGAGTTTTCTTTTTTGAGTTTAATTTTTTTTTCTATTGTTGTTTTCATTGGCTCTTCTCCTGAGACAACTCCCTTCCTACTTTTGGAATATGAGTCTTTTAAGATTAGAGGCAATTGTTTGTTTTCTTTTTTCTCATATTTTCAAACCTGGCTCAAGGTGCTGAAGAGGTGTTCAGTGAATTTTCTGAATGAGTCACAGTATGCAGGTTCTGATCAAATTTCTTCCCCTAATGCTATACACACAAAGATTTTGCTCACGTCATAGATCATTATGGCAGTTTGTATACAGAAAAGTTTTGCTGCTTTTTAAAGTAAGATGATGACCTCCTTCCTATACTCTCAACAATAATTTTAAAACTGTACTGAATGTTAGTAAGAGTCCTTAAGATCATTGGTATATTCAAGGACAGGATAACACATAATTTTGTACCAACAGGTCATCATCACAAACTTGGAATTATGTTTAGGATTACAGAAAAAGGATTTGTTTCAGCAGAGAGTTAAGTATTAATTTACTTGGTAAGTATTTATGGAGAACCAATTGGAAGCAGTTTTTGAGGCACATGAAATGTAAACCTATCTTTAGAATCTTATCTTCTATGCAGGAAAGACAGACAACAAATATAAATATAATGAATAAATGAATAGGTCTCTTGAAAAGTACATTAGAAGGTGCTAAAGAAAAAAAAGGCAGAAAAAATAGGATCTACTACACAAGCACTTGGATATGTCTTCATACGTAATTGAGAGGAAAACAAAGAAATTAATAAAATTGCTAATTGGGTTCAAAGCAAATTCATGCCATTGCAACAGCCTTCCCACTGTGTTTTTCAGTTGACTCTAGTCCATTGACAAAGATTTCCACATTTCTTATGAGTGTTATTGCTACCCTACAGT
Organism: Sciurus carolinensis; assembly: GCF_902686445.1. NCBI lineage: Eukaryota > Metazoa > Chordata > Mammalia > Rodentia > Sciuridae > Sciurus > Sciurus carolinensis. The sequence continues at coordinate 61,852,062 of NC_062221.1, read as the reverse complement.
TTTATAGAGATATATCATGGAAAGCTCAAAGAAAATGAAACTATTCTCATTATCTCTTTCTTTCAATATGTTTTCCTCACATTTTTATATCCACTCAGTTTCATTTTCCCCTCTCTTGATAAGAGTAACAAAAACGGCATGGTATTGGTACCAAAATAGAAAGGTGAATCAATGGTACAGAATAGATGACACGGACACAAACCCAAATAAATACAATTTTCTCATACTAGACAAAGGTTCCAAAAATATGCAATGGAGAAAAGATAGCCTCTTCAACAAATGGTGCTGGGAGAATTGGAAATCCATATGCAACAGAATGAAATTAAACCCCTATCTCTCACCATGCACGAAACTAAACTCAAAATGGATTAAGGACCTCGGAATCAGACCAGAGACCTTGCATCTTATAGAAGAAAAAGTAGGTCCAGAGCTTCAACATGTCGACTTAGGACCAGACTTCCTCAACAGGACTCCCATAGCACAAGAAATAAAAGCAAGAATCAATAACTGGGATAGATTCAAACTAAAAAGCTTTCTCTCAGCAAAGGAAACTATCAGCAATGCAAAGAAAGAGCCTACAGAGTGGGAGAAAATCTTTGCCAATCATACTTCAGATAGAGCACTAATCTCCAGAATCTATAAAGAACTCAAAAAACTCTACACCAAGAATGCAAATAATCCAGTCGACAAATGGGCTAAGGAAATGAATAGACACTTCACAGAAGAAGATCTACAAGCAATCAACAAACATATGGAAAAATGTTCAACATCTCTAGTAATAAGAGAAATGCAAATCAAAACCACCCTAAGATTCCATCTCACCCCAATTAGAATGGCGATTATCAAGAACACAAGCAACAACAGGTGTTGATGAGGATGTGGGGAGAAAGGTACACTCATACATTGCTGGTGGGGCTGCAAATTAGTGTAGCCACTCTGGAAAGCAGTGTGGAGATTCCTTAGAAAACTTGGAATGGACCCACCATTTGACCCAGCTATCCCACTCCTTGGCCTATACCCAAAGGACTTAAAATCAGCATACTACAGAGATACAGCCACATCAATGTTCATAGCTGCTCAGTTCACAATAGCCAGATTGTGGAACCAACCTAGATGTCCTTCAATTGATGAATGGATAAAGAAAATGTGGTATATATATACAATGGAATATTACTCAGCCATAAAGAATGATAAAATTATGGCATTTGCAGGCAAATGGATGAAATTGGAGAATATCATGCTAAGTGAGATAAGCCAATCTCAAAAAAACCAAAGGACAAATGATATCGCTAATAAGTGGATGATGACACATAATGGGGGGTGGGAGGTGTTGGTGTTAGGGTTAGAGTTAGGGTTAGGGAGGGGGGCAAGAATGGAGGAAGGAAGGACTGTATAGAGGGAAAAGAGAGATGTGAGGGGTGGGAGGGAAGGGAAAAAATAACAGAATGAATCAAACAACATTACCCTATGTAAATTTATGATTGCGGAAATGGTATGCCTTTACGCCATGTAGAAACAGAGAAACAACATGTATCCCATTTGTTTACAATAAAAAAAAAGAGAGAAACATATCCCTACTTTAGGACTTTTTTTCTGGAATTCTATTATTTTTTATTTTCCATGTGTCTGCATTCTCCTGCTCCCTTGACTCCTTGACATGCTCAGGTCTCTGACAGTCTTAAACAAATGCACAACATGCCTTGCTCCTTATACATTCTCATGATATTAGAGCATCACTTTATTTTCACTAGTAAATACCTTGGAAAGGTGATGGAGACTTCCTATTTCAAAACAGCTCATGTTCAGGACTTCTCTTGTGTCCTTCCTCATTTGTTACTGTAAATGACTACAAAGGACTTTGAAAGTCAGGGAATAGGATATTTTGCAATATATCTACATGGATGTTTTTTGCTAAACTTGCTCTTGTAAGCACACTACTTTACAGTTAAACCAATCAACATGCTTTTTTTCAATTTTCATTCTCTTTATTCCTTATAATGTCTATCAGTTGATTGTTCTACACTCTTCAGTCTTGGATATTTTCTTTGGTTTCTTTTGGTTTTTCTCCTTTTCCTCTAACAATATTTCCCATCTCTAATTACATCTCTTACTTCTCCTGCAAATATGAATATTTACCAAGAATATACTTGTGATTTCCCTCTTATATGTCTTTATCCTCAATGATCTTATCTATTTATATTTTGTCATTTACCACTCTACACATAAACTACTTCATTTGATGGTTATAACTATCCACTCAACTTCTTGGACCTTTTCACATGAACTTTATGAAATTGCTTTGTCCAAAATGGTAGCCACTGGTCACATGTGGCTGTTGACCATTTGAAAGGTACCAAATCTATGTTAAGATATGCTATAATTGTACAATACTCATCATCTTTAAAACTCATTGTTTTAAAGACATAACACATAAACTATTTTAAAATAGTTAATAATTTCTTAACATTGATTACATGTTGCCATAATATATTATGTTGGGTAATATGATGGCTGTATGAGCTTAGATGAAATGTTATTAAAATTAATTTAGCCTGCTTTTTTTACAATTTCTATTGTGTTCCCTTGAAAATTTACACTTAGGATCACATTATATGTTGACTGGACAATGCTTTTTGAAGTAAACCAAAATATTTCCCACATTCTTTCCTAACGCAATTTATTTACCTGAATTTTTTTTCTGTTGGATGAGAGCAGCAACTCTTTTTCCTGTCCCCTTTGCTTTAGTTTGGGGTCTTCTTTGACATTTCTGTCTTACAGAATTTCTCCACCAGGTGGTTTCATTCCAGCCTTGTCCCATTTCGTCAGTCATGGAGACACATAGGGATAGTTTCTCCTTTAAACTTCTTCCACATTTATTTTAAGTTTCTATTCTTATTTTCTGTCCTAGACAATTTCTGTAACCAAATATCTCGACCTTAGATTCCTTGCTCCTTCAAACTATCTTATAAACCATTACTAAATAAACCTTATAAACATAGCCTGATTCTACTCAAATAATTTTAATTGCTCCTTATTGCTCAGTAAAGTGCAAATCCTTTAATCATTGTTCAAAACTACTGATCTTTCCAATTTTGTCTCTGACTTCTCCAGAGAGCTGCTTTTTCTCCACTGCTTTGACTTAATGCGAGTCTCCAGAGGTTTTCAAATAGGGCCACATGTACCTACTTTTTTTCATCTCCGTTTATTGAAAACAAGCTGGGACTCAAGTTCTAAGTTGAATGTTGTTTTCCCAGAAATTTAACTATAAATTATATTTCCCAAGTCTCAGTTGGACAGTACTTTTTATCTTTTAGGGCACTTCTCACTTTTTAACTTGCTTAGAGTTTTCCAATTCTTCATTAAAGGTATTTTAAGAACAGGAATCATAGTTTAGTTTAATTATGTTTGTATTGAACTTCAAATGCCCACCATAGTTTGTGCTGAAAATTATTTATTGGATAAATAAATATGTGAATGAATTAATAAATGATAAAAGATTTGTGTGTTTCTAAAATTAAGAATTTCTGTTTTGGAAAATTTTCTCCCCCTTGCAGTAATAATCCAAGTTTTTAATTATTGCCTTATGTTTTTTCTCTCAGTTTAAAATGCAAATCATTGATTTTAGCAAAACAAGTAGTTTATCGACTGATGAAAATGCTTAAGACAACAAAATGGGAGCATATTAAGAATCGATGGAAGCTGCTACATCTGTATCTTTTTAACACCATCTGTCTCTCAAGTTGCTAGATGAATCCAAATCCTATCCAAATTTTGCTGGTCCACAGCAGTGAAATGCTTTACTGGCAATTCTAGACAGACTGAGCATATTTCAAGTAGACAATTTAGTTGCAGGAGCATTGTCTTGGTGGGTAACAACTTAATTGGTTTATTAAGTAAAATTTACAAAAACCAGGAGTCCTATTTCAAAAAACTTTTAGACATTAGTGAGATAGAAGTTTGGTGTGAAGTAAATTTGATGAACTCTTGCTATGGTGGAAGGATTGGTGAATGGTTGTACAATACACAAAGTTCTTCAGACTAAGAAACATCTGCAAATAAGGTACGTTGAAAAAGCATTTGAGGTACAATATGCACCTAGCACTGAGGCTGAACATTAAGCTTTGGTGCTGCAACTCATCAAGGAATTCTGGACTAAGAATTAGAATTCAAAAATGCTAGTCCTGGACACCCAAATTATAAAGTAAAATTAAATTTATTTATTCAGGAAATCTATTATAAATATAATACATAATCCTGAAAAAATGAACTTCGTTATTTGTACATATTGGTAGTATAAAAAATAAGATCTAAAGTTTACTCCTTATGTGATTATATTTGAATTTTATATAATTAAAAATTTAAGAATATCTGGAGTTAAATGTCTGATCTTAACGTGTGTTTATTAAAATTACATATATAATTCTATGAGTTGGCATTGATGTGTCATATATACCAACTATCAGTTTGAGTTGGAAAGAAATCTTTTATATCATCTTTTCTCTAAGTCCTTCAGCTAACAAACAAGAAAAGAGAGAGAACAGTTAAAAAGAGTGAGAGTCCATGAAAACGGTTCTTCAAAATCAGATTTCTAGCTAGTTGGTCAAACTGGGAGGGATCAAAACCAATGTAATCAGTTCCCCATTTGGCTATTTAGGTGAGTTTTATAAGTAACTGACAAACTCTTGTCTCTAAGACTGTGACATAGAGCAGAATATCAACAGTCTCCAAAGGTGAAAAAAGTGATTTGGGAAACTAGAAAATGCAGAGAAATGCAATCTAAAACTTCCTGACTCTACCGATTTACACACAATTTAATGAGAAATTAACCATGATTTAAAAAAAAAAAATCCCTTCATCCCACTAAAGAATTATAGTCATCACTAGATTCAAACCGTTTTTAACTTGGAGCTTAATCTATTTTTTAGGGGGAGTGGGTACCAGGAATTGAACCAGGGTAACTCAACCACTAAGCCACATCCCCAGCTCTATTTTCTATTTTATTTAGAGACAGGGTCTCACTGAGTTGCTTAGCACCTCACTTTTGCTGAGACTGGCTTTGAACTCACAATCCTCCTGCCTTAGCCTCCCTAGTCACTGGGATTATAGGCATGTGCCACCAAGGAAATATAAGGTACTTTATGTCACACCAGGGACAAAAGTCAAATTCAAATTCATTTGCATTGCAATATCTGCCATGTTTAAAACATTATTCTGAGCACTTTTGATTATATAAACTGGAAAAATATTGTCTAATATCTGCACTAATGTTTTACTTTGTAAGATTTCTTATAAGTTGAATTCTGTGTCCCCAAAGATTTGTTAAAGTCCTAATCTCTTTTGCCTGTGAATGTGGCAAATGAAATAAGGTCTTTGGGCATAGAATTAAGTTAAAATGAAGTCTTTGGTGGGAGTCTTAATCCTTTAGGGGCGTCCTCAAAAGAAGTGAAAAGTGTCCTATGATGATGGACACACAGGGAGAACACCATGTGATGTTGGGCAGAAACTGGAGAAATGTAGCTGCAAGCTAAGGAACATCAAGGACCTTAGTACTACCAGAAGCCAGGAAGAAGTAAGGAAGAATTTCATCCAGAATCCAAAAGGGAGGACTCTGGTGACACTAGCCTCAGACTTCTAGCCTGCAAAACTGTGTCAGAATAAATTCCTCTTAGGATACCCAATTTGTGGTATTTTGTTATGGCAGCACTAGGAAACCATTAAACTCTTCTTCATAATTTGCAAACTTTTAAACATTCAGGGTCTGCCTTAAATTGAACTTGGATCTGTAAAAATAATAATAGGAAAAATTTCAGGCAGGGATACAAGACTCACATGGAGGTCATTTGGAGTCTTGTAGGATTTGACTCTGTTGCTGACGGGAACAGAAAATGAGCAGAGACAGTGACAGAAATAGATAAAGCGTTTTCAGTGAACATTGAAGCTAAAGACAAATGGGCAACATTTTTCAAATGATTTCATTCACCTTCATAGCCCTGGGAAAAAAGGCAGGATGTGCCCATGTTTTATTATCACTATATCTAAGAAGGAAAATAAAAATCATACAATTCAGGTCACTTATAGCAATAAAAGTCTTATTGTTCCCACCTCATTAGATTTTGAGAGTAGGTGAGAGAAACAGAGAGAAGAAACCAATAATTATATTGGGGATACACAACTCTATGATCTTAACTCTATTATCAACCACATGAATCTTTGAATTTATAAAAAAAAAATTGTGAGCAATTTCTGGCAGCAGCAAATGTAAGTCATAATGCTCTGTTTACCTGAAGATTTCCTCCTATTCTTCTTCTTGATAACTCAATTGAAGCTAATTATAAATTAGTCATTGAGCTTACCAAGGAGGAAATCTGTCAGTCATGACAAAACCAGAGGTTTGGCCATTACCAAACCTTACTTGTACAACTATTGGCTGGAGAATACTTTGTTATCATAATTCTTTAAAAAATAATTAGAACCCACACGTGTGTGTTTTCTGTGTTTCGGGAGGTATGCTTTATATAAATTAAGATTTAATAACCATTACCTGAGACTTTTGTGAATGATGACGTACAGTTAGGATGGTAAAATAACTTTTCCAGAATCACACACCTGACTTCAGGGTTCTTGTCACAATCTTGCTCCAGAGCTTGTGTGCTGAACCCTCGTTCTCTTCAGCCTTGTGAAGATGCATTTTGATATTAACTGAATACCCAGATCCTGTATGCTTTTCCCAACATCCATATTTTCAGTCAAATACCCACCTATACCTATGTGCAAGGTCATTGTCAATAAGCAAGGATACTTGTTACCATGTCTGATCTACTTCTTCTGAGCAGCATTCTTTTTTTCCATAAACCCTAACATCGACTGCCTGCTCTGCCAATCTTCCTCCATATTTGAGTCATAAGATCCAAAAGGGTGTAGCTCTTACCACCTTAACATTGCATCATCCTTTACTGCAACATAAACTTTTCATGTCTGGCAGGATCACCATTAACGCTCCTAGACTGCTAAGCAGAGTGCTTAATTGTTTTGTTTTGTTTTTGTTTTTAGCACATAATCTCTTAAGTTGTGTTTTGTAAGCTGAAGAAGAGAAAACAAGAATCAGTCATTAAGGAATGAAGATTTGTCAGATTACCTAGTATAGAATATTTTTGACTGGGAAAGACTTTCTCTTGATCTTCATACCTATGATTTCCATCATCCATAAAAGGACCTTATATTATCTGTTTTGATAATGTGAAATAGAGGCTATTTATGTAGATCAAGCTCTAAATTAATAGACAAATAAATTTGAAATATTATTACTGATATTTTGCCACTGTGTTCTGTTTACTTAGTGCTTGCATATGCTTTATATTGTATTTTCCAATTCAATCTGTCTTCTAAGCTAAATGTCAAAATGTATTTCACATGGTAACATTTATCTTTATTTACTTCCCAATTATTATTCAAATGTGAATATATTAATAAACAATATTTTCTAGGTAACATATTTTTTGACCCAAAGAAGAGACATTTCTCATATACATATGTACACACATAAATACACACATATGCACACACACTAATGTATCTAAGGTATGTGTTTGTGTGTGTGTGTGTGTGTGTGTACATATCATATATATAATATAGTATACATATATATATACACACATATATATATATGTGTATATATATATATATATATATATACCCAGACACACACATGTATTTTTTTCATCATTTGAAATAAAATATACTTTCTCTTGAGCTTCAGGAGGTGGTAGCATAGGGGGAATAAATTATCCCAGCACAAGGTAAGGTTGTTTAGCATAGGTAGTGTTCCTGGGTGTCAATAATTATCTAGAACTTCATTAAGCTGGGGTTTCTCCAACTGAAGAAATTTTGGAGAAATAAAATATTTATATTGAGAACAGAGAACATCAGTGTTTGTCAGTTCATTTACTAAATGAAATAAAAGTATCTTTTCCAGGTTAAAATATAATTTTTGTTTTCAAAATTTGAATATGTTCATAAAAAGAGAAATTTATATATAGAAATAAAGCCCTTTTTCCCCCAGCCCTCTAACTCAACCCCAAACTTGCTTCCTTTTCCATCAATTGCTTTGCAAAGAGCTTTTGTGCTCCAAAATTCTAGGCAGAAAAGAAATGCCAAGAGGTCCATGGATGATGGTTCTAATGGAATCACTGACTTGAGGGGCAGTCAGGGCTCTTACGATAAGTGTCCGAGAAAATGAGCTTTGCCTAAAGGTCTTGTGAATAATGGCCAGGCTTTCTCTCATCTAGCTCTGTGTACATGCTGTAGTCAGCTCGGGGAATTAATTAATCTGTCTCTATGCTGCAGGAATGTACTGGGGTGCTTCTGTCCTCTTGAGTTCCTAGAATCCTTGTTTGGAAAAAGATCTGAAGAGCCCCATTTGATGTGCTGCTGAAACCTTTGACATGGAACAGTAAGAACTTACTGCTAAAGATGAACAGCAGAGGCACCTGTTTTGGTTAGGGATAGACTTAGAGGTTTTTATAATCTTCTTTCTCTATAACTTGGCAATGTTGCTCGGGAGTTCAGTTTTGCTCTTGTCATTTGAAGGATTAAAGAAGAACACTAAATATTTATGTAATTACTATAGATGAAATTCCAAGGCTACTAAAGATTTGACACACCATGGAAGCCCTGTTACTGTGAAGATTGCAGTATATGGAAAGGAATCTATTGAAGGTGCATGAAGGAATTCAATAAAGTGGGAAAGAATCTTTGTATGAAGTCTAAATGAGCTTTTATTCTTTAACAGCTAAATGCCTGATAATATTCAACACTTCAAAGATTCATACTTAGGTGAAAAATTGTTAGGTCTTTAAAAGTCTAACACTGTCAACTTAACATTGACTGCCCATTTACTTGGTGTGAGGCTCCATGCTAAGCAATTTAGGGAAATAAAGAGATAAATAAGACAAGAGTCTGCTCTCAAAAAGCTATTATCTGTTTGAATTGTCAGCCTTTCTGCCAAAACCCCTCCCTTTCCAGGACTTCTGAAAAGACTCCATGCTGTGGCTTCCCAGGTAACAGTAAAGTAAATTAAGTGTAATTTACCTTGATTTTCTTTTTAGATTTTTACAATGATGTTTAAAGTAATTGGAATTACCAGTTCTAGCTGGATACCATAAAGTATGCCTCAAATATGGCATAAACAATCTTTTGTGTTTAAATATATTTCTTGAGATTAATTTTGCATACTTGCAGGGCAATGAAAAATGCTTTGAACGTAGGTCTTATGGCACTGAGAAACTTAATGTGTTCTAACGGACAAACACTGTGGTAAGTAAATGCAAAGACATAAAGAAGCATTCTGATTTGAAAAATAGGCAACCTAGCTTTGGCATATGCAGTTACTTTCAAGTAATCAGAAAATTTTATTAGGCTGAATATTTAATTTTTGCAATATGCCCAAAGGCAGTTTAATGGATATGTGTGTCTGTGTTTGCATTTTCCCCCGAATAGTCCATTGTTGGTAATTTTCTCGGTATGAATTCTGTTCAAATTAATAAAACCAAGATTTTGGCCTTATTTTCATTATTCCACTGTTTATAATTCAGCTTTTAAGACAGAGAGAAGAACTGTGACTGTCTCTTTAGTTAATTTCAGATGTTAATCCTAAATACTCCTGTGAGAGAGTGTGTGTGTGTGTGTGTGTGTGTGTGTGTGCGCGTGCGTGTGTGAGCAAGCACCTGTATCTGCCTCCTAGTCCTCTACATAATCTGGCAGATAATCTCACAAGTACTCAAGGAGTTCTGACACTGCACGTGGAGAGTAATAAAGGCTAGCTCATCATACTCCGGCATTCCCATAGTCATTTATTTTCAAGTTTAGAGGTTCCCAAGAATGTTACATTTTAACTAATTCTACTTGGAGAATTCAGTAGAGAGAGGAAGAAGTAGAACAAAGCAAATTGCACTTCTTGACACTCTTGTGCTATTCATTATTCAAGTAACAGTGAGGAAGGTATTGCATAAGGAAGGAATATGCTGTTTAAACATTTTAAAGTAAAATGTACATTTAGTCTTAGCTCTACTGATAATCAAAGGGCAACGGAGTTTTCAGCCTAACATCTCCATGAGGCTACAAAAAAATGCATATGTACAGTAATGTATTAGAGCATATTTACTGAAATTAATATAACAATATAAGTATAATCCTAATAATAACCACAGAAGGAGCTGAGGATGTAGCTCAGAGGTAGCATACCACCTAGCATATGCTAGCACCACACATACAATCAAAACAAACAAACTCAGTTTTAACATTGTTTTGATGGGAAGACCAATGTTATCTGCTTTTTTATTTAGCCATGATATCAGACCAAATGAGTTTGCTCACAGGAGATTTCAAAATCCATTTTATTGTTACCTCAGGAAGTCTTGATAATTCAGTAAATATTACTAAGTACCTGAATTTTTAGTAATAATTGTCGAGATGTTTCTTAGAACAAAGTTGTCAGTGAGATGAATTTGGAAGACTTCTAGACTTGAACATAAATGCCTTTGGTTCAAGCTTTATACCTCTTAATAACTGCATTTAGGAATGTATTAATTTGTCTGAATGTTAGTCTTATTTCCCCAGACTGCTATATATTATTTCTTTCTTCAGTGCTACAATAACATACTAGATCAAAATCACTCTGCAAAGTGGAATATATTGCATGCTTGTAAAATACAGTAACACAAATAATTTGTGTATTTTCCTGAGAAAAATTGTACAGGACACCAGTTTAAATGGTAAAGAAGATTATTGTAGCCCAGGTCAAAATGATTGCAATGGGAGAAATTGAATTCAACTCTGATGCAGTGCTGGAGAAACCAATGGAAAAGTACTAGGTTTCATTTTTGTTTTTGAGACAGCCTCTCTGTGTTACTCAGGCTGATCTCATTCTTCTGGACTTAAGTGATCCTCCTGCCTAAGCCTTTCCAAAGCTGGGACTACACACAGTGACCACCACACCCAATCTTAAGTACTAGATGATGTTAGTGGGGACAGTGCTCAATGAAATTAGGCCTCCTCTGTTTGCTAATTGTTGCCTATTGAAGTTAGGCTCCTATATACCCCAGAGACTGGGGTCTTGGTCTTATCTTTCTTGATGATTATATATCAAAAGCAAGATGATGGGAGATTTACATATCAAAGCAGAGAAAGAATTTACAATTGCAAATTTTCTGAAATGAAAGCTTTAAGAATTAAAAAAAAGGTGGGGAGGTTAGGGATCTATCATCAAAAAGAAAACCCAGTTTGAAATGTAATCAAGCTAAGATCACTTTGGTCAATATGTGTTAAGCTAGAAAAATTTCATAGGCATAAATAAACAGTTTAATCAGCAGTCACAATTCTATCCTTTCTTTCTGTTCATTAATGACCAACATTCAGTCATCCTTGCTGCAATATATTATTTTTTGATATTGGAGTTGTAAATACATAATCAGTGATGGATTTATGTTTTTTAAAAATATTAAGAAAAACTTTTTTCCCACATTTTTTGTTGGTGCATTATAATTGCAGATACTGATGAGATTTGTTGTTCCATATCCATACATGCACAAAATGCACAATATAACAATACAATTTGGCCAATATAACTCTCCAGATCATTCTCCCTCCTCCCCACTTGTCACTTTCTGGTTCCTTTCCTCTATTGATCTTCCTCTGATTTTCATGCCACCCACCCTCATCTTTCTTTTCCTTTTCCTCTCTAGCTTCTGAGTAGAAGAGAAAACATATGACCCTTAGCCTTCTGAGTTTGACTTATTTCATTTAACGCATTGGTCTCTGGTTCCATCCATTTTCCTGCAATTGACAAAATTTCATTTTTCTTTATGGCTGACTAATAAGCCATTGTGTATACATACCACATTTTCTTTATCCACTCACCATTGAAGGACACCCCGGGTAGTTCCATAGTATGGCTATTGTGAATTATCCTGCTATAATCATGGCTATGCATGTATCACTGTAGTGTGATGACTTTAATTCTTCAGGATAAATACTGAGGATAGTACCTCTGATCACAGGGTAGTTCCATGCATAGCCTATTGAGGAAACTGCATACTGATAGTCATAGTTGTCCTAATTTATAATCCCACCAACAGTGTAAAAGTGTTCCTTTTCCCTCATAACTCCCCAGCATTCATTATGATTTGGATTCTTTTTCTTTTTCTTTTTAAAATTCTCTATGGTTGTACACGATGTAGATTCATACCATCCGTGTAATCATACACGTACATAGGGTAATAATGTCTGTCTCATTCCACCATTTTTCATACCCCCACTCCCTCCTTCCTCTCATTTCCTTCTACATAATCTAAAGTTCCTCCATTCTTCTTTCACCCCCATCCCCCCATTCCCATTATATATCATCATTCACTTATCAGGGAAAACATTTGGCCTTTGTTTTTTTGGGATTGGCTTATTTCACTTAGCATGATATTCTCCAATTCCATCCATTTATTTGCAAATGCCATAATATTATTCTTCTTTGTGGCTGAATAATATTCCATTGTGTATATATACCACAGTTTCTTTATCCATTCAACTGTTGAAGGGCATCTAGTTTGGTTCCACAATCTAGGTATTGTGAATTGAGCTGCTATAAACACTGATGTGACTGCGTTACTATAGTATGCTAATTTTAAGTCCAAGGAGTGGGATAACTGGGTCAAAACTTTACACCAAAAATACAAAGAACCCAATCAATAAATGGGCTGAGGAACTGGACAGATATTTTACAGAAGAAGATATACAAGAGATTAATAAATACATGAAAAAGTGTTCAACATCTCTAGTAATTAGAGAAATGCAAATTAAAACAACTCTAATATTTCATCTTACTTCAATTAGAATGGCTATTATCAAGAACACAAATAATAATAGATATTGGTGTGGATGTGGGGAAAAAGGTACACTTGTACATTACAGGTGGAGTTGCAAATTGGAATGGACCCACCTTTTGACTATTTGTATTCTTGATGATTGCCATTCTGACTGGTGTAAGATGAAATCTCTGTAATTTTGATTTGCATTTCCATAACAGCTAATAATGTTGAGAATTTTTTCATATATTTGTTGCCCTTTTTTATTTCTTCTTTTGAAAAGTGTCTGTTTATTTCATGTGCCCACTTATTAATTGGGTTACTTAATTTTTTGGTGTAAATTTGAGTTCCTTTTATGTTCTAGATATTAATCATCTGTCAGAAGAGTAGCTGGCAAAGATTTTCTCCAATTTGTAGGTTCTCTCTCCACATTCTTAATTGTTTACTTTGCTGTGCAGAAACCTTTTAATTTGATGTTATCCCATTTATTAACTCTTGGCCTTATTTCCTAATCTTTAGGGAAGCTATCGAGAAAGTCAACAACAAGAACATTTGCAGTGAGTTTTTACCCTGAGATTTATTGGCATATGTAACCTTATGAACTTAGGTCATGAGAAAAATATATTCAGGTTTTGATCTTTTAATACAGGTAAAGTAAGAGAAGTACACATTGTTGACAAACTCCTTCAGATGTTTTGACCAGAAATAGACCATTATCTTCCTTGCCAATTCAGATGCCTCTGGGCAGATTAATTTTTCCTGGGTCCTCATTCTCTGATTCTGCTGGGTGAAGTATCAGATCTTCACAATTCTTTTCTCAGTGGCCTTGTATTTTGATTGCACAGTTGAACTCATAGTTGCTAATTTATCTAACACAGCAGAACATTCTTTGACCATGATAAAATGTTGAATCTTGACAGTTTTTTCTGATACAGTCAAAGACCTGAGCACTTATTGATTTAGTGAATAATGAGATTTGGAGTTTCTCATAATGCATAATAGTGAGAAAATGAAAAGTAGCAATTATAGCAATGGCATTTAAGTTCTAATAGCTATAAAGTACTACCATGCACACAAATTTGATTCTTAGAATAACAAAATAAATTTTATTAAATCTTGATCTAATTTTACAGTAAGTAAAATAGGCTCACAGAGATTATGTGATGTAAAAATTTGTATAGCTACGGTTTAGAGCTGGGTCTGGAAGTTTGTTCTGCTGGGGAAGAGAAACAGTGTTGTATTGGCTAGAACCAAATTTTTATAATAAGCACCCCAAACCTTATTCTCAAACTCCTTATTGACTATGATACTGTATTTACATTCTTTCAAAAGTCAGCAACTTTTCTTCATTTGTAGAAGAAATCTTGTAAGAAGTTAATGAAAATATTCAAAAAAGTCTCATGAATGTCTTCCACGTGGAAAGGGATTCCTATATGTTCCTTGTCTTCTCATTTTCTATCCTTTTCTCCTCTTTTCCCCTCTAGCTGTGAATCAATTGCTCTGTCAAACCATGCATTTTTTTGCTTAAAAGCGAGAGATAAGAACTCATAATTTATAAGAATTAGTTTTATTGAGATAGAATTTAACTACCAAGAATTTGCTCATTTTAAGTGTGTGATATGAGTTTTGACAGTTGTGCACAATAGTGTAACTACTACCATAATAAAATTCAAGGACAACATTTCTACTAAAATTCAAGGACAACATTTCTACTATGTCCACTAGTTCACTAAAGTCTCTTTATTGGCAAATTTTGTTCTAACTTCAGCAGTTGGTAATTTTACCATTTTGTCTTTTTACAGAAAATAGGGAGAGGTACCCCCTGGACAGCTCACTTTTCACGTTTTGGCCACCTAGGTGGGATGGGAAGAGGGGGACATGAGAAGGGTGCCTCTCCCTATTTTCTATATCTGCCCAGAAAGGCAGCAAGGGAGACACCCAGGGGTGTCTACATGGTGGGAGGAACAATTCCCTAGAGGTAGGTAACCTTGGGAACAGTGGAGGAAGGGAAAATGCCCTGGAGATATAGGCATTTTATTTTCTTTTGAATCAGCCCCCAGCTTCCTGACCCAAACATCCATTAATTACACTGACTGTCCTTTGCCCTAGTCTCAATGGCACTGGCCCTGATCTATTTTTAATCAATTTAATTTCCCTGGCCGAGCATGGTGGTGGTGCATGCCTCAAAACCAGTGGTTTGGGAGGCTGAGGTAGGAGGATCACAAGTTTAAAGCCAGCCTCAATAATTGAGTGAGATCCTGTCTCAAAATGAAAAGAGCTGGGTATGAAGCTCAGGAACCCTGGGTTCAATCCCCAATCCAAAAAATAGGGGGACACTATATTTGAGCATTGGAGATCTATACAGTTGCTGCATCTCAGCACAGACATCTCATTCAGTCAGTGGTAGACGTTCTAGAGTGAAACCGATGTCACCTGGATCACAGGCCCCTGTAATCACTGGGAGAGAAGCCACACGTATTTGACCATTTTCAGCTCCAATTGGGATAGGACCATGGTTTCTGCCTCTCACCAAGATTTATGGTGGGAAGAATCCACCAAACACAGAATTTCAGGTGCTCAGTGGCCCATGCAATGACACATGTCAGTGTAATAGAAATCCAGTTATTTTCACATAATATGCAGTTTAGGGGGAGGCAGGTGAGGGATAGGACAGGGACTCAACAATGTCACAAGTTGTGTCTAGGTAGCATGACTTGTTGCCTAAAAGGTCCCAAGGTGGCTCCCCAGCAGCAGATCTAACTTCAAGACAGAAAGAAGTGGGACAGAGCTCTGCCAACTGCATCATCTTCCTTTTGCTTGAAAAGACAAAAGATTTCCCAGAAATCCTCCATAGACATTTACACATGACTCTTTAACCAGAATTGTGTCATAAAACCCACCCTGGAAATGAGGGAAACTGGGAAGTTATTTATTTGGGTAGATTGCTACCTCCTTCCCCAAACTGAAACTCTGTCACAACAAAAAGGAAGAAGTGGAAATAGGACAGGCACTGAGCACTCTCTGCTTCAACTAGCGCTGGGCCTGGAAGGCTGATGAGAGTCGCTAAACTTCTCCCCATGCCATCTCCCCAGAGACCATATTATATAGTCACTGTATTAGCCTACTTTCTGTTGCTCTAACAAAATATCCAAGAATGGGTACTTTATGAAGATATGAGGTTCATTTAGCTCAGAGTCCAAGATTTCACAGCCCCTTCAACTGACCTTTGCTGAGGGTAATCACAACATGGTGAATGACATCATGGTCAGAGGACATGCAAGAGGTAGAGATTGCATGGACAGAAAACTGGGGGAGGACCAGTCTTGCTCTTTTATAACAACACACTTTCATGGGAACTAACGATGGTCCATGAGAAGCACGTTACTCCCTTCTGAAGGCATCCTCCACAGTGACAGAATTACCTCACACTAGGCCCCACCTTTTACAGGTTCTCTCACCTCAACACTCCACACTGAGGACCAAGCCTCCAGTCTATGAATCTTTGGGAGACAAACCACATCCACATCACCACAAGTTCCAACAAAGCCAACATCATAAGAGCAGGGTGTCTCAGTCTGAATCATGAGTGTATATGGGGGTTGAGGAGGTTGCTCTCAGAAGTCTCTGGAAGTGGCCAGAGCCCCCATTGCAGAACCTCTGTGATGTCACACTTGATACTTCTTCCCTTCCCTGCTGTAGTCACTGCACTCTGGGTGCAAACCCAGAAGAGGTAACTGATGACTCATTTCTCTGACAACAGGATGCTTAGCCACACCTTTCTCAAAGGATGTCAAGCCCCACCCCAACATCCGGTGGGATATTCCTGATTTCTCCCAAGCATGTTTGCTGCTTTTAATGTCATACTACTGGTCACTTTCAGTGGCCTTTCTTCACCTGCCTGTGAATCTCCCATGCAAACTGTCAGGTTTCTTACAAAGAGATAGAAGGGAAAATAGAAAATGATAGTGCAGAGACAGGTAAGTGGAGAGTGAGGGTCAGGAAGGGAAAGAAGGATGCATAGTTAGAAGCACAGAAGTCTAGAGTGCCTGGTGCATTTAGTCACCTGTGAATGGCTGGTAATGCTGTTCATATTTGGTGAAGTCTCTGTTGTCTGTCTCTAGCCTGGATATTTAGATCAGTCCTTAAGGTGTATGAGTCCTGTCTCAGGTAAGCCAGGCCTTGTGGGGAGCTCTGCGTTGCCCCAGACTAGAACTGAGTCTGATTTTGGTCTCAGTTGCAGATGGCTGCCTGAGAACAGGTTGTGGGCCTTTCATATTGTTAGGGGCATTCTCTTTGTGCTCACTTCTGCAGTCTGATTGAAGTGGTATCAACTTCGCAGATCCTGGTACCTCGCATTGAGGTAAGGCCTCAGACCTCTGAGAGAATGAGCTGGCACATCTAGTACTAATGCCTACAGGGGTGATTTCTAAAGTACTATTCCACCGATGGCCTCAGGATCCCTTCTCTCCATGTCATCATTAGTTAGGCCCTGGCACTTCCTTTCCCAAGTCACTGAGGTGTGAATAAATAGAATTCTGGAGGTTTTCTATTTGCTTTGGAAGGGAAGATTGAGCAGACTTTCAAGAGAAACCAGCAGGCTCTTCCAAACCACGCAGTTCACTCTTCATCCTCCCCATTTCACACACGACTTCAAGCACTGTTCACTATTCCAAAGGCTGGAGCTGCATGTAGAGTTCTTCTGACTGGAAACCCCTTCTCTTTGGCTGCCAGCCCACCTGAGTAGGGTCGGCTTGCTCAACAGGAACCAGGATTCCCCTGCCCACCTCCTCCCCACCGTTCTTGTTTCCCAGTGATGCTCTGGGGATGCCATATGGGGTTCTTCTTCCACTGCCCCAAAATCTCGCTATGCCATGCTCCTTTGAAAGGACCCCAACACACCATATGTAGCATGGATATACCACAGGGCCTTCCAAATGCCTTGGTATCTAAAGCGCTGCTTCCACAGCCAGCCCAGAACTTCCACTGTCCCTGGTGCAACATCCATGTGGAGGTGAGTACTCCTCCTCCCTGTCTACTCACTCACTCATCTCCAGGCACCTGTCCAGGATCAGGAACCTCACATTGTAAGTGGACCAGGGTGCTTACGAGACCATCTTCTCAGACTGCTAAAAGGGGCTCTCAGTCACTCTCGGTCACTTACATATGTGACCGCCTCTGTGTCTGCACCTGTCCTGAGAGGCTGGCCTTGCTTGCACGAATGCTGACATGCAAAGGACATCACAACTGTGCTGAGCCTGGCGGAGTCAGGGGGTGGAAAGGCAGCCCCTGTCCCATCCGCTGGCTTGCTGATACGACAGACCCAGATCTTTAGGCTAGTTGCTACCTTGTTCTGGGGATCTTTGCCTGTCCACATCTGGGAGTCCCAGTTGGAGGGTTTCCTGGGTTCTGAGTGCTCTCCTCTCATGTGTACAATATGCAAAGGTTTACAAGTGCAGAAGCCTGGCTGGGCAAGGGGGTTCTTTTCATCCTTACCCAGTGTCTGAGAAAATAGAGGCCCAGAGTTATTCTAAATCCTGCTCGAAGTGACACCAGGCAGGTCTTGTCTCTAAAGACCTCATTCATGACATGTCAGGAGCCATAGAGTTCTAACTGTGCTCTAACAATGTAAATGCCAGTTTCTCCCTGGAGATGGGAGCCTGTGTGTAGGACCACCAGCAGGAGGCCTAGAGGGCCACGTTGGGGGAGGCCCAAGGATTTGGTGGTAATGGCGTCCAGATCTTATGGAACCTTGAGACCTGCCTCCTCTTCCCTAGGAGATTGACCACTGTTGCAAATGGGAGAATAACTGCATTAGTCACGGTAATTTCCCCAGCTTCCTACTGCTGCTCATATCCCTTTGCCTCTACCTGGGTGTCCTGCTGGCTACCTGCATGATTTTCCTCCTGCTCAGGAGACACATGCTCCTCTCTCCAGTCAAAGCCATGGTGTATTTACAGTCCCAAAGCCTCACACTGGCAGAAGCACTGATTGTGGGGAGGGAAGGGTGGACAGCCAAGGAGCAGGTGACTGGGTGGGCGGGGCTAGAGGGAGAAACCTATGAAGGACATGTTGAAGGGCAGTGGAGGCAGGGAGATAGGCTGAATAGGATGGACTGGGGACTTAAGAATCTAGCGAGGCCATGGAGAAGGGTAATGAAGGTTGAAAAGGGGCAGGCCTGATGACAGCGAACTGGAGTGAAGTTTTGTTTGGTGTACTGAAAACTAAGAGCCCAGGCCAGGGAGGAAGAGTAGGCGGACAGGGCTCGCTGGGGCGGAGCCAGGGAGGGCGAAGTCGGGGCTGCTTGGCCTCATACCCAGCACTCGACTTCACCGTGGCTCCACCCACCGTGGGTCTCCTGATGTCGCTCATTTCTGCAGCTGCTGATCCAGGTCATGGAGTTGAGCACTGCCAGGCAACCGGAGTGAGTGTGCCTTTGCGGGATACCAGGCTCTGCTGAGTCACCTTGCCTCTCTGCCACTGGGCACTTCTATGCTTTCTCCACTGCTCTTGGACTGGCTGGTGCCTCATGAGTCCTTCCAGACCCACTTTTTGAGATGCACGTCAGATCTCTACTGTCCCCTGGAGTTCAGAGCCTTCTGTGTGCTAGACTGCTTGTTTGAGGGATGGGTATAGAGGTAAGTAAGTACATCCTGCACTTTTGTTGATAAGCAAACTGAAATCAGAATAACACCAACAGACACCCAGGTACTCTGAGAGAGGGTTGGTGCTGTGCAGTGGAGCAGACTGGGAGAAACTGAGAGTTTGGTGAGGCCCTCATTTGTAGAGCAGCGTCCTAGGTGTGGTTTTGGAGAGGCAGAGGACAGGAGGGCATTGCCTGCTCAACTTTGCAAAAAGTCAGTGAAAGGATGTTAACAGAATGAGGAAATGGCCCTAATTCCTGCAAAGGTGGCAGGGGAAATGAAGTTGACCCCGTGAAGGTCAAGATTAAAAAGGCTCAGAAAGTCAAATGTGGAATTTACATTCGATGAAGTGGAAGCATGAGAGCCATGGCAGGAGTTTTTTGAAAAGTCATTTATTGAGGAATAATTCACAAACAGTAAAATTCACCCTTTTTAGTTGACAGTCAAGAATTTTGACAAATGGATACCATCCTGCGTTCTCCACCATCCTCAAGGTTAGACCAGTTTCATTACCCAAGAAAATCCTTTCATGATCTGCTGTTGTCAATTTCTCTCCCTAAGTCCTTCAGGTTTATCTATTTCCAGAATCCCTATAAATGGTGTCACTGCCTTTTCTAGTCTGACTTCATTCATGTAGCACAATGCATTTGAGATTCAACCATGTTGTTACTCATATTAGTAGTTTATTCCTTTTATCAATGTGTAGTATTGTATGGATACCCTACAGATTATTTATACATTCATCAATTAATGCTTTTTTTTAATTATTTATTGTTTTGGTCAGCATTTTTTGTTTGTTTGTTTGTTGTTGTTTTATTTTATTTGTACCAGGGACTGAACCAGGGGTGCCTAACCACTGAGCTACTTTCCTGGTGGGGGTGGGGAGAGCGCTCCATTTATTTTTTCTTTTTGAAATTTTTTGTTTGTTTCTATTGAAACAGCATCTCTCCAAATTGTTTAGGGCCTCACTAAGTTGCTCAGGCTGGCTTTGAACTTGCAGTTCTCGAGCCTCAGCCTCCCAAGCCTCTGGGATTACAGGTGTGGGCCACTATGCTGTTTTAGACTAAAATCTTATTAATTGTTGACTTTTAAGTAATTTAAGTGGAGTTCTAGTATCAGTTCTATTGACATTATGAAATACTGCCTCTTGCAACAATTTTAACTTCACTTTGTAATAAGTTGTCTTTGTAAAAATGTTTTAAATTGCAGCTGAGATTGATAAGAAAGGAAGATGCTAGTGTGTTGTTGTTTTGCTTTGTTTTTTGTTATTTATATTTTAATTTTGTTTTATTTTAGATCTACATGGCAGTAGTGTGTATTTGGACATATTATACATACATGGACTGTAACTTCTCATTCTTGTGGTTCTACATGATGTGGAGTTTCACTGGTGGTGTGTTCAGATATGAACAGTGGAAAGTTATGTCCAATTCACCCATCCCCCTCCCTTCCCTTCCTTCCTTCTCCTTTGTCTAATCCAGTGAACTTCTATTTTCTCCCACCCCGCCCCTTATTGTGAGTTAGCATCCACATATCAGAGAGAACATTCCAACTCTGGTTTTACGGGATTGGCTTATTTCACTTTTGCTTTTTTTTTTTTTTTAAATATATATTTTTAACTATGGGTGGACACAATACACTCATTTATTTATTTGTTTAATTAATGTGGTGCTGAGGATGAAACCCAGTGCCTCACACATGCCTAGCAAGTGCTTTACCAGTGAGCTACATCTCCAGCTCTTTGCTTTGTTTTTTGAGATGGCGTTTCACTGTTCTTAGGCTGGCCTTGAACTTGGAATCTTTCTGCCTTTGCCACTTGAGTAGTTGGGGTTATGGGCCTATGCCACCATGCCTGGCTCAAGATGCCAGTTTTAAACAAAAGATGTGGAGGCTTTTAAGTGAATTCGTTAGTGAATATTTTTGTGTTTTGGAGTGTGTGTGATTGTGTTTAAGATGGTACTGGGAATCTAACCAAGGGCCTTGCCTCACTTGTGCCAGGCAAACACTTTATCACTGAACTACAACACCAGTCCTTGTATGGTGTGTTGTTTACTGCACAACATCATAACTCTATGAATTCAGATGATAACAACTAAGACTGCAAGAAACTCCTTGTATTTGAAAACTACAAAACAAACAAAAAAAATCAAAATACATCGTGCTAAAATCAATAGGGTAATGAAACAAAAGGTCCACACATAGACTCCAGAGGTCATCATGCAGGATGTTCACTGGGAATGATTTGGGGATAAACACCAATGGAAGGAAGGGGAGGGAAGGGGGAGATGCAAGACTGAGCAGAGGGGAGTCACCTAAGGTAAGGGACCAAAAAAGCTCAGCAAAAACAAAGGTCACATTGTCCTCCAAAATCGCCCTGCTTTAGGCAAAGTGACTGGGCCCTTATGCCCTGTAGTGACCACTCCTTGGATGCAATCTGTTCCTGGAAGGAGGGGAAGCAGTCCCTAGGTTTGGGATTGTTTCTCAACCACACTCCAGCACCTAGGTGGGTAGGTTCTTCATTCTTTGAGGGGGATCTGGGGGGCACCTCACAGTGTCCACTCCTCAGATCTTGGCGCACATGAAGAACTCAGTGTCCCTTGTTAGTGGTGATCATGAATCAGGGAAATGAAATCTTACTTGATAAGTGATGCTGGAACCATTGATTGTAACTCTGGGGAAGACACTTGGATTAGACTGTTATCTCATCTTACCCTACGTTAATTTCAGATAGATTAAAGAATTGAAATAAAAAGGAAACAACATATCTAATACTTATCAGCTTGAAGGAGAGGTAAACACAAGTAAACTTAGATGATGCTAATAAAATGATTACTAGCTTTGATTACATAAAACAAAAATTTTACATAAAAAATTTCTCCAAAATTAAGGCAAACACAAAACTGAGAACATTTTTGCAATGAACATTCTGTATTAATGTCTATGAATTTGTATTTGATTGGTTCTTTATGTTATCCTGTCCTTCCCTCCTTCTTTCCTTCATTTTGCTCTAGTTTATGCATTTGAGAGAAATTATTAGACCTTTCCAACAAAAGGGCCTGATATTTGAGTATATGCCTGTCTGTTAACCATAGACTACCTTTAGAATATAGGATTACTCCTATGTCACGGGAGATAAGTACAGTTAGGAGCCTTCCCAGAGTAAATTTATGTGCCTCAGGGACCTATAGTCCCGATGCAGCCACACCTCTAAGACCCCTAGACCACACCTTGGCCACCTTGCCTGCTTCTTAATCATTGAATAGGCAGCAGTCCCTAATGATTGAGTAATCATTCCTAGTGCCATTCCATTCCTTTCTGTAATATATAATTGAAAATTATGATCAATGGAAACATCAAAAGCTTTAAAATTTAGCATCTAAAACGTCATCTTATCATTCTGGATGTGATGGCACAATCTGTAATCCCAGTGACTGGGAGGCTGAGGCAGAAGGATAGCAGTTTTGAGGTCAGCCTCAGCAACTGAGCACAACACTGTCTCATAGTAAAAAATAAAAAAGGGCTTTAGATGTACCTCAATGGTAAGCACCACTGGGTTCAGTCTCCAGTACCAAAAAATGTCTGGTACTAAAAAAAAAGAGTGTAACTGGAAATGGTGGTGCACCATAAATCCAGTGACTCTGCAGGCTAAGAGGGGAGGATTTCAAGTTCAAGGTCAGTCTCAGTAACTTAGTCAGGTCCTCCATAACTTAATGAGACCCTGACTTAATAAAAAATAAAAAGGACTGGGGAAGAAACTCAGTGGTAAAACATCCCTGGATTAAAATCCCAATATACCACTCCCCCAAAATGGAGTATAGATGATAGTCTGAGAAATCACTAAAGTGGGAACTGGGGAGATGATCAAGACTGACTAAAAAAAAAATTTAAAATTATCCACATAAGAAGAAAAACAATCAATTTTCAGACAACAAGATCTTGCATATAGAAAACCCTAAGCCAGTTATAGCGGTGAACTCCTGTAACAGGTTGGGAGGCTATGTGGGAGGCTAAGACCAAAGGTTCACAAGCCTGGTCATTTTAGTGAGACCATGTGTCAGAATGAAAAAGGGCTGGGGATGTAGCTCAGTGGTAGAGGGCTTGCCTAGCATGCACAAGGCCCCAGGTTTGACTTCATTCCCACTACCCAGCACCCACCACACAAGAAATTTAAAGAATACACACATGTGCACATACACAATTAGAAATAATAATAAGTTCCCCTTCTAGTTTGAGGGGTGCACTTGGTATTATACAGGCTGATGGGTTTTCTCTCCTCTCATCTCCAGCCCTTGCCAGGAACCCAGCCTGGTCAGTCGATGCAATTATTATTGTTGCCACATTTTAAGGATAAGAGAAATGCTAAGTATCTTTCCCAAGGTCAAAGAGTCAGATGGTGTTGGGGACTGAACTTTTGCCTCGAGAGAGCAACACTCTTCCCTTTCAAGAGGGCTTTGGCCCAGTCCCTCAGAGCCTCTGCAACACCCCCAGGAAACACCCATCTCTGAACCTAGAACAGACATGCAAAGCAGCCATAGGAAGCAGCATAAAAAATTACAAGGATAGGCATGGGGATCTTGGCACTTCTAAAAGGGGAGTGAGTGAAGGATCAGTCTCAAGAGGCTTCCATGTGGGGCTCAGGGGATGAAGTTCCAATGCACATCCTGGCATCACTGGTTGTGAAGGGGTGAATGGAAGACTGAGTCTCCCCTGGGGTTATCCTGCTGCAGCGTCGGGCTGATGAGAAGCCAAACACAGAGTCAGTACATGGGGGCTCTCCCTAACCTCCACCCCACATCTCACAGTCAATCCCCTCGGCCTCTGGAGGCAGGACAAAGAGCAGGCTGGCACAAATCACTGCAGGGCCCTTGGGAGGCACTGTGGGTTACCCACCCAAATGCACTCCTAATACTCAATATGTTTCACATGGACCTCAAATAAATATTTCCATTGGAAAAAAAATTTCTGTTAACACATTATAAATTACTGGACTAGTCTCAGTCCTCATTAGGAGTTGAAAACATAGAGGCCCAGGAAGGTAAGGGACTGGCCCAAGATCAAGGAGCAAGTTTGTGGTGCAGTCTTTTCTCTTTGTCTATCCAGGGCCCCCGGGTGTGCTCTGAAGCCCTGTGCCCTGGACCCTGCACCCTCCAGGTCCATAATCCCACTCCTTAAGCTCCAAGTGCTTAAACTTCAGGGTCAGTCTGACCTCAGGGGCTTCCCCCAACAGGTATGCAACCCACAAACACCCCTCTCCCAATGCCCACCCAATATTCCTCACTTCCTAGAAAGCTGCAGCCTTGCCACTCCCTGGGGGCCCTGCCCATGTGTGTGTAGACAAACACAGTTGGAGACCTGGGCCCAGGGAGGTCTGTGGGACCATGTGGGAAGAATAGATTGGTGAGCACAGGGTGATTAGGGGATCCCACTGGGTTCCTTCCTCTCTCTGCATCCAGACAACAGCAGACGTATACCTGGGGAGTGACAGCCAAATGCAAGGGTCACTACCCACCTTGGCCTGGTCTCCCTGGCCACCCTCACCCTTCAGCTTGGAGCACAGAGCCCAGGGCTCTCATCCAGGAGCCTCATCCAGGCTGCAGTTCCCTCTACCCCGTTTCTTGGGGCAAGAACTTAGGAGGGCATGGAAGATGGAAGTCCCCAGAGGCTCCCAGAGTGCCCTGGAGAAAACCCCAGAGCAAAGGAATAAAGTGTCAGGGCCTGGGAGCTGGGGTAAGGGCAGGGAGAAGACCCAGCTTCACCCTACTCCCACTTGAGCCGCTGGTTTACAAACTTCTTGGGTCCCAATGGTGCACAAATGGTCAAATACCAGTTGTTGGCACGGCCCTGGTTGAAGGGCTTGTTGCCCTGGAGGGATCTTCCCTGGAGGGAGATGCGGGTGGAAGAGGAGCTCAGAACCAGCAGGACTGGGCAAAGCCATCTCCCAGTGACCCTGCCTAAGTTGACCAGCTAAACCAGGGCTCAACCCAGGCCTGTAGCAAGACTCCAAGGGCAGGGAAGCCCAAGAGTGACCCAGGGCCTCCCTCCGTTTTGAGCTCCTAGGACAGTGACCTCCCTGGAGTGGGTCCAAGTGGTTGTGAGCCCCTCTCCACAGACAATGCTGACACTGCACCTCCTCTCCTGCCTTCCCAGGGCTCCCTCGTCACCCTGTACCTCCCTTTGCAGCATCCTTGCTCTGTCTCCATTGACCACACATGTCCTCCCACCTTTTAAGATCCTCCTGGTGCTGCTCAACTGCTCCAAAGACAGTGTCACCACCTGCTCTCACTTTACTTTCCCACTCTCGTTCTTTTTTTTTTTTTTTTTCCTAAAAATGTGCCTTCATTGAATTTCACTACATGGCAGGGCATCGGCAGTGGGGATTCCCTATAATACTTTCCTAGTCAAAAATCACGTGGTCTAGCAAAATCTAGGATTCTTCTTTTTATCACATCTCACTGACTTGGGAAATAAAGTGCCAGGGCCTAAGTAATGATAACATGGAGAGAAGGACATCCTGAGACCTCAGGTGGAGATAGACTTTAGAAATTGCTCTTGTAGGCATCAGCCCTTGTGGTGCCACCTCCTTCTCCTAGGAATCTGAGGACTTAATGCAAGATGCCAGGGTCAATGAAATTGAGAGAAACTAGACCGAAAAAGGTCACCACAAACAGAAGATTCGTAATCACAGGAAAGCCCCACTTCCAATTCTGGGCCAGACATCTATATCTGAAACCAGAGCCAGACTCAATTCTAGTCTGGGGCAATCCAGAGCTCTCCATAAGGCCTGGCTCCCCTGAGGTAGGATTTATAGACCTTAAGAACAGATCTAAATATCCAAGCTAGAGACAGATCATGGAGGCTCCACCCAATGTCACCAGCATTACTAGTCACCCGCAGTTCCCCAAATGCATCAGGCACTCTAGACCTCTGTGCTTGCACATCAAGTTCCCTCTAACTATATATCCTTTCTCCCCCTTCCTTAACCTCTCTCCACTTTCCTGTCTCTGCACTGTCATTTTCTATTTTCCCTTCTATCTCTTGGTGAGAAACCTGACAGCTTGCATGGGAGACTCACAGGAAAGCGAAGAGAGGCCACTGAATGTGACCAGCAATGCTACAATGAATGCAGCTAACAGGCTCAGGATAAACCATGAATGTCTGACCAGAGATTTGGTCTTGGTGTGTAGTGTTGTGGTGGTAGAACTTCTAAGAGGTGGGGCCTAGCGTGAGGTGATTTGGTCACAGGGGATGATGCCCTTGGAAAGGAGTAATGTACTTCCTCTGGGTCTCCATTAGTTTTTGTAAGAGTGGGTTGTTATAAATAGCGCAAGACACCATAGTGTTCTGGCCATGCAGTCGCTACCTCTTGCATGTCCTCCCACCATGATGCCATTCACCATGTTGTGATGACCCTCACCAAAGGCCAGTCACAGAGGCTGTGAAATCTTGGACTCTGAGCTAAATAAACATCACCTGTTTATTAAGTACCCCTTCTCAGGTACAGTGCCCATTGCTTATCCTTTCTCCACTTCTTCCTTTTTGTTGTGAGAGTTCCAGATTGGGCAAGGAGGTAGCAATCTACCCAAATAACTTCCCAGTTTCCCTCATCTCAAGATTGGACTTTATGACACAATTCTGGTTAAAGAGACATGTGCAAATGTCTATGGAGGATTTCTGGGAGAGTTTTTGCATTTTTAATAAAAGGGAAGATGTTGCAGTTGGCAGAGCTCTGCCCTCCTTCTTTCAATCTTGAAGCTAGACCTGCCGGCTGGGGTGTCATCTGGGATCCTTTAGGCAACAAATTCTGCTACCCGGACATGACTTGTGACATTGTCAAGTCCCTGTCCTATGCTTCAACTGCCTCCCCTGTGCTGCATATTATGACAACATAACTCCGTTTCTATTACACTGACGTGTATCATTGTATTAGCCACTGAGCGCCTGAAACCCTCTGTGTTTGGAGGATATTCCCCACCATAAATCTTGGTGAGGGGCAGAAACCATTGTCCTATCCCAATTGGAGCTGAAAATGGCCAAATTCTTGTGGCTTTTCTCCCCGTGATTACAGGGACCTGTGATCTAGAACCACTACCACTGTGCTGAGATGTAGCTACTGCACAGATGTCCAAGGTCCATATGGAGTGCATCTCTCTTTTTTGGACTGAGGTTTGAACCCTAGTGTACTGAGCTACATCTCCTTCCCTTTCTGTTTTGAGACAGGGTCTCACTAAAGTTGCTGAGGCTGGCTTTGAACTTGTGATCCTCCTTCCTCAACACCCCAAACTGCTGGAATTTCAGGCCATCATGCCTGGTCAAGGAACTTAAATTGATTAAAAATAGATCAGGGCTGGTGCCATTGGAGAGCAGGGCAAAAAGACTGTCAGTGTAGATAATGGATATTTTTGTTCACTAAGCTGGAGTCTGATTCAAAAGGAAATAAAATGCTAATACCTCTAAAGCACCTCTCCCTCCTCCAACCTGCTGCCAAGGTTACCTGCCTGCAGGGAATTGTTCTTCCCAGCAAGGAGTTGTTAAGGAGCACCCCCAATTAATGAAGCCATCTTCCTGCCTTTCTGGGTAGATATGGAAAACAGAGAGAGGTACCTCTGGATGACCGCCTCCCCACCTATTGGTCACATAGGCCAGATGGGGGGAGGGGAACATGAGAAGAGTAAACCTGGAATCTCTCAAAGGAGCAGGATACCTCCACTCCCTCAGACACCCTACCTCCTCCTCTTCAGTAGACTGACTGTCTCTTTCTCATTTTCTGTCTGTTCTATTTTTTAAAGAAAACTTTTTGTTCTTGCCTTGGCATCTTTTTGGTGTTTAATCTTCAACACCTGGGGGAGTGGACATGATCCTGATTTTCAAGATGGGTTTCAGATGGGGCTCTGCAGGGATCATCACCAGGATAAGCTCCTTTACTTCCCACATCTTTCTGAGGTGTGCCTTTCTGTCTGTCTTTCTGGAGGACAATAGTGGGCACCCACTGACTGACTAAATTCAGTTATTGAAAGCTTCCATTCTAGACTTGGGTAACAGAATTCATGGCCTAGGTGGCTCCTAATCACCTGTCCTGCAGGTCAGGCATGTTGGCTTCTGCTAAAGCTGTCTCGCACTATCCTATCTAGCTCAGAGCATGTGTAGTGTGATTACACAGGGTCTCAAATCCTGGCATGCCTTTGGATGCATGAGACAGAGTAAGTGTTGGAAAAACTGAAATTCTGACTGGAGATACTCCTTGGTGAAGCTCAAAGATTTCTCCCTTGACTTCCCTCTTGACCACCTTTATGGGATATCCTGTGGTGACAGGACAATGAAAAGGCACTCTGAGAAAGCCCCAGTGACACACACCTCCCAATGACCCAAACTTCAGTTTTCTACTCATTCTTCCTGAGCATTACTCTCCTCTTGCTGATCAGACTCTAGCTATTGAGAAAGGAATATTTCACATGGAGTGGTTCATAAAGAAATGTCTGGGTTCCTATTGTTCACATATGAAGACTTCCTAAGCCTGTGGAGCTTCTCCCCATTGTTGTTTCTGTGCTCCATTACTTTCTTTGGATGCATAAGGGAGGCATTTTCAATTCTCCCTTTCTGTAAACTCCGCCAGGAAAATGGCATTAAGTGTCTAAGAACCATTAGATGTCCTCCTTACCCTCTAGAGATTCCTTTGGCCCACAGAGTAGAGAAATATACCCCACATAGGTTATTTTTTTTTTCTCATGGGTTATCACATTTGGAAATTCATAGTGTCAGGAGAGGTCAGTCATGCCTCTTAAATCTGAACTCTCCAGGGTCTTTGGCATGAGCCAAACAACAACAACAACAACAACAAAAAGGCTGTTCATTTTTCCAGTGATGCCAGCAATAGATTTGGCAAAACCATGTGGTGAATGATGGGTTTGCTGGCCATCAAAAGTTCATAGGGAGACATCCCTAAAGAAAAAAATGGAGTTTTGTCTGGTGTGGGTGCTGCCTGAGTTCTGTTTTCTCATACTAAGATGGGAGCTTCATTCTCAACAATTATGCCTGGTTCACCAACCACTAGTCTGAATCCTGTAAGAATTGGAATTTTCATGTTGTTCAGAGGGATGACTCATCCTCAGAAAGGAGGAGTTGGAAACTGCTGGTTGCTAGAGGCTCTGGGAGCTAGATGTTCAAAAAGTGCCTCATTTTCTTCTGCTAGGCCTGGGAAATAACCTAGTCACAGTTGGAAAAAGGAGATGTCACATAATTTTCTGCATCCAACCTCACCTGATTACCAACTGGGGGAATGAAAACTGGTCTCCAGAGGAAACTATAGGACCACACCTTAAGAGACTGATTTTACAAAAGAAAGAATAGCTAAAATGCCCTATGTTTTTAAGATCAATGGGATTAATCATGTGTTTGTTAGAGGAGACATCTGATTAATTTGCAAAGTTAAAATGTTAAAACATCGGCTGCTAAATATAAAATCAAGTACTCTTATTAAATTCCACAAAGTAATATATTTAAACATTAAATGTGTGTTTTCATAAATGGGTAAATGGAAAAAGGTTTGAGATTGCTTTCTGTCTGTGCCTTCACTTAAACAAGGTTACTAAGAGTTAAGATTCTAGCAGGTGCAATTTATATACAAAGAGTATAAAAGGTTTCATTTGGATTTCAATTAAAGTAATATAAAACATAAAGTAGTCCATCTTATTAAAGTAGAGTAATTTGTCTAAATTCAGAAATTTCTTAAGGAGTATTTCAGAATGTGAATTTTAAAAAGGGGTCAAAGCTAGGAAAGAGATATAAGAATGTTTCAGGCATGGAAATGTATTTTAATATGAAAATCATAAGGAATAAGAAATGTTTCTGGATGAGAAAGTCTTTTGTGTGGTAAAATAAAAAGTTGTAGAATGTCTAAGTAAGTTACTGAAGATCTCTGGAGGATAAATTTCTAAAAGTTTGTGTGCAATCAAATTGGTTTTATATAAGTAGCACAATCAAGTAAAATTATTTAAGGTTTTTTCCTAAGGTCAAATATTATGTACTAATATAAACCAAAGTTTAGTCCTCTATAGGTTGAAGTAACAAAGATTTCTTAAAACATTAATCTGCCTTTATCTATCAAGATAATCTCTTGTTTCTGTTACATTTTATCATTTACAGAAAGTAGTCTTCAAGGAAGTAGGGTTTGTACAACTGGTTAAACAACAACTGTCATTTTAGAGTATTACACTACATTACAGATTCTGATTTTTTTTCTTCAAAAACTAAACTTGGTTAATATATAAGAACATCAGTGTAATTGTGGTGCTGTTACTATCTTCTTTAGATGGTAAATGTATTCATATCTTTCAAATCTTTTAAGTATAAGGTTAGAAGAACATTTTATCAAACTGATGTTCTTCAAACTGAAGTTTAAAGTAAAGGTTTGGGATTATAAAAATTATGTTTCTTAGTTCATAGCTAGTATACTGTCTATTTTTTACTCTTATTAATTTCATTTTATATTATGACTCTTTAAATATTTTCTCCTCGGTATCATTGTTTAGCTTGTTCATTAAAATACACCCTTGGTTTAGTTTCTTTTTGTGTTTTCTCAGGAGTGCAGGGTTACCATCTCTGGATTTTTGAGTTATGCTTTGTGTTAACACTGAAAAAAAATTTGGCCTTTTCATATTCAAACATTTTTCTCTTCTCTCTTCCCTTTGATACTTTGGTTTACAAATATCTTGAGGATAGGTCCTTGAGTTTTGTGTTAATTTTTAAATCTTTCTCTGCTTCATTTTGCATAATTTCAATTTCTGCTATTAATCTCATTCAATACTTCTCTTTTCAGTTATTGAATGTTTCAATTAAGTTCTATTTTCTTTTTAACAGAAGTCTTACATTTCTCTCTTCATCATTTTCAACTTTTCTTTATATCCTTCAGTACCTGTAGTACATTTATAATAGCACTTTAATATACATTTCTGCTAAGTCCTCATCTCTGTTATTTTTGGTTCTATTTCTTTGATTTTCAATTTTTTTCCTAGTACTGGGTCATATTTTTCTCCCTTTCTCATACATATGCTGATTTTTAGTTGGATGACATATATAATCAATTTTAAATCATTTTTTCCAGGTTTTATGACATTCCATTAAAGTTTTAGGTATTCTGGCAATTAGGGTACTTGTATTTTGATTGATAATTGTAGGATTTTCTTCTAAGTATTTCAGGTTGAGTCTAGAGCGTCCTTCAGTGGAAGGACTCTGTAAAGCATAACACATTTAAATATAAGGCATTACACATCTGGTTCCCTACTGGAAACTTTTTGTGTTCCACAGGTATCTTTACTCTGGCTAGAGGAAACTCACCTGCTTTGTGTTAGCTCTTGTATTTGTTGATTTTATAGCTCTCTATTGTTCCTTCTTTACAAGATATTTTTATCCAACTTCATTACATTTTACTCTTTATAGGCATAGATAGATACTTGGTTAAAAACTCAAGGGATTCCTTATGCAAGTTCCTGGTCTCTCTCTGAATAGTTCCGTCTTTTCAGGCATTATATCCTGAATATTTAAGCCACATTATACTCAATGGACTCTGGTGACAGTTTTCTCTGGATTCAGCTGTAGGCATAAAACCTAGTTAATTGCAGAGCTCACCTCATTTATGTCTTTTTCTATTAAGATTCCCAGCCCAATGCTGCCTGCTTTCCAATGTTTGAAAATAGTCATTGCCTATACTTTGCCTGATCTCAAAAGGCATATTTCCTGTTAAATCATTCACTTTCACTCAGGACAAATAATTCCCGAAAATTACAGAACTATCTATTTGTAATCTATAAACATGGTCGTGTTATTTATTTCCAAGGGCATTTGTGAGGACTAAATGGTATTATATGAAATGTTCAATAAATGTTAACTTTTCTCCAGTAACCCTGAATAACCTTCTAAGAAAATACTTATATAGTAATTACTTTTTGATAAGCCTTTTTTTTATAGAAAGTATGCCAAGTTTTATAGGAAGTAACTTGCCTAAAGTCATATGGACTAAGAGTTCCAGTCAGAACTGGAATTCTTGCAGAACGTCTGTTCTAGGACTCTTTTCTTATCATGCTCTTCCTCACTGGAGATTGTTAAGAACATTCTTTTAGAGTAATAGCTGGGGTAGAACATATTTCAGATAAAGAGGAGAGATGGTGTGTAAAGGCACAGAGCAAACTAGTGGAGGCTGGTCATTTGAAAAAAAATCTTATGAAAGGAAAAAAAAAGGAACTGAGACTGGTAATTAATCAGTCTGTGTGTGTGTGTGTGTGTGTGTGTGTGTGTGTGTATACAAACCACAGGTGCATATACATGCACTTTATCTTCAGGAAAAGGGATTTTTTGGGGGTATATTTTTATATCAGAGAGGGTTAGGTCATTAAGAAGAAGAAGAGAAACAAAATATTAAGATGTTAGATCCAAAAAGAAGACATTTGGTATGGAGTAGTAGGTACATAGTCAGAAGTTTATTCATCTAAAGTTGGAAACAGCTGAGTCTATAAAACTGTAAACTTCAATCCTCCTTTGGAGGATTAAATCCTCATACATTTATTGCAATAAGTTTATTAGGGTTCCATGTTTTGGGGTCTTTTTTCCAAGGCATTAAATATTAAGGCAAGTGGGCAAAGAGGCTCAGTGCTGTGATTCATCTCATAGAATTTCACAGATGATTGGCAGAGATCAACTATATCAATATGGAGGTATATTTAAAGCTTATTCAAAACAGTGACCCAATTGTTTCAACAATTTTTCCTCATTCTATATGCAAATCCAAGAGCAAAGGTCCTATTGTCTTTTAAGGGTTCCCTGATTCCAGGCAGGATTTAAAGAAATGCAAGATGAAGAAAGGAACTTCTCTTTTGCTAGAAAAATATTCATTTTTTAATTACTTCAAATTTAATATAATAAATGAAAATATTTATTTACTTACTAATATTAATGTATTCAAATTAAAATTATTGTTTTTTTGCTTTTATTATGACAGAAAAAGAACTTGGAAGTCATCATGAACATCCTTACAATGAGAAAAAGATGAAAAAAATAAAATCCTCTGAATTTCTAGTATGTATAAGAAAACTGAGGTTTCAAAGCTAATTCCAGGATCTGGAGAGACAAGACAGGTAGTGGTCAAGATTTGCTGACATAGAGGAAAACCTGCTAAAGCCATAGACTGCTGAGAATTCTTACTTGTTAATTAAAAATTTTTTTTATTGTAAACAAATGGGATACATGTTGTTTCTCTGTTTGTACATGGATTAAAGGCATACTATTTGTGTAATCATAAATTTACATAGGGTAATGTTGTTTGTAAAATGTATTTTTTTATTAGCACTTTATAAAAGCTCACTGAATGACTAAGATTTAATTGTAAAATCCCAAAGTTCTTCCTTTCACCTTACCAGCACTGAAGAGGGCTCCAGTATGATAACAATGAATTAGAGGTCAAAGAACATGAAGATGCATCTATCTCTGAGGAGAATACAGTCCAAAATCAAGAGGAAGACAAAAGTAAGGACAATAAAATAATTCGAGAATCCTGACACTTGCAGCTTCAGCAAACATGAAACAAGGCCCAACTCCCCTTCAGATTAATGTGAATTCTAATACTAAAGCCTATTTATATCTCAATGCCACATATTCAGCTTTTGACAACATATTGTAAGACATACCTAAATGCATAATAAATCAAAGTCTGAAAAGGTAAAATCATCACTTATATTAGACTCAGATGTGAGAGATAGTGGAATTACAGGACCTGAAATGTAAAACACCTATGATCAATACGTTAATGTTAATAGAAATAATAGACAACATAAAATAATCAGTGCATAATTATGGAAGAAAGAAACTCTAACAAAGAATCAAAAGGAAGTGATAGAAATAAAAACCACCATAAGAGAAATAAGAATGCTTTTGTTTTCATCAGAGAAATTGACACAGCTTAGTAAAAAATCAATAAGCTCAAAGATATTGATGTAGAAAAATTTCCAAACTGTAAAGAGAAAAAAAAAAAAGAATAACAGAAAAAAATAACAGAATATCCTGAACCTTGGGAAAATTGCAAAAGATGTAACATATGGTAATTGGAATAACAGAAGAGAAAACAGAGCAGAAATACATTTGACATAATAATAATAACTTTCCAAAATTAATAACCAATATAAACTATAGTTCAAGCTCAGAGAACAGTATGAAAAAAAAGTGTGTATATCTGTGTATATATGTAAATTTAAGCATGTGCATATATACCATATATACATAGATACACATATAAACTAGATCTAGAGATAATAATATTTGATCTGAAAAAAAAAAAAAACACAAGAACATCTTTGAAGAGAAAGGTGAGGTTAGGAAAACACCTTACTTATGGAGAATCAAGGAAAATAATTATAAGGGATAACAGTAAAAATAAAGGAATTAACAAACTAGGAAAAGAATGGAATCATAATGCACATAACTAAGAGTAGGAAGAAAGTCTAAAAGTTCTATGATACGTGTAAGTACAACTACATGGCATTCTAGAAAAAGCACAATAAAGGAGATGATAAAAAGATCAGTGATTGCCTAACATTTGGGAAAAAGTAAGGAGGATCAAAGAAATGAAGTAAAGGGTTTTTGGGAAACGGAGAATTTATTCTGTATAATACTTTGATGTCTGACACATTATAGTATACTTTTGTCCAAACTCAGAAATTTATAGCACAGTGAATTTTAATGTAGAAAAAATATTTTTAAAATAACTTAGGAGTTTGGAAGATCCCAGAATGGAATGTAAAATGTGACAAAACAATCTACCTTTGTTGCCAATGAATGAATCAATCTCACTGAAATGTGCTGGGGGAAATGACTGGAAATAAGTAGAGACGAAAGACAAAAGGCAAAAGGAACTGAACAGAGGCACTATACTCACTGACTAAGTAGTTTCCCGTGGAGGGATGGGTTGACAACTCTGAAATGGCTATACATGAATAAAGGAAATGAACAATTATGCAAATGGATGGTGGATGGAGAGAGCCAGATTTTTTTTTTTTTTACCACAGAATTGGGAAAGTACACATAAGCAATGACAGGAAGCTGAAATGAATGTGGTAACAGATCAGAGTCAGAAGCATCAGAAATTCAAACTCAAGTTTATTTGAGTGTAGACACAGATGTTTAAACATAGAAATATTTGTAATTATGTGCACACAGAGCACATGTTCTCACCTGAATCAGCGGAGAGCAGCAATGAGCGCCCCAGTTAGCAAGGAGCACACCTGGTGCCCTGACTCTAGTTTTTAATATCATCATCCAATAAAAGTAACAAAGGGTCCTTAGAGAAAATATTGCATCTAGGAGTGGGCAGGAAACATACAAGAGAGACCTAGAGCATCTTCTAGTGTCATAAAGTAAGAAAGTGCTCAAAACCAAACCAAAAAAGCCAAGTGTAGTGGTATGCCAAAAGGACACAGGGAAAAAGGAAAGTACTTCCAATGGCCAAAGTTGGATCCATTTGAGTAACAAAATAAAGTACTAGTTTATAATTAGTCGTGTTAGTTTACAACTCAAAGTATAAATTAATATCAATGAGTCCATAATGATATAAATAACTGAATAAAATAAATAAATTGAGAATAGATAAAACTGTTCTTGGGGACAGAGACTAACTGCCTACTCCTTGAATGTGGCCTGCAAGTCTCAACTTTCTACTGAAAAATATGGAAAGGACTGGGTGGGGAGAGCAATTGGGATGCAGTAATATGACAAATGATATCATTCAGGTAATGGGGCGTAACAAAAACCGTGATAAACCATACTGATAACATGCACACTCTTAATGTGATACATGGAATTAGTGCTTTACCAAAAGGTCCTTTCTCTCCAAACACCCTAACCTCAACCTAATCATGAAACATGAAATAATCCTCAACTGAGGAATATTCTACAAAATTTGAATAACAATATGACTCAAATCTGTCAAGGTAATAATCAAAGATGAAAAAGACTGAGAAACCTACACAACCAAAAGGAGCCTAAGAAGCCTTACAACTAATTGTGATTTATGCTATTTCCCAGATCGGATTCTGGAACAGAGAAGGGACATTAGACTAAAAGCCAAGGAAATTCATAGTACGAGTGTTAGTTAATAATGTACAAATATTGCCTCAATAATTCTACCCAATGTACCATACTAATGTAAGATGTTAATAACAGGATTCTGGGATTTTGGCAACTCTCTTTACTACATTTGTAACTTTTCTTTACGTTTCAAACTATTCGACAACAAAGTCTATTTTTTAAAAAACAACAAGCATATCAATTTTTGCAAAACATCATCCATCCAAGAATATAATTTGGAATCCAGGAGTCAGACTCTTCCATATTTTCCTATGACCCATAAGTCATTAAGTTCTAATTCTTCTTCTGTTTCTAATTTATTCATTTTCCCCATCTCCCATATTTGCTCTCTCATTATGTCTTTCTAGATTGTCCAAAAGTCTTACTAATTTATTTCATTCTCACCTCTTATACTTAAAAATGAATGGCTTAGAAAAAGATGGAACTTTAAAGATATTAACAATATTTTAAAAATGAAGATGGTTGATTTAATAGGTTTTGTGATAAAGAAGAAGAAAAGGTTAATAAAGCTGATTGTTCCTGATCTGTTGCTACACTTAAGCAGTTTATCTTCCTCATGTCTTCCTAGAAATATTCTTTCTCAAAGTTCTTTGCTCAGTTATAATTTATGTGATTGTTTTGTAATATCCCACAAGAACTTGCTTTGACTTTATGGCATTCAAGTGATTGACTTCACCCATTCTTGGCCTTGGCTGTATGAGATAACAAATAAGTAATGCAGAATATATATATTATGTATTTTCTAGTCTACAAATTTCCAGGAATTAACTCAGTTATTTAAGTTGTCATTGTTTTCTAGAGCTAGAATGAATACTTGATGAAGTAGCAAGTAACAGAATGGTCTATTTCAAAATGTGTCTCTTAATGAATGCCCAAAGATAATGTAGATTGCCTAGATTGTGCTTGTTTTTTGTGACCATGATAGAAATAAATGTACATCGACTGGAAATCATCAGAGTCAGCCTTTTATGAATTGTTCTGATCATATTTAGATGTGACTTGTAATCCTTTTTTTTAACCTTCGTATTAGTTTTTCACAGCCATGGTACATCCCTATGATACAATGTGATTCTCTCAATAAATATTTAGGTCATTAATTTTGATGGGGGAACACACTTAATGCATAAAATGAAGTCAAGCCGCACTGACTGTTATTTGCCCAGAGTCACAAAACCACATCTGTTCTTCAGGTAAAATGTTCATTGATCCTTATGTTTAAAGGATTTTGTTTTAGGATGTGGAGCCTGGTGCTCTGTGTCAGTCAGGTTTGACAAGGAAGCCCGAGGGAAGAGTGGGGGAAATATTTGATTCTGAGGCTCAGACTTTCTCATCTGGATGGGAGTTAAAATGGCATCGTCCAGGAACTGTACTAGCGGACTTCAAAACTACAAAGCTGAAAAGGTAGCCTTTGATTTCTGTTATCCTCCTAGCAGGAATGCTTATCAGAAAAGATTAGGAGTAGAGAGTTAAGCTACCAACAGGACTGCATCCCTGAAGCTTTCGTTAACAATCTGTGACAGGCTCTTCTTTCACTGTTGTGAAACAATGGGCGATGTGCCTTCTATCTCTCCATCGATTCGGCATTTGTGAACATTCACTTTGGAGAAAAAGCAAAAGTTGGAGCTACCAGAAGCAAACATAAACTTGAGGAAGATGTTATTTAAATAAAATCGAAGGGAAAATAAAGGAAGAATGAAAATTTCCATACATAATATAATAGAAGGGAAAGATGTAGTGGAGAAAGTTGTAACTAGAAAGAAGGGATAAGTGATTTTGGCTAACAAAAGGGGAGAAAATAAGAATGCAAAATAGTGAAAGGAGGGAAGTGCAGAGGAAACCTTAAGAAGTATTCATAGAACAAATGAGTGAAGATGTGTCTGGCAATGACAGCTTGGAAGAAAACGACCAGCTGGTGGTGTTCTCAAAGGGCAGTGAACCCCAAGGCAGGCAATCCTGAGTCTGAAAACTAGCTGGAGAATTAGCTGTGCTCCCCTTACTTGTGCCCAACTTACAGCAGTTAGCCCTGGAAGCCTTTCCAGTGCCCCAAGTATCCTTGTCCCTTGCCTGCACTGTCCATGATGGGTTGGACCAGGCTGTCTTAGTACAGCCAATGTCTGTATGTACTTGTCTCTACATCCCTCCCTGCTGACCAGAGTCCAAGTAGATGTCATGGGGAAACATGAGAGGAGGAGGTGGGGGGACTGAGGTTAGGTCCTCCCTGAGCAATCTCCCATGGAAGGTGACTATTGGACCCAGGTAAGGATGCTGAGCAACCAGTCCTAGCTTTCCCTTCCTTTTTCTCCTTAAAGAAGCTGAGGAGGTGTGCAAAGTGTTTTGATATTATTATTGAAATTTAGAGCAAGCAAACAAATCTTCTTTCCCTGTTCCTTACCTTTCCCTGATTTCTTTTCTAAAATCCAGGGTTACATGAAGATATTCACCAA
This sequence comes from Sciurus carolinensis, assembly GCF_902686445.1. Lineage (NCBI taxonomy): Eukaryota > Metazoa > Chordata > Mammalia > Rodentia > Sciuridae > Sciurus > Sciurus carolinensis. The sequence goes on along the minus strand of NC_062221.1, from coordinate 61,813,002 downwards.
CTTCCTTTTATACTTTCAGTTCACTTCTACTTGCTAAACTACAGGAAAACAATCGACAGGAACATTTGACACCAGGGAACTTAGGCCAGAGGTCAGAACGGTCTTTCCATTTCTCTCACTTGAACCCTTTTGAAGGAGAGGCACTGCTATTGAGTCATGATTCAGCAGGGGCTGTCATTAGTGAGAGACCAAACGTCCAGGCACCACAGCTTGCCAATGGCTTCCAACCTCTTGTTCCAGCTGCCAGGAAGTGGAGGGGGTGGCAGAGAGGGTTGACTCTTTGGAGCAGAGCCAAGGGAAGAGAGCTGACAGGCATTTCTCTGCTGCAAAAAGCCAGGCTGCACCTGGGCCCATCAAATAGCTCCTGGGAGTGCCTACCATGTAACAAGAGGAAGAGAGGGCACATTGGTCAGGCCAGGTTTTTTTTTTTTTTTTTTTTTTAAGGAACTTAAACACATTTTTCAAGGTGGCACAAACTGTGGGGATCTGAAAGAATAAGATGGCATGTCAAGCACTCTGATCACTTAATTTCATTATTGGCTTTTGGAAAAGGAGCCATCAAGCATGTAAATTGAAAATTAAAATAATAGTACCCAACATGTGGAAATAGTATTTGTTAATCATGCTGAGCATACTGCAAAGTGACACAAATAATGGCATTACCAAATTCTACAGCTCCTGGCATTAAAACACTGCAAAGTGAATTGTCCTTTTCTTAAACTTTTCAGATTAAAAACACTGTCTTCTGCCTCACCACCACCCTGATAGGGCTTATAACACTTTTATGCAGATAAAGGAATTGGGATCTTCAGAGACTGTGAAATGGCAATTGTTCTCTGGCCACCAGTCCATTCATTGCCTCTCTCCCTTGCCACCCAGTTCTGTGGATCAGCTAAATAAACTTGGATATTGAAGAGAAGAATCACTTTATACCTGCAGCATTTTCTAACTGCCAGACCTGGGCTGGTGTTGCTTGAGGTTGTGATGGGGAACAGGTCACTACTTTCCATTTTCATTTCTGATGTTATGTATCAGTTTAGCCTACATCCCTTATTCTTCCCCTTATGATCATTAAATTTCTATATGATTTTGGCCTTTAGATTTCCTCTCTAGAAAGTAAAAAATATAGGAAAAAATTTTTTCCAATTTCTTTCTTCCTGTCCCCTGATTTCTTGAAGCTCTAGGTCCATTGGTGGGAGAGCATGAACTCTAGTGCTCTTTTCTTGACCCCATTTCTCTGCAATCAGTGAAGTCCTATTTCATCTATTTAACATAAAGATTCTCTGGGTGAAGTTTAAAGACAAGGTTTACTTTTGAACTTTTGAACTTAAAAGGTTTGGCAATGACTATCTAGTTGATTTCTAAATTCTTCCTGGTGTTGATATCCTATGATTACCAGTCCCCTAGCATACTGCGGATTTGGGTTGCAGTATGCTAACTCTTTCAGGATGGAAGGGTCCTGTGGTGGGTACTGTGATAAAATGGAATAACTTTGAGATCAAAACCTCTTGTAACTGAAGACGTCCCACCATGTGGCCGCGTGGTCTGATTCCCCATTTTCCTCCACTGACCAAGCCTGTGGCTGATAAAGTAGAGAATGATCAGTTGCCATCTTTACATCTGCTGCCCAGGGCATGGCCATCTTTCCTTAAAGGCTTAGTTTCTCTTCTGTAAAGTGCATTCATGATATCTATGTGTAATATACTTGTAAACATGAATCATAAAAAAAATATTTAACATGCTTAGCAAAATTCCTTAGCACATCTTGGTGCTCAAATACAGTTAGTATTCTGCTCATTCATTCCTCTGACCTAACCCATCCTAAGATTTTTAGTTACTGAAGTAACTAAAATTAACTAGTTACTCAAGTATTTTTTTCTTATTTTTTTAACCATAACAGACCCTTTAATTGGTAAGAAATATTCTCTTCTGAAGATATAATAATGGTTTACATACTCTTATAGTTCTGGAGATCAGGCAAATAAAATGTCCCTAATACAAGGTAACAGGTCAGATTGTGGCTAGCTCCTCTTTTTATCTCTGAGTTTTACCACTGGATCTGGGAGTTCAGAGACACTTGAAACTTGCATTATTATTATAAATTACCCACTTTAGAAAACTAGTTCATTTTTTTAAGCACAAACATCCTTATGGGGTGATCTTGGCAAGCCTAAGAAGTGTTTATTATACTAATTTACAATGTGGAGATATAAATAGGAAGATTCTGAATTTATTTTATTTAAGTATCTAATTTACACCTGAGGTTCTTGGGTGACAGAATCAATAGAAGGGTCAAGGACTGATCCTGATATTTTCTTCTTATCCACTCTTACTTTTCACTCTTCAAGTGACAGCTAATTTAAATGGAGTTATTTCAAGGCCTGATTCAGGGCTCACGCAGAAAGAAATGGAAATCATGATATGGGCTTTGAATGGGTGGTTTTCCATTACTTAAGCAGCCCAAAAAGGAAGTGAGTTGTCTCAAGGCAACCACTTGCAGGAAGCAGTATTGGAATTCCTAGCTGTGAATATTTAAGTTTGGCGTCTAAGTAGTCCAGAGCTCAGATGAGTTAGGATTATTTCACTTCTTCAGCCCAACTGCAGAGATACACTCCTGTGAATAAATTCTTCTAGGGCAGAGGTTCTCAAAACAAAGTACCTAAGAATCACTTAGAAGACATTTTCCTTTATGACCTTTATATTTATTTATTCTAATTACAAAATTAGCAATTATAAATCTTTTTGTAAATACACAAAAATAAAGAAACAAAGAAACTTCACCTATGTGTAATTAACATGTAACTTTTTTGGGGTCATGTTTGCTTTTGACAATCATTATGTTGACCCCTTCATTGAGTGATTAGACCAACATTAAAGAAAATATTTCGACTTTAGATAAGCATATATTTTGAAATTTCTGTAAAATATAAGTAAATTATAACTTATTCTGCTAATAAATTTTGACCCTTTTTATTAGTATTCCCACTTTCTCTTGAATCTTTTATACCTTCAGAGCAGTGTTCTTAATCCTGACTGATATTAGAATCATCAGAAGAGTTTAGAAAAACGTCGATGCCCCAGCCTGATATCTAACACCATTGCAATAGAATGTAGAGAAAAATGAGTTCTTACAATCATTTGTATTTGGAAGTACTTTTCGACTTATAAAAGAGTTGCAAAAATAGCAAAGGGAGTTCCTGTGACCTTTCAACCCAACTTCCACTAATGTTAATGTCTTACCTAATTATAGTACAATTACCAAAAGTAAGAAATTAACATTGGTTCAATAGCTTAATTTGCAATACAGACTTTTTTGAACGTCACCAGTTTTTTTCCATTTGTGTGCTTTTTTGTTGTTGAACCAAAATCGAATCCAGTATTCTGTCACAGTTAGTAAGTAATCTCTTCCCTTAATCTTCTCCAATCGGGAATACTTCCTTAATCTTCCCTTGTCTTTCATGACCTTAGTGCTTTTGAAGAGTTCTGGGAAGTTATTTTGGAGAATGTCCCTTAATTTGGGACTATTTGAGATTTCCTCCAGATTTGATTGAGTAAAGGAGGTGGACAATGTGTCTTAGTGCATTAATACTTTTTTTTAACTGGTTATATTAACATTGGCAACTTAGTTAAGTTGGCACCTGCTAGATATCTGACTGTTATTGGTTATTTCTTCTTTTTATACATAATAAATGTTCAGATGAGATACAATGAGATTATAAAAATATCCTCTTCCTCCTTAAGCTTTGACAAACTAATTTTGCTATTTTATGAATCTTATCTGCAGCAATTATGACTGTGATATTTTAATTATAAATTTTATTTCCAGTTTTAATTCCAGTTATCTATCATGTGTGTACTTATATGTTCAACATTAGGATTAATAAAAAGCAGATTCAGAATTACTAGTTGGTAACCTTTGAGAGACAAATTACACAGATAAAATTCTATTTAGTTTAAATACCATATTCAGTTTAATACTGTTGAACAAAACTTCTTAATCAAATACTTTCTTCTCTCTCTTTTCAATGTGGTTTTGTCCTTCCTTTGTAATACAGTAAGATTTGTCACAATTTTTAAAAATTTAAATTTGCATTCAAGAGAACTCATTTTATGCTTTTCGAGGTCTTATAGTTTTTGACAAGGACAATGAGCTGTGTATCCATCATAGTACCAAACAGAAAGTTCTAGCCCATCAATGGCTAGAAAATGGATAAAGGTCCAGCATCCCAATTACACTTTTGTGTCTCTCCTATGCACTAAAATCCCTTCCTATCAACCCCTGAGAACCCTGATCTTTATAACAATCCTCTAATGTCAACTTTTCTAGAATGATTAGTGAGTTTGAGCATCTTTTTGTATGTTTATTTTACATTTGTACATCATGTGTTCAGATGTTTTGCCCACTTTTTAATTTTCTTTTTAGATTGTTTTATGGATTCTTATACCTTCTGGATTAAGATCCTTTATCAAATAATTACTTTGTAAATATTTTCTTTTAGTTGGTAATCATTTCATTTTCTTAATTTTATCTTTTGAGGTGCAGACATTTTAAATTTTGATAGAATCTTATTTTTCTTCTACAGACTGTTTTGGCATTGCATCTTAAGAAACAATTGACAAACCACAGTCATATTGATTTTCTCCTGTTTTAATCTAGAAGCTTTATAGTTTTATATTTGCCTTTCTATTTATGAATCATTTTAAAATAAATTCACATGTATTAAGGTAGTTTTTAGCATATGTTGTCTGTTGTTAATTTTATCAGTTTTTTCATATAGTTTGAAATTTTGTTGGATATATACACATTTGGCATTATGTCTTCTTGGAGAATTGGCCCCTTTCTTTATAGGTAATATCCCTGTTTAATTCTGATAATATTCTTTATTTTAAACTCTAATTGGCCTCATTATTATAGCTATTCCCAGTTTCTTCTGATTAGTATTTATGCAATATCTTTCTCCATCCTTCCACTTTTAATCTATGTATGTATTTATATTGAAATTTTCCTTTCATATATACAGTACAGAATTGGATGGATGTTGTTCTTGTCATTCAATCAAATAACCACTATCTATCTTTTAACTGGAGTATTATGATTCCTATTTAATAAGATTTAAAAAATGTTTTAAATTTGTTCTAATGTGTTGTAATTCTACTTGACAGTGGAATGTATTTATACATTTTTTTTTAATTTATTTTTTTACGTTTACATAGGGTAATGATGTTTCTTTTTTTTCCCTTCCCCCCCACCCCTCCCACCCTTTTCCCTTTATACAGTCCTTCTTTCCTTCATTCTTACCGCTCTCCTTAGCCTAACTCTAAACCTAACCCTAAACCTAATGCTAACCCCTCCCACCCACATTATATGTCCTCATCCGCTTATCAGCAAGATCATTCGTCCTTTAGTTTTTTGAGATTGGCTTATCTCACTTAGCATGATATTCTCCAATTTCGACCATTTGCCTACAAATGCCATAATTTTATCATTCTTCATTGCGGAGTAATATTCCATTGTATAAATATGCCACAGTTTCTTTATCCATTCATCAACTGAAGGGCATCTAGGTTGGTTCCATAATCTGGCTATGGTGAATTGAGCAGCAATGAACATTGATGTGGCTGTATCTCTGTAGTATGCTGATTTTAAGTCCTTTGGGTATAGACCAAGGAGTGGGATAGCTGGGTCAAATGGTGTTTCCATTCCAAGCTTTCTGAGGAATCTCCACACTGCTTTCCAGAGTGGCTGCACTAATTTGCAACCCCACCAGCAATGTATGAGTGTTCCTTTTTCACCACATCCTCGCCAACACCTATTGTTGCTTGTGTTCTTGATAATCGCCATTCTAATTGGGGTGAGATGAAATCTTAGGGTAGTTTTGATTTGCATTTCTCTTATTACTAGGGATGTTGAACATTTTTTCATATATCTGTTGATTACTTGTACATCTTCTTCTGTGAAGTGTCTGTTCATTTCCTTAGCCCATTTGTTGATTGTATTATTTGTATTCTTCGTGTAGAGTTTATTGAGTTCTTTATAGATTCTGGAAATTAGCGCTCTATCTGAGGTATGGTTGGCAAAAATATTCTCCCACTCTGTAGGCTCTCTCTTCACATTTCTGATAGTTTCCTTTGCTGAGAGAAAGCTTTTTAGTTTGAATCTATCCCAGTTGTTGATTCTTGCTTTTATTTCTTGTGCTATGGGAGTCCTGTTGAGGAAGTCTGATCCTAAGCCAACAAGTTGAAGATTTGTACCTACTTTTTCTTCTATAAGATGCAGGGTCTCTGGTCTGATTCCAAGGTCCTTGATCCATTTTGAGTTGAGTTTTGTGTAGGGTGAGAAATAGGGGTTTAATTTCATTCTATTGCATATGGTTTTCCAGTTTTCCCAGCACCATTTGTTGAAGAGGCTATCTTTTCTCCATTGCATATTGTTGGAACCTTTGTCTAGTATGAGAAAATTGTATTTATTTGGGTTTGTGTCCATGTCCTTTATTCTGTACCATTGATCTACCTGTCTATTTTGGTACCAATACCATGCCGTTTTTGTTAATATTGCTTTGTAGTAGAGTTGAAGATCTGGTATTGCAATACCCCCTGCTTCGCTCTTGCTACTGAGGATTGCTTTAGCTATTCTAGGTTTTTTATTCTTCCAGATGAATTTCATAATTGCTTGCTCTATTTCTGCAAGGTACATCATTGGGATTTTAATTGGAATTGCATTGAATCTGTATAGCACTTTAGGTAGTATAGCCATTTTGACAATATTAATTCTGCCTATCCAGGAACATGGGAGATCTTTCCATCTTCTAAGGTTTTCTTTAATTTCTTTCTTTAGTGTTCTGTAGTTCTCATTGTAGAGGTCTTTCACCTCTTTTGTGAGATTGATTCCCAAGTATTTTATTTTTTTCGATGCTATTGTGAATGGGGTAGTTTTCCTAATTTCTCTTTCTGAAGATTCATCACTTATGTATAAAAATGCATTGGATTTATGAGCATTGATCTTGTAACCTGCTACTTTACTGAATTCACTTATGAGTTCTAAAAGTTTTCTGGTGGAATTTCCAGGTTCCTCTAAATATATAATCATGTCATCAGCGAACAGGGATAGTTTGAGTTCTTCTTTTCCTATTCGTATCCCTTTAATTTCTTTGGTTTGTCTGATTGCTCTGGCTAGAGTCTCAAGGACGATGTTGAATAGAAGTGGTGAAAGAGGGCATCCCTGCCTTGTTCCAGTTTTTAGGGGGAACGCTTTCAGTTTTTCACCATTTAGAATGATATTAGCCATGGGCTTAGCGTAGATTGCCTTTATAATGTTTAGGAATGTTCCCACTACCCCAATTTTTTCTAGTGTTTTGAGCATGAAGGGATGCTGTATTTTATCGAATGCTTTTTCTGCATCTATTGAAATAATCATGTGATTCTTAACTTTAAGTCTGTTGATATGGTGAATGACATTTATTGATTTCCGAATGTTGAACCAACCTTGCATCCCTGGGATAAAACCCACTTGATCGTGGTGCACTATCTTTTAAATATATATTTGTATGCGATTTGCTAAAATTTTGTTGAGAATTTTTGCATCGATGTTCATTAAGGATATTGGTCTGAAATTTTCCTTCCTCGATGTGTCTCTGTCTGGTTTAGGTATCAGGGTGATATTGGCTTCATAGAACGAGTTTGGTAGGGTTCCCTCCTCTTCTATTTCATGGAATAGTTTGAGGAGTATTGGAATGAGCTCTTCTTTAAAGGTTTTGTAGAACTCGGCTGAGAACCCATCTGGTCCTGGACTTTTCTTTGTTGGTAGGCTTTTGATGACCTCTTCTATTTCATTGCTTGAAATTGGTTTATTTAAGTTGTGTATGTCCTCCTCGTTCAGTTTAGGTAATTCATATGTCTCTAGAAATTTGTTGATGTCTTCGAGGTTTTCTGTTTTGTTGGAGTATAGATTTTCAAAATAGCTTCTAATTATGTTTTGTATTTCACTCGTGTCTGTTGTGATGTTTCCTTGTTCGTTCCGAATTTTAGTAATTTGAGTTTTCTCCCTCTTTCTCTTTGTTAGTGTGGCTAAGGGTTTATCAATTTTATTTATTTTTTCAAAGAACCAACTATTTATTTTGTTAATTTTTCCAATTGTTTCTTTTGTTTCGATTTCATTGATTTCGGCTCTGATTTTAACTATTTCCTGTCTTCTACTACTTTTGGTATTGGTCTGCTCTTCTTTTTCTAGCGCTTTGAGCTGTAGTGTTAAGTCGTTTATTTGTTGATTTCTACTTCTTTTTTTGAATGCACCCCATGAAATAAATCTTCCTCTAAGTACTGCTTTCATAGTGTCCCAGAGATTTTGATATGATGTGTCTTTGTTCTCGTTTACTTCTAAGAATTTTTTTATTTCCCTCCTGATGTCTTCTGTTATCCATTCATCGTATAATAGTGTATTATTTAGTCTCCAAGTATTGGAGAAGTTTCTGTTTTTTATTCTGTCATTTATTTCTAATTTCAATCCATTATGATCTGATAGAGTACAAGGTAGTATCTCTATCTTCTTGTATTTGCTAACAGTAGCTTTGTGGCATAAAATATGGTCTATTTTAGAGAAGGATCCATGTGCTGTTGAGAAGAAAGTGTATTCGTTCTTTGTTGGATGGTATATTCTATATATGTCCGTTAAGTCTAAATTGCTGATTGTGTTGTTGAGATCTATAGTTTCTTTATTCAATTTTTGTTTGGACGATCTATCCAGTGGTGAGAGAGGTGTGTTAAAATCGCCTAGTATTATTGTGTTGTGGTCTATTTGATTTCTGGAATTGAGAAGGATTTGTTTGACGTACGTGGATGAGCCAATGTTCGGGGCATAGATATTTATGATTGTTATGTCTTGCTGATTTATGCTTCCCTTAAGCAGCATGTAATGTCCTTCTTTATCCCTTCTGACTAGTTTTGGTTTGAAGTCCACATTATCTGAGATGAGGATGGATACTCCAGCTTTTTTGCTGTGTCCGTGTGCATGGTATGTTTTTCCCCATCCTTTCACCTTTAGTCTATGGGTGTCTCTTTCTATGAGGTGAGTCTCTTGCAGGCAGCATATTGTTGGATTTTTCTTTTAATCCAATCTGCCAGTCTGTGTCTTTTGATTGATGAATTCAGGCCATTAACATTCAGGGTTATTATTGTGATATGATTTGTATTCCCAGTCAATTGACTCATATTTGTTTTTGGCATGATTTGGTTTCTCCTTTATTTGGCTATTCCTTTAGGCTAGCGCCTCCTGTTGCTGATTTGCGTTGTTGTTTTTCATCTCTTCCTCATGGAATATTTTGCTGAGAATGTTCTGTAATGCTGGCTTTCTTTTTGTAAATTCCTTTAGCTTTTGTTTATCATGGAAGGATCTTATTTCATCGTCAAATTTGAAGGTAAGTTTTGCTGGGTATAAGATTCTTGGTTGGCATCCGTTTTCTTTCAGGGCTTGGTAAATGTTGTTCCAGGCCCTTCTGGCTTTTAGGGTCTGGATTGAAAAATCTGCTGATATTCTTATTGGTTTCCCTCTGAATGTAATTTGATTCTTTTCTCTCGCGGCCTTTAATATTCTGTCTTTATTTTGTATGTTAGGTATTTTCATAATAATGTGCCTTGGTGTGGGTCTGTTGTAATTTTGTATGTTTGGAGTTCTATAAGCCTCTTGTATTTGGTTTTCCATTTCATTCTTCAGATTTGGGAAATTTTCTGATATTATTTCATTGAATAGGTTGTTCATTCCTTTGGTTTGTTTCTCTAAGCCTTCCTCAATCCCAATAATTCTTAAATTTGGCCTTTTCATGATATCCCATAATTCTTGTAGATTCTGTTCATGATTTCTTACCATCTTTTCTGTTTGGCCAACTTTGCTTTCAAGATTAAATAATTTGTCTTCAATGTCTGAGGTTCTGTCTTCCAGGTGTTCCATTCTATTGGTTATGCTTTCTATGGAGTTTTTAACTTGGTTTATTGTTTCCTTCATTTCAAGTATTTCAGTTTGGTTTTTTTTCAGTATCTCTAACTCTTTATTGAATTGATCTCTTGCTTCCCGTATTTGGTCTTTTAACTGTTGATTGGTGCGATCATTTAATGCCTGCATTTGCTCTTTCATCTCCTCCTTCAATGCCTACATTTGCTCTTTCATCTCCTCATTTGCTTCCCTGATCGTTTTAATTACGTACATTCTGAACTCCCTTTCTGACATTTCTTCTGCTGTGCTGTCATTGGGTTTTATTGATGTAGTATCTAGGTTTGTTTGGGACATTTTCTTCCCTTGTTTTCTCATATTGGTCAGTTGTCAGTGGGACCCTGAGATATTGCAGTTTTCCGCTATTGGCTTATAGTGTCCCGGTAGATTTCCAGTGTATCACCTCCCAGCCTTCAGTAGCCTGATGTCTTGGAGGAATCTGATAAAGCAGCGTATCCGAAGAAAACTGCCCCTAGCCCCCTACTGGTTCCACGATTTGGAACTGGCTCTGTGCTGAAATGCTCTCACTGTGGGCCTGCACCGTGCAGCTGGCCGTGTGGGAGGAGCTCACTGCCGGAGTGTGGAAGGCTACCTTGGGAAGACTCTAGCTGCCCTGCCTGGCTCCGATAAGCCACCTCTATCTGGGCCTGCCCCCCAGGCCGAGCTTTACCCAGTGGGCAGACTCACCTGTGGCTCTATTTCAGTCCCAGTCTCTCAATGCCTCCCCTTCTTAACTCCTGGGTTCTGGAGCGACAGGGGGTGCAGTCTCCCTCTAGGCTGCCATCTTGGATCGCCCCGAGAAGAGAGCCTGCAGCCGGAGTGGGCAGAGCCGCCTGAAGAGGTGTCTGGCTGCCCTGCCCTGATCCCGGAGGCTGTTTGCGGATCGAGGCTCTCCGTTGGTTCGGGGGCTTGTGGCTGGTTCTATGTAGAAAGTCTCTCACTGGGCGGTCAGCTCCGAGAGGCTAGCCTTGAACGGCACCTCCCACCGCAGGGGTCCAGACTACTTGGGGAAGTCTCTGGCTGCCCTGTCTGGACCCTGAATCTGCTTGCGTGCCAGAGTACGCTGAGCTGCACTGGCTCCGGGACTCGGAGCTTGTTCTGGTCTGTATTTATACATTTTGATAGATTATACATAAATGAAGTGTAACTTCTCATTTTCCTGATTATACATATTATAGGATCACATTGGTCATGCAGTAATTTAAGTAATTAAAGTAATAATGTCTATTTAATAAAATTTTTATTAAATGTATTCACTTGCTTTGGATATTGTATTTGTTTTATCTGTTCTTTATTTTTACTCTATGTCTTCTGTTGAATTAGTTGATAATATTTTAAATTCCATTTCATTAGCCTTTTGATTTGCTGTCTGCATTTGTTTTTCATAACATTTTATTAGTTGTCATTCTAGGATTACGATATATATTTAATTAATCATAGTCTATCTTCAAATGTCACATTGTTTCCCAAGTTTTGCCAGTTTACATTTTCCTTGCTTCTCTCCCATCTTTTACTATTCTTTTTATGCCTCTTCCTTTTATGTATACTATAAATACGAAATAGGTTGCTATAACTTGCTTTCAATGGCTGTATTTTTTCCTTATTTTTATTGTGCATTGTATCAACAGCTCTATTTTAAAGTAATTTAAAAGAAGAAAGAGTAATTTTATATTGCTTTAATTTATTTCATCTTCAATTCTCTTTATCAACTTTGTATAGACCCAAGCAAGCTACTTAATCCTTAATCTGGTATGATTTTCTTTCTCCTTGAATAGATTCGTTTTTAAATCCTGTAGATTATTTTGACTAGCAATAGATTCCCAGAGTTTTGTTTTTTCCAAAGAATTTCTTTTTTATTCTTTTTCACTTCTAGAATTCTAGTTTAATAGACTTCTTTTTTTCTTTAACAGTTCAACTGTCACATCATGGTTTTCTAGTTTGCATGATTTTGAAAGAATCTACTCCCATTCTAATCTTTGTTTCGTGTAGTGTAATGTATTTTTTTTTCTCTGACTATCTTCAGGATTTCTCCAGTTTTGTGTTGAATGGTGTTTTCAGTCATTCAAATAAAATATAGTAGGAAGGTGTGTTGGGAGTTCCTCAGTGTCTCACTGAGCATCCATCTCTAGTAAATTCTTATTACTTCATTTGTACACACCTGAAGAGAGGTGGAGACCATTCCCTGTCAAGACTACACCTTTTTCTGAGGCAGACCCTGTGTAACGGGGACTAAGATCTGTGGCCTTCTCCGTGTTCCTGCCCCTTTCTCTGCATAGTTCTGAGCCCAGCATGCATTTAATCCTCATTACAGTCACACATGTTAATTATAATAGTTGTCAGTAATTTCTGCTTGGCAGGAATTCTCATTCTATTTAGTATTGATGAGACACTGGGCTCTGTAATTATATCTGTAAAGTGCCAGTAGTAGGGATTTAGCAAGTGATGATACTTTCCTCTTGCCCCTACTTAAGGTGTTGGTAGCTTAGGGAATCTTGTCAGGAGGGAATAAGTCTGTGGGTAAGGAACAGATTTTCTTTGGTGCTAATATTGTTTTCGACCTAGGTAGGCTGTGGAGTTTCTTTGTGAATTCAGTAATTACTTATTTACAGACTTGGCAGTTGACAAGGTCACTCTGACTTTCCTTGAGACAAACTGTCCTGTTAGAAAGCCTACTGTGCTCTAGCTGTTTAGCTAATGTGGTTTCTGGTGTTTGTGGGAATCGTGCCATGCTTGTAAGATCACTCATGTTCCTTCTGCTTTCAGGTATAAATGAATACACAGCTAGCATAATTCACATGCATATTCCACAAACATTTACTTCAAAGAGTGAGACAGGTTTTCTTTCTGAATAAATAGCCTTTCTTTCTATCTTTCTTTCCTTTCTTTTTTTAGTGAAAATGAAAATTTAAAAGCAGATTTTAAAAAATTAGCATTTCAAATAATGATACCTTCAGAGTTCATGTTTATATCCTATGAAATTCAGTTAAAGTATAGAACCTTTATACAATAATTCCAGTGATGTGTACATTTAAAGATTCTCCTCTGTTATTTCTTGTTGAAGACTTTCTCCAGTCTGATTAATGTTGAAGGTTAATAGAAATGAAAGTAATTTCCCGATATAAAAAAAGGTATTTCATGGATTCAATTAATTCTCATTTCCTTTTTTTTTTAAAACAAAATTATTCCAATTATTATATTAAACAGTGAATACTTCCAACCTCAATTTAGAGTTGAAGGGCATGAAAAAAATCAGAGTTGGAAAGGAGATAAATCATGTAGTTTCTTATATTAATTTTTAAGAGCACATTGTATGAGAAATTTTTCTGAAAATTATTTGTCTAGTTAAGAATACTGAAGGCACCATGTGCAGTAGTTCGAGCCTGTGACAGGAGCTTGGGGACAAGGTCTCAGCTGCCACCGCTGGTCACATGCTGCTCTAAGCTTCTGCCTGTCTGCTTCAAAGTCTTCTAGTGCAAGCCTCACTTCTTCATGTCAGGTATTTATTTACTTCTCTGCTCTGTTTTTTACTTTGCTGTCAAGAGATTGTGTTTCATATTTCACAAACATAAGCTCTTTTGTGTGCTTTGATTTCCCTGAGAATTCTTCAGTCCATCAATCTCTTAACTATTCCTTCTCTGACATAATCATTCTTCTTGTCCGTTGGTTGCTTCCCTATTTACACCAAATTCAGTCTAAGTGTATTAAAGTCCTCAGTATCTATTTACTCTTTAAGCTTAAATTTTATAGGTTAGATATGTACTTGGTTCAGAGTCACTCATTCTATAGATGCGTGGAGACAAAGTGTGATCCCCAAACTCTTCTTCCTCATTTCCCTTTTTCAATACAATCATTTTCAAGTAATTCTTTCCTTCTTACATTCATATCTCTAAAAATCTTAATACCTGTAAATACCATGGTGGCTTCACTACTTCAGATTTTTTTTTCATATTCGAGCACTTTCTATTATCTACCAGAAAGATGAGTGATTTCGCTTTCTCCCCACTCCTCCTCTCCAAAGACATATAAAAACTTCCATCCCATTCTCCTGGTAGAGACTGACTGTCATTTTGGTTAGATTAGTGTTTTGTCTGGGAGATTTTTTGAATGATTGCATTTTAATTTTTGCTTTGCTTTCTTCATCTTTTTTGAGTTATCTTTTTAAAAAGATTTCTTCAACTTTATGTGATTAAGATTCTGTTGAACTTTATATTTTTCTTCTCATATTGAAGTTTTTATATGATATTTTTCTGTTTTAAATAGTTGAACAGCCTAGAATGGATTGATAAGTATAATAAAATACCTTATTTCTCTGAAAATGTTAGTGATACTCAAGTTTCATTTTTCTTTCCTCTGCCTGGTCTTGGTTTTCTCCATGTTGTTCGTTGTGGCTATTGTTTGGCCCTCCCTCTTTGCCAGAAGTTTTCCTGGCTGTCCAGTGGTAGTCACCTCTCCATATTTAAGAGTGTTATGAACTAAACACTAACTGGCAACTCTGTAGTGATGAGTCCTGTTGATTGCAGTCTCACTGTGACATAATTGAGATAAGTCCTTTTTCAGGGAACATGCAATATACACATACTCAGGCTTTTCTTTTGTTGGCAGTGAGACTTCATGGGAGGACCCTTTCAATGTCTAGTGTGACTGGTAAAGACCTCACAGCTGGGGTCTTGGGAGTGGGGGCTTCTTACCTGTACCACTTCCCCTGTTTACCTGACCTAAACCAGCCCTCAACTGATCTCAAAGGGTCTCAGTCCAGAGGTACTTAGCAGTCAACTTGGTTAACAAGGAACTGCACTTACCAAAATCTTTTTCACTATATATTTTTTTCATTCAGGTTTGACCAAAAGAGAAACTTTACTAAGATTTAGAAGGAAGAGATGAAGCATAATGCAGTATACTCAGAAGTTCTTTTTCTGATCAAATAATTTAGGGGTTGTCAGGTACCCACTTATTTTCATTCTTTTAAGCTCAGATCCAGTGTTTCTTCCTAAGAGCTGTGCTGCTGACAAAGGCCCCAGGTTCACTGCCAGAGGCTTTGCTGAAGACTTGTAGGGGCAGTAGCTACTTTGGTGCTTTAGCTTCCTGTGTATCTTTCCCTGAGCTTCCTCTCTGCACACTTGAGTGGGTGCTGATTGAGTGGGTGCTGATTAAAGAAAGCGAAGGGGCCCCCTGCTTCTCTGTTCTAACCTTGACTATGGGCCCTATTCTTAAAACCATTCTGCATCCTCTTCTCCAGGGCATTGCTAAAATAGAAATGGTGGTTGTAGACAATTTTAGAATAAGCTGGAGTCTCAAATGGAGTGCATGGATCTGGTTAGGGGATTACCTTCCTAGCCACCCACTCTCCCAAATACCCAACACTTCACCACTACTTTCAGTATAATCTAATGCTGTTGATTATTCTAGTCAGTACTGGCCCTTTCTAATGTATTCTTAAAATTTGGCTTTCTGAGTGTTGATATGCCAGTTATTTCCATCCCATTTGCTTTCCAACATTTAATAGTTTGCTATTGTTGTCTCCTATTTCTCCATCTTTGTAGATTTGTGCCTTAAAAGTTACGTGGTAACTCAGTGGGATTTATATTGTAGTGGGATTGAGGTGGGTGGAGTGAAATCATGTGTTTTATCTGCCAGCTTTACTGAAACACCCCATTCACTCCTTCAGCTGTGTAATCTGCCTGCTTTCAGACCTATTATTGCTCTTTCCTTATAAATAACCTAATTACCAATTGGAAACTCTTATTTGGTCACCAGTATTTGATGCTAGTGACCCTCCTGCTTCTGTATTTCTTCTCCTTTCTTTCCTCCCCTTTCCTTGCTTCCCTTCCTTCTCAGCTATCTTTGCTACTGCTAATATTCATGAGGCATTCATTTCATGGCAGCTTGTTAGTTAGGCATCACCTTTTCCCTTCAGAGGAAACTGAAGCCAGAAGGCTGGCAAGTAGAAGAACACTTTAAATTATATTGTGGCTTCATTGATAACATGCAAAGAATTCCTCCCACTCAGTGAGGAAATGACAGGTTGTAAATTACCTCATGCTACCAGGATTTCGAGCAGACAGCCAATCAGTCTGCATCAGTGCGTCCTTCTAAGAGGCCTGCCTGTCCATTATTTCAGGGTTTCTAATTCTCTGCAGAGCATCTGGTTAATAGCATATGGGTTTGATTCTGCAAGGCTAAATCCTGAGCAGGAGAATCCAGGGAGGACATGGACAAAGGTCCTTTCCAATACACTGGAGACACAAGAAAATACTGAGGAAGGGGCTGACCTTCTGTTTCCATCACAAATCCTGAACTGAAGGACAAAAAGAACAACCTAGTGAGTAACCACCACCTACCCCATCACTCTGGAACTCATAAAGTGAAAGGAAATTTTTTTTTTTCAAACAAAAATCCTGGTCTGATGTTTTTAAACTTCACACTATATTTTTATAGGGAAAATAAGGAATATTTATTTCAAATTCACTATAATTAAAAAATATTAGATGAGCAAATGGTATTTCTCATTGGGGCTAAGAAGAATGAAAAAGAATTGTTGGTGCATCACAGAAAAGGAGGCTTTCCTTTACAGGAGAAGATTTAAGCAGCAGCAGCAGCAGCAGCCATGTTAATTACAAATGTCAGCTCAGAGTGACTCAGAGTCCTCCATGAGGGAGAGGAATGAGACCAGGGGATTAGTGGGAGTGGGAGACTAATCTCCAGGTTTATCTTCACTAATTTGTATTCCTCTCTTGATCCTCCCTGCTCAGATTTGGATAACAACCACATAAATACCTGACCTTTCCAGAAAAAAAAAAAAAAAAAAAAAAAAGACACAAAGAGGTGAAATTTTCAAATCTTCACTATGCAGAAGCACTGCTTGCTAAGAGAAGACAGGATCATTCTCCATTTCTTTCCTAGGTATTTCAAACCTTGAGTTGAATACGGTCAATCTCATTCTGTAAAGGTTACATATTTGCAAATTTGCCACCAGTTAATATTTATATGCAACCAAAAAAATCAATCTTGCGCCACTTCCCTGGTTTTCTAATTCTCTGCAGAGCATCTGGTTAATAGCATATGGGTTTGATTCTGCAAGGCTAATGTGGCCATGTGCAGTAGTGCAAAAGACTTGGGTCATCCCAAGTACAGGTGAATGGCTGAGACTGAATAAGCTTGCACTACACTTCCTTGCTTAGGTTCTTGAACTATAAACAAGTGTTCTTTTCGCAAACCTTTCATTACCATAATTTCCACACTTTGGTGCACTTTACTGGTGATTTTACTGTTTAACATGTCTTTGAGTATAGTGCTTTGAGTATACTGACCAGTGTTCCTGAGCCCAAGCAGACCCAGATATGCTGTAAGAGTACATGTGTGTTAGATAAGCATTAGTCAAGCATGAGTTACAGTGCTGTTGGATGAGCCTTCCACATTAGTGAATGGACACTATATATTAAAGTGCCTTTAAACAGAAACAAATATTAAACAGAGTTATATGTTGATTCAGTGTTTACTGCAACTTTATAGAACATAAACTATTGTGAATAATGAAAACCAACTATAAATACACAAATAAAGGAGGATTAGGAAGCTAATTTGAAGTGCATACTATATCTACTATACCATGTCCTTTTACCTGTTATGTATCTAAATTCTCTCTCTGAATGTATTCAAGATTTATTCTTCCTCACTAGCCTCCCAAACACTTAGCATTAAAATGCTTTTATCTGAAACTGGAAGGTTTTCTCTTTGTTTTTTTATTTCTCCAAACCTGACGGTACTGCTAGCTACTGGACTGTAAAACAAATTATTTAATCCTTTGAGAAGCTAGAATATTGTGAAAGATATTTTAAAATTTGTATGACAAACTTAAAACTATGAAAATGCTCATTAAAAGAGATGATAATTTAGTTTAAGGATGGATAGGAACTAAGCAAGTGAGAAATGAAAGAAAGGAAATGCTGAGCCAGGGGACAAATATTGCAACAGAGAAGGCAGGTTTGAGATGAAGGTAGATGGTGTAACTTCAGTACAGGTGCTGGAGGAGTGTCTGCAGGTGACTGGAGATGTAGACTCGACTCACCTCATCCTATTAAGGGATTTGATGCTTGAGCCAGGAGTGTGGACTTCATATAGTAAGCAGAGATATTGTACCTTCTTATTTCTTTGTGCATTTATTTTTGAATAATCTCTCCATTTATGTTGCAAAGGATCAATTAAGGAAATTAAATGAAGTAAATAGTGGTGTCATGAAGAAGACTTAGGAGGCTACTTTAATATTTTTAATGTAAAATGATGTTGGCCTTTACTAAAACAATAGCCATGACCGAGGTGAGTACATCTTGTAAGGACTTGTAGGTCTTAGAATTTAAATGCTAAACACCAACTAGATATTAAGTCACTTAAAAGGGGAGGTTAGAAGGGCCCCCAAATTTGTTAATCTTAGTGCTCCCTGTTTTCAGCTTTTCCAATTCCATGCATAAATGCATTCCAAGCAACTAGAACAAGTACTGAGTAGAAGCAGGGACTATGGCAATGATTTAGACATAATCCTCATCTCTCAGAACAGAGCACAGAGAAAACATCTAAGCAAATAAATGGTGTGTAAGAAGTATCAAACGAGTGAGCCTTCAAGTTTTCTGTCAATCGAAAAATTTAGATGATTGCTACTGTGTGCTATAAATCTAATATTCTAGAATTCTGCAAATCCTTGCAAATCGATGAAGACTAATACAGCTATTGCCAGAACCCAGTTATGTTGGCAAGCTGTGGCCTTGAGAATGTAGTAAGACATAAAACAACATGAGAGCTTTAAGGGAAAATATTGCTGAAAGCTAACCCATTTTTAGGACAATATAATGTATGAGAGAAATTTTAGTTTCCAAATTGAGATAGTCCAATCTTACTTCCCACGTAATAAGTTATCCTTTGTCAATTCGCTAACTGAGAACAAACGTGTCTCTAGTCAGGTTCCATGGAAATAGACTTAAGTGAAGATTTGTGTACTGGAGATTCATAGGAGAAGGTACCCAGGAACAACAATCACAAGGGAGTTGGTGAAGCAGGATTAATTGGCTGAAAGGAAAATTTAACTATGATGTAATTAAAATGGAGCTCTCAGTCAATTATCAGCAAATCTCTGCAGCTAAGATAACTCTTGAATTGTCCCAAATTGATGCAACGATTTTGTACTCTGGAATTCCCTAGGTATTCAAAGTGCTCTTAGTGGACTGGCACATTCAACTGTGGCAGCTCCTTTAGATTGGGGATAGTCTGGAAGGTGATTCATTTGGGTGTTAACTGCAGTCAACCTTCACAACAGCTGGAGTCTTGTGTCCTGGATACTGAAGAAGAGATATGGATGGGCATCATAGACTGTACTGCAAAAGACAAACCCTGTTGTACCTAACAGTGAGCTCCCACTCGCTCTCATTTTGGTTCATCCTTCCTTGATGTCTAGATATAAATTCACCTATTGCACTTTGATAAAACCATAGTAATTATTGCTATATGACTTATAAGTTTTATCTGTTTCTCCTAGATACTGAGATATTTTTGCTTAGTTATCAATTTATCCTCCAGAAAATATTTCTTCCTTTTTTAATAAATAACCTATACATGTAGGGAAATTTACTATAGACAAAGATACAATATTAATTGAATATTGAATGAGGAAATTTTCATAACACACTGGCTATCCACTTTAAATAATATAAAATAGTATCATGATCTCACACTGTATTCAAAACTAAATTCCAGGTCATTAAAAACTAAATTTTAAAATTCTGAATAAAATATTTGCAATTCACATGGTAGACAAAATGATTAGTATTAAAACTAAACCGAGATAAAATAACTGTCCATCAATAGGTGAATTATGTGAAAATATATGGCCCATATTTCAAACACTATCATAAAGTCATTAAACATGAATTAAGGTTATGATAACTGACTCAAAGAGATTTTTGTTAGTCATGAAGAGAAAAACAAGAACAGAAACCCAACTGAAAAATGAGCATATAATCATATGTTTATAGAAATCATAAAAGATTAGTTACATCTATATTGGAAGCCATATTCTTTATCAACTGATGTTTGAAATTTCAAGTGCTACATTTTATTGCTTTCAATTTAGAATTTTTGATTTTCTTAATGAGATAATATTTAAACATATTTATAGAGTACATAATGATAATTCTATGCATGTCTACAAGGCAAAATGATCAAATTAGGATAATAAGCATTTCTATTTCCTCAAATGTTAATCCTTTTTATATGTTGGGATTTTCAGATTTATTTTCTAGTCATTTTGAAATATAGATTGATGTAACCAATAGTTACTCTACTATGTGATAGGAAACCAGAACTAATTCCTCCTCTCTAGCTGTGGGTTGGTGCCCCTCTAATTTCTTGGCATCTCCTCTCCCTCTGTCCTTCCCAGTGTTTAGTGCTCACTATTCCACTCCATCCTCCTGGAAGACTGACTTTGTAGTCTCCATAAACAAGTGAAAACAAACGTGGTGTTTGTTTTCCTGTGTTTGGTGTATCTCACTTACCATAGAGAACTCCAGTTCCCCCGACTTGCTGCCACAACTAACAGGATTTCTTTTATTTTTTTTTTTATTTTTTCAGACTGCATTTTGATTCATTGTATACAAATGGTGTACAACTTTTCATTTCTTGGTTGTACACAATGTAGGCTCACACCATTCCTGTAATCATACATGTGCATAGGGTAATGATGTCTGTCTTAATCCACTATCTTTCCTTCTCCCACCCCTTCCCACCCCATTTTCCTCTACACCATCCAAAGTTCCTTCATTCTTGTCTTGCCCCTTGACCAACCCTCCTCATTCTGTATCATCATTCACTTATCAGAGAAAGCATTCAGCCTTTTTTTTTTTTTTGGACTTGGTGTCATGAAGAAGACTGAGGAGGCTATTTAAATATTTTTAACATTACCAGCAAATGCCATAATTTTACCAGCAAAAGCCATAATTTTTTATGGCTGAGTAATATTCCATTGTGTATATATACCACAGTTTCTTTATCCGTTCATCATTTGAAGGGCATCTAGGTTGGTTTCACAATCTAGCTATTGTGAATTGAGCTGCTATAAGCATTGATGTGGCTCTTTACTGTAGTATGCTGATTTTAAGTGCTTTGGGTATAAAATGAGGAGTGAGATAGCTGGGTCAAATGGTGGGTCCATTCCAAGTTTTCTGAGGAATCTCCATACTGCTTTCCAGAAAAAGGCACACTCATACATTGCTGGTGGAGATGCAAATTAGTGTAATCATTCATAATTTTATTCTTTTTGTGACTAATACTCCTTTGTGTTCTTATATCATATTTTTCTTGTACATTCATTCATTCATTAATGAATGCCTTTGTTGATTCCGTATCTTGACTATATGCATAGTGATACAACAAACATGGGAATGAATATCTCTTTGATATGAGGTTTCATCTTTCTTGGATATGTATACACAGTAATAGGATTGCTAGATTATACAGTAGTTCTATTTTTACATTGTTAATGAGTCTCCATACTGTTTTCTCAAATGAATATAATAATATATATTCCCACAAATAGTATATAAAGAGTTCCTCTTTTCCTGCATCTTTACCAATATTTATTAAGTTTTGTCTTTTTGATGTTAGCTATTTCAACCAGGTTGAGATAGCATCTCATTGTGATTCTATTATTATTTTTGATGGAACTGCTAAAATAGCACTCTTCTTTTTTAAAAAAATTGTTCTTTTAAGAGCCACTCCAGATTTGTAAAAGAGTGAGATGGGTATTGAGCGACCCCTATCAAGACTTCTTTTTTCTTTATCTTTTATATATCTATACCACTGAGTTTCTCCCTTAGCATTTTTTATCATTCATTCTTCATGGAAAATCATGTCATCTGTGAAGAACAGTTTCATTGCTTCCTTTCCAATTTGTGTGTCTTTTTCATGTTGAATAGGAATGCTAAGAGTGGGCATCTTTGCCATGGGATTCCTTTAGAATGACAATGACTTGACTAAAGGCTCTTTCAGGAAGACTGGTGGGCGCATCAATGGGGGAGGGGGAAGCTGCAGACCCCAGACAGCAGGAAAGACAGAGGAGCCTGTCTGCTCATCACCTCCTCCTTTCAGTCACCTCTCTCTCCTCCGTTGCCATATTTGGCTCCCCGCCCATCTGTGGCTCCTCTGTTTAGCCCTTACTCATCAGTTCTGTGCTCTGTCTTCTCTCTCCAGCTTCAGCCCATCACTTAGTTTGCCTGGCAGCATTTTCCCTCCCTCCATCCTGTGGTTCTTCCAGCCCCAGGTCAGGCCATAGGCCATTGCCCTTCCTCCTCTGCTCAGAGTGAGGCCCTCCAGGTCCAGCTTCCCCAGTCTCAAGGGACCTACATGTGATCTGCACCCTGGGACTCACTAGGCAGGGCTCCTTTCCATTGTTTGCAGCACCCATTTCAGGCACTGATTCCAGCTCCGACTTGCATTCCCTCCCTACTCTGTTCTGACTGCAGCTCCTCCTGGAGTCATGCAGGGTGGTTGGTAGCAAGGACTCTGGAGCCAGACCATGTAAGTCCAATTCACAGCTCTACGACGCACCAGCAGGGAGATCTTGGGTATGCTGCTTAGCCACCTGGTTGCTCAGTTCCCTATCTGTAAAACCAGGAAGCGTGGGTTAATTTGTGTAAGACACAGAGAACAGTGGCTGCTACCACAAAGTGCTCTATATGCTGCTGTTACTATTACCACGATTCCCTCCCATCATCATTTACACACGTTTGTGCCTCATCTTAAAAGCCAAGGCACCCCACCTTTAATGTCCCAGGCCTCCATTCCACCTGTTTTACTCTCTGTGACTTATACCTGAAAGAGCTGACCTTGCTCACTGACTCTACCCTTCACTTCCTGGTCCACATCAGCCCAGCCGCTGCCTTGCTGTCACAATGATGCTCTATCAATGGCCAAACCCAGCAGACAGTCTTTAGACTACTCTTTCTGGACTGGACACAGCCTCTGAAACTGGAAGTAGCTGGCATTGCCCTCTTGCATTTCTTAGCACTTAACTCTCTGGGCTTCCTCTCTGCATGCACCTGGGTGCTGTGGGTTGGATTGCCTACTCTTTCCCACGATACACCCTCTCTCTGCACTCCCCTGGCCACTCTTGGCGCTCAGGGCCTCATGTTGCAGCTGCCCTCACCACCCTGAATATTGATTGGCTGAGCTGTTTGCAGTGTGCTTTCGACCCCCAGCACAGTGTCTGCACTTTACTTTTTGCTATTGGGTATTGAACCCAGGGGCACTTTACCACTGAACTACATTCTCCAGTGACCTCCATTTTTTTTATTTTTTTTTTATTTTTTATTTTTTATTTTGAAACAGGGTCTCACTAAGTTGCTGAGACTGGACTGGAACTTGCCATCCTCTTGCCCCAATCTGCCTGAGTTGCTGGGATTACAGGCGTGTGCCACTGTGCCAGCCTGACCGATGCATTCCAATACCCTGAAATATTTCTGGCTGGGGTGTATCTGAGTGGTAGAGCATGTGTTTAGCACATGCAAGGCCCTGGGTTCTTCAGTCCCCAGCACACAAAGAAAAGAAATTTGAATAAATGTGTAAATCAACAAACAGATGAATCAGCATTTGGGGATAGAAGAAGAGAGAAAGACACAGAGAGAAGCCTGATGCCCTAATCCCCCTGGGATAAGGAGAAGGAGAGGCAGCAGGAAGTTGGGCAGAAGATGGGGCAAGAAAAAGATGCCTCTTGATGTTGGTCCTGTGGAGTGTGAGGGTGTTTGAGACTCAGAATTGGAGCAGGAGCCCCAAGAATGGAGCCAGTGAGAAAGGCTGGTCTGGGTGCTTCAGAGTTGCTGGATTCTATTCATGTCTGATGGGGTTCTATGTGGGGAGAGGAAGGTATTCAAACTTACTGCTCATTTCTTAAACATTTATTATCATTCCTTTAAGCATTTTTCTCTACCTTATGTATAATCAACATTTTCTATACTTTATACACATATAATTGAATATTCTTTCCCCAAATTAAAAAATTCTGTGAAAATTTTTTTTAATTCTCTGCCATTAATATATTTTTTCTGGTGCTAGGTATTGAACCCAGGAGTGCTTTACCACTGAAGCTACACCCCCAATCCTTGTTATTTTGTTTTGAGACAGGGTCTCACTAAGTTGCTGACGACCTTGCTAAATTGCTGAGGCTGGTCTTGAATTTGCAATCCTCCTGCCTCAGCCTCTAAAGTCACTGGGATTACAGGCGTGTGCCACTGCAGGTGACAGGATACTAGTTTCTTAAGTGTTATAAACACCTTAAAGGAGGTAGAACCTCATAGTACAAGTGGTTCATGTTGCTTTTTGCACATGGTGGGATATTCCAAAGCCGTCCTGATGTGGAATTCTAGTTCCTCCTAGTGGAGAATAGTGTGGAAGATCAAAGTCTTCATGCCTGGGCCATGGGAGAGTTGGGAGTGGACAGAGGTGCTGCTGGGCCACTTCCCATTGTGACAGAACTTTTGCTCACTAAAGCTCTTGAAGCTGGGGTGAGACGCAACCTGGTATGGAGGGAGAAGTAGGGGCAAGGGTGATTGATGGAGTGGAGGGAAGAGGAAAGTGGCATCAGGGAGAACAGAAGCCAGTCTGTGTCTAGGGTAGGACTTGACCTTTGAGCTTATGTACTGAAGGCCTTTCAGTCAAGAATTTCCTGGGCCATGTGATTTTTGACTAGGACAATATGACAGGGTATCTCCACTGCCACTGCCTCCCAGATAGGGACATTCACTGAAGGTGTAATTTTTAGATTAAAATAAGAGTTGGGAAAGTGAAGTGGGAGCAGGTGGTGACACTGTCTTTGGGGCAGTTGAGCAGCACCAGGAGGCTCTTAAAAGGTGTCTGGAAGGACGTGGTGGGAGGACAAGTGGCCAATGGAGACAGAGCAAGGATGCTGCAAAGGGAGGTGCAGGGTGACGAGGGAGCCCTGGGAAGGCAGGAGAGGAAGTGCAGTGTCAGCACTGTCTGTGGAGAGGGGCTCACAAGTGGGTCCAGGGAGGTCACTATCCTAGGAGCTCAGAATGGAGGGAGGCCCTGGGTCACTCTTGGGCTTCCCTGCCCTTGGAGTCTTGCTACAGGCCTGGGTTGAACCCCGGATTAGCTGGTCAACTTAGGCAGGGTCACTGGGAGATGGCCTTGCCCAGTCCTGCTGGTTCTGAGCTCCTCTTCCATCCCCAACTCCCTCCAGGGAAGATCCCTCCAGGGTAATAAGCCCTTCGACTAGGACCATGCCAGCAACTGGTATTTGACCATTTGTGCACCACTGGGACCCAAAAGAGTTGGTAAACCAGAGACTCAAGTGGTGAATCCTGAGCTTGTTTGGTGGGGTAAAGCTGGGTCTTCTCCCCGTCCTTACCCCAGCTCCCAGGCCCTAACACTCACAGTTCCTTTCCTTTGGGGTTTTCTCCGGGGCACTCTGGGAGCCTTTGGGAACTTCCATCTTTCTTGACTTTCTAGGTTCTTGCCCCAAGAGATGAAGTAGAGGGAACTGCAGCCTGGATGAGGCTCCTAGACGAGAGCCCTGGGCTCTGTGCTCCAAGCTGAGGGGTGAGGGTGGCCAGGGAGACCAGGCCAAGGTGTTAGTGACCCCTTGCATCTGGCTGTCACTCCCCAGGTATATGTCTGCAGTTTTCTGTATGCAGAGGGAGGAAGGAACCCAGTGAGATCCCATGCAGGCCCTGTGCTCGCCAAGATACTCCTCCCCACACCATCCCACAGACCTCCCTGACTCAGTTCTCCAACTTCAGATTTTGCCCTCGAGGGAGTTACGAGTCTTCAGCTTTCCAGGAGGTGAGGAATAATGGGTAGGCATTGGGAGAGGGGTGTCTGTGGGTCGCACATGTGTTGGGGGAAAGCCCTGAGGTCAGGCTGGCCCTAAAGCTGGAGCACTTGGAGCTTAAGGAGTGAGATTATGGACTTGGAGGGTGCAGGTCCAGGACACAGGCCTTCAGAGCACACCCAGGTGTCCCTGGATAGACAGAGAAAAGACTGCATTGCTAATTTTCTGGTTAGCCTTTGGCCAGTCCCTTACCTTTCTGGGCCTCAGTTTCCTCAGCTATTAATGAGGATTGGGACTAGTCCAGTAGTTTATAATGTTTTTTTAATGGAAATTTTTACTTGAGGTTCCATGTGAACCATACAGAGTGAATGGGGTGGGTAACCCACAATGCCCTGCAAGGACCCTTGCAGTGACTTGTGGTGCCAGCCCTCTCCTTTATCCTGCCTCCAGGGCCCAGGGAATTGACTATGAGCTATAGTGTGGAGGTTAGGAAGAGCCCCCATGTATTGACTCTGTGTTTGATTTCCCATTAGCCCAATGCTGCAGCAGGGGGACCCCAGGGGAGGCTCAGCATCCCATTCACCCCTTCACAGTCAGCGATGCAGGAGGTGCACAGGAACTTCATCCCCTGAGCCCCACATGGAGGCCTCTGGGGCCCGAGCCCTCACTCACTCCCCTGTTGGGAGTGCCAAGACCCATGTCTGTTAAATCCTCATAAATGTTTTTTGCTGCTTCCTATGGCTGCTTTTCCAGGTTCAGAGATGCATGCTTTCTGCGGGTGTTGGGGAGGCTCTGAGGGTCTGCGACAAAGCCCTCTTGAAAGGGAAGAGCATTCATTGCTCTCTGGAGACACAAGCACAGGAACCAATGCTGTCTGACTCTTTGACCTTGGGAAAGACACTTAGCATTTCTCTCATCCTTAAAATGTGGCAACAGTAATAATCACAGTGACTGACCTGGCTGGCTTCCTGGCAAGATGAGAGGAGAGACAACCCATCAGCCTGGATAATACCAAGAGCATCTCAAACTAGAAGGGAAACTTATTTATTGTTATTTCTAATTGTGTGTGTATATGTGTGTGTCTTCTTTAGGATTTTCTCTCTCTCTCTCTCTCTCTCTCTCTCTCTCTCTCTCTCTCTCTTTCTCTCTCTCTTTCTGTGTGTGTGTGTGTAATTGTGTGTGGTTGTGGGGATCAAATCAAACCCAGAGCCTTATGCATGCTAGGCAAGCACTCTACCACTGAGCTACATCCACAGTCCTTTTTCATTTTGAGTCATGGTCTCACTAAATTGACCGGACTGGCCTCCAACTTGTGATCCTCCTGTCTTAGCCTCCCATGTACCCTCCCAAGGTGTTACAGGAGTTCACTGCCCTAACTGGTTTAGATTTTCTATATGCAAGATCTTGCCATCTGCAAATAGGTAGTTTTCCTTCTCTCTTAAGTGGATAATTTAATTTTTTTTCTTTCCTAATTTCTTTGGCTATGATTTTTAATAAATAGGATGTTAGATTTTTCATGAATGCCCTTTATCATGTTGAGGAAGTTTTTTTTAAATCTTTTTTTGTGTGTATGTGTATTTCTTTTTTAATCATGGAAAGGTAGTAGATTTTGTCAAATGTTTCTTTTGCATAAAATAATCCTGTTGATTTTTTCCTTCACTATTAATATGGTGTACTAAGTTAATGGCATTATTCAAAGTTTTAGTATTTAGTGATTAATATCCTTACTGATCCATCCAAGAAAGAAACTGGGGGGAAAATCACTATAAACTAACTTCACAGCATGTGATAAGAATGTGCATTATAATATAAGACCTTTCTACACATAGTAGTTGGCTGCAAAAACAACATTCCTGGCTTAGGAAAATGGTGTTCCAGATTTCAATACAATCTACTGGCAAACTTCAATTCTTTTGTTTGTGAAGTATCTTATTTTTGTTTTCAAACCTCAGCTTGAGTTATGAGCTGTGGAGTGTTTTTCTCCAATCATTGATATGATTACCAATATTTTCAATTCTGGCACTGATCTGATGAGATATGGTCTGAAATACATCTTGCATTCATTGCATGTGCCCACCAAGGTGAGATCCTGCATGATGTTGGAGTCAGTCTTGACCATCTCCCCAGTTCCCAGTTGAGCAATAATGTCTCAGATATTTTTTGGGGGTGTACTGGGGATTTAACCCAGGGAAGGTTTACCACTGAGTTTCACCCCCAGTTCTTTTAATTTTTTATTGAGTCATGGTCTCATTAAGTTGTTGAGGATCAGAAAATTTGTTGAGGCTGGCCTTGAACTTGCAGTCCTCCTGTCTCAGCCTCCAGAGTCACTGGATTTATAGGTGTGCACCACCATGACCAGTTACACTCCGTTTTTTTTTTTTTTTTTTTTTTAACCAGGGATTGAAAACAGAGGTGTTTTACCACGGAGTCACATCCTCAGCCCTGTTTTAGATTTTATTTAGAGATAGGTTCTCTGTGAGTTGCTGGTTTTGAACTTGTGATCCTCCTTGTTTAGCCTTGGAATTGCTGGGATTATAAGTGTGTGCCGTTGCGCCCTGGCTTCACTTCAGTTTTATATCTTGAATCATTCCTGTAATCCTTGGATTAATCCTACTGGCAATGATATATAATCTTTCTAATATACTGCTGGTTTTGACCTATACTCATAAAGAGTATTATTCTTAGTTTTTCTCTGTGACATCTTTGTCTGACTTTGGTATCAGGATAATATTGGTCCTGTAAAATGAGTTGGGAATTGTCCCTTCCTCTGCTACTTCTTGGTAGAGTTTTAGAAGGAGTAGTGTCTATTTAACATTTGGTGGGATTTGCCAGTGAACCCATAGTCCTCTTCAGAAGAGCTTACTAAGTTGCCAACCTTGTTGATTTTCCCCTTTCAATTTTCAGCTGTTTTAGGCTACATTCTTATGAGTTGTTGGCTTTTAAGTAATTTAAGTGTATCAGTTCTGTTGACATCATGAAATACTGCCTCTTGCAAGAATTTTAATTTCACTTTGTAATAAGTAGTTTTTTAAAAAAATGTTTTACATTGCAACTGAGATTGATGGAAAAGGAAAAAGTCAGTGTGTTTTTGTTTTGCTTTGTCTTTTTTATTAATATTTTATTTGTTTTTTCAGATACATATGACAGGAGAGTGTATTTTGATATATTATACATTCATTAAGTATAAATTCCCATTCTTGTGCATGATATGGAATTTCACAGATGGTATGTTTATATGTGAACATAGGAAAGTTATGTTTAATTCATTCTACTGTCTTTCCTATTCCCATCTCCACTCCTTCCCTTCATTCCCCTTTGTCTAATCCAATGAACTTCTGTTCCCCGCCCCTCACCTCTCTTATTGTGTGTTAGCATCCTCATATCAGAGAGAACATTTGGGCTTTGGTTTTATGGGATTGGCTTACTTCATTTTTGCTTTTTTATTTTTTACCTATTTTTAAATTTGTATGTGAACAAAATACTTTTATTTTATTCATTTTTAAAAATTTTATGTGGTGCTGAGGATCAAATCCAGTGCCTTACAGGTGCCAGGCAAGCACTCTACAAGCTACAACTCCAGCCCCTTGCTTTGTTTTTTGAGATGGGGTTTAACTACATTGCCCAGGCTGGCCTTGAGCTTGCAATATTCCTGCCTTAGCCACTGAGTAGCTGGGATTACAGGCCCATGTCACCATGTCCGGCTCAAGATGCCAGTCTTAAAAGAAAGAAAACATTTGAGTGGAAGCTCTTAGGTGAGTTCATAATTGAATATTCTTTGTGTTATGATGTGTGTGTGTGTGTGTGTGTGTGTGTGTTTAATGTGG
Source organism: Sciurus carolinensis (assembly GCF_902686445.1). Classification (NCBI taxonomy): domain Eukaryota; kingdom Metazoa; phylum Chordata; class Mammalia; order Rodentia; family Sciuridae; genus Sciurus; species Sciurus carolinensis. The sequence continues at coordinate 61,783,373 of NC_062221.1, read as the reverse complement.
TACTGGGGATCCAAATAAGGGCCTTGCCTCACATGTACCAGGCAAGCACTTTACAATGACCTACACTACCAGTTCTTATACGGTGTGTTGTTTACTATACAACATCATAACTCTATGGATTCAGATGATAACAACTTAGAATGCAAAAAGTCCTTGTATTTGAAAACTATAAAAAAAGTCAACTATAAAATCAATAGATTAATGAAACAAAATGTCCACACACAGACTCTAGAGATCCACCTTCAAGATGTTTACAGGGAATGATTTGGGGATAAACACCCATGGAAGGAAGGGAAGGGAAGGGGGAGATGCAAAACTGAGCAGAGGGGAGTCAGCTAAGGTAGGGGCCCAATAAAAGCTCAGTGAACCCAAAGGTCACGTGGCTCTTCAAAATTGACCTGCTTTAGGCAAAATACCTGGGCCTTTATGCCAGGTATTTATACCACTCCTTGGATGCAATCTGCCCCTGGAAGGAGGGGATTTCCTCTTCCCATCCCCCCTCCCTTCCCTTCATTCCCCAGCAGCTGGGTGGGTAAGTTCTTCATTCCTGGAGGGGGATCTGGGAGGCACCTCACAGGTTCCACCCCACAGATCTTGGTGTACATGAAGAACTCAGTGTCTGTTGTAAGTGGTGGTCAAGAATCAGGGAAATGAAATCTTACTTGATAAGTGATGCTGGAACCATTGTTTGTAACTGAGAAAGACACTTGGATTAGACTGTTATCTTACCCCACATTAATTTCAGATAGATTAAAGAATTAAAATAAAAAGGAAACAACATATATAATACTTATCAGCTTGAGGGAGAGGTAAACACAAGTAAACTTAGATGATGCTAATAAAATGATTACTAGCTTTGATTACATAAAACAAAAATTTTACATTAAACATTTCAAACAAAATTAAAAGGCAAACAACAAAACTGAGAACATGTTTTCAATAAACACCTTAAAATATTAATGTCTATTAATTTGTATTTGATTAGTTCTTCCTGTTATCCTATTCTTCTCTCTCCCTTTCCTTTATTTTACTCTAGCTTCTGCCTTTGAGGGACAACATTTGATCTTGGAGTTTCTGAGTTTGGGTTTTTTCACTAAGCAGGCTATTCTCCATTACCATTCATTTACCAGCAAATGCCATAATTGCAATCTTTTAAAAAAAAGTGACCCTGAAAATAATAAAGAGAAACCCAACACTACAATGAGCTACCACTTTAGGATGGCTATAAAACAAACAAGGAACACCAGGAAACAAAAACTGTTATCCAGTATGTGGAGAAATTGGATCACTCACACATTGTTGATGGAAATTTAAGGTGTTACAGCTATTGCAGAAAACACTGTGGCAATCTGTACATATGATCCAGCAATTTCACTCCTGAAGATATATCTAGAAGCACTAAAAGCAAGGACTTGAGCACATATTTGTACATCAACACTCACAGCAGCATTCTTTATAGTAGCCAAAATAAAGAAGGAACTGAAACATTCATTGGTGGATGAATGGATAAACAAAATGCGCCAGAGAATGGAATATTATTCATTCTATTGATCTATCTAGAATGGACTATTATTCAGCCTGGAAAATAAATGAAGTCTAACATATGCTCAAATAGGGATAAACCTTGAAAATATTCTTATGCCAAGTGAAAGAAACCAGGCCCAAAGGATAGATTGTATGATATCCATTTATCTGAGATAGCTAGAATAGTCACCTTTGTAGAGACAGGAAGTAGAGCAGTGGGGGTAGAAGGGAAGGAGGAGTTGGTGAAGATCACAGAATTTCCATCTGGGGTGATGAAAGGATTCTGGAGATGGATGGGGGTGATGGTTGCCTAACAATGTGAAGGTACTTCATGCTGCAGAACCAGACGCTTATAAATGGTTGAAGTGGTAAATTCCATGTTAGGTATTTACCACGATAAAAATAGAAAAACAAAAACCAAAAAACCCAACACATCTACATGGAAATGTAAGCAGGCAAAAAATGTAAACCGGCAACTCAAAAAATATAATAACAAAGTGATTTATAGATAAATGAAAGACCAATTTTATAACAGTAGATTAAATTAAAAGATCAAGATATGATTTTCTCCTACAAAATTGGAAAAAAGGTTTTGCCCTAATCATTAAGTATTCTCATAACAGGTGAAAACTTGAACAAGTTTCTGGAAAACATCTCGCATATGGTGTTTTATTTTATTTTATTTTTATTAGAGTTTTATAGTTATACCTAGTAGTTGTGTGCATTCTGACACACTCATTCGTGCATGGAAATTGATTTCTGTTCTTCATCCCCCCTTTTCCCTTTTCCCTTCCTACTCCTGGTCTCGTTCCTCTACTCTACTAGACTTTCTTTCACTCATCTGTTAATTTATATTTGATTGGTTCCTTATGTATTCTTATCCTTCTCTCCCTCTTTTGTTTATTTTACTGTAGCTTCTGCATATGAGAGAAAACATTTGACCTTTAAGTTTTTGACTGGATAATTTTACTTTTCTTGATATTCTCCATTTTCATACATTTACCAGCAAATGCCATAATTCCATCTTTTTTTATGGCTGAGTAGAACTCCATATGTACATATGAAGGAATTAAGAAATATATACCACAATTTCTTAATTCCTTCATATACTGATGGGCATCTGTGTTGATTCTATAACTTAGCTATTGTGAATTGTGCGACTGTGAACAATGTTGTGACTGTATCATTCTAGGATGCCAATTTTAGATATTTTGGGAAAATATCAAGGAATGGGATAACAGGGTCACCTGGTGGTTCTGTCCTCAGTTTTCTGAGGAATCTCCATGCTGTGTTCTGGAGTGGTTTTATGTGTCTGTAGTCCCCCCCACAACCTTGCCATCATTTATTTGTTTTTTATATTCTTGATCATTAGTGTAGTTTTGACTGGCATTTCCCAGAGTGCTAGAAGTCTTGATCATTTTTTCATATAATTTTTGGCCTTTTTTGTTTATTCACAAAAGGTGTTTTGAATAAATTTATTAATCCAAACCTAAACACTAGGATTCTATTCTAAGGAAATAATTATAGATACAGGCAAAAATAAATGTATAGAAAAAACTTATTATGGTACTATAGCAGTAAAAAAGACGAATCATCCTAAATGTCTATTACTAAAGCTTGACTTGTGTGCTGGCATATTCATTCATTCTCCCGCTGAACAGATGTTTACTAAGTACATATTATGTGCCAGGCACTGTTCTAGATACAGGGAAATCAGTATAACAAAACACACCAAGTTCCTGTGCACGTGTGCACATACCATAATGGTGTTGGAAATATTGGGGGTCCTGGGCACCCCAGCAACCAAAATAAACACTTGGAGACTAATCAGCTTTGTCAGCAAGGCAAGAATTTTAGTTTTACATGCAAAAGGGCATGCAGCAATCAAAATCGAAAGCAGGCACACCCAGCAGGCAGTCTGCTCAGCTTTTATCCCTGACACAAGGGTGGTTGACTGCTGACCACACAATCTTTGGTGTGAACAGCTACTGAGGAAAGGGACACTTAGCCAGAGCTCTTTGGTAGGTCTGACTGCACTGTCTCCTGTTGGGCTATTTAAAGAAATATCCCTTCAGTTGTCCCCACCTTCCTTTGTTATCTTGTGGTGGAAAAGTCCTGTTGGGTTGAATGCCTTTTGGTCTAGGGGTGCTGGATTCATTGTCCCTGATCAGCAAAGGATTGAAGAATAGGACACAGAGATAGCAAGCAAGAAGTAGGTTTATTGAAAAGAGATAGAAATATAGAGATAGACTTCTCAGAAGAGAAGGGGCCTCAGAGCTTGGGCCTATTCTTTTTTATGGTTTCTGGAATTTCTTTATGTCTTCCTCTGTCCAAGTACTCCTCACTATTATTGACTGGTGGAGGAATTTGGGCCTATTCTTTTTTTGATTTCTGGAATTTTCTCTTTCCTCATGTCTTCCCCTGTCTAAGTACTCCTCACTGTTATTGACTGGTGCCCCCTCTGTACAAGAGTCTCTTTATGTTTTCCTATTAGATTCTCTGCTTGAGAGCAGGAGTACAGAAATTTTTGAATGACGGGTTCCCTGGCTTGTGTCCATGAGTGCTTTCATGAAGCAAGAAGTTGACCTTATCAGAAGCCTTCTCCATGCTCCTTTGTTCTGGCCCTAGCCCTGACCGCCTCACTGGCCATTTTGCCCTGGCTGCCCTTAAGACCTTCTATATCTCCCTCTTCTATATCCTCTAGGAGGATACCCCAACTACCTCCACTCTAGCCTTTTCAGGCTGAAAAGGTGTTTCATTGAAGTAACTGGGATATCCAACTGAGGAAGGTTCAGTGCAAGTGGGAAGCAGCAGGCTGGCCCAGAGGCCAACACTGATGATATATACATTAGTGGGTCTATTGATGTGTCCATGGTAGATGTCTGGAGGGTGGTCCATTGGGAGCTCCTTTTATAACACCATCCAAACTTTTGTTGTCTCTATACAAGAGGAGACAAAGCAAATAAACACATTAATAATGTAAGGATCCCAAAGAAGAATAAGCACCAGGGCCACCAGAGGTCCAGGGAAAGGTAAAAACTCTTAGTCAGGTTTTATAACTTTGTATAATCTGTTGGACTGTGTCCTTCAATCTTTTCCTGAAACTATTTTTTGTATTAGGGTAAGAATGTTATCTCTTCCCAATGGTGAAGCTGACAGAGAAACTTTAAAATTGTCCATTGGGATGCTTGGGGAAGTAATAGGCTGCCCTCAGGAGAATGCCACCATCCTCTATGATCTAGTTGATATTCTTGAGTTAGATTCTGTTGAGTCTCTTCCACAGAGAACTGGGGGTACAGAGGACAGAAGTTTTCCCACAGGAGTGGATCAACTGTGGAATCCTCTAAACAAATACCTTGGCTCTTACATCTGCAGCCCTGTTTCCTTTAGCTATTACATTCTTTCCCTTCTGATGTTCAGGAACATGGGAAACTGCTACATGAGAGGGCAGGAAGATTATTGCTAGGAGGTGAAGAATATCCTTGGCATACTACAGGAGCAGATGTAGTAGGAAGCAATCCTTTCTCTTTCCAGATGACTGTATGAGCATGAAGTATGAGAAAAGCATATTTAGAATCAGTATATATTTTGACTCTCTTATCTTTAGAAAGCTGTAGTGCTCACTCAGGTGAGGGCAAATGACTCTGCCAGCTGAGCCCTGATTCAAGAACTTCAAAATCTCTCACTACTGCATATCCAGTTGTCCGAATTGCATCAATTACTGAAGAACTCCCATTAGTGTCTAGAGTGATATCAGGATTATCTATAGGATAAATCTGGTCTGGCAGCATAAGTTTCCATTAAATCTTCCTCAAAGGAATAAAAAGGAAGTTTGGATTGATGTTATGACAAGTCTTTCAGGTAATTTCAGGTCCTTCCAACAAAAGGACCTGATATTTGAGTATACTGTTGTCTGTTAGCCAGAGACTACCTTTAGAATCTAGAAAAAGAAAAAGAAATCCCATTGTTTTTTTATTTTACTTCTTATGCTTATTAGTCTAGTTGAGAAATGTTGGAGTGTTGGTTTTATATTTTCTTCCAGTAGGTATAGGCTTTTTTGCTTTAATACCTAGGTATTTGATCTACTTTGAGTTTTGTGTAGGGTGAGAGATAAGGGTTAATTTCATACTTTTATATGTGGATTTCCAGTTTTCCCAGCACCATTTGTTGAAGAATCTATCTTTTTCTCCAGTGTATGTTGTTGGTGCCTTTGTCTAGTATGAGGTAACTGTATTTTTGTGTGTTTATCTCTCTGTCTTATATTCTACTCCTTTGGTCTTACTATCTGTTTTGGTGTCAATACCTGCTGTTTTTGTTACTATAGCTCTGAAATATAATTTAAGAACTGTGTGTTGTCATGCCTCCTGCTTCAATTTTCTCACTAAGGATGGCTTTTACTGTTCTGGTCTCTTATTTTTCCAGATGAATTTCATGATTACTCTTTCTATGTAGAAAATTATTGGAATCTTAATAGGAATTGTATTAAATCCGTATAGCACTTTTGGTAGTATTGCCATTTTGACAATATTAATTTAACTGTCCAAGAACATGGGAGAGCTTTCCAACTTCTAAGTTCTTAATTTCTTTGTTTAGTGTTCTGTAGTTTTTATCGTAGAGATCTTTCATCTCTTTTCTTAGATTGCTTCCCAAATATTTTTTGAAGCTATTATGAATGGAATATTTTTTCTAATTTCTCTTTCAACTGATTCCTCATTGGTATACATGAATGTAATCGATTTATGGATGTCAATTTTATATTCTGCTACTTTGCTGAATTCATTTATGAGTTATAGAAATTTTCTAGTGGAGTTTTTAGGATCTTCTAAATATAGGATGATGTTGTCCGCAAATATAGATAGTTTGAGCTCTTCTTTTCCTATTCAAATCCTTTTAATTTCTTTCTTTTGTTTAATTGTTTTCACTAGAGTTTCAAGGACTATGTTGAGTAGCAGTGGTAGAAGAGGGCATCTGTCTTATTCCAGTTTTTTGAGGGAATGCTTTCAGGTTTTTCCATTTAGATTTTACAATGCTGATGTATGTTCCTACTATCTCTTGTTTTTCTAGTTTTTAAAACATGAATAGATGCTGTATTTTGCTAAATAATTTTTCTGCATCTATTGACATAATCATGTGATTTTTGTTTTTAGGTGTATGTATGTGGTGAAATACATTTATTGATTTCCGTATGTTGAATCAAATTTACTTCCCTATTATGATACTCACTTGACTTGACCATGGAGAAGAAATGTCAAGAGACCATAAACCAAACTGTGAAGAAATATGGGAAAACATGAAAAGGCCAAATTTAAATTTATTGGGATAGATTAAGACTGAAATAAAATCAAAGAAATGCACAATCTTTTCAATGAAATAATATCAGAAAATGTTCCAAACCTTAGGAATAAAATGGAAAATTAAATAATATACAAAATGACAACACACCTACACCAGGGTGCATTATAATGAAAATTCCTAACACAAAGAATAGGGACAGAATTTTAAAAGTTGTTAAAAAAAAAAAAAAACCCTAAATGTTACATTTAGAGATAAACCAACCAGATTTCACCTGATTTCTCAACCAAGACACAAGAAGCTAGGCAGTCTTGGGATAATGTATACCAAGTTCGGCAAGAATATGGATGCTAACCAAGACTACTATACCCAGCAAAATTAAGCTTCAGATTTGAAGATAAAATAAAAATCTTCCATGATAAACAAAAGTTAAAAGAATTCACAAGTAGAAAGCCAGGACTACAAAACAGTCAATAAAATATTTTATGAAGAAGAAATGAAAAATAAAGATGAAAACCAGAAGAGGGAGGAACTATGCTAGTCAAAGAGGAAACTAATACAAATTAAAAACTAGAAATAAATCAAAATGACAGGGATTAAAAATATTTTCTTAATAATAACATTTAATATAATTGGATGAAATTCATCAATCAAATGACATAAAAGACCCCAAAATATGCTGTCTTCAAGAGCACCTCATGGAAAAAAGCCTCCTCACTGAAGGTGAAAGAATGGGAAAAAAAGATGTCATTCACATGGGTCTTGTAAATAAGCAGTATGTGTTTTTTAATCTGGAGAGTTCTTTCACATTTTGCTCATAAAAATGATTCTTCTAAAAGACCAGACCTGTTTTCTTCAATATCGTACCTTTCATATGGGTCTAATTGTTTTTCCAGTGTATCATTTTTGTCTTTATATTCCATTTATTTTTCATAATTAAAAGTTTGGTCTAATGTCTTAATGCTATTTGACCTAAAACACATTTGGTAAGACCACTAGTGATGCTAAATTTCGTCATTCCTTTAAGGGGGTGATGAACAGATAGTTCTATTGAAAGTTATACACACACACACTTTAAAATATTGTGTGTGAAAACACCCATACCCGCACAAGTTTTTAAACTCTGTGGGTGTTTGTGTGTATGTATGAAAGGTATATAGAAGGTTGGGTGATATTTTTTGCATTATGTGAATATTATTTTCTGACATTTCCCCATAATGCTTGTAGTAATCAATAATCCTCATCTGAACCAGTTATTTTACAATGGATGTTAAGATCATGATTATTTAAAAACTGTAATATTATATATAACAGATACTTGCTAGAATTATTCTGTAAAGTTTTTTTCTGCATTAAATGATGTAGAAACTCATTTCTTTTTAAAAACAAGGTAAATGTTGTTGTCAATTTTTCAGAGTAAAGTTATAGTGAAATTATTTTCTCTAGTAATTCTCTGAATATTTTCCAGTCAATTGGAGTCAAGTAATTTTTTGATACCAGTTCTATTAAAATTTGTATGAAAGTACCTCCATCCAACAGGTTCCTATATCTTTGTGATGCATTTCAATTTGTTTGGGTACTCCTTTCTCTATGACAAAATAAGATGCTGTAGTATCACAGGAACAAAACCTGTGCAGACATGTTTTCTTCAAGAATTCCTGGATCTTTTACATGAACAATGGTACATAGACCCCAAAATCTGCCTCTAGGTGTGCTCATTGCATGATGCCTTTGTTCCAAGAACCTTTCAGTGCATTAATAAACATTTAAAGCATCATGAGTTTGAAGTTGACATTTCCAATCCAAATTCAGTATTTCAGAACTTCTCTTAATTAGTAGAAACCTTTTATTGAGTTTTTGTAATGCTACTTACAATCTATTTGTTCTTTAAAAATAGAACCTTCTACCAAGCGACATAAATTCCCACATAGAACTGTCTGAACTCTCCCAGGCCAAAACTTGCCACTGCTCCCTTATTTTCAGAAAATTGATGGAGGAGACAGGGAACAGAACAGATTAAAAGAGAATAATATTTTGGTAGCAATACCATGCCATTTTTGTTACTATTGCTTTGTAGTAGAGTTGAAGATCTGGTATTGTGATACCCCCTGCTTCACTCTTTCTGCTAAGGATTGCTTTAGCTATTCTGGGTTTCTTATTCTTCCAGGTGAATTTCATAATTACTTGCTCTATTTCTGTAAGGTACGTCATTGGGATTTTAATTGGAATTGCATTGAATCTGTATAGCACTTTTGGTAGTATGGCCATTTTGACAATATTAATTCTTCCTAACCAAGAACATGGTAGATCTTTCCATCTTCTAAGGGTTTCTTTAATTTCTTTCTTTAGTGTTCTGTAGTTCTCATTGTAGAGGTCTTTCACCTCTTTTGTGAGATTGATTCCCAAGTATTCTATTTTTTTCGATGCTATTGTGAATGGGGTAGTTTTCCTAATTTCTCTTTCTGAAGATTCATTACTTATGTATAAAAATGCCTTAGATTTATGTGCATTGATCTTATATTCCACTACTTTACTGAATTCACTTATGAGATCCAAAAGTTTTCTGGTGGAATTTCCTGGTTCCTCTAAGTATATAATCATATCATCAGCAAATAGGGATAGTTTGAGTTCTTCTTTTCCTATTTGTATCCCTTTAATTTCTTTGGTCTGTCTAATTGCTCTGGCTAGAGTTTCAAGGACGATATTGAATAGAAGTGGTGAAAGAGGGCATCCCTGCCTTGTTCCCGTTTTTAGGGGGAATGCTTTCAGTTTTTCGCCATTTAGAATGATATTAGCCATGGGCTTAGTGTAGATGGCCTTTACAATGTTAAGGAATATTCCCACTATCCCTATTTTTTCTAGTGTTTTGAGCATGAAGGGGTGCTATATTTCATCAAATGCTTTTTCTGCATCTATTGAAATAATCATGTGATTCTTGACTTTAAGTCTATTGATATGGTGAATTACATTTATTGATTTCCTGATGTTGAACCAACCTTGTATCCCTGGGATGAAACCCACTTGATCATGGTGCACTATCTTTTTAATATGTTTTTGTATGCGATTTGCTAAAATTTTGTTGAGAATTTTTGCGTCGATGTTCATTAAGGATATTGGTCTGAAATTTTCTTTCCTCGATGTGTCTCTGTCTGGCTTAGGTATCAGGGTGATATTGGCTTCATAGAATGAGTTTGGGAGGGTTCCCTCCTCTTCTATTTTATGGAATACTTTGAGAAGTATTGGAATGAGCTCTTCTGTAAAGGTTTTGTAGAACTCGACTGAGAACCCATCTGGTCCTGGACTTTTCTTTGTTGGTAGGTTTTTGATGACTTCTTCTATTGCATTACTTGAAATTGGCCTATTTAAATTGTGTATGTCCTCCTCGTTCAGTTTAGGCAATTCATATGTCTCTAGAAACCTGTTGATGTCTTCGAAATTTTCTATTTTGTCGGAGTATAGATTTTCAAAATAGCTTCTAATTATGTTTTGTATTTCAATCGTGTCTGTTGTGATATTTCCTTGTTCATTCCGAATTTTAGTGATTTGGGTTTTCTCTCATCTTCTCTTTGTTAGTGTGGCTAAAGGTTTATCAATTTTGTTTATTTTTTCGAAGAACCAACTATTTATTTTGTCAATTTTTTGTATTGTTTCTTTTGTTTCAGTTTTGTTGATTTCAGCTCTGAGTTTAACTATTTCCTGTCTTCTACTACTTTTGGTGTTGGTCTGTTCTTCTTTTTGATTACACAAATAGTATGCCTTTACGCCATGTACAAACAGAGAAACAACATGTATCCCATTTGTTTACAATAAAAAAATAAAAAAATAAAAAAAGAATAAAACATAAAAAAAGAGAATAATATGCTGAAGTCTTGCTAGCACAATGGCAGTTTTTCAGAATGAGATGTAAACATAAATAAAGTAGGAGCAATAATTAATTTGAAGGGATGATATAATTTGGGGAATCATTATGTCTTATATAAATATACATGCTCTGTTTAAATAAGCATTTTTGAAAGATTTCAAGGTTCTATATGTATTAATCACAATCTTTCTTCCTTTAGACCTTCCACAAAATTGTTCTTCATAAGGTCACTGTACCTGTTATCCTTTTTAATCTTACCCCACTTGATGCCTTTATCCATCTGACTCAAAGCCATGCTGTTTCTTTGACTTCTCCCACACAACTCTCTTTTGCTCAGCTTTTTTCTATCCCTTTGGACACTCTTTTATGAGTTTCCTGTGTCTACCCTTCTTTTCCTGCCATCACTTTAAAACCATGGTGTTCCCAAACTCCATTGACCTTCTGTCCTCAATAGAGAAGGTCTCCTTGATTTAGCCTTACATTTTAATTTGCTACAATTCATTGGACTTGCTATAAGATAGTTATAATTGATTGTTTTCACACCTAATGAAAATAAACAGAAGCTAATTCTCGAGAATTGAATAAAAAAAAAACCTTCTTTTGGTCTATGAACCAATTTTGCTGTGTACTGGGTTACTAGTGGTTATGATGGAGGAAAGCCAAAGTAATTGGGGCCTTAAATAAAGATGAAAGTGATTTTTTTGCATTTCAAAAGGATAGGGTTGTATAATAATTTCAATTAAGACTTAAACACTTTCTATATGGTACAGTCATCTTTGTTGGACTTATTTTACAGACAAGAGATTTTTGGATTTGTATTTGATTTTCCAATGGAATTAGAACTTGAAAGCTGATTTTTAGGCTCTCCTTTAAGAATGATCCACCTTCTAAATGCATTTGAAATAAATGCAGAGAAGAGACAGAAGTGGCACTTGGAATGAATTCCCGTACATTGCATGAATAATGATAGTGTGGCTCCATATTTTCATGATGAGATAAATTTAATCGACAAATGGGCTGCCATGGAAATGACTTTCAAACCCACTTCTCATTTATTCAAGGTTATGAGAATGATTTGATTGCAACCATAATTTATTGTTTCAACTCTGATACCATTTCATTTCTTCTTGGTGATTCACACTAAAAATTACATAGTTATAGATTATCATCAAAACATTGTGGTGTGGGCAGAATTTATACTTTACCTAATTAAGTGAAAAACAATTTACTAAGCAGCAAAAATAACTTAAGCTGATTTTAGTAAGCTTTGGGTAAATATGAAATATACCTTTAGAAACATTCCAATTGATTGAGATTCAAAAACTTGGAATTTTAAGGGACTTGTTAAAATTCATATCTATTAATATTACTAATAGTCACTTAACAGATTTACTTCATTGATTTGCATAGCATCCACTTTATTCTCTTGCCACATATGCAATAGAGAATATTAGTAAATCGATGCAAAGTATTTGCCAAGATGAACAAAACCATTCTTTATTCTCTCAGACACATTATTCTAATCCAATGATTTGTTTAGCTTGGGAGGGAGAAAAATAATGCCATATCCAGATAAGCAAAATAAAAGATGAGATTTAAAAGCTATGCTTTATAACAACATTTCAAAGAACATTAGATTTAAATATTGACACTGTCAGGAATATCACAGAAGAGGTTACTTTGGCGATTTTAATGTGCCTGAAAAATCACCCCATTTGTACCCCCTGAGATGGGACATATTTACATATAATGTATGAGCTAATTTGTTTAACAGCAATTTTGCTAGGGATCTGCATGATCTCATTTTGAGGTTTACTCTGAATGTTAGAATTTCTAAATGTGTGGAGAGGTCTAAATTATGGAGCTACTGTGGGAATATCTGTTTCAGCAATATACAATAGAAAAATAACGCTTGTCATATGTGTAATTTTTAATATTCTAGCAACCATAGTATAAAAGAAACTGGTGAAACCTATTTCAATGATATACTTTATTTAACTCAATGTATATAAAAGAATGACATCTTAGCATATAATTTCTATAAATTTATTTCTAGGATAGTTCACCTTCTTTTCTATGTTATGTTTTCTAAATTCACCTTGTATTTATACTTTCAGTTCATCTCAATTTGAACTAGTCATATTTCAAGTGCTCAACAGTAACCTATCACTAGTGGCTTGTGTATTGGACAGCACACCTCCCTCTTGTAAAATGATATGAACTGTGGACTTGCATAGTCTTTATCAATATTATCAGTTTAAAAATCTGTGATTTCCTTACATTTATCCACTCATTCAGTTTATATGAGGCACCTGTGTTTGTTTCCAATGGCTATTGTAAAATGTTACCACAGATTTAATGACTTTGAAACATCACAGATTTATTATATTACAGTTCGGCAGTTAGAAGTCCAAAATGGGTCAGCAGTGCTGTTTTCCTTCTGGAGGCTCAAGGAGAGAGTTCTTCTGGAATTTCTTCCGTTTCTAGAGACCTCCACAGTCCTTGGGTTGTGGCAATATCTCTCTAACAGAGACTTCCATTTTCATGTCTTCTTCGACTTGTCTGTCTTATAAAGACACCCATGATGACATTGGTGGATAATCTAGGATAATTTTCTTGTCTCAAAATCACTAATTCAACCACATCTTCAGAGTCCCTTGTAACATGCAAGAAAGCATATCAACTTGTTTTGGGAATTAAGAAATGCAAATGAGTAGGAGAGGGATCCTACCTGCCACAGAAGGGGAATGAGATCAAATTGAACTGGGGACTGAATTGGAACAAAATATATTCCATGCTTGTATAATTATGTCAGAATGGATTCTACGATCATGTATAACTAAAAAGGACCAATAAAAAAGATTAAGTCTAGACAATTATCCAGGAACTGTGCAAAGTACTTGTACTAACCCAAGGACCTAGTATTTGAGTTCAAATAATGGCAGTAGTATAAATGTGGTCCTTTGCCATAAATGTGTCTAAAATAATAGTAAGATAATCTTTCCATTTAAGAAGTACAATAACCCATTTAAGACCTTTGGTAATTAGCCATGGAGAAGTATGTCCATTCCAAAATGTTGCTCACTCTGTGCAATTCACCCTTACAATTCGCTGTTTGTACCCCCAATCCTATACTTTGTCTACTTCTATCTACTTTGGTTCTTCACTCTCTGACTTTCTCACTTCCCTGTCCATTAGATCTCATCTGATTTTTCAAGTGGGCCCTATTTTCTCCTTCCACAGGACCATTTCATACACTTTCTTTTTGCCTGAAATACTCTTAACATACCTCTTTTATACTGGTTTTAAGAGAACATTTAAATGTAAAAAAAACAACTGAATTCTCCACCTCCTGCCTTGTCCTTTGTTTGTCTTGCTGAGGTCATCAATAGAATGAATTAATTATTTCTAAGTGTGTATGTGTTTGTGTGTGCACAGACATGGCCACAAACCTTTGGTTAAGATCTTAAGGGATACTATCTTCATTCCAAATCCAGGCAGAGATGAAAAACTTCTAGATTATTGTTCTAGGTATGAATACAAACATTGTACAGGTGTCTCTATTTTAGTTCTTCATTTTGTGCAGAGACCAAGGCCCCCACTTCTTTCTGCACAGGGCATCAGAGTAGAATCTCACAGCCAGGAAACTACAGCCTCCTGTGGGTACTGAGCTTCAGCTGGTACTGCTTTGATGTTTAGTTACTTGGCACTTCCTCTCTGAAACTTCTCTTTCTTTCTTGAAAACTTAGCCATAGATGTCATAAGATGCTTGCTGTATTTTATAGTACATATCTAAATTGTAGAGATTCTCTGGTTTTTGTTTCCGTTCTATATTCCTAGAAACAAAAGTTCTTTATACTCATTTATTTTCATTTATGTTCCAAGACTTAATTCTGAAAATTGTATTGTTATCTTCATCCTAGAGGCAAAAAAAAGAAATTATCTATAGTCTAGAGGGAAAAAAAATGAATCCGTGGAAAAATAGCAACAACAAAAAAAAAAAAAAAAAAGGAAAAGAAAAGAACACAAAATAATGTTGTTCATGGGAAGATTTTATGTTTCCTCCTTCTAGGTATACCCGAGAGAGAGCCAATGTCACTGCTACTACTCTGCATTTTGTGTTTTGACTACAGATCTATTTTATGATCAGCTGTCATTCTCAGGCTAGTATTCTACCAGGGGTAGAAAGTGAGGAGGAGAAAATGCTACTATTTTACCTGAGTTAAGATGAAAAGGAAATTAATGCCAGCTTCTAAGATTTAGCCCATAGAGAGCAACCCAGGGAATGTACCAGGAGACTGGCATGTATGAACTTCTTGTATCCTAAGAGCTTGCAATGGACGGGTACATGTTGCACACCGAGGATGCCCAGAGAGCTTCACTGTTTCTTTGCAGTGGATACACGTACTAGTAAGTATGCCATGTAGTACTGAGACCCCTACATCCATTGCTGCAATTATATACGTCTTTTATTTGTGGTATTTAATGGAACACTTTCAGAGGAATATAGTACTCAAAAATCCTTCTTGAAATGCACAAAGTATGACACCCCTGTTGAACAAATTCAATTTGAGAAGGACACCAAGAAACAACAGATCGAATTTCACTGTATATTTGCATGTTAATTTAAATCCAAACATCAAGCCATATGTTCTGAATTCCACACCATTTCCTCTCCCTCCTTCCCCACTTCTCTGTCCTCCTCTCTTATCTCTTTATCTCTCAAGAACAAAATTTTTCAGGAGATAAGAGAGTCAAGTTAACCAGTGCTAAAACTCTGGAGGAGATGAGATGCAATTCATTTAGCCATCAAGGGCTACTTAATCATTCACCTCACTATGTAACTTTCTCTTATCATATGATTTAGAGATCTAAGAGATTTAGAATTTCAGCACAATACATTTTAAGAATTTTATCATTTTGTCTATTTTTTTATGTTGGTAAATACATTAAATAAATTTTAAATCATTTTCTTAAATCCTTAACCTCTATTCTTCTTTAAGTCCTTCTTTATCTTGAAATTTCTACATGTATTGCTTAATCAACGTTTTACAAAGTTCAGCATTTAAAATGGCATGTGTGGTCTGACCTATGAACTGCTTATGCAGGACATGAACTCTGTGACTTTGTGCTGGTGAAATCACCTTCTCTTCACAGGCAGAGCTTTAACTGTGGTGAGGTTCTGGGCTTAGTGATTTACGTCTGATGCAACAGTAATAAGCTACTAACTTCCTGCCATTGTAAAAGAAAACACGAGTCCCCACTCTCTGATGCTCTCCTGTCTTGAAAAGCGCCTCCCTTGCTCATTCCCAGGCAACCTAAAGTTTTCACAATGGCATGTGTATTTAGTAAGCTCATCTTGTCATCAGATTTGGAGAAACTGGCATTAAAAGGACTGGCAGAGCAGAACACACATGGCCTGAATAGATCTAACTAGAGTTTAAGTGAGGGGATATTTAATACAAGGTCTGTTTTTGGGTACAGAAGATGGCTTGCCCAAGTTATTGTTTAAATGGTGCAAACAAATAATTACATATATTTTTGTGAGGCAACAAATGAGATGAAAATTACTTTTTCTTCTTTGCGTGAAATGTCTATAAAATGATAAAAATTCACTTAATCTATTCAGAGGAGTTTTGTTTTTCTTCCCCATTTGAATTGGAAACCAAGACATCTGATCTTGCATTTTAGCTCTGCAATTAAATGGTTGTGTGACCTTGGGTTTGTTATTCCATCTTTTGAGCCTTTAGATTTCTAATCTGTACAAAAGTATTAGATCAGATGGCTTTCAAGTTTCCTCCAACTCTACAATCGTTTCGGGTTGGGGAATAAATTTGTCTTTTGTCAAAGGCTCTCACAAAATAAAATTTTAGCTCTAAGGTATTTTTTTTTTCAGATCAATTAAAAAGAAGCAGTTGGTTTAAAGGCTTAAATACATGCTTTTAAGACAATAATGTGCATCGAATCATCTGTGATTTTATTAAAGTGCTGATTCTGATTCAGCAAACCTGGGTGGGACCTGAGATTCTACATTTCAAACAAGCTCCCAGGAGATGCTGGTACTACAAGTCCAAGCATCACACTTTGATCAGCAGAACTAAACAACTGAGTTACAACTGTTAGAATCACACACAGCTACACTCTCTCAGTCCTGTCTCTCAGACACAGTTATAGCGACTCAATCAACATAGCGTTCTAACAACTAAGTTTAGGTTTTTCCCTTAACTGCCCTCAAATGAAACTCAACTTTCAGAATAATTTCAGCTAACTTTCTCAAAATGTAATTTTCATTCACAATAAAATAGATTTCATTTTATTACTTTAGTGAATTTTAAAATTGATCCATTGTTTTGGTGTCTAGTCAATAGTGTGAGAATCTGCTTCAAGGAGCCTCTTCCTCTTCCCCACAGAAGGACCTCAAGATGCTGGGCTCAGTCTTTAGAAAGTCATCATAATGGTACAGCAGGGAGTAGTTCTGTATGAAAAAGCCCAGTGCAGGTGCTGTGGGATTTGGTTTCAATTTTCATTAATGTTTCTTCTTCCTCAGTCTAATTTATGTCAGGTCCTGAACCTATGAGTCTCATATTAATTTGGACATCTGGTCTCTGCCTCAAAGCCAAAGAACTGGAAGGTGTTTTATTTCCTGCCCCTGCCCCATACACTGACTTCATTCAGAAATAATCAAAGTCAAAATGCAAAGGCAACGCATTGCTAAGTGTGTTAATTAATGCCTTTCTTCAGGAGCAGTTTTTTCATTTTCAGTTACACCTTATTCTCAAAAATAAAATCTTTTCTTTGTATTAACAACTAATGTGAACCAATCTTTATGGCGATCCCCAGGGATTCTAACGGTAGAAGTACTTCCTGCACTCACACTCTTAGCAGCAGGGATCTTGGTCCCAGCAAATGCAGTCACTGACTTCACATGTCAGACTCTCTTCTGATGAAGAACTGAGGTATCATGTCAATTCAGGTTCTAAAATTATTTTCATGTTGTTGTTGTTAGTGTTGTTCTGAGAGTGGGACAGATCCCAGAGGCTGAGAAACTGGGCTCTTTTATTAGAAGGTAGTAGTAAAACTAAAGAATCATCTAGGGAACTTGTCTGAGAGGCAATTCTCAGTTGTCATTTTCTCCCTTGTCAAGGCCCTAATCCCTGGCACTCTGATTATGTCTAAGTTGATTCTCCAAAACTCACATTCAAACAAGCATCCTGTGTGATTCTAATGCAAGTGTGGATATTCCATACTTTCATAATCATTTTATTCATCTAAGCTACCTTTGCTTTTGAATCATTTAATATAAATTCAACATCTTAAACTTTTTTTTTTAAGTAGCAGAGATTCTTTGTTATGTAAACTACTGCTATTTATAGTCAGACACCAGACGTAAATATATTTAATATAAGTCTGTGTTTGGGTTGTAGCTGGACACATACTTATTCTTTCAACAGGTGAGAATAAAGACCCCAATGTGCACTGACTTAATTTACTAATGTCAAAGGATGGAGGGACAAGGAAAGAGGTTTTATGTTTAGTTTTTTTGAAAGCTAAGTCATCACTTGAATCCAAAATAGATTTTGACCCATTGTACTCCAGTGGTTAAAGACCATGCTGCAGACATTATCCAGAAACACATACACATGCACATGCACACACACACACACACACACACACACACACACACTATATGTACTCAGAATAAAAATGTATAGGGATGCATTTTTATGACATATTTTTCAATTAGATTAGAATTAAAGTTACTTAGTAGAATAATACTGAATAATATACTGATCAGATAATTTTTTATGACTTTGTAAGAATTTATGAACTTAGAAAGGTAGACCCAGTACTTTTATAATATCACAAATCATAGAACTCATACTGAAAAACAAGCTGGAACAACAACACAGATTTCATTTTGATGAAAAGTTTGGAACCACTGATTCATTTTGATACTCTTATTTTAGACATTAAGAATGCCAATGAGGGGGCTGGGGAGATAGCTCAGTTGGTAGAGTGCTTGTCTTGTAAGCACAAGGCCCTGAGTTCGATCCCCAGCACCCCCCCCCCAAAAAAAAAATGCCAATGAGAAGGTTGAATTAGATTAGTGACTTCCTAGATTATGGCAGAGCCAAGACCAGTACGAAGTGTCTTGCATTTAAGTCTGGAGGTTTTCAGTTGGTGTCTCTTGTTGTTGAATACTAAATACATCATATTAATTGTATTTCTTAAACATTATGGAAAGGTTCCTAAATGTTTCTGAAAGTGCTTGGAATGAAATAATATGAAACATATGAGTATCATGAATACCACATTTATGACAATGATTCTTCTGTAAGAAAAAGAGTGAGGGGCTGGGGAGATAGCTCAACTGGTAGAGTGCTTGCCTCACAAGCACAAGGCCCTGAGTTCGATCCCTAGTACCGCAAAAAAAAAAAAAAAAAAAAAAAGGTAGTCATGGGAACAAGGTTGTGGCGGCCACCAACTATGTAACAATGTTTCACTTCTTAGCCTGGTTCCTGGTTTTCTATGCACTTTTCAAAAAATACCACAATAGTTGCTAAATGGATGATCAAAAACACATGTTGTTCAGTGAATCTAAAATAAATGTGGATTTTAGTCCATGCAGTTCATGGGGCAAGACTTACTGTGTGATTACTCTTAGGCAAGTCTGCTTTGTCTCCTTTCCCAATATGCATTGATTTATATTCCACAAAGGAAAGACAACTGTATATTGTATGAAAACATCATGTTTTTCCAATTATGTGATAATTTTTTGTCATGTCTTCTTTTATGTCATCACATTGTCATTGGGAATTTGCAATCATTGAAAGTTCGATTTTTATCAACTGAATCTAAATATTCCCTACCTTTCCAAATAGAGCAATTTATCTCAAAACATGAGATGATAAGAGTCTTCTTTTTAAAGAGAAGATAGTTAGAAAAATGAGAAAGAATGGAAAATACAAAAATTATGATAGTTTTTCAAAATATAAATTATATAATATGTAATATATATATACACTTAATATAAATTATGAATGATTTATGAATGATAAAATACAAATTATTCTTTCCATGACACCTTTTTTTTTTGGAGGGGGAGGGGAAGACCAGGGATTGCACTCAGGGGCATTCGACCTTTGAGCTACATCCCCAGCCATATTTTGTATTTTATTTAGGGACAGGGTCTCACTGAGTTGCTTAGTGCCTTGCCCTAGCTGAAGATGGCTTTGAACTCGAGATCCTCCTGCCTCAGCCTCCCGAGCCACTGGGATTGTAGTCATACTCCATCACACCGAGCTTCCATTTCTTTTTTAAAGGCAAAGTTACATGCAACAAGGAGAAAACTCATTGTTTATATTATTTGTAGGAAAAAAAAATCTATCACCTCAAAGGAATCTGTCTTTCTTCTCAGACATTAGATGTGATGCTAAATATTAAAATAGGTGCCAAAAATTATTTTCTTGCTATTTTAAGGATTTTAAGTAAAGATTTTTCATTGTAAATGATTTCCTCAATTATTATTATAAATCATGTAACACAATTTGCTAATAATTGACTTTGATGTCTTAAAGAAAACTTAGAAAGTTATTAAATCAAACCTTCAAACTGATTTTCTAATAGGCATCCATTTCCTGCTTGAATCCCTTTGGAAATGAGAAAACCTGCCATGTTCGCTCCGCTCCTGGTAGTTTAATTCTGAATCTTAAGTACATTAAAAAAAAAAAAAAAAAAAGAATCTGCTCCCCTTTCTCCTGAAGACTTTGAGATTTTAGGATAAACAAAATATTATTAGCTCATTCTGATATTCAGATTCAATTAAATTTTTGACTAAAATCATCTTCCTTGCTCTGGAAGAGGCTACAGTATCTATGTTTCTCTGGGGCAATGCTTAGGACTTGAGAATTACATTTATAACCAGGCCTATCAATTTCAAAAAGGTTTTGCATTACTTTGAGACAAACAATTAAAAGGTAAATAGAGAAGTTAACCTAGTAGCAAGACTGTAAGCAGGACTTACTATGATCACCTCTACACATGTCTGTTTTCCCTCCTTCTCCAATATGCATTTATTTACAGATCCCAAAGAAAGGCAACAGCATAGTGCTTCCTGCTGCTCCATGCTTCTCTGTTTGACCTCTATAGGGTGAGACCTTTACAGATCTTTACGTCTTTCACTCCTGTAATGAGACGATATGTGACTCCCCAGTTGCATATGCAACAAGACCATATGTGTGAAGTGCTCAAGTTCATACATGCAAACACCACCACCAGCAAAATCAACTTTAAGAGCTTCTAGTATATGATGCTGCAAAAACTATTTGAGTGTTTTATAGGATTTCTAAAATTCCACAGTTAAGTTTTTAAAGTATTTGCATGGCTGAATCAAACAGGAAGTATTTGTTGGGAAATGAACATGCTTTGTGTTTTACACACATTGACAATAAATTAATGAGCTGAATACATTTAAACAAACTTTAAACTTTTAAAATATTTTTTTGTTGTCATGGACACAACATCTTTATTTAATTTGTTTATGTGGTGCTGAGGCTTGAACCCAGTGCCTCACATGTGCCAGAAAAGTGTTCTACCACGGATCCACAATCCCAGCAAAAACTGTGATTTTTATGCACACTAAATTTTGAAATGCACAGAATCAAGCTTCATTTATAGGAAGAAGCTCCCCATTAGGAGTCCTTGTTAACATTAGGTTTGGCAACTATAATAAGGGTCTTCTTCTTGCAGAGTTCACAGTTATATGAAAAGCTTTCTCTCAGCAAAGGAAACTATCAGCAATGCAAAGAAAGAGCCTACAGAGTGGGGGAAAATCTTTGCCAATCATACTTCAGATAGAGCACTAATCTCCAGAATCTATAAAGAACTCAAAAAACTCTACACCAAGAATGCAAATAATCCAATCGACAAATGGGCTAAGGAAATGAATAGACACTTCACAGAAGAAGATCTACAAGCAATCAACAAACATATGGAAAAATGTTCAACATCTCTAGTAATAAGAGAAATGCAAATCAAAACCACCCTAAGATTCCATCTCACCTCAATTAGAATGGTGATTATCAAGAATACAAGCAACAACAGGTGTTGATGAGGATGTGGGGAGAAAGGTACACTCATACATTGCTGGTGGGGCTGCAAATTAGTGTAGCCACTCTGGAAAGCAGTGTGGAGACTCCTTAGAAAACTTGGAATGGAACCACCATTTGACCCAGCTATCCCACTCCTTGGCCTATACCCAAAGGACTTAAAATCAGCATACTACAGAGATACAGCCACATCAATGTTCATAGCTGCTCAGTTCACAATAGCCAGATTGTGGAACCAACCTAGATGTCCTTCAATTGATGAATGGATAAAGAAACTGTGGTATATATATACAATGGAATATTACTCAGCCATAAAGAAAGATAAAATTATGGCATTTGCAGGCAAATGGATGAAATTGGAGAATATCATGCTAAGTGAGATAAGCCAATCTCAAAAAAACAAAGGATGAATGATATCTCTAATAAGTGGATGATGACACATAATGGGGGGTGGGAGGGGTTAGTGTTAGGGTTAGAGTTAGGGTTAGGGAGGGGGGCAAGAATGGAGGAAGGAAGGACTGTATAGAGGGAAAAGAGGGGTGGGAGGTGTGGGGCGGAAGGGAAAAAATAACAGAATGAATCAAACAAAATTACCCTATGTAAATTTATGATTACACAAATGGTATGCCTTTACGCCATGTACAAACAGAGAAACAACATGTATCCCATTTGTTTACAATAAAAAAAAAAAAAGAAAGTCTCACAACTTGTGTCACAAGTTGACACAAAGGAAAAACTGATGCTTTCTTTTTATTCTTCCTGATTAATGGAGATTTATGCCACATTTTTAGTTTGGTGTGCCAAAGAAAAACCATAAGGCTTTGATACCAAGATGAAATATGTTATTCACATCAGGTAAGTGTTAAATAGTCTTTGCTGAGAAGCAGTGTTGCCATGTGTATTATCAAGTTATCTCTGCTGGCCTCAAGTCTGGAATCTAGAGAGACATAAGATCCAGTGTTGGAACGAATTCGTGTTCCTATTTCTAATGGGATAGCAGGACTGTGTCAGCTGCCATTGGGGTGAAATTCATATCACAAGTGGAGGCACAGGACCCGGTGAATGAAGTTGGAGGAGGGAAATAAACAGACGAACATTGCAAACAGGGCATGAATAGTCCTTCCTAAGCCAGATATGCCTGTGGGCAGCAGATGACAGTCTGATTTACACCCCGTACAATGTAACACATGGTTCCAACCTTTAACCTGGGTTTCCTGGTTGGAGAATGATGAGGCAGTTAACATCTGTTGAGAACTTACTGTACGCCAGGCACTAAGCTAAGTACTTTACCTGGGTTATTTCATTTGCTTCTCATGAGAATCTGCAATGCCAGTAATGCCATTATTCTTATTTTGTATGTGAAAAACTGAGGTTTAGAGAGCACAAGAAATTTTCGTTTCTAAGTTTATCTTATTCCAAAGCTCATATGCACAACTATCATGATTTATTTTTTGTTAAGGAAATTCTTTATTGGTCCTAAGAATATGACAGCGGGTTCTAGCTTCCCAGCTCTTAACTGCTGTTCTCTGTGGTTCTAATAAAATTTGACAATGCTCCAAATATCTGAACTAAACTTTTTGCTGTCTGAATTTTCTCTTGCAGTTGAAAATGGCACAGATTGGAGAAACTTGCTTATATATTTTGACTGCATTTCATGAAGATGCTGAAAACCCTACAGGAGTGACAGATTTGTTATGATTACTAATTGTTTGTATAGTTATAATGCCAATGTGGTCCAATGTGACCACAAGTTATTGCATCACAGTTTCCACAGAAAGCAACAGTAAGTTTTTTTCTTTCATATTTTATGTTTTAAACTTTAGACTTTTAAACTGTGGTAAAATACTCAGTGTTTTGAATAAAATAGTGAAATTTGGAAACCTTAGCTTTCATGTACAAGGGCAGAATAGAGTTGGAAATAGATATATCTACTGGGCCACCAATAGTCCCATGGTGAGATACTGTGGGAGCCAATCAAAAATGGGATATTGAGCCAGAAGGGTCAGTGTGCATGGAGTATGCAAAAGTTCTTGGTAACAATGGGGAATTTCTGTAGATATAAGTGGGATTTACCAGCACACTTTGAATGAAACAGTGACTGCTCTAAGTTACAGTCATAGAAACATGGAAGAGTCTTTCCAGTAGGAAATATGGCAGCAGAAAATAGGCCAGGACTCAGGGTCACTGCAGAATACTAGTGTCTTTTAAGCAAAGTATAAATGAGGCATCGGAATATTTTAAAGATTTTGATTAAATAAATATGCATTCAAGCCATACATTTTTTTTTATCAGTAGCATGCTAAGTATAAGTCTGGACAAACAGAAAGGCACACACACACACACAACACCGTGTGTGTGTATATATATATGTATATATATATGTGTGTGTGTGTATATATATATATATATACAGCCTCATATTGGTGGCAAGGTAAAATGGATAGGAGGTGATCTAATCTTGTACCTCCATTAGAATTGTTGAGTCTTCTTTCTCTAGAAATGTCATTTAGATCAAGTTGATTAATAGTGCTGTTCAGTTCAACTACATCCTTGCAGATAGGCCTGATGGATCCATCAATTACTGATAGAGGTATGTTGCAATCTCCAACTGTTATACTGGAATTTTCAATTTTTGCTTGCAGTTTTTATTAGTTTTTGTCTTATATATTTTGAGGTCCTACCAGTAGGAGGAGGAATACATACATACATACATACACACACATCCATGTATTAATAATTAAATAATTAATAAAATATTAATAATTTTTAGACACACAATAAAGATTGCTATATCTTCTTGGACAATCAACACCTTTATATTTATGCAAGGCCTCACTTTATTTCTGATAATTTCTATTGCTCTAAGTTATCATTGTCTGAAATAAATATAGCTATTCTAGTTTTCTATTAGTGTTACATGGTTTATGTATTTTATGTCCCTTTACTTTTTACTTACCTGTGTTTATATGTTTAAGGTGGATTCTTGTAGACAATATATAGTTGAGCCTGTTTTTTGACACACCCTGATATTCCCTGTCTTTTAACTGATATATTTAGTCCATTCTCACTTAAAGTCAGTATTGATATATTTGGACTAATATTTATAATGCTTATATCTATTTTCTATTTCTTGTTTTTGTTCTGTTTGAATTTTCCAACTTCTCCCTTTTTTTACCTGCTTTGACTTTAACTGAGCATTTTACTTATTTTTGTTTTCACTCCTCTTTAAGTACATCAGTAGTAACACTTTTAAGAAGTTTTTAGCAGTTTGTTTGCAGTGTACATTTGCACAAATCCAAGTCCACTTGCAAATAATACTGTGATCCTTCAAGGTAACACAGGAAACTTGCAGAGTGCTCCCAATTCTTCTGACCCATGATTTGAAACAAGCTGTCATTTGGAGTGCAATGTTAATATTAAAAAAGTATTTATATACTTTTTACTATATAAATTAGAAAACTGAAAAATAAAAAAAATTATTTATGTTTTCTTTATTCCTTTTCTTGTGCTTTTCCTTTCCTATACAAACACAGGCTTCATGACCTATGTTCTTTCCCATCTTCCAAAAGTTCTTTTACCATTTCTTGCAGTGCTAGTCAACTGTAACAAATTTTTTGAAATTTTGTTTGTCTGAGAAATGCTTTTGTTCTTGGTACTGGGGATTGAACCCAGAGGCACTTAATCAGAGTCACATCCATAGCCCTTTTGATTTTTATTTTGAGAAATTATCTTGCTAAGTTGCTTAAGGCCTTGCTAAGTTCCTAAGACTGACTTCTAAATTGCCATCCTCCTGTCTCAGCCTTCTGAGCTGCTGGTATCACAAGCATGTGCCACCATGCCTAGCCTGAGAAACTTTATATCTCCTTCACTTTTGATAGCGCTCTCTCTCTCTCTCTCTCTCTCTCTCTCTCTCTCTCTCTCTCTCTCTCTCTCTCTCTCCCTCCCTCCCTCCTTCCTTCCTTCCCTCCTTCCTTCCTTCCTTCCTTCCTTCTTTCCTTCCTTCCTTCCTTCCTTCCTTCCTTCCTTCCTTCCTTCCTTCCTTCCTTCCTTCCTTCCTTCCTTTCTTCCTTCCTTCCTGTCAACACTTTTAGTATTCCTCTCTAGTCTCTTCTTGTCTACATAGTTTCAGACAAGAAGTCTACTAGTCTACTGTAAGTTCTAGCCCATTTTCCTTTATGGGTAGGATTATTTTCTTCTATTTTATCTTAAGATTTTTCTCCTCTTTTCCTTTTCTGAAGGCTGAATATGACATGCCTAGGTGTAGATTCTTTGGCACTTATCCTGCTTGATGTTCTCTTGGATTCCTAGACCTTGATTTGATGTTTGTTGTTAATTTTGGAAAATTCTAAGTCATTATTCCTTCACATATTTCTTCTGCTCCATTTTTTTATCTCTTCTTTTGGTATTCCAGTTATGCATGTGTAAGATCTTTTGAAAATTTCCCACAGTTCTTGGATATTCTGTTCTATTAACTTATATTCATTTTTCTCTTTGCATTTCAGTTTACAAAGTTTTTATTAACAAATGTCCAGTCTCACTGATTACTTGGTTGTCCCTATTCCACAGATAGCCCTGCAAAGATGTTCATTTATGTCATAGTGTTTATTTTTGTTATTTGCTTTTAATTTGTTCTTGTCATTTTCATCTCTCTACTTTTTACCCCATTATGGCCCAGTGGCAATACACATTCAGTAAAAACCATTACTAAAGTTCTGAATTTTGATCTTTTCCTGGGCTGGCAACATGTGGTATAATACTTTTCCATGAAGCTGAGCAGCAACTCTGTGCTGCAACTCCTGGTCAGCCAGATCATGGAGGGAGATAACTCACACCCACTGTGTTGCTAGTCTTGGTGCGTGGTACATCAGGAGTATTAGAAGCATTTTTTACTTACAATGATTTCAACTAAGGATGGGCTGTTGTTAGATAACTCTATCACAAGTTGGGGATTATCTGCATAAGTGAGTATAAATGTTCTACAATCTGTCAACTAAATCTCCATCTTTTAGTTGGTCTGTATCTGAGCTGTAACCTTCACAAGAGTGTCTTGAACTTTTTTTTTCTCCTCTTAGATGAAACAGGAAGATAAAAGGGGACTGAAGTTGTTTGAGTTCCCTACCATAAGTAGGTGGGCTCTGATAAAGTCTTTTCCACTGGAAAGCAGATCTTGGCTATGGATAACACTCATGCATAACTCAAAATGATTGCTGTCCCTGTCAGACTTACCAGGAGACTTTCCTTGGTTTATTTGGATAATCTAGTGGGGTTCTTAGAGGTAAAATTTATGAAAGAACGGCAATCCCACTAAGATTGTGGCTTCCAAGAGTTTCTCACTCTCAAGTTATATATATTTAGCTTCCAAATAATTCATCAAAATTACCATTCAACTGTTCTAACCAGCTGGTGGCTGTAGTGGCTGTTGCTTTGGGTAAGCATATCTTGGTGTTGTCTCTCTGAATGTGCTGAGCACCCACATGGTGTGGGACACCCTTTGACTTCACATCTCTGATTTGTCCAAGAAAATACATTTATTTTTACTTTGTGAAAACTAATTGTAAGTGTGGGAGAAGCAACTTGCAAAACCAGAAGTCAAGACTTCCTTCTCAAGTGTAGAAATCACACCCTAACTTTGCATTCCAGTGTGGTGGTAGCTCAGATACATGTGCATGAATGCTGAGTTAAAAAAGGTAATTTCAAAGTACAGTACTATTAGCTATCAGGATGGTCTGTGAATAAATTGCATAAACTCTTTCTAAACTTCAGTTTTCTTATCTATAAATTCATTCATCTTTATCTACATTGGTTGATGCATTAGATAAATCTAAGGAGACTAACTTTTTTTGATTTTAAAAAATCTCTAAAAAGTGTAAAATAATTGTATCAATAATTTATTTATTCAAGTTGAAAGTTTTGTGGAAATTTTAACTTCCAGAAATTTAAATAAGTCATTCTCAGTTGTTGACCTATCAGAGAATACTGGATAATATGGAGTTCTAGGCATCCAATAAGATCATGATATGAATAACATTTTCAAATTGATGATTATAGGAGATATTCCTGTGTACATCTTTCATTTCTTAGATATTTTGAGTATAGGAAAATATATATGTGTATATATACAAGATTCAATATACTCAGGATAAATATATATAGAATAAAATATATTCAAGATATTTTTATCTATACTCGAGTTTTTTTGAGGGTAATTAATTTCTCCCTCTATAACCTTTTACATTTATAATTAATACAACATGTATAGTAAAAAAGTTTTCTCTAGGTATTACATGTCATGTCAAAGTTAATTATGGTAATTTTAACCATGGAATACTTTTAATCACTTAATGTTAATTGCTCTTTTCTATCTATCTACCATCTATTTTTCTGTCTATCAGGAAGGAGATAACTCAGAATTTCTTGACTACTGCTCTATTCTCTTCTTTTTAAATATTCCTTATGGAAACAGCACTGATTCTAAATGCAATAAAGAAACTTGGATGAGACTGAAACTTCTTGGAAGATATGGAATTTAGCCAATGTTATTTAGGACAAATGATTTGCTATCCATTATTATAAAAAAAGAAAACATTGCTGGTTTCTAATTTGAAGGACAGTAGACCTAATAGAGAAATATGTCTGCAGTAGTGGTATATCATTACATATTCTGTTCCAGATGTATATAAAAGTGTTTGGAGATTATTTTGATAAAGAAGACAGATGTGAGATCAGGGAAGCCTCACAAGGGAGAAAAAGTATCTTAAAGTACAATATTAATTTTCCATATTGAGAGAATAATATGGTAACTTCAGGTAACATCAATATAACTTGTATTTGAGTGGTTTAAAATTTAATAATTATAAGTAGTGTAGTGGTAGCTAAGGCTGAAAATATAGGTGGAGACCAAATGATAAGGAGGTTTATATGCTATGTGGATAAAATTCTATCACATCAATACATCATCAAATGTTTAAAAAGGAATATAGAAAAAAAGTGAATATGGTTTAATCCATTTCTTTGGACTAGTTTTCTTTATGAGATTTATTTTTTCTTCTAACCCCATTCTTGCTTATTTCATTTTTAAGAAGTTTGCTTATTAACAGAAGTACAAGTTAATAATAAGAAAAGATTTTACTTTGAGGTGTTTTGGAATAGGAAGGAACTAGAAAAGAGGTTGTAGAATCTGTTACTCCTGAGAAATCTGAGACCAAGAGTTTTTTCTTTTTCTTTTTCTTTTTCTGCTAGAAATGCTTTTAGCAAAGCTGACTAGAGATAGGTTAATGAAGGCTTCTGGTGGGTGACCTTACTGGGTCCTCTAACCAAACATTTCAGTGATTCTGTGATTTTTAGAGAGTTGCAAACAAGCTTTGCGAGTTCATGATAAAATTTGCAAAGCTGCTTATGGTTTGCAAGGATTAGTGGGGCTCTGTGAGCCCATGGATTAGTGGTTATGTTTTAATGTGCCTGCCCTCACAGAAATGACACTGCTCCTTCAGCTTCAATAGGCTATGTACTATCAATTATTTTTCCAGTCCTGTCAATACTGATGTCTTTACACTTTTCAGCCAAGCCCATTGTGGTCAAGGTCATATACACTGTTACTAACTAGCAAATATAGAAAAATATGAATTTAATTGACCTTGTAAGAAATGAACAGGAAGATGTTCATAAAGACATAGAATCTTTGAATGGGAAATTGCCTCAAGGTTACTTAATTAAATCTCCAGTTCAGTTCAGGAATCTGCTCAAGGTCTCATCTGATTACAGTTTTAAGAAGCTGAGACAGCATGGAGATTACTCACAGGGAATTCCTTAGGACAATCTTTGTGCTTGCTCAAATGCAGAGCAATGTTATTTTAAGTCACTCTTTGTAACTGAGTCTTGGATGCTCCAGAAGAGGGAAAATTACAGTGAAGAGAAGACATTCTCAGAGACCTAAGATAGCTACAGGGAAAAATGAATAAAGATGATATATACTCAATTACTCTCAAAGGCACTAATAGTAAAGAGTGCCCTACATCCAGCAGAGCAGTGGGTATTCAAGGAATTATAATTGATTCTAGAATCACTCAACTTTGTCCATAAATGCCTTGTGGGAAGTTCAATAGAAGGAAAGCATTGACACCTTATTTAGGTCTCCATCACCTTAAATATCTGAGGAAGAGAGAAAGGAGACCTGCTACCCACGCGTGTAAGAGATCAATATGTCTGACCAGCAAAAGATGTAATACACACATTCAGGGGGAGCCATATACTCTTTCTTCATATTTTATTACTGACATATGTCAATTTCATGTATACAAAATTATTGGCAGAGAATGAATCAGAATAGCAGACCATTCTTGGAAGGCTATAAAGTGATAGGCTGTTGATTTCCAAAGAGACAAGGTTTAGTGATTAGTCATGATAGAAGTGTTCTTGGTGATATCAATTTCTCCCAATCCTTGTTGAAAATGGGTCATGAACTTCCCTCAAGAAATTATAATGATACATCTACCTTATTGATAGTGATGCTCTGTTGCTCCAGTTCTTCCTTGTTCATTTTTGCCTTTAATCTGAAGAGACAATGGGCAGGTGCCAAAGATCCAAGTTCTATTTGTATTTCTTTGATATCAATCCAATGAAATTATAGTATATAACTGAAATTACAAATATTATGCTACTGTGATATGCAGCTTTATCTTCCACTGCTAAATGATTACAAATCATATTTCTACACGTTTAAAGATTGTTAAACACTCACAGCACCCTGTGTTCTCCAGCCTTTACCATTCAGAATGGGTCTCTCAGTTCATTTATAAATATATCTGCCAAGATTTCACTTTCTGGATTTTGGGACAATCTTGGTTTTCTTTTTGATGCAAAGGAGTGCTTAATGATACAAACATAATATTTACTCACATTTTTGGCAATTCACATTTTAAACATTTGTCTAGTTTACTTATTTTTTTTAGGATCAGGACCATTTTCATCCATTGGACTTCTACAGTTTTTCCTTGTGTTCCATTTGGATGATAGAAATGAATTCTGTGTCCTCTGTTAGGACATAAAATGATCAGAATATCATCAGCAGAATTTTCATAGAAAATGGTAGTTTCAGTAGTGAATGAAAGTGAACACAAAATTTGGTAACAGAATATTACTGTGCTATACTTAGTAACAACCATTACTGCCAACAATTAATAAATGCCAAACAAGACAAAAAGAACAAAAATAGCTAACCCTATATAAGAGACATTGAACCTTGGAGGGAAAAATCAGAAGTGGAGATGGAATTCAGAGTTTTCCCTGTATTTCCTTCCTTTCCTTCCTGCTTTATCTTGGGAATTCTGTGACTACAAGAAAAATCTCCAAATTTGTATCTGTAAAGCTTGAATTCAATGGATATTGTAAAGAAATTAACAAAAATGGGAGTTGGGAAAGTATGGAACTTAGTTTTGGATATATTTTGAGATGCTTATAACTTTTTTGGGGGGAAAGTGGTACCAGGGATTGAACTCAGGGACACTTGACCACTGAGCCACATCCCCAGCCCTATTTTGTATTTTATTAAGAGACAGGGTACCACTGAGTTTCTTAGTACCTTGCTTTTGCTGAGGTTGGCTTTGAACTCATGATCTTCCTGCATCAGTCTCCCCAGCTGCTGGGATTATAGTCATGCTCCACCTTGCCAGGTGAGATGCTTATAAACTTTTCATCAAGTAATTTACCTTCTATTTTTCAAGTGAAAAATTTGCACCAAAGCTTAAGGCATTTTTATGGAGGAGTTTACCTGATAAGGTTCCTTTTTCCCCTAAATAACCTTTACTATGACATTCTCTGGGTATGAATTATTTTGACCTCCACTGAACACACTTCAACTTACAGAACAGTGTTTGGGGGATCCGGATGGAAGGATTTGTCAAGGTAACTGCAGATAGGGGAAGCTCTACTGCCAGAAGATCTTTCATTAATTTTCAGACAGATTCATGGTTGGTGAATCAACAGCAGAGAATTCAGAACCTCTTGGCTTGGAATATGAGAGGTTGCAATTGGTTCAGTGACCAGAGTCTGCTATGTCTGCCAAGGAGCTGTATAGTTCAATCTTTAGAGTTTTTTGTCCTTATATGAATTTCATGCAGATATTATGTAAATTTAGTTGAGCTAAAGGAATTTTTAACAGAAATTGTAACCTTATCTTTTCTCATCAATACTACTAAAATGCACTGTGTCATATCACTGGAATGTTATTTGGTCTAAAAGTTATTTTGGGTTTTCACTTGTATGACTGCTTTCTTCACTAAATCATTTATCTTACTTATGATTGACAGTTGTCTCAGCAGAATTGTTTGATTTAAAACCAGAAACATACTAAAGCTAACTTAGATCAACAAATAGTCTATTAGGATAAGGTGTGCAGCTTTTTAAGAATCAAAGGAAAAAACGAGAAATCAACATTGGGAAAAAACAAACAAACCAAACAACAGCAACCAGAATAGTCTTTGGAATGGCCAATTGGTCCAGTTTTCATCAGTTAAATCTCTCCCAGACTGGAGGGGGTGTTTTTGCTGATGTTGGCACCAAGATCACATGCAATGTGGTTCAGATAATTCCCTAAATGAAAACTGAGGTTCTTTTGTTAAAAGAAAGAGGGATAAATGCTCGTAGTAAAGAATCAACAACAGATGTCCACTACTTAAACCTGCAATTCTCAAATTAACCACTGTGAGGAAGGTCTTGCACTAATCTCATTAGCTGAATGTTAATTCATCATTCAAGAAATATGTGGATGCCTGTATTTGCCAGTTCCTGAACTGTGCAAAAACAAGATATGGTCCCTGCAGTCACTGGGTGTATTTATTTCTCATAGCAACACAGTCTCTTTCATTTTCCTCTCAGAGTTCTTGAGGTATAACTGACCAACAAAGATTGTATATATTTAGGAGATACAACTAGATATTTTGACACATGTATATTGTGAAACAATCTCCCTAAACAAACATATTACTATCTCACACAGTTATTTTAGTTAATTTATTTGTCTTCCTTTCTTTTTTATGCATTAGGTCTTATTCATCTGCATAACTGAAACTTACTGTATAGTCTTGTAACAATATCTCTCCATATCCCATTTCTTACATTCCCTGGAAAACACGAGTTTATTCTCTATTTATAAGTTTGACTATTTTGGAGTCTACATATAAATGAGATGAAGAAGTACTTGACCTTTTACAGGGTTGTGTGTGTGTTTTTCTGTTTGTGACATTTCCTTTATCCATTCATTCATTAATGAACATTTAGTTTGTTTTCACATATTGGCTATTTTAAATAATGCAATGAAAATAGGAATGTGATTATCTCTTCAAGGTGGTGATTTCATTTCCTTTGGATATATATCCAGGAATAGAACTACTGGGTTATAGTTGTTGTTTTAAATTTTTTTGAGAAGACTTCATATAGTTTTTCACAAAAGCTATACCAATTTATATTCCCACCAACAATGTATGAGTTCTCTTCCATTCACATCCTTACCATTGTCTTTTGTATTTTCCAATTTTAATTTTTAATTGCTTAAATTTGAATTTTAATTCAAATTTAATTTTTAAATTTTTTAAAAAGTTATCAGCACATAACAATACATATTTATAGGATACCATGTAATGTTTCAATGCATGTATACATTGGGTAATGCTGACATCTGGAAAAACCTATCTATCTCCTAAAAAGTTTATCATTTCTCTGTGGTGAAACATTCAGAATTCTTTCTTCTTGTTTTCTTGAAATATACAGTATATTGTAATTATAGTCACCTTACTGTGCACAGCAGAACAAATTTCTCCTAGTTAACGTAACTTAGTACCAACTGACCAACTTTTCTCATCCTTCTGTCTCCAGCCTGTGGTAACCTCATTCTACTCTAAACTTTTATGAAATCACCCTTTTTTAATATTCCGTAGTATCTTTCATCTTTTTGATAATGGCCATTCTAACAGGTGTGAGGTTAACTTTCACTGTGGCTCTGATTTGCATTTCCTTGATGATTAATGATGTTGCGTACCTTTTCATATACCTATTGGCCACCTGTATGTCTTCTTTAAAGAAATATCTATTCAGTTCCTTTGCCCATTTGAAAAATAAGGTTATTTCTTGTTATTTAAATTTTTTTTCACTTATATTTTTGTTATTGAGTTATATGAATTCCTTAAATATTTAGATATTAATCTTTTATCTATACTTGCAAATATTTCCCACTTCTGCAGGTTGCCATTACAATGTGTTGATTGTTTCTTTCCCTTTTTTTTTTTTTTTTTGTACAGAAGCAAGTTTGATGCAATGCCCTTGTCCATTTTTGCTTTCATCACTTATGCTTTTGGTGTCATATCCAAAAAATGATTGCCCAAACCAATGTCAAGGAGCTTTTCCTCATGTTTTCTTATAATGGTTTTGTAGCTTCAGGTCTTATATTTATGTCTTTAAGACATTTGAATTGATTTTTAATATGATATGATATGTGAGCCCAACTCATAAAATAGTAGCAAATCAACTTTAATATCATGTTAAAAAGTTCATACATCATGACCAAGTTGAAATTATTCCTGGGACTCAGGGATACTACAACATAGGCAAATCAATCAATGTGATACACCATATTAACAGAGTGAAAGAAAAAAGCACATATAATTTTCTCCTTAGATGCAAAGAAAGCATTTGTCGAAATTTAATATCTATTTGTAATTAAAAGAAACTCTCAAAAAATAGGCAGAGAAGAAACTTACATTAAAATAAATAAAGAAACAGATGCAAGTCTGGGTTGGGGATGTAGCCCAGTGGTAGTGGTAGTGCTTGCTTGTTATGCCTGAGGCCTTGAGTTTGATCCCCAGTACTAAGGGAAAAGAGAAGGAAAAAAAAAGGAACAGAAGAAGAAGAAGAAGAAGAAGAAGAAGAAGAAGAAGAGGAGGAAGAAGAAGAAAGACAAGAAAAAAAGTCAGCAGCTAACATCTTAACCCTGGTAGGATGATCCACATTGATCCCACCTCCTCCACTTACTAGATGAGAAACGGAAGGTAAAGTTACTTATACCTTAATTGATTTATCTATACCCATGTTGTACAGTTAAGTAAATGTAGGAAGGAATATTTAAGCATGTTAATCACTAAACCCCTCTACAAATAAATATTAATATTTTTATTGTTATTTTTTTTACACATTTTCCCTAGTCACAAGCATATGAAAGTAGGTACTAAGTCTCTGGTTGGCTCTCCAACCTCCTCTCTACTCTCTACCCCAAGTCAAGTTTATTCTTCAGACAATTAGCAAATTAATTTTTTTAACTATTTAAGATTGATTGGTAGGGAGAATTAAAAGATATATTTTGTAGGAAATGGAGAAAGTAGGCAATACATTTCATACTTGTGACTAGTACTGATCATGGAAGGTGATGATCAGGTTTACCTGTCTCAGTTGAAACTAGGTACCAGGAAGGAACACAAACAAGTAATTTGTATTATTTATTTTATGAATTTTTGTTTCCTGTGGTGCTGATGTTTGAACCCAGAACCTTGTACATGCTAGGCTACAAACAATTATTAGCATGCATTTCATCAACATTTTAAAAAAAATTTATGTGAATTAATTTTTTTAATAGTGACCAAAAATATCTGTGATAGAGAAACATATGAAACAGGCCAGATCTTCTGGTACATTTACTGCCTCATTTTCATGATAAATGTGTGCCTATTGCCTATGAAGTTTAAATTTCATTTCTTAACATTGCTTGGCCTTTTAGTTTTTCATATGGAAAGGATGGGATTATCTGATCCTTTTTGCATTTAAAATTCTTCATTTGAAAAACCTCGATTGATCTGTTTTTCTTGTTTGGAAGATTATTGAGAAGTGCATTTGTCATCTTTCCTATTTCTATTTCCCATTTCCTTGCAAGTCACACTCGTTTTTAAAAGTGGCAGGCAAGGATCTATTAGGCTACATTTCCACCTTTGTAAAAATCAAACATTTGTTCCCTGAATAATGTTGATCATTTTAAAAATTGATTGCTTACTGTAGCATCTAGGAAAGAAAAATAGAATGGATAAATAGAACATATTTATAAAACAGTATTTTTGTACACCCGTAAATGAATATTGTAAATATAATTACTCATCAGTCTAAAATGTTGTATTATGAAAGAAATATCCAGCAACCTGTTCTCCCAGCTTCCTTTCAACAACAGAGACAGAGTAAGAAATTATGGACTCCACAGTAAGATCTACCAAGAAACCAAACCAAACCTAAGCAGAACAAACCAAAACTAAAACCAACTACAACAAAAAACTCCATAACTTTGCTTAATATCAATTTTTACCCAAAATGCAAATACTGATTGGTTGCTTACATAATCTTTTTCTTTATAGGAATATAATTAAAATAATGAGTAAATCTTCCAATTCCATTGCAAAGTGCAAGAGAAAAATCTTCAAAAAATTGTGAAGTTTTTTGTTTTGTTTTGTTTGTATTTGACAATTTATAAACTTGAGAATTTATTTTATGGACAGTCTATATGCAAAAAAAACTAAAATAAATCATTACTTTTGAGTAGAGAAAAGACTTATGGAGAAGCAGGGTCTGAAATAATTGAAAAATGTGGAGCTATGGGATAGGAGAACAAAATGATCATATCTATGCCTTATGTGCATTCTTGTATTAAGTTTAGTACTGTACCTTCATGGTTACATCAGACTTAGGTTAAAATGTATTTGTAAATCATAATAGCAGCAATTATACGTGCTTTTTTTTTTTTTTATTAAAGTCTCTCATTGAAATCTTAAAAGACTCTCCTGAGAAACTTCTCCTGAGAAACTTCTCCTGAGAAACTTCTCTTTGAGAAACTTAGCCTTAATGAGGACTAAATGTTTTCATAAATTAATGGAATCCGAGGTTAGGAATCACAAACCACTGCATTGATGGAAACTCAATCATTCTAAATATACTTCTGTTCCCTAAATGAGGAGGAATGCATTCCTAGGATCTAGAGTACGTAAATCAGCAAGTTAAAAGTGTGAAGGATAAAACCTGGTGCTGTGGTGCATGCCTGTCATGCTCACTACCCACAGGGCTGAGGAAGGAGGATTGCAAGTTCAAGGCCCACCTGGACAACTTGTCTTAAAACTAAGAAAAAAAAAAAAAAAGAAAGAAAGAAAGAAAGAAAAGATAAAGGACTGGGAACATAGCTCATTGGTTCAATCCTTAGTACTAAACAAAACAAAACAAGAACAACTAATGTCATAGTCAGGAAAAAAACTTAAGTTCTTCAAGTCATTTTAATTTTTCTCTAATTGAAACTTATTTTCCCATTTTAGGCTGTTTTCTCAACTAAAATCACATATTTAAGTTTGCCAGTAAAACATTCTTTCTTTCTTTTTTTCTCTTTGTTTTTGTGGTCCTGGGGATGGAACCGAAAGCCATGGTATGCTGGACAGGTGTTCTACCACTGAGCTACATCCCCAGTTCTTAAAATATCCTTTCTTTAAATATAAGGAATCGTTTCTATGTTACATATGTGGAAACTTTTCTATTTTATTTCTTGATACTTTGGAATGTTGACAAGCAAAAGTATATCCATAGGAGAACCAATAGGGTAAAGGATCAGTTGATTACCAAGTATTGAGAATGCAAAATGTTAGAGAGAATGTTCAGGTGGAAGAAAAGGGGAGTGAATTTCATGCTATCTATGAAGACTGGGCTGACCTTAGAAAGAAGGGGAGTGCTTATGCTGGGTTGTATCACAAGATAAAACTACTCTAGGTATGTGCAGTTCACAGAATAATTTATTTTACTTCAATATAAACCAGAAACTGAAACAAATTAAATTGTTATTGTGCCTCCTACACATTTACTATTGATTCATTAACTAACATTTATTTGTGGATAGGTATGAAAATAAAAATGGGTGCTATTCTCATGAATTTTCTGCTCTGTCTTGAGGAAAGGCCCAGTATCATATGTGCAGTAGAATATGACTAGGACCATAATAGAGCTGATTACCAAGAGGTCCTTTGGCATGCTGTGGGCAAAGAATGCCTCAAAGTCACGCATGAAATCTGACTCATATAATCTGTCCCCCTTTCAAGACCTTTAATGGAGATGTTCTATATTTGAATGAAAAAATTAGATCTATCTATCAAAGAAGAGTCTTCCTTGTTGTACATGTGTACTCTTTCCCAAAGAGTATTCGAAAAGCAAGTTACAGCCTAGTCTGAGATGCTATTGAAGGTATTTAAATATTAGGAAGACATTTGAAATAGATTGAAACTACCAAGAACTCTCACAGCTTTATGTTTTGAGGGTCCATGCTTAAAATAGAAAAGTGGAAATTCATTATCCCCCTTCTTGCCATATACTATGGTTTGGATATGGTGTGTGCCTTAAAGTTTCATATGCTGGAAGCTTGGTCCACATTGTAACAGTATGAAGTGATAGTGGAACGTGTCAGAGCCTAGTGGGAGGTAATTAAGTCATGGATGCACCCTTAAGAAGGACTAATATCCGTCTCCCTGAGTTGTTTGGGGCTTGTAGGACTAGATTAATTACTGAATGAGCTGCTTATTACAAAGCAAGTCCACCTCACGTGTTTGGCTTCTTCTACATGGGCTCCTTGTCACTCTCATGTGTGCACCTGACTTGTGATACCATCTTCCATGTTATATTACAACACAAGGCCCTTTTATGTCCACCTGAGCTGAGACTTTCCAGTCTCCAAACTATTATCTAAAATAGACCTCTTTTCCTTACAAAGTACTCAGCTTCATGCATTTTGTTTTAGCAATAATAAGAGAAGTAAGATCCCATCCCAGCATTAATAAATATAGTTTTCTCTGGAAAGTTTAGAAGACAAACTATTTTTAGGAGTTCTCCATGCTATCAAATCATGGTAACAATTTAAATGTCAAGTAGATTTAGAAAAGAATTGAATATTGATGACATCCAATTATCATGTTTCATTATTAAAAATTTGAAAGAATTCTCCACATAATGTAATATCTATCTGAAAACACAATTGACAACAAAAATGGCCAAATATTCCCCTAACATTGATGACATTTGTGAAAACTGCTTTGTGAAATATGTTCTTCTTAAAATTCAGAATCCCAAACAGGGAAAAGTTAGAATAATGAGGCCATTAAAATGACTTATGCTGACAATGATCAATTAAGATATATTATAGCAATACAGGCCTTCTGGAGCCTGCTTCTGAAAAGTACGCTTATAGGACACAGGTCTTAATCTTAAAGAAATGCTTCGTCTATGTTTATGGATGTTAACGTGTAGGTTTAGTTGAGACACTCAAATTCCTCAACAAGAAAAAAAGGGAAGGAGAGAAAGGGAGACGAACCAGTTAGTGAGGAGGGAGAAAGGGGGTGGGGAGATGAAATCTTGAAACTGCAACTGCTGCACTTTGTAGGATATTTCATTTATTTGAACTCAAAATGCAATCTTATGACAGATGTCTTAAAATGGAAATATTTGATCAAGATTTGAGTTTGGGAAGTGATATGATTTTAAGAGTTTTGATCAAAGTGGTCCTAGAAGGAAAATAATTTGGCAAGAAAATATTTGATATGACTTTTCCAGTTTATATAGCATTTTAGTAACAAAGGTAATCTCTCCTATTAATCCTAAAAACAATACTGCAGAGTCTTGAAAAATGCATATTTAGAGGTGAGAAAATGTGAAAGAGAAGTGAAATAATCAGTCTAAAGATGGATTATTATAAAAAACAAAAAATGAAATATGAATAATTGATTATTTAAAAAGATGCATTATTAGAAATTGTGAGACAAGGAACTGAAGTCTAGATTTTCTGACTCCAACTATATTGCTCTTTGTTACCTTACACTGATGACTTTGCCTTGAATATTATATGTAAAGTCAGCAAATAGTTACAGAGATGACTTTATCTGGCAGCATGTCTGACACCACAACTGCATTCAGATGCCATGAGGAGATAGTGTATTACAGACAAAATTTTCCCCTTCTGAGGATCATGTGAACTAATGAAAGAAAGTAGAAACATTGTAATAGCCTATGAGGAAGATAATAAAAGAAATATTAAACCTTAATTTTCTTTTTTAATTAATCGACTTTTCCCTTTTCCTGGTTTTTAATTTTTGCATTTACATGGTCGAGATCATGTCACAGTTACATTCATCTCTTTATTTGTTCACATAATATTGTCATAATCATTTCCCATGTCCTTAGAATTCTTTGCAAGTAGTATTTTTATACTTGTATAATATTCCATTTAATGGACAAATAGCATCATTTCAGCACTTTCCTAATGTCAGACATTTACCTGTTCTCAATTTTTTACTCATTTAGATATCGCCATGATAGCAATGTCATTGTTCTTGTTTTGAAGGCAGAATATTATTACCTATTTTGTATTGTTATACAATTATACTTTATGCAACATAATATTTGATGAATTCAAAATATGTGATTTATATAGAAATGACTAGAGTGAATAGAACCTATTGAGCTTCTCTAATTTATAAACCATAGATGGATGCATAGGTATTTTAATGCAGGAAAAAGGGAAGAAAGGAATGAAGGAAGGAAAAGGTTTAAGTAAGGAGGCATAATGAAGGCATTTCAAAACACTGTATAAATCAGAGGGAAGATATTTTCTTGGAGAATGAGAAGAATTGTAAATTCAGAGTAAGAACTGAGGAACAGGTTAAATTTTATTGGTGCATATTGAATATTTAGAGGCATTTCCAGGAAGTATTGGAAGTCCTCTTTAGAAATTTGATTAGTGAGGAGATTTTGGAAACTTGATGTATTAAGGTTCCAGACAGGAAGATGCTACATCAGTAATTTGACAGAGAAGATTTAATATAAAATTTTTTAATTAGATAAAAAGTTGCCAACTATCAGGAGGGTAAAAGAATATTTCCAATGCGGATTGGAGTGGGAAACTGCAGGAAGCTGCTGCCATTTCTACAGCTGAGGAACCAAAAGAAAGCAGGGAGTGGGGGGGCCCAGGTCTGCAACTCATAATGCCCAGGGCAGCCTTAGCTCCTCTGCTGCTGGGGTCTCGGAGCCCAGAAGAAGGACAAAGACCGGAAAGCCTGGGATACCGGTGCTACAAAAACTACTGGTGCCAAAGCTTTGTTCAGACTCTCTTCAGGCAGGACGAGAGACGGAAATGACTCAGAAAAACCAAAAAGCCAGGAGGAGCAAATCAGGTCTTTCTCTTCTAATCCCATGGGCTCTCTCCAGCGCCCTCTGTTGACGGAATCCAATGGGGAAAAGCTGCCAAAGCAGAAGCCTGGGGCCGCAGCCCCAGCCTCCCGAAGTAGTGAAAAGGGCCAAATTGAAGTCGAGAAATAAACTACTACCTGTCATGGCCCATATGTTCCGACATGAATTAAAGAGATGCAGGCAATAGGCTCACTTGGGTCGGACCTCTTGAAACCAAGACTTCATCCCTTCTTCTTGAATGTTGGAAATGGAAAAGGTCAATACTAACAAAACTTCAAGTACCTTCTTTTTTTGTTTTGTTTTGTTTTTTTCTCCCACATTTTTAAAGAAAACTATACAAATAACTAAAGACACTTAGGTCAGGGTTCCTATTCTCTCATTAGAGTACCTGTTACATCTTTAAGTAAATTGTTTACTTCTCTTAGATTCAGTTTACTTCCTAAATGAAGCTATGTCCTTTTTTGTCTTGTCAAGTTTTCATGAGAATCCGCATGAACTAATGTCATGAGGGCACATTTCATGTCACCAGATCACTGGTTTCCTTTCCAAATCCAGATAGTTCCTGAGTGTGACAGGGTGGACTCCCGTAAGTCCTCTTCAATATTTTTTTGTTAGCTTTTGTTATAGTAAACTTAGTTCACTAAGTAGTAAATAAAACTTTTCTGATGGCGTTTAATCACTTAACTTTAATTTCCTTTCTCTAAAATGTGGATTGTAAACATTGATGGATTTTATGGATTAGCTTTATGTAGTATTTCTTGAAATGTGTCAGTCTCTCACTTCCCTATTTTTGTGAAACTTCTGTCTATGCTGCCCCCATTGTGGTCACCTAT
Organism: Sciurus carolinensis; assembly: GCF_902686445.1. NCBI lineage: Eukaryota > Metazoa > Chordata > Mammalia > Rodentia > Sciuridae > Sciurus > Sciurus carolinensis. The sequence goes on along the minus strand of NC_062221.1, from coordinate 61,741,524 downwards.
TATTTCAACAGCAACTTATCACCTCTTCACCTCAACCTACATCTACTAAATTCGTTTTCCACAACATTTTTTGAAAATTGAAAATAGGCACAGCTTCCTATGATCTCCTCCTTCAACAGAAGAATGTATTCTGAATGAGCATACCATGCATGCACCTTTGCTTAGGGATCCCTTAATTCCATAGCATATTCATTGATTCACTTTTTAAATATTCTTCTTATGAGATTGTAATCCTTTTGAGGTTGGAGGTCATTTTTGTACCTATTCCTCTAATAGTGTCTTGTGGGTTATACCATATAATAAAACCTGTTGCATAATATATTTCAGTAAGATTTGGCAGAACTTAGTGTTTATTTTTATAACAATGTGTGAAGAATACAAAGAGACCAAAGATGACTCAAGGTTATGAGTCTAGGAATGGTGAGGAGTTTTATGTAATATAGAAATTTGGAATGGATAATGCATTAGATGAAGGTTATGAACTCTATAAACAGGCTCAGATTTAGTTGGGGCAAGAATGCTTAACCAAAGACATTTACTCAATTAAGAATAAGCTTACAGACATTTGACAAAAGGAAAATAAGCAACTTTTTAATTATAAATTTGTATTATAGAGGTCACAATTGAAAACAAGTAATAAGTTTGTTTTTGGAGAGATAAGGAATAGAAAGCCCTAGAAGGTGCCATTCACCTAATGGAATTTATTGAACACAGACTATGTGCAAGGATTCATTGGTGGACACACTACATAAGCATAGTATTTTTTTGGTTTAAGTTTGTAGTGGTCTTTGGGCAAGGTTATAATTCTGGCATTATTTGTGACAGTTAACATCAGGCACTCTTGCATGAAAATTTTTCCTTCATGAACTCTTCACTTTATTTACTTATTTTTTGTTGAAGTTAACATGAACAATCCATTTTGATTCTGAGAGTTTTCACATTTGTCTACCATTTGAATGTAAGTTTTATGAGGACAAAGACTTAATTGACTTTGGTAAGTCTATGTCTCTAGGACCTAGGACAATGTCTGGCACACAAAAGGTATTCAATAATTAGTATTGAATTACTATGCTGTATGAAAGATTGGACTTTTGTTCAAATTCTCTATTAGAATAATATTATTCTTATTATTTGATTTTGCAAAATGAACAAGTTTTTTTTTGTAGGGAACAGGTCCCAGTATCCCAGTATTTGGTAGATATTTGCAGCTAAGCATAGGCTCCAAACACCTAAGGTGGTGTTTGGGAAAGACACAATTTATCACAAGGATTCAGACACGTGCAAACAAGTTCAGAGTTCAGTAGTGTGCATTGTGTTCTCTAGGATATAGGGGCTCTTTTATTAGAGTTGGGACATATGAGCCAGTAGTCAAGATGACTTGATTGTGAGTCCCTTTAATACTAATCTAAAATTACTCACATTGCCTTAAACTATGGATAGTAAATCAAGCCTAGAGAGAACCAACAATGAAGTGGAGGGTGAAGTGGCTCCACATGAGGGAAAGGCAAGAGGAACCATGAAATCCCCTTGGGGATCTCTATGGCTATGGCAACAGAAATCCAAACCAAGACATACTGGTCTTGGTGGTCCCAGGACATGCCACATGTTTCAGTCAAATTATCAGTGGAGAAACTCTAAACATAATGCAATGGTTCTATGTATGATGGAGAACAAGAAAAATACTTGTTTAAAAAATTTCTAGGGATTATTTCCTTCTGGTGTTTAGCATCCATGCAAAGTTCAACTAGTACTTTTGAGCAGCAAGAGAATCAAAAGGAAAAGCCTAGAGAGCCTCTCGGAGTGAGTGATGTTTCCTTAATTAAAATAACATTACATCTCAGTAAGTTCTTAACAGAGAAATGATGATGTGAGGCCCCAAATTATTGATGTTTGAATATAAATACCAAAAATGGTATGACATATATTCAAATGCTTCATGCCATGTCATTAACAAAGCTGAATTGGTCTTGAGTATGTCATCAGAAATGTCTTTAATGTCAGAAAAGTTATGAGGAACCTGCTTTCTGTTGATTGTGAACTTGTTTGTCCCATACCCCGTGCCTCCTTCTAGAATGAAGTTCCTCTTTTTTTTTTTTTTTTTTTTAAGCCTGGACAAAATTCTCTCTCGTGCTTTTCAGTCTTGAACCTTGCTCTTTAGACTTCTCTATGCTTCTCTCAGCATCACAAAGGGTCCAGCATGTGAACCAAGGTGTAGATTCTGATCAGGCAGGTTCTTCAACTGAAGAATTCTACTTTTATTACTTTTACATCTTGTAGATTGCAGTACATTTTCTTGTGAACAAAGTGTTTTGTGTATGAATGCAAAGCATTTTGGGGACAAAGAGGATATAATGGGACAGGTTACAGGCTAATGAATTCCAAGATAAAAATTGTGTGTGGTTTTTTTTTTTTTTTTTTTTTTTTTTTTTTACTAATTATACATCTATCTTTTGTTGATTTTTTGTTATTCCAAAGATCTTGAGTGACATTTAAATGTATTTAGCTCTATTACTTTATTCATATTAAATAGGGGTTGTTGTATCACTCAATTAACAATGCAGGAGACCAGGGTAAGAATTCGTGTTCTGAGAAAAACATATTAATAAATAACTTCCATGAAAGGAGCAGCTTTCTGAGGAAAGGAATATTGATGTATCTGGGCATGCTACTTAAGTGAGATAATTAATATATTTCTGGAATTAGCTATGCATGGAGACACTGATGTCTGTCAGCAAAATAGAACCAAAGTCACTCCCAGGAATAAATTAAATGTGTTTAAAAATATTATGGAGACTAATTAATTTAGTGGAAAAGCTTGCATCTTCATAAGGACATAATACATTTAATTATGACAATCAGAAAGTGGGAAAATGTTAATGGGGTGAAGGAAATTCAGAATCCAGAATAATCACAACTTGAGCCCAAATAAGATAAAGCTATTGAGAAAGTTATGTTTTAACAATTATTTGATGTAACACCTTTTAAAAATGGAGTTTAACTTGGCATTATTATTAATCTTAGGAACTGTGACTTTGAAAGACTAGGGATTATAGTATGAGAATCATAATTGGGGATTCATAGAGCAATGACTGTTGTACAGGGGCCTCTGACTTAAGACAGAAATGGAAAAACTAGAGTTAGAATCCAAAGGATGGAGTTTGAGGTAGGCTTTACCAAACAGTACTGATGAAAGACAACTCCCAATTTCTTGCTCAGTTTCATTGCTGCTGTATTTTCAAGAAGTTTAATGAATGATCTCCAAAGTTCTTCCCAGCTGTAGAATTATATCAATAAAAGCAAAATAGAAAGCTTGGATTCAGTATTTGTATCCCAAAGAATGTGTTTATGATAAAAATCTCGTTAGGAAAAACAGAAATTTGGTTTTATAGCAGCCTCTGTGCAAGGGCAAAACTATTTGAAAGTCAGAAGATAATAAAGGGCTAAAGAATATATTAAAGATCATCCTTGTCCATGTGCCTGCCATGACCATTGCACACCCTTGATGGAACATCTAAAAAAAGCAAACTTCTCAGAGGGTTGGGCTTATTCTCAGGAACTCAGAGACGTTTGCTTTTGTCAAGGATATCCCTCCCTCCCTTCTGGAATCTGGTCAGTCCTTGCAGGGATAAAGTGTCCTTGAGGGGATTACTAGGTCATGCAGGTTGTGAGACCGGAACTTTCCTTATTTTAACTTGTATTTAAGGAGCCTAAATGAGAATAAAACTTTGGAGTCTCAGCTGTGGAGAGGACACTCTGCCTGGAACTTACTAGTCAGAACTCCGAAAAGCTGCCTGGAAACTCCCCAGCTACATGACTTCTGGTGTTGCTGTTTCCCTTGATATGGTGATGTATTCTTCTCTTTCTCTCTTGCCTATCACTTTTGCTTTCGATTCCATATTATTACTAAAAATAAATGGTATCGTATAAAAAGAGTATCTTTATTGTCTATCAGATCTGACTTGCGAAATTCAGCAGCTGCAAACATATGTAATACTTTAAAATTACAGATAAGTAGATGGAATGATTATCAAGGTTATTAACAAAGACTGAAAAGAATGGAAGGAAACACATGAGGTAACTGATACTATTTCTCTTAAATGATCTTTTACTTGAGAAGAGAGGAGTCTCTTGCTTGTACATTTTGTGTTTTAATAAGTGGAATTTAAGTTCTATCACATTTGAACTTGATTTAAGAATTTACAGAAAATGCCCCTGTTTAGACAAACCTCTTTCCCCACACCTCCACCAGGTATAATAATTCATCACTTGAGACATGCTTCACTGAGAGTCTTTTTCTTTGTTGAAAAAGAAAATTTTGCTCCCTCAGTTTTAGCAGGTGGAATTTTACTTTGAAATCTTAAGTCGTAAAATAACTATTATATGGGTCAAAGGACAGGCCTAAATACTAAGCATCTAGGAGCAACATGCCCAGGAACATATCCAGGGGAACATTGAGGGGATGCTGTAGCCAAACACCAGTTCCATCACTTGAATTTTATAGCTGATTTTGATAGGAACTATTAACCCCTTTGTATGTTAACATTTTTTTCCCTGATTCTGGCAGATTAGATACTGTTGGTATTGTCCTCTCCATTGTGAGGTGAAGTTGGTGTTGTTGAACTTGAACATAATTTCTCTTCCTGAGTTCATAAGCACTTTGTTCATGAGTCAATTGAGCAAACACCACAGTGACTGGTGAAAAGGAATAGAATATAGCTATAATATTGTATTGCATGTTTATAACTCTAGAACTCTTGGTGAGTATTCACGTGAATCACAAACACTCTCACGTCTCTTAATGGTCTTTGTCAGCCGTCTTCTGGTCTTATTCCTTCCGTGTGCCTGCCCATTGGACTGAAACAGTAGCTACAGCCAGTGAATCAGTCAATTTTTATTGCTGATCACATCATTGGATGTGCCATAGTTTATTTCTGTCAAATGTCTATAAGAATTTGCATTTCATTTTCATTTGGCAGGAGGAGGAAGGGCATTAGAGGAGTGGGAAAATGTGGGCAATGTCTTGTGCAGGAAGGGAACTGTCTTTGGCATCAGACCCAAGAGTGAGTCAGTCAGTTTGACCACATACTATGTGACATTGGTTGAATATCTGTTACAAGTTTGCATTATGGATTAAAAAACCGAACACCTGGCCTTTAGTATATAATCAGTAAATAGAAAAAAACCCCACAACTTGTTGGCATTAGTATAATCTAATATACATTAAAGCATATGTCAGCACTTACTAGTGTAGGAAAATTTAGTTATGAAGTCTTATATTCTTATATGCCATTCAGAACAAAGAAGACAAAACATAGGGATTTATCTCATAGTAAAAGAGTATTACTTTGGGTAGCAATAGGGACCAAAAATTACCAAGAGAAATCACAGGAAGAATGAGTATGGGGGTGTGTGTTAGATAAAGTCAGTGTTCCTTTATGTCCTATTATATTATCTGACCTGGGAAAACAGTAGTCTATACTTCACAGCCCCCTTATTTTGGTGGAGCCATGTAATTGCACCTGGTCAATGAGTGGTGATGAGAAATGTCTATATCACTTCTTCACTGAGGGAGGGGACCACTCTAACAATCCCCCTACTCTCCTTTTCTTTACTGTGGTGTCCTGGAAATCATGAGGCCTGTTGACACAAGGTAGAAGTAGGAATATTCTCCAACGATGGTCTCAGCTTCCTCTAGCAGTATCTCTTCTGAGTTATTTTTACAATCAAGTGTTAGACTTTTTGGTAGTGCACTTGTAGAACTTAAAGTGGACTAAGAATGTTAATTTATAACTAATTATATGACTATGATATATATCAATGTATTAGTTAAATTATTTTTATTAAAGTTATGAAGAAATATTGCAAAAAATAAGTATTCATTTCCTTTTAATGTAATGCATCATGTAGATGATTTTTAATCATTTTAATCAGTTTTAATCATTTCACAAATACAAAAACACATCATACTTTATTTACTATTTATGAAGTTTTTAATCCCTTTTTTGTGTCTGGTGTTAGTAGCCAGGATTAAGAATTCTAACTTTAAGATATAATAATAAGAAAAGAAACATATTGTGGAGAGTGGTGATTTGAATCAAATCCTGGACCCTGACTCTCTCATGGCTGTGTTTGTGCTGGGAGCTGCCTGTGTGAAGATGCAGGCTGAGATCCCCCAGTTGCTATGGTGATGCTGGCCTGAGAAGACTTTGTGGCAAAGTGCAGAGCTGTTATCAGTTGAGGCCTTGAGTTCAACACCTTCTCCCAGGGTTAGAGAATTCTGAACAAAACAAGATGACCCTAATGTCTCCCCAGGTCTGTGTCCTTCATATTGCCTGCTTTGCTGAAACTTTCCCACAAATAACATTTTGATGAAATCTATGTAATAAACTTGCTGAGCTAACTTAGAGTCAGTCAAGCCTAACCAGAGCTTGGCTTTCCCACTGGGCCCCAGATTTTTCTCCCTACATGTGTTTGTCTTTTCTTTATCCCTCATTGCTTCTGCACATCTGGTTTCCCCTTAATTATCAGCCAGGGCCAGGAGAGATGAGAGGGTCATGGCAATTGGCACCCAAACTGGGACAGGCGAAGAGCGGGCAACAAATATTTCACTTTGCTAAAATATCGACAGGGATTTTCTGCTTACTAAAATGTACTCAATTTAAATTTTTATTGAAAATTATCAATCTTTTTGATTGGTCATCAGAACTTTTTTTCCTTTAAAATAACAAGTCAAAATGTGTCAGCCCTGTTGAAACAGTTATTTTCATATTTGATTTTATTTTAACTGTATCTAAGAATGGGCACTAATCTTTCTTATAGTGATATTAATGGTTGTAATAAAGAACAACCATTTTTGTACTACAACTGAATTTAAAGAAACATATTAAGATTCTTTTTATAATGCCCTATTTACCAACTAATTGTTTTTAATCTGAAAAGAGAGTAGTTTGTTTTTCAAATTTAACATATTTATTATTTTGATTATCTATGTTAACTCTATCATATGAAATATAAATACTTTCCAAATATGCTAATTTAGGACTACACACTTCAATCTTATGGCATTTACAAGAAATATTTTTAACTTCTTTTAAAAAATATTAATATTTCTTAAAATTAACACTGGTTGAAGTTCTAGATATAACATTTTACCCTCCTATAGAACTATGCTTGTTTTACATGCAAAAATTAATGCTCACACTACCCTTTCAAAATTTAGCAGTTATTTAGATAGGTAAATTTTATTTATGAATTGTTTTATAGATTGCATTGTTTCTGGTGTGGTCACATATAGATTGTCATTCATTAAGTAATAGCTTTGTAACCTTTTGCATTGAAAATAAAAGAAAAAACTCTACTCTTTTTGCCTGCTGGGGATTATATTAGGGTTTTAATCTGTAGATTTCTCTTTGTTACAAGGACTTTGAGATCCAAATACAATCAAACAGAATGGACTAGAATGAGCTTTATGTTAAAAGCTGTTCTGAAAGCTGTCTGATTTCCTGAGCCTGCTGAGAAAAGCACAGACACCTCATGCCCTGGGAAATGACTCTGGGGGAGTCACAGTATAAAAGTGTGGATTTGGCTGAATGAACCTCAACATCTGAGGCTCTCCAGAGTCTGACTTATTGCTTGCTACTTTTTCACACTCAGCATCACATTTATACTGTATGGGATTTCCCTTATTTTCCACATAAAACTGTACTATAGCCAACCTCAGGTACCCCAGCTCATGCCATCAGCCTGAAGCTCCCTGCTTCCTGCATCCTCCCTCTCAAGTTCTTGTACTTCATGTTCTTAGGCCTTAAACTAAGAAGTACTTATTGCATATAGTTAGATAATATAACAGAAACTCTTTGAAATCATTCTTGTTCACTCTCTCTTTTGTTCTTCCACCTCTTCCTAAGTCTTTGGCCGAAAGGAAGCCATCCTAGTGCTAACTGATAAACCTCTCCTTAGAGCCAGTCCTTTCCTTTCTAACTAGCCACAGGAGACCAAAATCTCTTGTGAAGCCCACTATGACAAAGAGCTGGCATAGCCTGCGTTCCCACTGCCTCCTTTCCTCCCACCAAACCCTTCTCATCCCTCCTCAGCCCCAGAAGACAGAGCTTGGAGGAGCAAGCTCCTCTATCTTCTTCAGGACTAACCTGAGTAAACTTGGTTCTTTCCTTCCTATCTACATTTGTCTCCTCAGCTGGCACTTGAGCAGCAAGCAGCCTGCACTTGAATCTAGTAACTATAGCATTCACACTTTATAATTTTGAAGAGTCTTTCACATTGTTTTAGATTTTCATCACGGTGACCAAAATACCTGACAAGAACAACTTAGAGGAGGAAAAGTTTATTTTGGCTCATGCTTCAGAGGTTCAGTCCATGGTGGCCTGACCCCTTTCTCTGGGCCCAAGTTGAGGTAGAAGGAAGTGGTGGAGGAAAGCTGCACCACCCATAGCAGCCAGGAAGCAGAGAGAGGAAGAGGCTGGAGGGAAGATGAACCCTTCCAGGCCATGTCCCTGGTGATCTGATCTCATGTAGCCATGCCCCACCTGTCCACAGTTATCACCCAGTCCATTCAAACCAGGATGGATTTATTAGGCTACAACTTTCATAATTTATTCATTTTACCTCTGAACATTCCTACATTAAGATAGGAGCTTTTGTGGTAACACCTCATATCCAATGGGTTAACACACACCATATTCATTGGATCTTAGAAGAACTGTTTCAAAACTTGAGGTTAACAAGAAATCGGTATAGTGGAAAAAAGGGAACAAGGGAAAAGGAGAGGGTTCGAAAAGGGAGTGACTTAACTGTTGCATCTGCACATATAAACATATCACAATTAATTTAGTATTTTTTGTATAATTGTAATGTACCAAATAAATAATTAATTTAAAAAATCAAATTGGTTTAAAGTACAACTTTTGAGAAGAGGGCTCTATAGCTATGTTTTGACCTGATAAAGATCATACAGCTACTTGATAACATATTTGAACTCTAGTAGTTTATCATAAATTAAAATTTCGTTTTTATCATTAACACCTATGCTCCCTTAGAACATCTCATTTCACAAAACAGCAATTTAAAAACCCAAACAGTCCTTGGATATATTATTTAGGTATCATTCATGCTGTTGTTTTTATTTATTATTATTAATATTTTTTCTTTCCTTTTTTGATTAGCTTCCTTGAGACATAAAATGTTGTAGTCAATTAGAGTTTATGAAGCTATTCATAGTTGAATATACCAAGACTGCATTTTCTGCCATTGAAAACTATGGTTTTTGTGACTGAGTTTGTCACACTGTGAACATGTTAAGGAAAAACAATCTTCATGGAGTTCCAACTTAACTGTTACCGGCTGGCTTTCAAAATGGCAATTTACTGCTTCTCTGTTATAGGACAATATTTCATTTACCCAGAAATGTTAAAACCAACTGCAATTCCAGAAGGGCCTGCAATTGCAATGCAGGGTTTGAATGACTTGTCAAAAGCACTAAGCTCCAGATTTAGAGTTTCATGAAAAAACTCTGATTTTCCCAAAGTGATACTATGAGCCTTTGAAATGACTTTGCTGTGCTCAGCCATCAGATTTCCCTGTGGAGCATACAGCTTTGTGGTTAATATTTTGATTCCCAAAGGAATGCCGCTGGAAAATGCCAAGCCAGCACAAATCAGCAAGCTTTAAAGAGCCTGCTGCTCCACTACTACTATTGTATGTCTTGTTGAAGTTTCCTTTATGTATTTCAAAGAGATTGAAATGAATCAGAAAGCTGTATCTGAGTGTGAGGGAAAATAGGAGAGATTACATCTCATTGGGCCTTTTATTCTTGAGCTCTAGTTCTTAGACATTTGGACAAGTTGAGTGGGATGAAAGATGGTACCTGCTGTCTTGCTGAAAGGCAAAGCTGTGGGTCCTGGTGCTCAGGTACAAGCCCTGGGCTGAATACATCACAGCTACATCTTGGGAATGTCTTAGTTCTCTGCTGTTAAAGAGAAATGTAGCTGTGCAGTTTTAGGGCATGCAAGTGGGATAGGAGAAAAAAATAATAAAAATGATTCTAGGCTAATTGTGGCCCCAGAAATTTGAGAGAGCACCTGAAAATCTTCAAACTTTATTGGATTATTTCCATTCTTGCTGCCTAGTGTACTTGGGGACTTATTGAATTATCTTCCCCTATGTTATTGAGAGAAATTTCAACTAGAAATGATCAGAACTGGGTCTCTACACTCCCTAATTTTCTAGCTTTGGACAAATCACTTAATTGCTCTAGGTATCTTTTTTCTTTCTTCCAAAGGAGATATTAGAGAAGCTTAACATTTCATATCTCACAATACCATTGTGAGGTTTACATAAAGTCATGGATAATGAAAACCTTCATAACCTACAAAGCACTAAAGAAATACAAGAAATTATTGGAATTGCTTCCTAGAAGTGAGGCCAGTAAATTGTTGGTACTTTTTCCAACATTGACGTAAATATATTATCTCACCATGTCTTTGCTTAGTAAATTTCCAGCTTGGATGGAAACCTGATGTGGAATTTTCTTTAGTGACATGGAGTTTCACCAATATTCGGATTTCAGGTATGTTAATTTGTTTACATTTTGGATGGCATACAATGTGCCAAAGGAATGTGCACTATTCTGATGGACCCATAGAAAAAACGAAAAAGCCCTCTCTCTGGAGCCAAGGATGGAAAAGCAAAGCAATGAATTCATTCAGAACTTTTCCCTCCTTCCTTTTCTTCTTCATTCCTGCCACAGAAAACTGTATGCTTACAATGTACCAATATGAATAAAAGAGGTATTCATTCTGGAAATTGTACGCGACTGTAGGAGAAATCAAAATTTTGTTATCATGAGTGTCTTTTAGATCCTTGGAAAATGGAAATATCTGGTGCCCATTTAATTTTCTATTTGTCCATTCAGTGAATAAGAAGCAGTATATTTCAGTAGAAACAACACAGAATAAGATATCATGCAATGATTTTATATTTGGCCATAATATACTAAAGCAGGAGAGATGATCTATAAAGAGATGAGAGGATATGCTTAGAATGGACCAGACTTGTGGAATGGAAAGTTCACTTATTTTGGTATTGAGTTGTGTAGAAAAGGGTCTAGTCTATTTATTTGCATCAAATTTCTGTAAAACGAAGCATGCCATTCTATTTGTTTCACTAACAACTTATATTCTTATAGTCGATCTGACCCCCAGGTACATAATAAAGAAAGAAGAGGAAATTCATACCACTAACCTAGCAATTCAACCTAGTCTTTTATTTAATCATATATGAATGAACAAACATGGATCATTGGGCTAAAGTGACCAATTTCTTCAAAGCCAGCTTCACAAATAAAAGATGACCAAAATGGAAGTTGAAAAAAAAAAAAAAAAAGACAAAGAATAATTGTCCCTGGAGATTCATGGAAAACAAATATAACTCTAATTCCATTCTACCAAAACCCTTACAGCCATCCAAGAAGATTTTTTTTCATAAAGTAAAACTAATATGCTCCTTTTAGAAAGGAGAATACAGAAGATAAAAGAAAAAGTTTAAAAATTTAAAATATTGATCAAATTTTTAAAAATCAACAGAAGTGGAAAGCTCAAGTAAATCTCACAGAATATTAAAGCAAAGATGACCAAAAAGAAGAGAGCTGTAGAGGGCCAACGTTCATCTGAACAGAAAGGAAGGGGAGGAGATTTTGAAGAAACCACAGAAGAAAATAATACATGCAGTGGTGCAGGATTAAAAAAAAATCCAATGTTATAGAATTTGTAATCTTAAGTAAAAAGAAAAGTCTAAAAATGTCAATAGAGAAAACAGAGAAATAAAACTCCAGTTGTGAACCTATAAATTAGTGAACACCAAATGACAGCCGACTTCCCATCATGGAATGAATTCTTAGTAAACAATGGTCTCAAAATTTCCAAGAAAAAAACCATTTCAAACCAAGAAATATCTATACATAAGTTACAATCTAAGTGTCCTTGCCAAATAAAGGTTTTTCCAGGCATTCAAGGATTCAAAAAGTTCAAGGATTCAAAAAGTTCATCTAAAAATAATATGAGAGCTGGATGCAGCTGCCTATACCTGTAATCCCAGTGATTTGAGAGGCTGAGGCAGAAGGATCATGAGTGTGAGGTCAGTCTGGGCAAGATAGTGAGACCCCCATCTCAAAAATAAAATAAAATGAGATTATATTTAGGAAAAATGAAAATGAAATTCAAAGAAGAAAAAAAGTGGAAATATCAGGAAATAACCTCAATGCATATTTTTCTATGTTAAAATCTATATACACAAATGTACAAACAAAAACTCTATTTACCTCTGTTACTGAGTATGTTAAGGATGGCATTTTTACTCTGCCTTAGAAATCAATGAAAAGATTTAATCCTCTTTGAGTAGACTGCAGAGATACTATGGAAATGACTCAGCCTACTTTTTAGTTTTTCCTCTATAAAACACATATTTCCTCATAAACTAAACTCCTGACTTCTACTTCTGACGCCAGTTAGTGTTGCAAATTGCAACAGCCAATCCTGTTTGTCAACCAGCTGATGACAAATTTCATTACTACTCTTCTTCAATTGTTAAAAAATTTTAAAAAGTTAGATAAAATTGGACCTTAAAGGAATAAATGGCTAGGATTTATTCCGAGTGGCAATGTTCCCATGTTGAAGAAACTATTAATTTTTACAAAAAGTTTGAAATTATAATGATACGGTATACTAACGTTAACTCACAGAGTGTGGGAACAAATGCTCTACTTTAATCTGAAGTTAACAACACCAGCAACTCAAACTGAAAACATGCACGTTAGTCTTATTTTAATGATTATTCTTTAGTTAAGAGAAAAACATATTTCTCTAGATTAAATGGCAGTATTTAGACCTCTCCTTTAGTCTTGGCCATATCCAAAAGACAGAAAAATAGCCCACAGTGTCTGGAGTGAAGCTACCTTTCAGTCAGCACACCTCAGCATCCGGACAATGAACTGTGTTATGAGGGCAAATCCTCTCTTAACAATGACTTATTTAGCACTGGCTATGTTTCAAAAATTCTAGTACTGTTCAAACAGTGTTCAAAATGGGTAAGTTACTTTGCCATAACTGAGATTCAATTCTAGTAATAGAACACCCAAAATGCAAAACATACAGCACATGAAGAAGTCACAGATGCTATAGGAAAACAGAAGTGAGAGAGAGTGCTGGAGTCATGGCTCAATTTTTAAGAGGGTAATGGAGAACATTCACTGACAAAATGACATTTAAGCAAAAATTCTAAAATGGTAAAGAAATGAGTCATGTGGATAGCTGGGCAGCAGTGACAGTGAGTGACAGGCTCTGCACCAGGAATACCAAGACCATTTTGGCTTCAATGAATAAGGAGATGAGTCTGCAGAGTTGGGGGCAGCAGCCACTAGCCACTTGTGGCTGTAAAGCACTTGGGTACATATCTGAACTGAGATGTGTCTTCAGTATAAAATATGTACTGGTTTTTGAAGACTTGTATAAACAAAAGAATTAAGTTATCTCACTATTTTGTGTTGATTTCATGTTGACCTAATAATACATTGAACGTATAAGGTTAAATAGGATATACATAAAAATTGTCCTTTTAGTTTTTTTTGAAGGTGCTAACTAAAAAAATGTGACAATCTTTATGTTCTATTGGAGAGAATTGTTGTAGGCTATTATAAAGATTTTAACTTTTATTCATAGGAGTTAGGGGGTCACTGGAAGTTATGAGCTGAGGAGTGTCAGGACTTAAAGTATCTTTTGAGAGGACCATGCTAGATGCAATCCTGAGAATAGAACCAGACTGATGGAGGGCAAGGCAACTACTTGGAAGCAAACTTCAATAATCTTGGCCAGAGATGATGGATTTTGAAACAGTGCAAGCAGAGAAAACTCTGAATGATTTTCAGATAGGTGTCTAGGAACACTGGTGATGAACTGCATGTGGAATTTGAAAGGAGGCAAGGATGAGGACAAGTTTTCTAACCCAAAGAGATTATAGTTCTGGATTTGCCTTAGTTAATGAAGTTGGGACCAACTCTAGGAAAAATGGCTTTTAGTGGGAAGATCAGAAGTTTGGTTTTGGATTACTAAGTTTCTTAATAATTTTAACGATATATTCATATTCTGATGATTAAGTTGCTTAATCATATTCCTATTGCTGCTCATTTAAGCAATTTGTAATTATAAATACTACAGTAATTGGAATACTTCTGCATTAATTTCCTATATTTATAATTATTATGTTTAACCTAATTTCCCAGATGGTAATTACTAGGCCGAAAGATAAGAAGATATTTAACGTTCTTGACCATATTGACAAACTGCTTTCCAAAGAGATTATATAACCAAATACTTTAGTTTTCCCATATCATTACCAATAATGAATACTATACTTTTAGTAAACCTGTGAATTTTATAGAAAATTGTCTTTCATTTCCTTTTTTTAAATAACTCAAGGTCAAACCTTTTTAAATAACTTTGTGTAACCACTCTTCTTTTTTTTTACTATTCACATATACTTATTGAATTTTTTTAGGTTTACATATTCCATCCTCCATTTCCAACTCTCCTGAGATTATTGACATTAAACTATTAAATGACAATAATAACAAACAAATTCAATCAATATACCACATTAAATCATCTATATTGTTTTTAATAACTCATCCTCCCTTTTCAATAATTTTATAAAGAAGCAACCTAGATGAACTTTTATATTTAATATTTTGCAATTGAACTATGCTGATTTCCCATGGTTGTTGTTTCTGTCCCCAAACTTGCAGAAATCTTAGGATCCATAAAAATCCCTACTTTTATTGCTGAGTGCTTGGTTTACCTCTTCTAAACTTAGAAACTCACATAATCCTGAATCGTTCTCAAGTTATAAAACTGAGACACCAATACTACTACATTTACTCCTCTTTACTCTTTTATTCTCTTTTTTTATCTGTCTTGCTTTTTGTTTTTTCCCTCCCCAACCAGTGGATCCTTATTCTTGATTCAATGATTTTGTCCTTTTGACCTTTTTAGAAGACACACATTCTTGGCCTACACTGGAGAAAAAACATATTCAGAGAGTAACTATTTCTTGGAGTCTTTGACAAGAATCTCTTTCTTTGGGTTGTAAAATTTTGTCTATGTTCTATATAAAAATGAAAATGTAGATTTTATTATTTATAAATGGAGAAAATGCTACCCAGACTTGGCATTTGTCAACAAATAACACTTGGATGTTTTTAGAGCTCATGAATGTCATTTGGATACCAGAAATTTTCCTACCCCATAACTAAACCTGCAGGACCATGGGTGTGCATTAAAACAATTTGACTTTGAAGTCAGATGACCTGGTCAGTCCATGCCCTGTCCATCACTAGATGGTTGATATTGGGCATGACAATATACTTCTCTAATATTACTTTTGTGATTCATAAAATGGAGAAACACCATTATATTCAATTTACGTAGATGATGTCACCATTCAAAGAGATACTCCAGGATATCAAGCAACAGTGTAGGGTCTCACATACTTTTACACAATATATAAAAATCAGCTAGACTGCGTATTAGTTCAGTAAATATCCTGTTGATTCAGGTCATTCATTGCTGAGTCTTTCATGTTCTCTCAGCTAATCATCAAACATCCTTAGCATTTCTCTGAATACAATGAAATATAAAATTCTATATTCAACCTAACAAATGTGAAGCCTCCTGATTAGTTTTCTTTAGTCTCATGTAAACAATCATGCCCAGATGTACTATTCTATCTGGATAAAATGCCATACTATCTCCCTCTTCTTTTTGGATGAATTTTAAATTTTAAATTTGGGAATTAGGTGCAGAGAGTGAGGTTGGTTGAAAATATTTTGTCTTCTGGAAGATCATCTTCTCTTATCTGGTCTATGTAACACATTGTTTAAGAAGTGTTTCTCACTCCAACACCTATAAGCCAAGCAAACTCTGCCTTTTGGTATTCTCTCACTATTTAAGCTTCCTGTTCAATAAAAATAGTTTTTTCTTCAGTATACTTCTCTAATATCACTTTTGTGACATGTAAATTGGAGAAACACCATTATATTCAACTTACAGAGATGATCTGACCATTCAAAGAGAAACGCGTGTGTGTATGAAAAATACCTGCAATTTTATTTTGTCACATAGCACAAGGAAAATTATGAAAGTAAAGCCTGAGAAAATGACATGTTATGTAAAAAGAGCACACAAAAACTTTAAAAATTCTAGATTTCTTAATAGATGACCATCTATTATCCAAACAGAGATGTTTGGGGGTAAAAAGGGATATGAAAATACTGAAAAAAGTGTTCGCAGTTAGCTGAATTTGAAGTTAAGTATCTAATCTTCGAGACTACCAGATCTGCCAGCAATTTGACAGTAATTTCAATGTTTGTCAACTCTACCTGCTGAGGGAACATCACCTCTAAAATGACTTTATTTCAGATACCAACTGCAAACTTGAAAGTTGCTCATTTCAGATCAGGTATCTGAAAAATATGGGTGTTCCTGTAACCATCCTTAATTGTCTTTTCCTTTTTTATTTGTTATTTTTAATTACACATGACAGCAGAGTATATTTTAACAAATTATACATATATGGAGTATAACTTCCCATTCTTGTAGTTGTACATGATGTGGAGTTACACTAGTCGTGTATTTATACATGACCATAGGTGAGTTATGTCTGATGAATTCCTCACAAAAATCAGGAAAATGCTATATTATGATTAGAGTTTTTTGATGTTGGGGATTGAACCCAGGGCCTGTGTTTGTGGGGCAAGCACTCTACCAACTGAGCTATATCCCCAGCCCATGATTACAGTTTTATCATAACTAAAGGGTACAAATTAGAACCAACCAGAGGAACACAACCATAGGACAAATTGTGAGAGTTCTAAACACTTCGTCATTCTCAGTGATGCATTATCTCTGCAGTATCCACATATTATGGTCACTCAGGTTCTTGTTGTCCAGAGATTTTGTTGGGATTAATGACATAATGCCTGCATTTCTGACCTTGAATCTCTACACCTTGATCCCCAGAGGTCAAATTATTGCCATTAGTCTTCTGTCTAGAGGTTGGAACTGGTATGACCTGGCTCAAAGACCCCATCATAAAATACATTGAAAGATTGTCCAATGGACAAAGTTTCAAGTCAAGCAATGACAATCCTATTCTTTCTGTTTTAATTCCTGTTACCCTTTTCCTGTCCTATTTTGCACTATCTTGATATATTTTAGTACTCTAATTTTTGTATTGTGGTTTTGACCATATCTCTTCTGAAGAGTGTAAAAATTTTGTTGGTTTACCTTGAGATTACAACTTACTTTTCTTTTACAGCTTATTTAAAATCACTTTTTTATCATTTTGATTGGAAGTTGAAACATTACCACCATATAGGTCCCTAACCCTCTTCCCTTTATGCTACAGTTTGTCACATGTTATACTTACAAGCTGAAAATCTCATTAGACAATATTAAAATTTGCTTTCAACTTCTACCACATTGTAAAGAACTCAAGAAGATAAAAGTGTTTTACATATTAAGCATTATAGATAATGAAATATGTATCACTAAAACACTAATTTGTTTCCCTCCCCCTCATTCCTGATATTCCAGGTTACTTTCTGGAATTATTTCCTTTTGTCTTAAGAACTTCCTTAAACAAAGTTTATCTTGTATTTTCTTTACCTGAGAATGCATTTATTTCATCTTCACTCCTGAAAGATATTTTCTACTGGATATAGGGTTTGACTTGGGGTTGATTGGTCTTTTCTTTTAGAATTTAAGAATTGTGCTACATTTTCTGATCTCAGAGTTTCTCATAAGATCTGTAGTCAGCCTAATTTTTGCTTCTTTATAAATAGTGTGACATATTCTCCTAGTTATTTTCAAAATTTTGCTTTTTTTAAATTTACTTATTGTAAACAAATGGGATACATGTTGTTTCTCTGTTTGTACATGGAGTCAAGGCATACCATTTATGTAATCATAAATTTACATAGGGTAATGTTGTTTGATTCATTCTGTTAATTTTTTCTTCCCCCCCACCCCTCCCACCCCTCTTTTCCCTCTATACAGTCCTTCCTTCCTCCATTCTTGCCCCCCTCCTTAACCCTAACCCTAAACCTAACCCTAACCCTAACGCTAACCCCTCCCACCCCCCATTATATGTCATCATCCGCTTATCAGCAAGACCAGAGACCCTGCATCTTATAGAAGAAAAAGTAGGTCCAAATCTTCAACTTGTTGACTTAGGATCAGACTTCCTTAACAGGACTCCCATAGCACAAGAAATAAAAGCAAGAATCAACAACTGGGATAGATTGAAACTAAAAAGCTTTCTCTCAGCAAAGGAAACTCTCAGTAATGTGAAGAGAGAGCCTACAGAGTGGGAGAATATCTTTGCCACTCATACTTCAGATAGAGCGCTAATTTCCAGAATCTATAAAGAACTCAAAAAACTCTACACCAAGAATACAAATAATCCAATCAACAAATGGGCTAAAGAAATGAATAGACACTTCACAGAAGAAGATGTACAAGCAATCAACAGATATTTAAAAAAATGTTCAACATCTCTAGTAATAAGGGAAATGCAAATCAAAATTACCCTAAGATTCCATCTCACCCCAATTAGAATGGCGATTATAAAGAACACAAGCAACAATAGAAGTTGGTGAGGATGTGGGGAAAAAGTTACACTCATACATTGCTGGTGGGGTTGCAAATTAGTGCAGCCACTCTGGAAAGCAGTATGGAGATTCCTCAAAATTCTGCTTTTTATTTAGTTTTCACCAGTTTCATTAGAATATGTTCAGGCAGGAATCCCGTTGGTTTTCTCTTTCTTGGAGTCTACTTAGGATCTTAATTCTGTAGGTGTGTATGTTTTTTTGCCAACTTTGCTAAGTTTTCAGCCATTATTTACACAAAGCTTTTCAGTACCACAGTCTCTTCAATTTCTAGTTTCCAGTAACACAAATATTAGCTCTCCTGTTGATGTCTCAAGCCCCCTACCCCAGGACTCTGATAATGTTTTTATTTAGATATGATTAACAAATGATAAAAATTTACTCTATCTAGTAACTTTATTAGTGCTCTTTATTTCTTCATGTGGGATTGAGTTTTTGTCAATTATCTTTTTATTTCAGCCAAGAAGAGTCTCTCTTATGTTTCCTTTTAGGAAAGTCTTTTAGAAACAGTATTTCTCAGGTGTTGTTGATTAGAAATATCTTGATTTTTCTATCATTTTTAAAGGAAAATTTCATTTTTTACAGGATTCTTGGTTCACAGGATCATTTTTTTTCTCCCAGCAGGCTGAATGTCTTCCCATTGTCTTCTGCTGTACATTGTTTCTGATGAGAAATCTGTCAATCTTATTGAAGAGCCCTTGAACATGATGATTCACTTTTCTTGTACTTCATTATATGTTCTTTTTCACTGTCTTTTGATGTTCTCTTATAAGAGTATCTTAGTGAGAATATCTTTGAATTTATTCTAACTGGAGTTTGTTGAGATTTTTGAATGTGTATATTAATATTTTTCATTAATTTTGGAAGTTCTTGACTGCTAATTTTTCAATATTTTTTCTATCTCTTTCTCAGTCTTCTTTTTGTCCAAAACTAATATTGCATATCTATCCCTGAGGCTCCATTTATTTTTCTGCAAACAAGAGAGTATAATCTCAATTCATGTTCTTTCAAATGTGTTCTTTCTTCTAGCTGCTCAATCTACTTTTAGTACTTTTTCTGAAATTTTCATCAGAAATTGTGCTTTTCAACTCCAGAATTTTTATGTGATTATTTTAAATAATTTCTCTACGTATTGTCTACTGAGTGAATTATCATTCTCATAATTTACTTTAATTGTCCAATATTCTCCTTTAAACCTTTGTATTTTAAAGCAGATTGCATCTGTCTTATAAGTCCTACTTCTGGACTTCCTCAGAGAAAATTTATATTGTTATTTTCTCCTTCTATCTGTATACTAGATGTACTTTCTGGTTCCTTTGTACATGTGATTACTTTTTATTGAAAATGAAATATCTTAAAGAACACAACATGGCAAGTTGGGAGTCTCTTCTCTCCTCAGTTGGTGGTTGCTATTTATTATTACTTGTTTAGTTACTTTTCTAAGTAATCTTACAAAGCCTATACTTTTTCTTTCCTTGATCACTAAAATCCCTGTTCACCTAGTTGAGATATTGGAGGACTAATGATTTGACAGAACTTACTTAAATATCTGGAACCGAATGCTTCCCAGTCATTGCTGAGAGTCTCTATATGTATGCTGGAGACACCTTCAACAGTCATCTAGGCAGTTTACAACACCAGCTTCACCTTCACTTCTGCTTGCATATATAACCTCAAGGTTATCCAGTGGCAACATCCAGAGTCTTTTAAAGTTTTTTCATGAGTATATGCACAAAACTGTGCATAAGCATGAAGTTTACCAAGAATATGGTAAAGCTTTTTAATGCCCTCCCACTCACCATTACATCATTATTCAGGTTTTTATTTTAAGCTGTTGTTTAGTCTTTCTATTTTCCCTGTCATTCACTATATCATACACTAAACTATTACCTCTAATTTTATTTGAAAAATGTACTTGTGGAAAATGCAAGTACTTTGAGTTATGCCATATAAATAAATACTTACAAATAGGGTATTTTAGGGGATTACCCTACAGGATATATAATTATTATTCTCTAGAAATAGGCTTTAAAGGAGCTCCATCTCCATTCTATCCATCCAGTTGAAACTGGGCTCCTGGTTTTCAGGATGATTATGGAATGTTTCTTTTTAAGGTTACCATGGAGCTGGAAATAATGGGAAAAATACTAGTTAAATTTCACAAAGTTCATTTATTTATTTATTTTTTTGGTGGTGGTGGTTATAGGAGTGGGTGCTACTTAGACTATTGTTCTTGATGTTTCAGTCAGCTTTTTAACTGCTGTGACCGAAAGACATGAAGGAAATTTTTATTTGGGGCTCATGATTTTGGAGGTCTTAGTCCATAAATGACTAACTCCATTTTTTGGAGCCCAGGTGAGGCAGAACATCATGGCAGAAGAATGTGACAGAGGAAAACAACTCAGTAAGCACAACAAGGAAGCAGAGAGAATGAGCTCTGCTCAACAAGAATGAAATATATACCCACAAGGCATGCTCCTAGGAACCCACCTCCTACAGTCATACCCTACTTGCCTCTAGTTACTACCCAGTTAATCCCTATCAGGGATTAATGCACTGATCATGTTAAGGCTCCCATACCCAATAATTTCACCTTAAACGTTCTTTCACACTGTCTTACACAAAAGCGTTTGGGGGTGATCTCATATTTAAACCATAACAGTTCATTTTGACAATTATTGCTAGTATGTTCTTTGCTTTTATGGAGGAGATAATTTAGGAGGTTTATCAAAAATTTCACTGATATCCTCTATATGTTCTTTTTCTAAAAAAAATGTAAAATATATGTAACATAAAATTTACTGTTTAGCCATTTTAAAAATAAAATTTGGCATCAATAAATATATCTACATTGTTTTGCAAATATTATCCATCTCGGAAACTTTTTCATCATCCAAGCTGAAATTCTATACCTATTAAATGTTCGCACTCCATTTTTTCTTACCCCTGGTATCCACTATCTATTTTCTGTCTCTCAGTGTATGAATATTCTAGTTATTTCATGTAAGTCAGATCACACAATATATCTAACTTAAGTCATTTAGCATTTACTCAAGGTCCATCTATGTCTTGGAATGTGTCAAATTATATTATTTTTAATCTTAAAAAATATAATATTCCTGTGTGTGTGTGTGTGTGTGTGTGTGTGTCTGTGTGTATCTTCGTTTACCCATTCACCTGCCTATGGACTTTGGTTGTTTCCATCTCTTTCTTGGCTAAGTGATGCTTCTATGAACTTGGAGTACAGATATCTATGTATCTATTCAGTTATTTTAGGTGATTATCTAGAAGTGGAGTTTCAGAATAATACAATATTATAAACTTTATTTTTTGATAAACTGTCAACCTGTTTTTCATAATAACTACACCCATTTACATTCCTTCCAACATATTATTTATTTCCTACAATACACAATGATTCCAACTTTGCCATACCCTCTCCAGCATTTGTCTATTAAAGTTTATCCACACAGGTATGAGTGGCATCTCATTACAGTTTTTTAAAAATTTCTTTTAAATAATAATTAGTGTAATTAGGATGTTGGGCATCGCTTATGTGTTTATTGGACACTTGTATATCTTCTGTGAACAGATGTCTATTCAGAACTTAACTTTTTAGATTAATTTTTAAATTAGGTTGTTTGATTCTACAGTTGAGTTGCTAAGCTTTTAAACATTCTGAAAATGCCTTATGAGGGATTATTTATTTGATACATATTTGATTACAAATATTTTCTCCTGATTTGTACCTTTCCTTTTCAACCTGTTAATAGTATTCTTTGGTGTATTGTTCATTTTTTTCTCAGTATTTTTATTACTCTGTTGTTCTGATTATATAACTTCCATTGATGTGTTTTCAAGATTGCTGACTCTTGCTTTTACATCTCCATTCATTAACTGAGTTCTAGGAAATTTTTATGTTTTTATTATTGTATTTTTGCTCTGAAATTTCCATTTTTCTTTTATCTCTTTCTTTTTATGTCTTCTATTTCTTTGCTAACACTTTCTCTTTTAACTTTCATTTCAAGAGAATTTTCAAGTATTTGAGCATTGTTTTAGCAGTTGTTTATCACATCTTTGTCAGAAGATCAAAACTTTGTACCATCTTATTCTCTTATTCATCTTATTCTATATTACAATTTCAGTTGAAACGTTTTGTGGGGATTTTTATGTTGAGAGCTCTTTTTATTGTGTTCTGGAGAGTTTGAATATTCAATTTTGTGACTCTGTATTGTTCGAATCCTATGAACATTGTTAATATATTTGTTTTAGCAAGCACTTGCCCTCATTAGAATCAAACACCACGTTCTGATGTGTTTTCTCTTATTTGTGGTTCTAACATCTAATCAGTTCTCAAAGGTATGCAATGGTGTCAAAACCCGTCCTAGAAACATACCTTGACGTGAATTAACTCAGTTCTCAAAGTCTTTCTATGCTAATTGCTTTTGGATCCACACATGTACAAGTTAAAAGTAAACCCAGAAGTTCTTTAGCAATGAACTTTATGTGGTTGCTTTCCAAATATACTTTCCCCCATATTTTCCAGTTTCTGAGTATGCAGGAAAATACCAACAAATCAGACCTGAGACGGCTATCTTAGAAAGATCAGTTTTCAAGGATAGTCATTGACTGGCATTGGGGAACTTAGATTTCAGAAGACTGTCATCATTCCATCATAATAGCTGCTCATTCTGCCTATACTATATGTAAAAACAAGACAATTTACACTTAATATCTGCTTTCATCATGGATTTCTGAAAATTTATTAAATGCTAGCAAAAAGTAACTATGTGACCAGCTCCCAGCAAAAACGTGCTGAGTCTCTAATGAGCTTCCCTAGTAGACAGCTTTCATATGTGTTGCCATAATTTGTTGCTCGGGTAAAGTAAGCACATTCGGTACAATTTCAATGTGACAGATCTTCTAGAATCTTATATCTATTTTCCTTTCAACTGGTCTTAAGCATCTTTGCCATTGTGGATTTTGTTTTTAATCCTTTTCCTGTTAGAAATCAGAGCCATGAGTACAATGATATACTAAGCCCAGAACATGTTCCTAGTGAATCACTGAGCCTGGGAATGGCTTTAGGGACCCTGTGTTAGTTCACTTTTCATCTCTATGACCAAAATACCTGACTCAAAATACTTGGAGGAAGAAAGATTTATTTTGGTTTATGTTTTCAAAGGTTTCAGTCTCTGGTCTGCTGTCTCCATTTCTCTGGGTCAAAGGTGAGGCAGAACATTATAGCAGAAGGACATGGCAGAGGAAGACTACTCAGCTCACAGCAGCTGGGAAGCAGAGAGAAAAGGGAGGGAGACAGAGACAGAAAGATGGGGACAGGAGCTAGATATAGTTTCCAAGGGCATATCTCTACTGATCCAATTCCTCCAACTAGTGCCAACCTGCTTATAGTTCCTATCACTTCCCAATAATGCATTCAGAATACTAATCCATCAAGTGGATTAATCCAGTGATGATGTTAGAACCCTAATGATAAAAATAATCCTGAAGTCCCACCTCTGGACATTGCTGCCCTGGGGACTAAGCCTAAACATGAGGTTTTGGGGAACATTCCAGATCCAAACCATAATAGAACCCAGTATACTACAGTTCACCTTTCTGGTTCTTCAGCTAGAAACTATCCATTTCTGTCATTTTGTCACATTGGTGATCAAATGGTGAGAGTGTGCACACACACACACCCACACACACCCACACACACACACCAGCAACAGGGGTTTGTCCTGACATTGTTTTGGGCCACATTTCCATTGTACAGAGATAATGTTTTACTTACTCCATCATTTGAACCCTGGGGTCTTTTATTATTGGTCCAATTTCTTGATTGTTTCTTGAGTTGACATCAATCAACTATTTCTTGTGTTGACCATAAGCAGATATATTTGTTTCTTTCTATGTTTATAATTTTTTATTTTATGTGAGAGAATAACAGAGTTGGAAATAATCAACAATCACTACTCAAAACACATTACCCCTATTCTATTCTGAGCCTAGCATATGATCTAAGTAAATCTGATGTGTAGCATATTTAATTGGAGATTTGTTACTGCTTTGCATATATTCAGTTTTTCACTGGTTTCAAATACTTTGAGAGTAACATTAGGACTTTTCATTTAACAGATTAGAATGTAAGCAGTGGGAGAATTCTGGAGATCTCTTTTCCTTTACACCCAAGGTGCCAGCTGTCTGAATGTGAGAATATCTCTGCATTAAGGGCTGTGTGCCCCCTTTTCTGGACTTCTTGCTCTCCATCCCTGCCTATGACTCTCTGGACCTCCGAAGATATAGCTATATTCCACTGACCTTCCATTAATCCTCAGAGGGTCACTTCTGTGCACTAAAAGAATGCCCAGTGTGACTCAGAGAGAATTCCCTCTGGTTTGCTGTCCTGCTTCAGCCTTGGAGAATAGCTGCAGTGTCTTTAGCAAAGACCCAGAATGTCTGAGAGAGAGCTTTCAGCTCACCAGTCTTGCCCTGCACCTTCAGCAAGCTACTTGCACCTGTTAAAGAAATGGCACCTTTCAGAACAAACTCTTTAGAGTTGTTTCCTCTGCCTTTGGCATACCACACTCATGCACTCAGTAAAGTCCTATAATAAAGAGTAGTAGGTATGTGTGTCCCAGTATTGTTGCTGGGAATCCTTGGATTTTTAAACCTCCATACCGAACTATAAGTGCCCATAAAAATTAAATTTTGTTTATTAAAATTTGTTTCTTTTTGCTAGTGGTGGCAATGAGTTTTTGTTTGTTTGTTTTCTGAACTCCTGTCTAAGGCATATTTTTTCTTCTCTTTCCTCTACTCTGCCAAGGATTAAAGTAGTCATGGGTTTCTTTGCTCTTAAAGAAAGTTGTTTACATTTTGGAATCCAGTTCATTTAGGTTTAGTTACACATTCTATTATTTGGTGAGTTAAATGTAATAGTTTGATTTTGTAGGCTACCTGATTTGCTCATACTGTTAGATTTGAAGGCAATAGATTGTTTCTTACAGTTTTGTGTGATGTAACTATAGAATAAGTTCTCAATTTTGTCTAACCTTGTACTTGATATAAATGAAATCATACAGAATATAGTGTTTTGCAGTAAGCTTCACCTTATTGTTATTAGTGAGATTAGTCTGTTTATCATATAGTACTTTTTATTATTGCATAGTTTTACAATGTATACTGTGTTCGCTCTGATCTTTTCAGATGGACATTTGCATTATTTCTACCTTGGGGCAACTATGAATAAAACCTCCAGTAACACCATTTTCATATGTTCTGTACATATGCACTCCATTCTCTTGGCAATTTTCTTGAAGTAGAAATGATGGGTCAAAGTGATGGCATGTAATCAGTTTTAGTAGATATTGCTTTTATCAATACATACTCTCACCAGCAATGTATAAGAGTGCCAGTTGCTTTGCATCTTAAACAAATCTGAATATCATTAATTGTTTATCAGGTTTTCTAATTTTAATCATTTTAGTGGACATGTATTGGTATTTCATGGTGATTTAAATGTGTATTTCCCTGGTGAGTAATAATGGTAAGCACATTTTTACATGCTTATTGGCTATTTACGTATTATCTTTTGTGAAATTGTTACTAAGGCCTGTTCCCCCTATTTCTGTAATGATTTAAAGAAGCTCTTCACATGCAATTAGAATAAGTTCTCTTCAGGTACACATATTACAAATACTTTTAACATTTTATACCTCTATATACTTTTACAATTTAACATTTGATTTAATCACCATATTAATAGTTTTTAATGTTACATTTTAGGGAACTGTGATTCTTAAAAAGAAAGTAACTTCTCCAAGGTCACACACTAGTTGATTCTGAAATAGATTTTACCCCCAACATCCTTTGATTCTGTTGATATTTTCATGTGCTTCCCATTAGCAATGCCTCTAAATAACAAATCAAGCATATCCTCAATGTGTTTTTTTTCCTCAGACTGTTATGGAAATTTCTTCTTCAATTTCATCCTACCTAATTTTTGGATAATTTCAATTATTTTTCCATAAGTGACCTAATTTCCAAAAGCTTCCACAAGTCTGAAACTCTATACTGACCTGACAGAGTCATAAAACAGACTTCTCAAGAGAACTGCTTTAGGAGAATCGACAACTCATGCCTCCTGTAAAGATCCTTTTTTGAGGGGGGACTCTCAAGTCTGATTTTTTAAAATCTACTAAGTTACAAAGGAAGGATGAAAGCAAGGCAACATATTACAAAAGAGTATTGTGGCAGGGAGGACAGCTGAATCTCCTGATTACACAATTCAAAAACATTAAATATTAGAAAAATCAACTTAGAAATGTGATATTTCAAATAACTTTGCAGGTGATAATTTAAGTGACACTATAAATTCTTTTAATATTTCATATTAACATATGTAAGTAATGTATAAGTAATAATATTTGATATAAATATTTCTGAAAATGAAACATCAAAACTACTCTTTTGGTTGACTAGGATAACATGAAACTTTCCAGCTACCATTAATACAATGGACTTCAAATGATATTTTACACCCTAAGTTTAAAATCCCCAGAGACTGATGAGATCAAACAAATGTTCATGCCAATGAATGCAAAAGAATTATTTGGAAATAATCTTTATGGTCATATTATAGAGATCCCATTTATTTTGTAGCTCTTTGGAAATCATATCTTCTGTATCTGTCATAGAATTTTTAAATGGGGTTGATATAAACTGCAATAAGTTATCATTTCAAGTCATTCATTCTTGAAATATTGGTGTAATCTTTTTTTCACACCTCTCGAGAGTCTGATCCTTTTGATTTGACAGTCCTAGAGCCAGAAAAGAGATTTGTTACTTTTTTATTCATTTTTTCAACTATTACTGTATTAGGGTTCTCTAGAGGAATAGAATCAACAGAACGTATGATTATAAAAACGGGATTTAGTAGATTAACTTATACAACCAGAAACTGGTTAGTCCACAATGGCCGTCTGCAGACTGAGGAGTTGGAGGAGCCAGTAGCTGTGTGGTCAAGATGATGAAGCCTCAGAACAAGAGGAATCAATGGTGCTACCTTAGTTCAAGACCAAAGGCTTCTGGAAACTCCCTGGAGAATTACTGGCAGAGTCTGCTTTGGAAGAGTAAAGAAGCAGGGGTCTGATGTCCTCAGGTGATTGTAGCAGCAATCAAGAACCCCTTCAAGAAGAATACAGCTTGCATCTGCTGATGCTTCCTTGTTCTTCCAAATTTTATTTCATCCAAGCCACGATCCTATTGGACAATGCTGCCCATTCTTAGGGAGGGTTTTCACTTCAGCTGACTATCCCATATGCCAATTATTCCTAGACACGCCCTCATTGACACACCCAGAGTCTCTTAATCATCAGCGTCTCTTAATCCAATCAAGATGACAATTCAAACCATTACAATTACTTTAAAGATGGTATCATTGTTGCTTCCTTGAGTAATTGCAAGAACTCCATCAAGATTCTTACCACTTTGTTCAGCTTTCCTTAACCCAATCCTTTTTATGCTACCTGGTTAATTTTCCAACATTACTGATAGGATTCTGTTTTGTCTTTATTCAAATCTCCCAGTGATTGCTATTTTATTTAGACAATATATTCCAATTGCTTTAGCTTCACAGTCAAGTTTACACATGATCTGTACCCAATTCATTTTTCTCAAACTTCTTTTTCCAATCATTCCTTTCATAAACTATTCAACACTCCTAAGTCTTTAAGATTTTTCACACTGTCATTATGCATTGAAGTTTTTTATCACAATGCCTCTAACCTTCCCTTCTTGAAAAACATTGAAATACTAACTTCTTTTTAGAAAGGATTTTAACAAATTTTTATAATCTCTCTTCTCTCTCTCTCTCTCTCACACACATGCACACATACACACGCTATCAGGAACTGAGGGAAATTATTTCAGCTTTAGCAAGTACTAGTTGATATTAGACTACCACAAATATGTACAGATGTCTTAATTTCTCTATGCTTGGAGAAATCAGTTCCTAACCCCTTTTAAAGATATATTCTCTGAGAAACTCACCAAAGGTGTAAGTGGCATGATTTAATTAAATGTGTCATATAAATATGAAGAATTTGATAATAACTAAAATGAGAAATAGAGTGAACTTATTCCTATATATTCATCTCCTTTTTCCCTTATTTGGAACTTTATATCTGCTCATTATATGAGCTTTTTATATTAGTCTAGATTCTATTGCTATATCAAAATACCTAAAGCTGGATATGTTAATAAAAGAGATCTATTTAGCTCATGGTAGAAGAAACTTAACAACAGAAACAACATTAATATCTTTCACTATGCTCTGAATGACATAATTGCCTTCCCCTATGCCCTACCTCTTAAAGGTTCCATTACTTCTTAAGATCACTATACTGAGAACCAAGCACAAGAAAACTCTTATGGTTGGGATGTGAGATGTCCCTCAAAAAGCTCACATGTGAGACAATGCAGGAAGGTTCAGAGGAGAAATAATTGGGTTGTAAGAGTCTTACCCAATCAATTAATCCTGATGGGATTAATTCAAGTAGTAGGGTGTGGCTGGAGGAGATTGGAATTGGGGCATAGCTTTGAGGTATGTATTTTGTATCTGGAGAGTGGAGACTGTCTCTCTCTGCTTCCTAATGATTGAGCTGCTTCCCTCTGTCACACTCTTCCACCATGATGTTCTGCCTCAACTCAAGCCCCAAGAAATGGAGTCAACCTTCTATGGACTAGGACCTCTGAAACTGTGAACCCTCAAATAAACCTTTTCTCCTCTACAATTGTGCTGGTCAGCTTTTTTAGACACAGCAGTGAAAAAGCTGACTAAAACCAAAAAATAAATTCTTTTCATTTTATTTTATAATGCAGTGGATTGTTTATTTCTGAATCTTATTATTTTTTCCATATTTTATCCATATATTATAATGACAAATAATGTTGGAATTTGTAGTTACATATTCATATGTGTACACAATATAACAGTATAATTAGATTCAAGTTTTTCAAACACCATATACTATCAGTGAGCAGATACCCTGTAAGTCATTCTGATTTTAATGAAAAGCAAACTTTCTGCTTTGATAGATTTGTAAAGGTGACTAACTCCTTGTTAAGAATTAAAGTCAATGAGACCTCATTTAATTAAAAGCTTTGGAACTATATTCCAGATGATTGAATTCTTCAGATAATTCAAATTTATCCTCTAAAATTTTCTTTCCACACAAAAACTTTTTGAAAATGGGTAATTACATTGTTTTGTTTTCAATGGCACAGGACACTGGTCAATTTTTATTGATATTGAGAGATTATCAAGCTGAATATCCATTATGTTATTATGAAGCAATATATTCTATTCCTGTGGCTTTATTATTTTCCCCTAATGCAGAATGGTTAGTTGACATTTCTTTCATAATCATTTTACTTCTCACTTCTCAATTACTTTTGTTGTCATTTTCATTTTATTTTCTGTATATCTTTCTGTGAGCTGAAAAACAGATGGTCAAGTAAATTGATAATTATACATCATGTATGAAGGACAAAATGCTTTTACATGGAAGTTCATGATTTAAAAACATACATAATTTTGTTTAATAACCAAAGACTATGAATGGTAGATATCATGGTCTATATTGTACAAATAAACAAATGGAAGCTCAGAAACTACTTCACATATCATAACTCAATATATCCAGTAAATTGTAACAAGTAAAATTGCAATCCAAACTTTTGACATTACTTACAGTATATTTTTTCATTACAACAAAATTGCCTGTAATCTTCTTGTCCTTAATGGACATTTTTTAAACCTGTGCTCAAATATCTTTGGATATCTCTCCTGAGGTAAAGGCACTGTCTAGATTTATGTTAGAATGCTGTTTCTTCTAGCAAAAGTTATGATAACTGTTATAAAGTTACAGTTAACTTACAACAACTAGGTTAACTGTATTGTGAAATATAATCCTGAACACCTTTAATAACCATAGGCAATCCTTATCCTTAGAGAACAAGAAGTAGATTTAGAGTTCTCACTGGGAACAATTAAGAAGTTCCTTTCAATAAAAAACATTGAAAAAAAAATAAGAATTTCTACTAGCAGAATTCCAACCTTAGCCCAGACTGAATCAATACATGGCAAGCGTTTAGGTTTGGGTGACAGAACATTGGGAAGGGATGAGGCTTTCTGTCCTAAGCCTCATTTGACCTGAGTCAGAGCAAAAAAAGGGATGGAAGGGAATTACAGAAGGGCTGGCTCAAGTTTTGCCTCCTGTTCCAGAATGGATTTAGTATCCAGAAAGAAAACAGTTTTATGAAGAATCTACCTTCATAAAAGGTTTTCATAGGTTCTGGGCATAAGGAACATTACTTCCTAGTCAAGATAACAAAATAGGATTTTCTGATTTACATGAAGGCATGCTTCCTACTCTTAGAGTGAATCCAAAATAATTGTGGCACTGAGAATCTAGAAGGCTTGCTTTCATGGTGGCTTCTTTGAGAGCAGAGATTGATATAAAATTGGCTAAGTAAATTAAGAGAAGGAAAACAGAATTTAGAGAATCACTAGCTCCTGATGATTATGGTTGACTTTCATTTTTGAGGCAAAGGAAAGAATTTTACTTAAGGAATTGAGGGTCACACATGAACACACTATTTGTAGAATATGGGGAAGGAGAGCCAGACAAGGAAAGAGGGGATACATATGTGAAAAGACTGGGATTTTGGTTTATTAGTGAATATGGTACCTTATTAATATCTCTAGGCTCTAAGTTCTTGGAAGTATTTTTTGACTATGCAGTTAAGATAGAAACAGGCACAGATAAGTTACCAGGATGTTGTGGAGTTTTAAAAATTATTAATTATATACTATAATAGAGTTTTTGAAACTATTAAGAGTTTTAAAAAGTGGACCAAGTTTCTTAGATTCCCTGTTTAAGGAAAATTCCAGATAAATTAGAGGACTCATGCTATTCAATTACTAAAAGTCTATTTGTTTTCTTCTCTTCTAGAAGATTAATCTTTAGTCTGGACCAAATAAAGCAGAATTTTGCCTACAATATATAAGCATATATGGACAATAATAGCAAGCTTTCTTACTGAGTTTAGTTTCCCAGTAGTTTAAAATTTTCAAATAATTTATCAGTGAAACACAGAAAATCAGTCACATGCCTGAAAATCAGGTTTATCTAGAATGGTTTATGTTTAAATATGTAAAGAAAAGTCATATCCTAGAAATCATAGAGTATTCAGGTAGGGGAGGGCCCTTAATATCTAAGATCTCACCTCATCTTAGATATAGAGAAATTAAACCAGAGGGAGAGAATTTAATTTAGCACAAGTGAGCCCTAAATGGAAAATCAAGGTCTTTTGACTTTTGTTCAATGTTTTCATTTTTTCCTCCCTTCTTTGTCAAATTCTTGTTTTTAGAAGATATTCTCAAGTCTTGTTATTAAAAGGTGAAATATACTAATTTTTAAAATGAAGTTCAATATATTGAATCTAGAATGGGCATCTCATCCTCAGGAAGAGGCTGAATTTGGTAAAGACCCATGTCACTGATACACTATTTTGACTTAATCGTCAAATGATTTATCAATCACTGAACCAAATAGTAAGAGCAATTTATCATCCAATTAAATAGTACTAGGGATTGAAAAATTGGATTTAATTTTGAACTTCATAATACAAAGTCAGAAATATTCTATGTATTAGCTTTTTCATGATTGTGACCAAAAGACCTAACCAGAACAATTTTAGAGGAGGAAAGATTTCTTTTGGGGCTCAAGTTTCAGAAGTCTCAGTCCACAGACAGCTGACTCCATTCCTTGAGTCCTGAGGTGACAGTACATCATGGTAGAATTGTATGGCAGAGGAAAGCAGATGGGGACATGGCCCCAGGAACAGAGAGAAAGAGGGTAAGAGAGAGAAAGAGAAAAAGAAAGAGAGAGAGAGTGCTAAGCTCAGCTCACCAAATTTATGTACCCCAAAGGCATGCCCCCAATGACCCACCTCCTCCAACCACACCCTACCTGCCTATAGTTACAACCCAGTTAATCCCTATCAGGGGATTAATGAACTGATTAGGTTAAGGTTCTCGTAATCCAATCATGTCACCTCTAAACTTTTTTACATTGTCTCACATGTGAGCTATTAAGGAACACCTTATATCTAAGCCATAACAGTCTATAGGATTGTAGATTTTAAATCCTATGGAGGAACCAAATAAAGGGGAAAACAGTTTGCTGAAGAGGAGCTATTAACTAGATAAAAAGCACTAAAGACGAAGAGCAAAAAGGAGGAAGTTCATAGAGAATTTTCCTTTTCTCAAAGACATGTATTTCTTTGCTGCTTTAATAATAATGTTGCAGTAAATGTATTTCCCTAGGAATGTTTTATGCAAAGTAAGCTGCTCAATATGAATGCCTGTTAATAGGTTATAGCTCATAAAGCAATAACTTATCTGGGTACATCAACAAAGGGAGTATAAAATTATATAGTAAAACCTTCTGGTTGGACTAGCTATCAAAGAATATAGTTTATTGCTTTGAAAATGGAAAATGAATTTATTGTTTGAAGTGTCGAAAAGATAAGCTTGTAC
Source organism: Sciurus carolinensis (assembly GCF_902686445.1). NCBI lineage: Eukaryota > Metazoa > Chordata > Mammalia > Rodentia > Sciuridae > Sciurus > Sciurus carolinensis. The sequence continues at coordinate 61,708,186 of NC_062221.1, read as the reverse complement.
CTGAATATTTTGTGCTGAATCAACTGATAGCATGTTTCTATTTTCGGTTAAAGTTAAAATAAATCTTTATATGCTCTCTCTCTCTCTCTCTGGCTCTCTCTCTCTCTCTCTCTCTCTCTCTATATATATATATATATATAGATAGATAGATAGATAGATATAGATATAGATAGATACACACACACACACACACACACACACACACACACACACACATCTGTCTTGCCTGTATGAAAAAGCTGAATTATTATAGAGGCCTGATTTCTGATTTGACAGTCTTATTAAAAACATTTTATGGTTTAAATTTTATTGACCAAATATGTATTGTACCTCCATCATGAGCCATATGTGACTGGAGGGGCCATTGGGAATCCATATGTGGTGACTGTCTAAAAGGTTTGATATCTGTGGGGAAAACATATATTAACTGTGTGACATGGGGCTGATATAAGATCTGATCTGCAAAAACAGATGTTGAGTTTGACAAAGTCAAAGGACAAAGAAAGGTTAATTACAGTTTAGGAGTTTCAGAAAAGTTTTAAAGAAAGAGAGAATTTATAAAGTTGTCTCTGAGACAGGAGATGAGCAGCATATTCTACAGAGGAATTGTGTCTGGAAAGAGGAGGGGCAAGGCAAATTTGGTGATGGAGAAAGTAATTGCTCATGGCTACATAACAGAGAGAAAGAATGAAGGGAGGCTTCTGTACATGCTTCATTTCCTGTTCAGGTGAATTTATTGCTTGATTGTTAAAGATCACCCATGTGAAATCTATAGGAGCAAGAGATCATGGGTGGATCTTGCATCTGCAGACATGAGATGGACACACTGTGAAACCTGCCCATTAGTCTCACAGTGAATTAGTCACAGAGACTCATCTATATCACCAGGGACCTCCTTCTTCCTCAGGCAGTATTTATCTAAACTCCACCTCTCCTTGTTTCTGGTGATGTCAAACTTATCCCCATTCCTTATATTACCTGGTGGCTCATTCTTTTCTACCTTATGTTGGTGTTGCTGACAAATAACTTTTCACTGAAATAGCCTTCATCCCTTTTTTGGCTGAGGCAGTTGCTACTCATCCTCCCAGATAATTTCATGACAGATGATACTCTCTGGTGAAGGGTTTTCTGACAACACACAGATAGAGTAAGTCTTTAGGGACTTAATCATTCAAAGTTCTATCACGTATCTCTATAATATGCATTTGTGCCAATTCAGTAAGACATTCAATGGGAAGTATATCTGAATGGGATCCTTAAGAGCAGGCCTCATAGAATATGTTAACATCATGGAATTCATTTAAATAAGTCATGAAACACATTTACTTCTTCAATACACAGTAAGACCCAGTAGAAAAAATCATCTCACATGTTTCTGTTGCTGAGACCTAGCCTAATAATCTGGATATATATTGGCTAAATAACCAATTGAAAATATAGTCTGAGGATTCATTCTTATTAGATCCTGAATTTGATTTCAGAAATATTTTCTCCTCACAAATAGTCCATTAAACTGCCAATTGGCATTTAAAAGCTTTTAAGTGTATAATATCTAATAATAATTCTATCAATAAGAAAGAACACAAATACTGTTCCTTTAATTATTTGTTCCTCTATATAAGCAGTGACATATAATAACACATATGTGAAAGCATTAGATTTCAATTAATCGTCTCAATGAAGAATGCTGTCTATTCCTTTATAATATTAATTACTTCTATTAAATAAACATTATAGGAGGCCATGGTTTTGGACTAGGCTTCTATGCTGGGCCCCAAGAGACCAGGATAAAAATCAAAATGGAGTTGCTCATGCCAAAAATTCCATATCATCATGCTGGAAAGAAGTTGTTTATCTGAGTTGAAATCAAGTTTAAAGAGTTAACAGTCACATTTTTCAAATCAGCAGTTTAAATTGGCATGATAATAAAGCTCCCTTTTTCCTTATCCTCACTCAGAACAAACATCCTGAAGTAATTTGACTTTAACCAATCTGTTCATTTTCTTTTGTTCTGTCCCACTGTCTCCACCTTCTAAGGAAATTAACTTTGAAATGACCAATCTACATTTTTGTTTTTTTCCTTCTGATTTCATCAGTCGTTTTCTGTCCTGAAAACCAACCTTTTTGGCTTGGCTTATTGGAACAATTGTTCATTTTATGGAACCAAGTGTGGTCTGGTTGTAGAATCAAAAATAATGCCAATTAAAATCTATAAATTGAACTTTTATCCTTTGACTGTTCTTATTAGAAATAATTCACCCCCTCTCTTAGCACCCCACAAATACCCATTTTAAAAGATGGTATTCTACCTACCTGCTTGGGAAGAAACACTGAGTAAAACATCTTTTCTTAGCAAAGAGTAGAGAGACTGAGATTGCATGACTATGGGGCAAAAAAGCAAGTTACTATGATAAGTTTGAACTATTTACTTTCCTGTGACATTTGCTTATTCCTTCAGAAATGGCTTACCAGCAAAGCAATAAGTTCAAGTTTTGAACATATTGATTTTTTGGGGCAGGGGCAGGAGCCTGATATGTGGAAAACTCTGTTATTTCCCAATAACCTTTACAGGGGAAAGAGATCAAATCACAAGATTTAGGAATAAAATATGTGCAGAATCAAGCCTCACAATCTATGATAATTCCAAGACTGCTGGTACTGAATAAAAAGAACCCCAGAGATCTGGACTATAAGTATGACTGATTTAGGAGTTACAAAACAAAGTAGTTGAAGTTTTACATAGTAGGTGAATAAGTTACTGGCCACATTTCTACAATGCCACCATTCCAGGATACTTTTAAAAAATTTGTTCAAATTAGTTTGTCAAATTACATGACAGCAGAATGCATTTTGACTCATTGTACACAAATGGAGTACAACTTTTCATTTCTCTGCTTATACATGATGTAGTCATAACCAATCATGTAATCTTACATGTATATAGGGCAATAATGTCCATCTCATTCCACCATCTTTCCCATCCCTATACCCCCTCCCCTCCCTTCACTCTCTTTGCCCAATCTAAAGTTCCTCCATTCTTCCCTTGCTTCCCCACCCCTATTATGGATCAGCATCCACATATCAGATAAAACATTTGGCCTTCTTTGGGGGAGGATTGGCTCATTTCACTTAGCATGATATTCTCCAACTCCATTCATTTACCTGTAAATGCTATAATTTCATTCTTCTTTAGGGCTGAGTAATATTCCATTGTGCATATATACCACAGTTTCTTTATCCTTCATCTATTAAAGGGCATTAGGTTGGTTCCACAGTTCAGCAGTTGTGAACTGAGCTGCTACAAATATTGATGTGGTTGTGTCACTGTAATATGCTGATTTTAAGTCCTTTGGGTATAGACCAAGGAGTGGTATAGCTTGGTCAAATGATGGTTCCATTCTAAGTTTTCTAAGGAATCTCCATATGGCTTTCCAGAGTGGTTGCACCAATTTGCTGTGCCATTAGCAGTGTATGAGTGTTCCTTTTCTCACCAGCACTTATTGTTGTTAGTATTCTTGATAATTGCCATTCTGATTGGAGTGAGATGAAATCTTAGAGTAGTTTTGATTTGCATTTCTATAATTGCTAGTGATGGTGAACATTTTTATTATATTTATTTATTGATTGTATATCTTCTGTGAAATATCTGTTCAGTTCCTTAGCCCATTCATTGATTGGGTTTTTCTTTTATATCTTTCTTTCTTTTTTTTTTTTTTTTTTTTTTTTTGGTGTTAAGTTTTTTTGGTAAAAATTGTCTCCCAATCTGTAGGATCTCTTATCACATTACTGATTGTTTCCTTTGCTGAGAAGCTACTTTTTTTTCCTACAAAGTGTTTCTGATGCCAGAATCATCTTCTTCCCCTGTGCCTACCTTGTGGAAGATAATCATAAAAGAGAACTTTCCCTTCTTTCCTACAGATGTCCTTTGATTTTCCTTTCTTAGGTTATCTCATTTGTAGAATAATTCCTGAGCTCTATATTTTAAGATGATTTATGTCAGTTAGGAAATAGGATGTTCATAGAGAACATATTTTATATCACTTACTGTGCAATAAAGAATTTGGCTAGCTTGTGCTCCTGCTTCCTAAGAAGTAAACTCTGAATCCTTGAAATTTTCCAGACTGTCTTTGTGATTCATGGTGGTGCTCTGAGGCCACCCCTGATAACTTATTCTATTTAAGTGTCTCACAATGTGCCTCTAGAGAGTTTTTGTTAAAGAGATGACTCAGGATGGGGTCTAGCCCCAGAAAGACCACTCGGGTGATTATAGGGTTGAGCCTTTCAACCTGGGGATATCAGTATGACTTATGGTGAGGGTAGGAGAATGGAGATTAGATTTGGTTATGTTGACTATGTCTTAATCAGTGATCCATAACAATATCCAATAAAAATTTTGAACGCCAAAACTGAGGAGTGTCCCATGTTGGCAATACTTTCTGTATTGTCACATATTGATGTGTTAGGAGAGGGTAAAGCCTCCTTGGGACCTCTGCTATTGAGAACTTCTCAGATCATGATTTAAGCTTCTTGCTCTTTGATTCTGATTTTTATCTTCCTTGGAATAATAAAATTAGAATCATGAAAATAGTACTGTCCTGAATTCTGTGAGTCTATTTACTGTATTGTCAACACTGAGAGGGCATAGGAAATATACCCTTGATTGTGTAGTCAGCTCATCAGAAGTGACATGAGTCTGGCAGGGCTCCTAAATTTGTGCCTGTGTCTGAAGTGAAGGTGGTTGTGGGGCACCATCCACGACTAGCAAATAAAATCAGGCTTGTTCAAACCATCAGATATGGAAATCTGACTTTCAGGAACTGACAGTCATGAGAGTTTGTTTTAGATGACCTGAAGTATGTGGTGTCCATGCAGAGTGACTCACTGCTGGAATTTGTGTGAACTGGATGCACCACATGACCCGCTAGAGCAAATGGCTCGCTCAACTCCACCCCATCCTGTTTCTCACAGAGGCAGCTCCTACTGGTCCTCCTTTGATCCATACTGCTATAAATAAACCAAGTGTGGGCTCCAGTCTTTGTTAGAGTTCGGTCCTTAGCATGGCTCAATTCGTCACACCCCCTGATTCAAAAGATAATTGTCTCCTGTGGTTTTTTTCTATTAAATAAGTTTCTTAGTGATTAATTTACAGCCAGCCCATCCCTCTGACAGAAACCCTTTCCCTCACCCATGCTGGATGTGTGCCTAGAGGTGCTCTTGTGGCAGACTGTGTCATTAACCTACAAATTTGACTTTGCTCTGAGAATTTAGTATCAGAGCTCATTGTACCTACCTTATTTCCTGTAAGTGTGAATTTGAGCTTGGGGAAATCTTGGTGTCAGAATGTGCTATCAGAAAACCTGGGATGTGAGTCAGGTCCCATTTCCCTCATCTTCATGTTATACCATGCTAGATATGGATACACATTCCCATCTTCATCTCTGCAATAGAATTGCACTAGAAAAGAAATCAAAGCAAGCAATGGAATAGGGTGATAATGTGACATTATTGTTTGGGTATGAGATCTCCCTCAAAGTCTCTTGTGTTAATTCAAGAATATTCAGAAGTAAATGATTACATTATGAGAGCTACAAACTAATCAGCCCATCCTAGGTTCATCTTATGGGTGATCCTTTCCTTTCACTCTCTTGTGCTTCCTGGCTACCACAAGCAGTGCAGTGCTTCTCTTACACCGTTCCACCATTTTGTTCTGTCTCATCTCAGGCCCAGGGCAATGGAGCTGTCCAAACATGAACTGAACCTCTGAAACCATGAGACAAAATAAAACTTTGCTCCTTTAAGTTGCTCTTGTCAGGTATTTTGGTCACAGCAACAGAAAAGCTGAAGAACACAGTGAGTAAAATTCCATAACTGGTAGCTACTATCAATGAACAATTTATAGGCGCTGGGTACATTGCCAGAACTTTAGAGTCATGATTTTATTTAATCTTCATGACAACCCTTTATGTATCCTCATTTAACATATGAAGAAACTGAATCTCATAGAAACTAAGTAACTTGTTTCAAGAAACAAAGACAAGTCAGGGGCTAGCATATTGTTGTATTAAGATGGTAATGCATTCCTGGGAATGGTAGAAACTCTTAAGAAAACAGATTCTGGAGGTAATTAATTTCGCTTCCTATTTTGGCTTCATCTGAATGGTGAGATGTTTTATGATTTACCTTTAAAGCATTTCTATATAGAAATATCAGGTTTAAAAAATATATTTATTTTGAAAAAGAGCTAGTAGATAAATACCATGCAACCTCTTTCTCATATCTTTCCACTTTATTTTTAATACTTGTATTAAGAAATAAAGTTTAAAATTATAGTTTAAGATTTTTGCCTTGTTTATTATGAAAAATTTAACATACAGTAACAATTATAAAAATCAAAAATATCCCATTCAAGATAATAGCTTGGATTGAACACTATGTGACCTTGAGAAAATTCTTTAACCATTTGAGAAGTCAGATTTTCTTAAGTGGATACAATACTGGTTTTTGCTTCATGAGGTTGCAGTGAAATATAACTCCTTAGCACACACCTTAGCACATAGCAAGTACTTAATATTAATTACTATTAGATCTTGCATTATCAGTAATTGTTATTAATTAATACCATTCAAGTGATTCAACTGTTACTGTGTAGCAAAATACATACTGAGAGAATCTAATCAAAAGAAAGAGGAGTCAAATGCAAACTGCTAAGCTGGTTTCAAGGCAGAGATATACATTATCTTTTAAAAGGGCAATTTTGTGAGTCAGCGTGAATATCAACTCAAATAAGAAGGTATATCTCAGTGTAATCCTTCTAGTCAAATGCCTCATGGAACATATTGACATCATTAAAGTGATTTAAATAAATGACACAGAATTTATCTATAGATATTGGAGACATAGGAATTATCCTATAACTTCACCAGCACGTGTAATGGATTTGTAAGATGTGACTGAAAAGAAAAGTAGTTTTAGATTGGAGTGGAATGCAAGTTGAGGCTGTAAACATATGTAAAAAAAAAAAAATAATATTGAAATCTAGAAAGGAGTAATTGCAATGGAAGTTACAAGGGGAAAAGAGCCTGATTCCTCCTCACCAGGGCTGGAACCTCTCTGTTCTGCTGCTTTACTCAGTTCCTTCTGCCATCTACATTGTCATGATTAAGTAGGATAAATGTTTCACACTGAGCTTTGGAGTGTGCAATAGAAAAACAAGACTGAATTACCAGGAATAGCAAAGAGCCACTCTAAATTACTTTGTGTCTCAAGGACACAAGTCTGTGTGCAGAGGTGAAAAGCAGAGAAAAGGAAAACAGGAATCACACACAGCAAGCCCAGGTTGTGAAATTTAACTTTTCTCAGTTGATAGAGCTTAAAAGAAGATTTGGTTATTGTTTTGAAAGAGCTTAATACCTTTCTTCTTTTACGAACATGTTTGAGTGCTGGGTCCCCACTTATTTGTAAAAGTAAAAGCTATTAGCAGTGTAATGTGAGAAATAAACATTTTTTAATTTAGAAGGCACCCCATTAATTAGAAGATTTATTAGACAGGTAGGTGGTTCCATGAATTAGTTAATGGTTAATTTGTGGAAAATAATACTATTATCTAAAATATGGATACAAATTTGAGGGCAAATTTTTTATAAAAACAAAATGATCTGGATAATGGGACTCATTAATCACTACAATTGAGTGTATGTACTTGCAACTGTATGTGTATGTGTTTGTAGGAGGATATGAAGACAGAGTTAAATTTGCCATCCCTAGCAATACATTATCAACCTTGAATTTATTGTGTTAGAATTTGTGCTATAAAAGAATATGTCGTCATGGATACTCCTGGTATAAGATGACAGCACCAAGCATTCTCTCCTAAAATTTTACTAAAACAGGACTGGGGATATAGTTCAGTGGAAAACCCCTGAGCTCAATCTCTAATACTGAAAATATAATTGAAAACTAGGAGGGATAAAAAACTTTACTATAATTCTCAGGCAGATATCAATGAATAAAAAAGGAAACTAACCAAATTTTAGTTATGGTCTATCTTATCTTTCTTCTTAAAATACATTTTTCCACAAGATATAAGTTGATTCATATAATTATTTATTTAGGCAGAGACTTATGTAGCCCAGAACAGGGCAGTTAATGTGGAAATAAGCAAAGGTCACTCAGATAAGAACATATAAAGGCTGTTTATTCAGAACTTGTTATGGCAAAAAAATCAGTTGTCATCCTTTGTGTTTGACATAGGAATGTAAAAGCTTTATAGAGGAAGAGAGGGAAGTTTCAGTTGTACCCTGATTGAAAACTGTTGTCATGGAAATTTGAAGACAGGCCAACAATAAGCAGAGCATCCTATGTGATTGGTTCAGATTACAAATTTGGCTTTCTCTGGTTGATCCTAAGTTGAAAGTAGGGGCAAAAATTAGGGAAACTGTTAGTTTTAATCAAGTCCTCACGGTTTATAGGGGTTTACTGTTTGGTTTCTGGACTGGTTACTGGCTTCCTGAGCTGGTTAGCAGAGGTTGTAGGCTGGCTTTCTGGGTTGATGACCGCAGACTGTGGTTAGAATTCTACTGTTATGTATAGACTTACTATGGAGAATTTGTGTATTCAGTCTCTCATGAGTATTGGAATCTGGAAGTGACATGTGCAACTTGAAAGTAATAATCCTACACAAGAAAAGTACCATAGAAGTCAACGGAAGTAGGGAAAGAACAAGTAGCCTTGCTTGCTAGTAACTGGGCTTTTCATGTGTTATATCAATTCAGATGAAGGAAAAGCCATCCAGAAGGAGGCAGAGGAAGACTCCACCTCAGTAGTGCAGTAGTGCATCTGGTAACAGCCAGTTTGAGACCAGATGCAGACCTGTGCAGTTCGACCTTCACCCCAGTCTGAAGATGCCTACACCACTTCTTGTGTGGACAGAGAGAAACGCTAAGGATTGTCCAATGACAAAGGCTTGGGCTTTTTGTTTTTTTGAAGATGAGTGTTCTTTTAAAAAGTTTTAAAAAATTAACATGTACTTTAAGAGAAAATTCTACACAATCAGAGAACAAATGCAGCATTCAGGAGACTCAAAGAAATAACTTAAGTTCTCAGCTATGTTACAGAAATTTGTTTCAAGATCTTCATTAGAATTAAAGAAATCATGACTTCAAGGAAAGTGAGTCTGAAAAAACTAGGGGCAAGTAAGATCTGGATGAAAATGGAGATAGAAGAATTGAGCAAAAATGGAAAGGAAACTAAAAACTAAGCAGTAGAATATGAATCTTCATTAGAAGTAAAGTTAAGGATATAGCTCATAAATATGAAGCTCCCTGAGAATGAGAGAAAAAGACAGATTTCTATAAAAGATGAAAGATACAATTGACGTGACCAGGGAATAATCAAAAATCTACAGATAATTGCTATTCCTGAGGGAGAGACAGAAATAAGCAAAGAAAAATGTTATGAAAAAGTTATAATAGTACTATGAAATAATTATGGCTGACTTTTATTAAATGCTTACTATGTCTTAGACTACACAGTCTGTATTTTGTTTATATTATTAAATTTAAAACACAGCATAGTACTCTAAGTTGTTACATATAAACCCTAATTCATAAGTGAAACAATTGAGCTATAAAGGGTATAGGGATATTCCTCTAGGTTATTAAACAAAGACTTCTTCATAAAATGTTATCCTTTAAATAAAGCAATAGAACATGAATATATATATATATATATATATATATATCATGTTATATAAACACACACATATATCCTGTCAATTTTTGTCCTATTGATAAACAGAAAATGTATTTTATTATACATTTATTATTATAGTTTCAATTTTGTCTCTCACTCTCTCTCTTCCTCCCTAGTTTGCTCTCTACTTCTCAGAAAACAATTGTAATTTGATTTTTATCACTGATACAACAAGCCATCATGAAGTAACTGTTTTTCTCCACTACAACTGTTCTTAGTTATGATTTTCTTTACCTACCATCTGTTTGCATTTGCCACTGCTGATCAACCCTTTTCAAAATTCTCCCTCTGGAGTCTACGGTGACATACATTTCTACTTTTCCTGTGTTATCATTGCTTTTTGAATTAAATAATTTTTCTTTCTGAAAAACTCTGGCAGAAAATAAAATCTCAGTAAATAAATGCCTTATTTCCATTTAATAAATTCCCCAGAATTTGTACTTTCCAACTTCCTTACTCTTCATTTTTATTTATACCTTGATCTTGTACCTTCAGTCAGAATTTAAAATAGAAGTATTCTGATATGTTAATGTCCATGTAGCTGTACTATTTTTCTCTTCCAAATTTGTCATCCTTTTGATTATTTCCTTTATCTTTATTTATAATTTCTTCTTTAAAATTAATGATGTATTTCCTAAGATTTTATTAAACAATAAAGCAAATGCCTCTAAGTGGTGTTTTGAATGGGGACCTCTATTTCTGGCTATAGTGATGACTCCTTCAAGTAGGAGGGAGCACGTGTTTGGGCAAATATCTCTGTCCCTGGGTCTCTTCCACCATTTGGAGAGTGCCTAGTGTTTTTAGAAGGATAATCAGTTAAAAATCTTTCAGCTGTGAGTAATAAAGCCTGCTGCTCCAGCTTAAATAGATAAGCTTAATTTTGCCCTTGTGGAAAACATCTCTGAAAATGGCAGGTAGAGTGTGCAGATTAAGGATGCCATTAAAGATCCAAGTTCCCATTACCTTCATCCTCTGAATTCTTAGCACAGGAGTGGATTAGCTTTTACTCTGTAAAGGGTATATTTTAGATATTTTAGACCTTGTGAGTCATGAGTTTGCTACTACCTAACTCTGCCCTCATGGTGTGGAAATTACCAAAGAGAATATATAAATGAATGAGTATGACTGTGTTCCAATGAATCTTTATTTATAGAACTAGCAGTGGGCCACACTGGGTTGGTAGAATTTAGTTTACTGACCTCTTTGACTTCAATATGATGGTTACACCTTCAATATTCCCATCTTATTCCAGTTAGAAAAAGAATGCATGTTGAAAAGTGTGGGATGCAGAAGGGGTATGCCCAGCAAGTCTGTTGCTATCCCGGAGGTCTTTATCTAATGCATTTCTGTTATATTGTATTGGTCAGCACTGCATCTGTGGTGGCCCAGACAGTTATGCACTAATATCTGGATTCACCTCCTTCCAAGTTTGTAGAAGTATTATAATGTCACCTTCCTGCCCTGGCCAGAAATTGAGCATGGCAAGTCACTAAAATCAGTCAATGACATTTAAGTGAAAATTAAATGTTGCTTCTGAGTATGCATATTTAAGACCTCAGTATACAATCATCATATCTTTTCTGCTTTGTCGCTGTCTCCAACAGCACTCCAGCTTACTATATATGCTTAGATCTCGGAGTTACCACATGTGGGACAGAGATCACAACCAACTTGCTTTCCATGAAACTCATGTTGAGAGATACAATTGGAATCTGATACAGAGATACAGCTTTGTTCTTTTAAGCCACCTCTATTTGGCAGTTGTTATTGCAGCATAATTCAGCCCCTCTGGAGAAATACAGGGTCATATAGAACTCAGAAAAGTAAATGTGATTTTTTGATCTCTGTTGTAAAGCAGTAGTTGTTCTCAGTTTGTGGTCCCTGGACCACGGCATCGCTTAGGTTTTGTTAGTAAAGAAGTTTATCATTTTCCTGCAAAGTCCAAAGAGGCAAGATTTACAATGACTTCACAAGCTTTACAGGTGTTTCTATCCCATACTTTATTATCTCTATGGTAATGAAAGAAAAGACAGAAGAGGATTTTAAATAACTTTTGGTTCAATACACAGTATGCACAGGAATGTTTTTAAAAAATGAGCAATAAAAATCCTGCATATCTGTCATTTGCTAGTACTGCATTATTGTGCCCAAGGGAAATATGGATGGAAGTAGATGTTGAACATTTTGTATAACCTTGTTCAATACTGTCATTATAAACTTTCACTTTTCTTAAATGCATATTCCATTTGTAATTATGGGTGTATATGCCAGAAAAATTCATTATCCTCTTTTTATAAATATAGAATATGTAGAAGACATCAGATGAATACATTCAAAATAATTAAATTTTATTTTAACAGTTGGTGTGCAAAATGCTGGTTTTGCAATACTGGTGTTCATGCCACTGAATAACTTAAGAAAGGCGCCAGTTGAATGTCATCTTTAGTTCTAAAGAAAATATTTGTTGAAGTATCTCAAATCTACTTAAGCCCCAAAATAAACTGAAATGGAAGATCGAATCCACTTTGATTCTATTTTACTTTCTTTAATTCTGTGAAAATTGTAGAAAGTCATACTTTGAAAAGTCAAACATATATGATAATCCTATCTTTAGAAGTTATCTTAATGAAAGTGGGAGGAAATGGGTAATTGCTATGAATTATGAATGGCCATCACTGCTTGAATGTTCTTTCTTTTTCCTGAAAAATTAGTTTGGTTACATGGAAAGAAAACTGGAACATGGAGAGACAGAAAGAAGATTGTCTTCTCCCCATGTCACCCTCACTTTCCCCATGTGAAAGATGAAGCCTTTCTAAATATCACACAAGGCACCATATATAAAATGACATGGTAAAATGTGTTTGCATGTGTAATTGTTTCATGACTGTATTGATTCTTGTATCCAAAAGCATAAAATGTGGTTACTATGTGGCAAAAAATGAAAAAAAAAAAAAAACTTCTAATAAACATGTCACTAAATAAGAACATCTAAGACAGGCAAGAAAGGAATGACCCCAGAAGAATTTCATAATTGCTATACAAGAGACATGAACCTGAGATTTCTAGGTGTTCCTTATTCTCTTTCCTTGACTTTTCCAAATCTCTTGTCAATATCTCAGGTCTTATCCTCAGGAACAACAGCCCTCTTCCTCCTCCTTTGCTTGCTCGTCCACCTTCTCGACTTTTTCTTCTCCTTCTTCAATCATTTCTTATATGAATTGGCAAGTTTCCTTTTCACTTTCAGCATGCCTCACTTCCAATATATCCTCCAGCTGACCGATTGATGATTGTAGTGAATTTGAATCTGAACATTTATTCTTTTGCCTGTAAATTATCTAACACATTCCTAATGGCTGTGGACAGAAGTACAGTGTTTCCTGATCTGGCATCTGTCTACCTTCCTTCATTCCTCAAGAAAGTTGCTTAACTCCAACTTAAGATGTTTTTAAAAGCTAGCAGATCATTTCCCTTACCTGGGTCCTTATGCATGCATTCCCTTCTATGTGATTAACACAGCTTCACATGATTTCAGCTAAGATGTTACCTTCTTGAAAGCCTTCTTGACAACTCACCTGAAGAAGGTCTGAATGAATCTGCCCACACCCCAGCTCCTCTGTCATATCCCGTCATTGCTTTCTTGCTTGTTTCCTTCTGTTACTCTTTTACATCAGAATATTGTTCCTTAAGGCAAGGACATTGCCTATGTTGGTAGCCATTTTTCTGGTGTGTAGCATGTTACGGTTGCGTAATGACTATTAGATAAATAAGGGTTGCAGGCATGAAGTGAGCTAACCCATAAACCACATACATTCAAGGGTTCATTCTACTTTTGAGTGATTTATTTGATTGAGGAGAGGAAATATTGTAGGGAATTTGACCTCGATCCTAAAACTGATTTTTTCAGGAAAACAACTATGTGTCAATCCTTCCAAATCCCCAAAATCTGCTCCTCTATTTTATTATATTTTATTTATACTCATGCACACATTTGCCATGTCCTGGAGTAAGGTTCTTCTTCTTTTTTTATTTTGTACTTTGGATTAATCTTTAAAATCCTATTCCTGCCTGTTTTGTTTTTCTGTAGTTAACTGTCCTTCATATCTTCAAATTAAAGTTATAACATTAAAGTGGCAAATTTATTTTTTACCTTATTTTGTTTTCATTTTTTAAATTATGTGGTACCAAGGATCAAACCCAATGCCTTACACATGCCAGACAAAGTACTCTACCACTGAGTCACAACCCCAGCCTTTTAGTGGCAAGCTTATGATAGTGTCTTCAAGTAAGACTGATTCAATCTTTCTAAATGAATCATTTTGTTACTATTCATTTGGCATGTGATCCATATATTTATTTAATCATTTGATAGATATTTGCTTGAAAGATGCTCTGTTCAAAGAACTGTGGGAGGCACTAGAAGGAAATGTAGTTATCTTCTCTGGAGATGCTCAGCATAAAGTAGGATATAGTCCTTGCTTTATGATTATATCAAAATGGATTAGTTATACATTCTGCTGGAATGTATAACTAAAAAGAACCAATACAAAATAAATTAGGATACATAAAAATTATGAAATACAAATATAATTAACAACAGACGCATGACATGTATGAAATCTCAGAGGACACTACAGGAATGAGACCTGAGTCTTCCCCCTTGGTTAGCTTATGACTTTTGGCAAATTACTTCACTTTTCCTGATCTTAGTTTTTTATTTGAATTATATAACATGAAATTAGATTTTCAATATATATAAGTCTCTGTGAATTTAGGAAACTAAAATGTAAGCAACAAAATATTTATCTATCAGTTTGGCAAGTACTAAAATAATAATTCTCAGGTAACAAATTGATTTTTAACAAATTTTTCAAAGTGGACATTCTTATGAACTGCTAGCAGATATGTAAAGTGGTATAATCTATTTATAAGCCATAAAAATGGCAGTTGAACATCTAATACTGATTTATAAAAACTTTCATGACAGCAGAATTTTAAGATACTAACTAGATTAATATCCTAAATTAGGAGAAGAACTTAATTTCATGGCACATTCTAAACACTACTCCTATTTTTAGAAGTTGTGTAAAACCCTTTGCAGTGTCTCAGACTCAGTTCTAGGTAATGTAAGTGTATAGCAATGTGATTCCTACTAAAAGTGTACAAGGGAGGCACTACTAGTATAACCACACTACAGATGAGACTATAGTTGAATGATGAGTCCAATGCCTGGCTAAAATAATAGGGTCAGGATTTGAACTAAGATAGTTTAGTTGCATAGCAAGTTCTTACATAATGATACTAACTAAGCTAATTCATGGATAGGAATGGCATGCAGCAAAATATGGCATATTAATCCAAGGTAAAATACAGTTGGAATAATTTGAAAAAATAGGTGAGAATTGATAAGGGCCGTATGGTTGCAGAAATGGAAAAGAAAATCACCCTGAGACACATGCTGCAAGCATTGTGAAGACTTTGCAAGTCAAATGTTGAAGGAAATAAAAATAAATTAAGGGGGTAAGTCAGTGATGATACTAGTAATTATAATAATAATGCAACTACTAATTTTAAGGACCTACTATGTTTCAAACATTATTCTAGTCATTTAAAACACCATCTTACAAATTAACAGGATTTGATTAGTAGAGATAATTAAGTTGAATTTAATTTTAAACTCATGGAGTTTAAAGTGCCCAGGGGACATCCTAACTAGTGAGATGCTTGTGGGGAATGCAGATGGAAATGAGTAATACAAAATGAGTCAGAAATCCTCCTCAAGAGAAGCACGGGGTTTCAATGGTGTCTACATATCATCTTTGCTTGTGTGTATCTTCATTTCTATCTGCATTAATTTCATAAATTGCAGAACACACATGACACCCAAAGGAAACCACCTATTTTTCTTTTGTATGACTAATTTTTCTCATGAGCCCTTGCCTATGAGGTGGAGAGAAAACAAATAAGCAAACTGATTTTAAACAATTCCCATTAGTCAAATAGTCTCTGTATAATTTTGGCTTCTACTATACAAAAGAAAATTAAGAAAATAGTAGACAAAAAACATAACCCCCATTCAATGAGCACATACTTTAAATAATCATTATCCTTTTACCAAGTTAGCTTTCCATTTTTTAGTTACTATGATTTTTAAAAATTAATCGTGACCATCATTAAAGTTTATCTCTATTTTGTATGCATCTCTAAATACTAATTTTTCTCACATATCTTTTCTATAAATATTGTGCCTTTTAAATTAATGATGTTTTAATACCATCCATTACTCAACCTGTTTGTTAATTTTCTAATTGTGTCTTTTGTCTTAGGTCCAGTGCTGCTCTCTCTCTACCTGTCTCACCTGGGCTGTTTTTGATGCTATGTAACTCAGCTTGACATCTGCCACATGCCCTATCTTGTTCCTCACCCAAACCCCAGCATTATATAAAGATTACTTATTCTGAACTATATTCTGGTCTATTTCCATGAAAGGACAAATGCTATTAAAATGAGCTAAAATACGTATACCAAACTCCCATGTGACCCAGGGTACTTGAGTTCTTTCCTCATAAATTGAGTATGGCTTTGGAAATAAGATGAGCAAGTTTTTGGATCTGCCTGAGCCTGAAGAGATATCTAGGAAGTGAGAATTCCAGTGTTAAACCTGGTAGTTTATGAAAACCAGGACAGTTGCCCATGTTTTAAGAAAAGCCAAAAAAGATTTTTCTCTGCCTGATGGTGCCACAGCACAGGGTACATTTGGCTAAGATTACTGCTGGTTTGTAACTGACCCCATGTCCCCTCTGCCTTCAGTGTCCCCTAAGCATCTCTAACGTGTCTTTCTACTTGGGTACTTTGAGACTAGGGTATAAAAGAAAAAGTTACCTTTCTTTATAAGGGAAACTGCATTGGGGAGTACATCAAAATTATTTAATGTCGAATTTCAATTTATCCTCATAGGAATGTTATATGTTTTAGAACATAATGCTAAATTTACTCTGTCTCCTGAAAAAATGGCACTAGAAAATTCTCCACTTACACCTTTCATTTTGTGAAATGGCTTGATGATGGACTGAATGGAATTTGAAAGCATCTGGGGAATATTCTAATACTGGAACTTCTAAAATCTCTGTGAACAATTTTATTGTTCAGTAGGCTCAGTCAGCACTTTGCCTGATACCAATTTATATGGTAGATGCTATGTGGCCAATAAAATTCCCTAATATTCTTTAAGCCATATGGCATCTATCGCTTTTAAATTACCTCAAGTGCTGTGATTACTGGGGGTATAGGTATCATAGGAACTCTGCACAGGAAGTGAAATGATTTATTATATGTAACTGATAGAAATGGGGCATAAAATCAGTTTTCTTTGAGTTCCTGTTTAACATGTTTCTGGTTATTACAGACTGTATATTATATCCCCATGGGATATAATAATCTTCTGGAAGACAAAGTATCACCTGGAAGGGAGAGCACACAGAATGAAAGATAGGTCTTTTCCATCCCTTCCTTTAAAGAATATGGCAAATAAAGAGGTATTTCTGAAAATAGAGTTACAAAATTTAAAGGGTACCAAAAATCTTATAACCAAGCTAATAACTGTAATGCAGTATTTTTAAAAATCAAAAGTGATATGAAAAATGCATGGTGTTCCTGTTATGGTTTGGATCTAGAAGTCCCCAAGAGGTGATGTATTAAAGGCTTGGTCCCCAATGCATCGATGTTTAGACATGAGACTCTGAGGAAGTGACTGAATCATAGGCTCTGACCTAATCAGTGGATTAATCCATGGATGGAGTCATACTAAGATGGCATTATGGGGGGGTGTGGAAAAGTTAGGATGTGGGACCTATTTGAAGGAAGAGGGTCACTGGGAGCATGCCTTTGAGGATTATACCTTGTCCCTGACCTTTCCTCTCTCTCTCTCTTTCTCTCTTTCTCTTCTTCCTACCCTTCATGAGGTCCTCAGCTTTGTTTTACCACCTCTTCTGCCATAATATTCTGTCTCACCGCAGGTCCAGAAACAATGTAACTAGCTGACCATAGACTGAAATCATAGGCCAAAATAAATCTTTCCTCCTCTAAGTTGATTTTCTCAGGTATTTTGTCGTAGCAGTGGGAAACTGATTAACACAGCACCAAATAATCAGATAAAAATAATGATGTGAAAATTTTATGAAGTTTTCCTTCTGCCTCAGATTCTGATATGGTTCTTCATGATACAACAAAGAGGGACCTTCAAGGAAAGATTTTCTTCCCACCTCTAGGAGGTCGGCTATCAACTCCTTCAGTGTTTCCCTGCCCTCCCTGAAGTCCATGTCTTTCAGTCTACCCACACACATATCTGAGCAAGGCAGAAGTATAAAGGCCCAAGCACTTGGCTCAATCAGAGAAAATTCTAAGGTGCCACTTTCTTTAGAACCACCTTCCTGATTGGCTAGCCTTTATCTCATGTGCATTTTAGTTTAACTTTTTCCACCAAATTCTGTTTCCTCCACCTTCCTTCAGATATGCCAATCTTTAAAATATCTTGTACCCTAAATTTAACATCTTGGACCTGACCTGTGACTTGGTTGCAAGGTGCTGAAGTCTGATTCCTTTAAGTACCATGGTTTAGAGTAAAATTATGAGTTCGCTTATTCTAGTTTCTCTTCTTATAAATCTAAAGGTATTCTTATATAAAATGCTCTTTAGGGGAACATAAATGTATTATTAACAATTTTTGAGCAATTAACTGAACTCATATGCAGTTTTAGCATATCAAATTATAAATAACCTCAACCATATTGACAGTGTGGTTTTACTATTGATGATCAGTCCAACCACAGGGTATAATTAAGATCCTGGGTTTTTTTTTTTTTAATAGTACTGATTTCTCATGGTTGTAGTTCATATTCTGCTGTTTCTGTTTCTCTTTCTGTTTTGATCCCTCTATTTATCACAAAATCTCATATAAGACAAGTTACAACCTTAAATGATGCACTAGTTATGCAGTTTCCAAGGTCTTGATCAGAATTTTCTCAAAGTCTTCAATAAAAAATCATTTCTCTCTGTGGCTGCATTTCTGTTAATTCAAATATTTCTTTAAGTAACTTTTGTACATATCTTCATAAAAGCTGCAAAATGTAGTTTCTCCTCAAATTCAAATATGCTACTGACCTTAGAAGCTTCAGTTTTGTTCTCTTTATTAGTCTATTATGAAGGGGTGATACAGGCTTAAAGAAAATGAAAAAAAATTCCCCAGTCTTAAAGCATAAAACAATATATTTTGGGGTTGTATCTTATCAGAAAGATATGTCCTTTCATATAAAATCCTTTTTGCTTATGAGTTTTCTTCCTTCCTTCCTCCCTGCCTTTTTTCCTTCCATCTTTCACTCCTTTTCTTTCTAAGTCAGCTGCAAAGTTCTGCTTTATCTACTCTTTCCAGGCTTCTCATATTTAGAAAATGCTGCATTCTATCATATGTGCGCGTTCTAGCCTCCATGGAATTTCACTTTTAGTTGTGTTGTGCCCACTACATAAAAGTTATATTTGTATCCAGATAGAAAATATTTGTTTCCTACCAGAAAAATAAAACTTAACTAACATGGAATTCAAAGTACTTATAGTTTCTAGTTTTTGCCCTCCTGTGAACTTGGTATTTGACACCTACTGATCACTTTATTTTCAGGATTTCAACTCTTCATTCTGGTATACGGAGACATTTGCTTAAATGTTGTTGGAATTTTCATTATTAATGTTACAAAGCTTAATCACTCTTTAGATACATCCTAGGAATAGTTTTGAAGAATTACACACATAATCTTAGAGATTAGTAGGACTATGGACACAAATTAGGGTTAAGGAGTGAGTTCTGGGTATGAATTCTATAGTTACCTTATAGTAAACTGGAAGGCTTTGCATGTATCACATAACTTCTCAGACGATTAGTCTGTCTCATCCATGCAGGCAGATAAGGAGGACAATAATTAATTAATTAACTTGAATGAGAATTGTAAAGATTTGGAATTCCCACCAAAAAAGGAATCCATGGACTTGTAGTAGTGACTTTACAATATTTTGCTATCACCATTATTAAAAAATGTACAATATTATCATCAGACTCACTTTCCTCTTTAAGTTAACACTTTTCCTTGAATTTATTTAGTTTCTGACGTTATATAAAGGTCTAAATTTGCACAGTTTTGTAATATGTAAGATGCATTAAGTTCCCTGAGAAAACACATTATGCAATTACAGAATATTATTATGTACTTCACTAATGTGTAAAGTCTTCAGACACATTCAACTTAAAGGAAATATTAACTTCAAAATCTACATTAACCCTATAAGTGCACACTTCATAAACAGTGACAATATATATTTTTCAGTTTTCTGTGAAAAGCAAAACAAAAAGTTATTATAGCATGAAGTTTATGACATGATTATAAGATACTAGAATTTCAATCTTTAGCATCAACTTCCTGCAAATTAAATGTTGGAAATTATAATTAAGGATCTTGACAATCATTGACAGTTATAGTCAAAGTTCTATCTATATGCATTTGAGATATGTACACATTCTTGTTACATTAGCATATTGCATTTACATAAAATGACACAGCATATTTGTTTTCTTAATTATCATAATTAGCCTCTAAAAAGGAAAACCAGAGATGATTAATCCTTTGTTATAAAAAAGAAAATAAGGGCACAGAGAGCCTAAGTAATTTTCTTATGATTACATTAAAAAGTCTAAGTTCACAGTATTTTCTCTGGTGATGGGCATCTGTAGTGTGTGTAAGGAGAATCACAATTGCTCCAAATTGACTGGAGTGCAGATTGGAACAGTTTGAAAGGGTAATTGAAATCAATGCTAAGAAATCTGGATAATTTTTTATGGGTAAAGAATTGGAGAAACAGTTGGAGACTGTGAAACAAAAGAAGCTCCTAATCAGAACTGCAGTGTAAGAAGATTACTATGGTCAGATCATGAACACAAATACAGGCAGAAACTCAGTGATTGGAAAGCTCAGAAGACAAGGAAGAACAAAGCCACTGAGTAAGCAGTGTGAATATAGAGAGGCTTAAGTTGTTAAAAGACTTGGGAAAATAGGATTCTAGAGACTAAAAATATACAATTATTAAAACTCTTTCTTTACCTCAGTTCTAAAGATAGAACTCAGATAATTCTAATAGCACACAGGAATCCAAAAGATGCATGTAAATAAGTCTTCCTAATGGCTGGGGTTTGTGGTTTGACCAGACTGTTACCAATTGCCTTGCTGTGCTCTAGTTAAACATTTCACACTAGGTCACTGATAGACTGGGTAACTGTGAGCCTCCCTGGTGTGTGCTGCCTCTGCAAGCAATTATGGAGAAGCAGAGAATGCCTAAAATGTGTTGTTTTGTGGCCAATATATTTCTGAGAAAGGAGAAAAGGCGACTTTGAATGAAGCATGCTCAGTTCCTCCTTTCATATCTCCTAATCAGAAAATTACCTTTATTCCTGTGAGGAATACAGAAAAAATAGTAAAAGACCAAAGTTTGACCAAAAGATTATTCTAGGAAAGTTCCTCACAAGGAATCATGAAAACTTGAAAATAAATGAATAATCATAACAAAATCTTCATCAAATGGCTTCCGTTTAACTTGTCTATAGGAAACAATCATAAACTCAGCCTAAAGCAGGGCATCTCCATCTTTGCATTAAGGACACAGTCAGTCAATTCATTATAGGTAGTTCTCTGGTGCATTTAGGATGTTGCACAGAATTCTCAGTCTCTGAGTAGATGCCAATAACAGACCCTCAATTTTGACACCTGAAAAATGTCTCCACGCACTGCCAAACTCCCTTTGAAGAACAAAGTTATTCACTCACTCCCCGTTGAGAATCACTGACCTACATGGAGAAGCTTAGGGACTATGGGTTTTGGTCAGCTAGGCATTCCAGCACCCACTTGACCACCCTTTTTCTTCCCTTAAGAATTTTAATCTTTATAATTTACTGTTGTGTAAGTCTCTGCAAGTGTGTTACCTTTGTGATTTATTTTAGTTTGAAAAGACTATGTTTATTATGAGGGAAATGTAATTTCTATTGGATCTGAAATTTTGGAAAGACACTGATAGCCTGAGATGGCTGAGGGAATGCTAGTGGGAATTCATTATATGAAATACCTGCCCTAGTTCGGAAGTATATTCTTTGGATTGTGAAATGTTTTTAAACCACTCTTTGTCAGGGATAAAAGACTATGTTTCTTATACAAGGAAGTAGGAAGGAAAAAATATCCAGGGTTCACTGTGATTAGAAACATTCACCATTATTGCTTTTGCAGGCATCCAATTATGTGTTCCCTGAAGATATTATTTCAGCATTGGGCTATACTTACATTCATCTGAACAGGAGGAAATCCCACTGTAGATATGAAATAAAAAGTGAAGAGCCAGAAAACACTCTACAATTTTCCACAATTTAGTTAATGAAACAGCATTGGGATTTAAACAATAAGACTTGGATTAAGGGTTCCATTTGCTCCTGATTTGATACTTTGCTTTGAAAATGCATTTCACCTCTTTAGGACTAAGGGGATGCATAGGAACCAAAGTAGCCCTGCACAGGGTTGGGCAGTACTCAGGTGCACCAGAGGCCTTTGTTTTGTGTTCTTACTTACAGTTTCCCTGAAAGCATAACTCTTTGTCCATTAAGGGGTTCCCCCAGCTTTGGTAGACCTTGGACTTGGCTCTCTCTTCTTCTCACTGCTGAAGTCAATTTACTATTAGAAATAAGTTAGCGTCCTTAGTGCAAATGCAGTTTCCAGTCTGTATTCTTTAA
Source organism: Sciurus carolinensis (assembly GCF_902686445.1). Taxonomy (NCBI): domain Eukaryota; kingdom Metazoa; phylum Chordata; class Mammalia; order Rodentia; family Sciuridae; genus Sciurus; species Sciurus carolinensis. Next base: position 61,685,628 of record NC_062221.1, on the reverse strand, counting down.
AAAGTTTGTCCCTTTCTCTTAGTTTCCAGTTTTGTGCTTCTTTTTTTATTTTCATCTGTTTGTGGGTTTTTGGTAATTTTATTTTTTGTTTCTAGTGACAGGTAACTTACCATTATCAAAAATAAGAAAGCTGAAACATTCGATGTAAATAATTGGAAAATAAACTGAGACCAATTAAAAAACATTATAATTTATCTGTCAAAAGCAATTACATTAAGGCTTCAGACTATTTATTTCTGTTTTAAACAGAATATTTAAAATATTTGCTTTTATTTTTATCATTGAAAATATGACTTCATATCACATTTGTGTCTTTACCTTATTTTATAAAGCATTAAATAAATGTAAACATTTATAGGTGAAAATATAAATCTATAATGAAAGGAACATGTACATATTACCAGGACTGAATAATGAAGAAGTAGAATACCTGAACAGACCAACATCAAGGAACATGATGGAATCCGTAATAAAAAGGCTCCCATCAAAGTAAAGCCCAGAACCAGATGGCTCTGCTCGCTGAAGTCTACCAAACACTTAGATAAGAACTAACACCAATTCTTATTCAATTTGAAAAAAAAAAATTTAAAAGGAAAGAAGTGAGGATGTGGAGAAAAGGGAACCCTTGCACACTAGTGGTAAGAAAGTCAAATTAGTACAGACATTATGGAAAAAAGAATATGGAGGTTCCTCAAAAATTTGAAAATAGAACTCCCATGCTATCTAGAAATCCCACGAATAAGTAGATATCCAAAGGAAATGGAGGCATGCTGTCAGAGTTGTCTGCTCTCCCATATTTTTTCACAGCACTATTTATAAGAGCTCCCAAATGGAAATAATCAAAGTGTTCATCAGCTGATGAAGGATAAAGAAAATATAAAACATATATTCATATGTATATATGTTTTATATTTTATATATATATACATATATATGTGTGTATATATATATATAAAATATAAATGAAATTTTTTTCAGTCATAAAATAATGAAGTATTTGAGACAACGTGGATGGAACTGAAGGTTATTATATTAGGGGAAATAAGTCAGACACTGAAAGAAAATCTTAAAAAAGATGTGAAATCTTAAAAAGTTGATCCCAAAGAAGTTAAGAGTAATATGATGATTATCAAAGACTGGGGAGTGTGGAAGGTAGGAGAGATAGGGAAATATTGATAGGAGTTAGGAAGGAGTAAGAACCTCTGATACGCTACAGCAGAACTGAGGGACTACAGATAATGATAATGTACGAGTTATTTTTTTTATTAATTTATTTATTTTTATTGTAAACAAAAGAGGTACAACTTTTTTCTCTGTACATGAAATAGAGCCATACCATTTGTGTAATCATATATTTACATAGGGTAATGGTGTTTGATTCATTCTGTTATTTTTTCCTGCTCCCCCACCCCTCCCACCCCTCTTTTCCCTCTATACAGTCCCTCCTTCCTCCATTCTCGCCTTGCTCCCACCTCCCATTATGTACCATCATCTGCTTATCAGCAAGATCTTTCGTCCTTTGGTTTTTTGAGATTGGCTTATCTCCCTTAGCATGATATTCTCCAATTTCATCCATTTGCCTGCAAATGCCATAATTTTATTATTCTTTATGGCTGAGTAATATTCCATTCTATATGTATATACCAGAGTTTCTTTATCCATTCATCAATTTAGGGCCATCTAGTTGGTTTCACAATCTGGCTATTGTGAATTGAGCAGCTATGAACATTGATGTGGCTGTATCTCTGTAGTATACTGATTTTAAGTACTTTGGGTATAGGCCAAGGAGTGGGATAGCTGGGTCAAATGGTGGTTCCATTCCAAGTTTTCTAAGGAATCTCCACACGACTTTCCAGAGTGGCTGCACCAATTTGCAGCCCACCAGCAGTGTATGAGTGTGCCTTTTTCCCCACATCCTCGCCAACACCTATTGTTGCTTGTATTCCTAATAATCACCATTCTAATTGGAGTAAGATGGAATCTTAAGGTAGTTTTTTTTTTTTTATTGTATACAAATGGTATACATGTTGTTTCTCTATTTGTACATAGAGTCAAGGCATACCATTTGTGTAATCATATGTTTACATAGGGCAATGATGTTTATTTTTTTTCCCTTCCCCCCCACACCTCCCACCTCTCTTTTCCCTCTATACAGTCCTTCTTTCCTTCATTCTTACCGCTCTCCTTATCCCTAACCCTAAACCTAACCCTAAACCTAATGCTAACCCCTCCCACCCCCCATTATATGTCCTCATCCGCTTATCAGCGAGATCATTCGTCCTTTAGTTTTTTTGAGATTGGCTTATCTCACTTAGCATGATATTCTCCAATTTCGTCCATTTGCCTACAAATGCCATAATTTTATCATTCTTCATTGCGGAGTAATATTCCATTGTATATATATGCCACAGTTTCTTTATCCATTCATCAACTGAAGGGCATCTAGGTTGGTTCCACAATCTGGCTATGGTGAATTGAGCAGCAATGAACATTGATGTGGCTGTATCTCTGTAGTATGCTGATTTTAAGTCCTTTGGGTATAGGCCAAGGAGTGGGATAGCTGGATCAAATGGTGTTTCCATTCCAAGCTTTCTGAGGAATCTCCACACTGCTTTCCAGAGTGGCTGCACTAATTTGCAACCCCACCAGCAATGTATGAGTGTTCCTTTTCCACCACATCCTCGCCAACACCTATTGTTGCTTGTATTCTTGATAATCGCCATTCTAATTGGGGTGAGATGAAATCTTAGGGTAGTTTTGATTTGCATTTCCCTTATTACTAGGGATGTTGAACATTTTTTCATATATCTGTTGATTACTTGTACATCTTTTTCTGTGAAGTGTCTGTTCATTTCCTTAGCCCATTTGTTGATTGGATTATTTGTATTCTTCGTGTAGAGTTTTTTGAGTTCTTTATAGATTCTGGAAATTAGCGCTCTATCTGAGGTATGGTTGGCAAAGATATTCTCCCGCTCTGTAGGCTCTCTCTTCACATTTCTGATAGTTTCCTTTGCTGAGAGAAAGCTTTTTAGTTTGAATCTATCCCAGTTGTTGATTCTTGCTTTTATTTCTTGTGCTATGGGAGTCCTGTTAAGGAAGTCTGATCCTAAGCCAACAAGTTGAAGATTTGGACCTACTTTTTCTTCTATAAGATGCAGGGTCTCTGGTCTGATTCCGAGGTCCTTGATCCATTTTGAGTTGAGTTTTGTGTAGGGTGAGAGATAGGGGTTTAATTTCATTCTATTGCATATGGTTTTCCAGTTTTCCCAGCACCATTTGTTGAAGAGGCTATCTTTTCTCCATAGCATATTTTTGGAACCTTTGTCTAATATGAGAAAATTGTATTTATTTGGGTTTGTGTCCGTGTCCTCTATTCTGTACCATTGATCTACCTGTCTATTTTGGTACCAATACCATGCCGTTTTTGTTACTATTGCTTTGTAGTAGAGTTGAAGATCTGGTATTACAATACCCCCTGCTTCGCTCTTGCTACTGAGGATTGCTTTAGCTATTCTAGGTTTTTTATTCTTCCAGATGAATTTCATAATTGCTTGCTCTATTTCTGCCAGGTACATCATTGGGATTTTAATTGGAATTGCATTGAATCTGTATAGCACTTTAGGTAGTATAGCCATTTTGACAATATTAATTCTGCCTATCCAGGAACATGGGAGATCTTTCCATCTTCTAAGGTTTTCTTTAATTTCTTTCTTTAGTGTTCTGTAGTTCTCATTGTAGAGGTCTTTCACCTCTTTTGTGAGATTGATTCCCAAGTATTTTATTTTTTTCGATGCTATTGTGAATGGGGTAGTTTTCCTAATTTCTCTTTCTGAAGATTCATCACTTATGTATAAAAATGCATTGGATTTATGAGCATTGATCTTGTAACCTGCTACTTTACTGAATTCACTTATGAGTTCTAAAAGTTTTCTGGTGGAATTTCCTGGTTCCTCTAAAAATATAATCATGTCATCAGTGAACAGGGATAGTTTGAGTTCTTCTTTTCCTATTCGTATCCCTTTAATTTCTTTGGTTTGTCTGATTGCTCTGGCTAGAGTCTCAAGGACGATGTTGAATTAGGGTAGTTTTGATTTGCATTTCTCTTATTACTAGAGATCTTGAACATTTTTTCATATATCTGTTAATTTCCTGTAGATCTTCTTCTGTGAAGTGTCTGTTCATTTCCTTATCCCATTTGTTGATTGGGTTATTTGTATTCTTGGTGTAGAGTTTTTTGAGTTCTTTATATATTCTGGAAATTAGTGCTCTATCTGAAGTATGAGTGGCAAATATTTTCTCCCACTCTGTAGGTTCTCTCATCACATTGCTGATAGTATCCTTTGCTAAGAGAAAGCTTTTTAGTTTGAATATATCTCAGTTATTGATTCTTGCTTTTATTTCTTGTGCTATGGGAGTCCTGTTAAGGAAGTCTGCTCCTAGCTGACATGTTGAAGATTTGGACCTACTTTTTCTTCTATAAGATGCAGGATCTCTGGTCTGATTCTAAGGTCCTTGATCCATTTTGAGTTGAGTTTTTTTGCAGAGTGAGAGATAGGTGATTAGTTTCATTCTGTTGCATATGGATTTCCAGTTCCCAGCAACATTTGTTGAAGAGGCTATCATTTCTCCATTGCATGTTTTTGGCACCTTTGTCTAGTATGAGAAAACTGTATTTATTTTTGAGTTTGTGTCTGTGTCCTCTATTCTGTACCATTGATCTGCCTGTCTATTTTGGTACCAATACCATGCCATTTTTGTTACTATTGCTTTGTAGTATATTTGAAGTTCTGGTATTGTGATACCCCCTGCTTCACTCTTCCTGCTAAGGATTGCTTTAGCTATTCTGGGTTTCTTATTCTTCCAGATGAATTTCATGATTGCCTCCTCTAATTCTGTGAGGTATGTCACTGGAATTTTAATTGGAATTGCACTGAATCTGTATAGCACTTTTGGTAGTATGGCCATTTTGACACTATTAATTCTGTCTATCCAAGAACATGGGAGATCTTTCCATCTTCTAAGATTTTCTTTAATTTCTTTCTTTAGTGTTTTGTAGTTCTCATTGTAGAGGTCTTTCACCTCTTTTGTTAAGATTGATTGCCAAGTATTTTATTTTTTTTTTTTTGAGGCTATTGTGAATGGGGTAGTATTCCTAATTTCTCTTTCTGAGGATTCATCACTTATGTATAAAAATGCATTAGATTTATGAGAATAGATCTTATATCCTTCTACTTTACTGAATTCACTTATGAGTTCAAAAAATTTCTGGTGGAATTTCCAGGTTCCTCTAAATATATAATCATGTCATCAGCAAATAGGGATAGCTTGAGTTCTTCTTTTCCTATTCGTGTGCCTTTAATTTCTTTGGTCTGTCTAATTGCTCTGGCTAGAGTTTCAAGGACAATGTTGAATAGAAGTGGTGAAAGAGGTCATCCCTGCCTTGTTCTAGTTTTTAGGGGGAATGCTTTCAGTTTTTCACCATTTAGAATGATATTAGCCATGGACTTAGCATAGATAGCCTTTACAATGTTAAGGAATGTTCCCACTATCCCTATTTTTTCTAGTGCTTTGAGCATGAAGGGATGCTGTATTTTATCAAATGCCTTTTCTGCATCTATCACAATAATCATGTGATTCTTGACTTTAAGTCTGTTGATATGGTGATTTACATTTATTGATTTCCTGATGTTGAACCAACCTTGCATCCCTGGGATAAAACCCACTTGATCATGGTGGACTATCTTTTTAATATATTTTTGTGTGTGATTTGCTAAAATTTTGTTGAGAATTTTTGCGTCGATGTTCATTAAGGATATTGGTCTGGAATTTTCTTTCCTTGATGTGTCTCTGTCTGGTTTAGGTATCAGGGTGATATTGGCCTCACAGAATGAGTTTGGAAGGGTTCCCTCCTCTTTGATTTCAAGGAATACTTTGAGGAGTATTGAAAAGAGCTGTTCTTTAAAGATTTTGTAGAACTCGGCTGAGAATCCATCTGGTCCCGGACTTTTCTTTGTTGGTAGGCTTTTGATGACTTCTTCTATTTCATTACTTGGAATTGATCTATTTAAGTTGTGTATGTCCTCCTGGTTCAGTTTAGGTAATTCATATTTCTCTAGAAACCTGTTGATGTCTTTGAGATTTTCTATTTTGTTGGAGTATAGATTTTCAAAATAGCTTCTAATTATGTTTTTTATTTCAATCGTGTCTGTTGTGATATTTCCTTGTTCATTCCAAATTTTAGTAATTTGATTTTCTCTCTCTTTCTCTTTGTTAGTGTGGCTAAGGGTTTATCAATTTTGTTTATTTTTTCAAAGAACCAACTTTTTATTTTGTCAATTTTTTCAATTGTTTCTTGTTTCAAGTTCATTGATTTCAGATCTGATTTTAACTATTTCCTGTCTTCTACTACTTGTGTTATTCTTCTTTTTCTAGGAATTTGAGCTGTAGTGTTAGGTTGTATATTTGTTGCTTTTTTCTTCTTTTATTGAATGTGCTCCATGAAATAAATTTTCTTCTAAGTACTGCTTTCATAGTGTCCCAGAGATTTTGATATGATGTATCTTTGTTTTCGTTTACCTCTAAGAATTTTTTAATTTCCCCCTGATGTCTTCTGTTATCCATTCCTCATTCAATAGCATTTTATTTAATCTCCAGGTGTTGGAGTAGTTTCTGTTTTTCATTCTGTCACTTATTCCTATTTCAATCCATTATGTTCTGATAGAATACAAGGTATTATCTCTATCTTCTTGTGTTTGCTAACAGTAGCTTTGTTGCATAATATATGGTCTATTTTAGAGAAGAATCCATGTGCTGCTGAGAAGAAAGTTTCTGTATTTGCTCTTTGTTGGATGGTATATTCTACATATGTCTATTAAGTCTAAATTATTGATTGTGTTATTGAGATCTGTGGTTTCTTTGTTCAATTTTTGTTTGGAAGATCTGTCCAGTGGTGAGAGAGGTGTGTTAAAGTCACCTAATACTATTGTGCTGTGGTCTATTTGATTCCTGGAATTGAGAAGGATTTGTTTGATGTACATGGATGAGCCACTGTTTGGGGCATAGATATTTATGATTGTTTTGTCTTGCTAATTTATGCTTCCCTTAAGCAGTATGAAATGCCCTTCTTTATCCCTTCTGACTAAGTTTGGCTTGAAGTCCACATTATCTGATATGAGGATGGATACTCTGGCTTTTTTGCTGAGGCCATGTGCATGGTTGCTTTTTCCCATCCTTTTACCTTTAGTCTGTGGGTATCTCTTTCTATGAGATGAGTCTCTTGCAGGCAGCATATTGTTGGATCTTTCTTTTTAATCCAATCTGCCAGTCTATGTCTTTTGATTGGTGAAATCAGGCCATTAACATTCAGGGTTATTATTGAGATATGATTTGTATTCCCGGTCATTTGGCTCATTTTTCTTTTTTAACATGACTTGGTTTCTCCTTTATTTGGCTATTCCTTTAGGGTAGTTCCTCCCTTTGTTGATTTACATCATTGTTTTTCATCTCTTCCTCATGGAATATTTTGCTGAGTATGTTCTGTAGTGCCAGCTTTCTTTTTGTAAATTCTTTTAGCTTTTGTTTATCATGGAAGGATTTTATTTCGTCGTTAAATCTGAAGGTAAGTTTTGCTGGGTTTGATTCTTGGTTGGCATCCGTTTTCTTTCAGAGCTTGAAAAATGTTGTTCCAGCCCTTCTAGCTTTTAGTCTGGATTGAGAAATCTGCTGATATCCATATTCGTTTCCCCCTGATTGTAATTTGATTCTTTTCTCTTGCAGTCTTTAAAATTCTCTTTATTTTGTATGTTAGGTATTTTCATTATAACATGCTTTGGTGTGGGTCTGTTGTAATTTTGTATATTTGGAGTTCTATAAGCCTCTTGTACTTGATTTTCCATTTCATTCTTCAGATTTGGGAAATTTTCTGATATTATTTCATTGAATAGATTGTTCATTCCTTTGGTTTGTTTCTCTGTGTCTTCCTCAATCCCAATAATTCTTAAATTTGTCTTTTACATGATATTCCATAATTCTTGTAGATTCTGTTCATGATTTCTTACCATCTTCTCTGTTTGGTCAACTTTGTTTTCAAGATTATATTTTGTCTTCAATGTCTGAGGTTCTGTCTTCCAGGTGTTCTATCCTATTGGTTATGCTTTCTATGGAGTTTTTAATTTGGTTTATTGTTTCTTTCATTTCAAGGATTTCTGTTTTTTTTTTTTTTCAGTATCTCTAACCCTTTATTGAAATGATCTTTTGCTTCCTGCATTTTCTCTTTTAACTGTTGAGTGGTGTAATCATTCAAAGCCTGCATTTGCTCTTTCATCTCATTGTTTGCTCTTCTGATCATTTTAATTATGTACATTCTGAACTCCCTTTCTGACATTTCTTCTGCCATGCTGTCATTGGATTTTATTGCTGTAGCATCTAGGTTTGTTTGGGACATTTTCTTCCCTTGTTTTCTCACATTACTCAGGTATCTACCCCTCTAGTAGTGAAACTCTGAGATATTGCAGATTTCCTCTATTGACAGTAGATTTCCAATAACTCGCCTCCTAGCCTTCAGTAGCCTGAAGTCTTAGAGAAACTTGACAATTCAGTGCTCCACAAGGAAACTGTCCCTCTAGGGGTGGTGGCCTTCAGGTGGAGTATATTCCCTGCTTCTGGGAAGAGGCGCCTCCACTTGTTGACTGATGGTCAACCAAAGGGGGACTAGACTGCAGACTGGGGCACATTTGGTCTGTGTCTGTGTCTCTGGTTCTACCGCCCTGGTGGGGAAACCTCACCCAGTGGGGAAGACTCACCAGGTGGGGAAGTCTTGCTGGGCAGCTCTCCTCCAAGAAGTTCCCTTCAGTCCAGAACTACCACCTGGGCTGGGTAGCCCTCCTCAGTGACATTCCCTGGGGACCAGACCTACCACCTGGGTCAGGGAGCCTCACCCTGTTCCAAAGCCTTTCTCTGGGCGGCCCTCCTCTACAATGCTCCCAGTTGTCCGGGTTCACAACTCCAGTGGGGGAGTCTCACTGAGCAACTCTACTCCAGGAAGTTCCCTGCATTCCAGGACTACTGCCCCATCCGGGGAGCCTCACCCAGTGGGAGAGACTCACCCGGCAGCTCTGAGTTGATCCCGAGTCTCTTAACATCTCCTCTTCTTGAATCCCCTGAGTTCTGTCAAAGGGCCTCCAGTCTCCTGTAGGTGTCTCAGGAAGGGAGTCACCCTTCTGATAACAATGGCCACACCCTCAGGAATAATTCAAAATGCCTGCACCGCATCCAAAGAAGCTGGGGAGCCCCAGCGAGGGTGTGCTGAGTCAGCACAGAGGCAAGTGCAGTGTCCCTCAGCAGTAGGGGGGCGGGCAGGCAGGCTCAGTGTGGGAGTCGGGTGGCCTATGCGATCCCGTAATATGCTTTTTAACAAGTCCTTCGGGTGATTCTGTTTGAGAACCAGTGGCCTTAGAGGAATATGAGATCTGCAACTGCTTTCTTCTTGTCATTTTTTATTCTATGAGAATAAAGGAATAAAAAATTACCATACTATATTAGAAATTGATAAACCTGTTCCCAAAAGTGATTCAGACACATGATATCAAAGATCTTCTTATGGATTTGTATTGCTCTCCTACATTTGGTAATTGTTGCAGCTACTCTATAATTCATAATTTTGTTTTTAGTTTTATAATGTTGGTTTTGAATCTTTTAACACAGTGAAATATTTGAATCCTATCCTTGGTGACTTCTATTAACATGATATTTAGAATGTGTATCCTCATCCTAAGAAAAAATTAGTTCAAATTTTCCTTCAGTTAAGCAGTTTTTTTTTTTCAAAATTAAATAAATCAGGGGCTTATTTTGTTGTAAGTCAGCATATTATTTATGTCCCTCTTTAATTCCAAGAATTTCTCAGCAGAAATCCTATGGTTTTGAAAAAAATGAAAAAAAAAAAAAAGAAATTACCATTGGAAAACTGTGATGGTGCCTCTCCCACCAACAATGACAGGTCTTATTTATTTGTCTTGTTGTTATTTGTTCTAGACCCAAGAGGAACCACCAATGTTTCTCTGTTATGTGTAATATTTGCTTCTGCAGGGCCAAATAACAGACATTCTTTATTACATGGTGAAAATATTCTTCTATTTTTAATTTACTTATGTTAGTGAGGAATAGTTGTTAATTTGTTTAAATTTTATTACTGAACAGTTCACTCTATCTTCATGGAAGAACTATCTGGACTATGTATAATTATGATCATTTTCCGAGGGATATATGTGAAACAAACCATTTAGGGAATTGCACATTGTGTATTACTAGCTAAGGCTTTGAACCTGACAGCCTGTGGTTCAGCTTGGATCATGTTCCTTCTCCTACTACGCCACATTATTGCTATTAGTTTTTCTATACAACAATATAAAGGAAATGATAATGATAATGATGGTGATTGCATGATGATAATGACTATAATTAATGTTAACTAAACGTTTACTATTATGCGACCTCTTCTGCTGAATTTCGCATGCTTTATTTCAGTTACTCTTCTTATTAAATGGAGAAACAGTGACACAGAAAAACTAAGAAATACTTTTAAAAATGGAGAATGTATAAACAAACATTTTGTAAGTAGACTCAAAATTCTCACCTTTATTTTTTGTTGAACTTGTTTCTATCAATACACCTGTCAATGAGATAGTTTTTCCTAATTTTTGTGTCCCAAGACATGTTGTACCACCTTCCTTGTATTTCTGTGTTCAACTTTGTTTTGATAGCAGAAATTTCTATTGATATTTTGAGAGAAAGGATGGTGGGGTATAATTCATGTTCCCATCTATGTCCTTTTAGACTCCTTCATCTTTCACAGCTTCTAGAGAAGCCCTGTTGAGTTAGAGAATTGAAGGTTATTTCTCAGGTCAGTGATGACTTTCTATTCCAAAGTTCTAGGAACAGTCGGGTTTAATGAATGTCTCTTTCCAACTTCTTTGATGGTGTTCACACTATTTTCTATCAGAATATGGAGCATATGGTTACTAGTTTAAGACAATGTTTCTAACTTTTCCTCATAATTGGCATAATTAGAGTAAAGTCCCTCTGGATTTTGGCATATGTTTTCTTCCATATTTAGTTTATAGACCTGTTGTTATTTTCTTTCTTTTGTTTCCCTGAGATGCATTTTGATAGGATGGAAAGCAGAAATCTACCAGAGTCCCTGTTCACATAACCTAGAATTCTCTATAAATACAGTTTACTGTTTAACTATAAAGTAATATTAGACTTGTTGAATCTCACATCTAGAATTATTTGACAGATATGGCTACTTTTTGAATGAATTAAAAAGTAAGTTAAGTCAAATATCCTTCCAGTACAATGGCTAAACTAAGGAATAACTGAACATTGACTTTTTCCCCCTGAAACAAAGTTGTTGTTAATATTGGATAAATTCATAAGACACATTTCATAGGATTATAACTTTTACTTGCAAAGGGAAAAAGGGGGTCAACTGATTGTTAACCATGAAAATGTAAACCAACTCAAATGATTGATCTTAGGTAACTTGAAAATAGCATATTTAAAATACAGATGTGAAAAAATGTGAATAGTCAATCCTCTATGTAAAGAATGAGAGGTATAAGCTCAGAATTTTTTTTAACTGTGGAAGAATAGTAGCAGCATTTTACAATCAAGTCAAGACATATTCCATTGGAGTAACAGGAAGCTGACTGACTTTCCCATTGAAACAATCTAAAGAACAGACAGATGCACAACTACAGTTTCTAAGCCCCTGGACATCATATGATAAAGGGCAGTTATTCTGAGAGAGTCTATAATGTTCCTGCAATTTACTGCATCAAGAGTTTCCAAGCTGCAGAATAGGAAGGGAAGCTCAAGGCAGGACCTACATAATATCTGAGCTGAGGAGATAGCGTTTTGGGAGATGCTACAGTATTCAGAATACAGAAATAGAAGAATCTAGTTAGAATCAGAGCAATGGGATCTGTAGAGGTCCTCTTTCAGTTATTCAACAGAGTCACAATATCTGTATATGAGTAAGGGGAACTACCTGAGTCAAGAAACTGACTGGAGGAACTGGAGGTAGCAGTGTTGGACATGAAACAGGCCCAGGCTAGTGTCCACAAGCAAGACTGGAAGGGCTCACAACTGAGGGGCTGTTGGGTAGAGTGCTCAGAAAGTTCTGACCTCAGTAGTGGCAATAATCAACCCTAGAATGAGTATTGCCTGGAATCCAACTAACAAATCACAAAGACAAGCTCTTAAAGGATTAAATAATTCCCAAGGATCTTAACTGCATCTCAGAACAAAACTCACAGGTATTAATAGTAATACAAAAATATCTCGGCACCTCACATGGCAAAATTCAGTCTGGCATCCACTAAAAATGATCAGAATACAAAAAGTAGGAAAAAAAAAAAAAACAAGTCATAATAAGAAGAAAATTCAAGCAAAGAAAACTGACATAGATCTGGCACTGAAGTTAGAATTAGCAGTGAAGGAGATTAACAGATTCTTTACCAAAGAATATTTGCAGATGACAAATAAGTACAAGAAAAGATACTTAATATTTATTAGTCATTAGGGAAATGTAAATGAAACCTTAATGAGATATCATTATACACTTATTAGAATGGCTAAAATTAAAATTATTGACCATATCAAATATTAGTGAGGATGTGGCAGAAATCAAGTTCTCATACACTGCTGGTGGGGATTTAAAATGGGACAATTGCTTTCAAGTCAGTTAGTTTATTCTTTAAAATTTAAATAGAAACCACCTTGTGATTCAGTCATCCCCCTCTTCATTCACAGACAAAATGTAGATTACAGATTTATATTAAAGCTATAATGAGCATTTTACCTGTAAGTCTTCATATGAACATATGCTATATTTCTTTAAAAGATGTAAAACTTTGAATTCTAACTGTCCATCTAGTCTACTACCTATCCTAGTTGCCACCTAATGTCTGATCGTAGTAAGAATTTAAATATTGGTTGACAAAAATAATAAGATTTACAAGGGATATTGTCAACAGGTAAATGGATAATTAAATTGTGGCATCTCAATAACATGGAATATTGCCTCACACTAAAAATAAATGAGATATTGATTCATGAAATGACAAGGATGAATGTGAAGGTAATTGGGCTAAGTAAAAGAAGTCAGACAGCAGACTATGTAGTTTGATTCTTTTATAAAAACCTGTAGAACATGAGAACAATTTGTAATGAGGGAAAGCAGATCAGGGATTACCTTGGGGAATCAAAGAGTTAGGAGACACAGTAGAAAAAAGAAAGGGGCATAAGGAAATCTTTTGAAGTCAAAATATGATTTCAAAGGCATATGCTGTGCTCATCAAATTGTACATTTCAAATATGTGCCATTTGCTACTTGTGACTTGTACCTTAACACAAGTGTTTACCACTCTTTGCCCCCAAATAAAACTATACTTTTCTGATATTGTGATCCTATTTGAATAATAATGCATTAGAGATATACAAATATGTTTCAACACTTTCTTATTTTTTGATGCTTTATCTTCTACCTGTGCATTAAATACTGTTCCCTCACAGGGTTCTCTCCTTGGTTCTTTCGTATCCTTGTTCTCCATACCGTCCCTACATGATTTTCTTATGCCTTGATGTCTTCAACCTACCAATATGTTTCTGTAATTTCCATAAGTTTCCACAATTTCTCATCTAAACATGAATGATGTATCAGAAATGTATCATTGTCTTGTTTTATTCCCCTATTACATGAAACAGGAAGACAGATTCTTTTGGGAATGGAGAAGGTTCTTTCCGTATTGCCTCTTGATGACTTTCTACTTTTTTGTGAATCAGAGAGGACTTTTCTTTGATCTTTACTGTGAGAATTTGGTGGGAATTCATGGTGTGTAAAACCTCTATGACTGGGACACCAGGAGTTCTGTCCACCTTTAGCTTCCATCAACATGATCATTAATGTGTTCCTACCAATTACTGGTGCTGGTAAATTTTCTTCGAGTAAGCCATCTTGCCTGTGAAGCCTCTGCATTTGCTTCTGTCTTAGGAGTTTTTAGTGAGACCTCCATTTTTGGCTGTATCTAATAAAGTTGCTGACTTCCAGTTTTTTCAGCCTTTATTTTTCTTGAGAATGGGAGTAACTATTTCCACCCTCTCTCCATGTCACAGACCAGCAGTCTTCCTGACTTAATATTAATTCATTAAGATTATCTCATTAAATATTTACGTTCTTATACAGGATTGAATCTATGGGTTGCAACCAAAAGAACAGCAAAATACAGTCTCTATTTAAGAAGTTCTTAGGGAAAACCAAAGACAACAGTGGACAGAAAATGAAAAGAATGAAGCTAGAATAAACTAAAAGCTTGATTATCTAGAGCTACAGCAAACATTAAGCACAGCCCACCTGCTAGTCAAATTAATGTAAAATCTCATACCCAAGGTCAAGTGATCTCAATTCCTACTACCAATATATTACTTTTAGTTTTTACATACACACACGCAAAAACTAAAGATAGACCAACATAAAGAAAAATGACATTTTACAGATAATCAAGCAAGGGTCAGAACAAATTCATCAGGTAGGATGCAGATGTCGGAATAATCAGACAAGCAATTTTAAATGGTTGAGCAAGTCAATGGAGAAATTATGTTCTTTTTAACAAACGCTGCTGGAGTGTACCTCTTCCATCTAATGAATATGCATATGTGTGTACAGATTTTACACCTTTCACAAAAAATTATCTCAAAATGAGTATAGACATAAATGCAACTTGAATTAAAATTTCTGCTCTTCAAATTAGACTTTATAGAATGAAAAGATAATCCACAAACTAGGAGAAAATATTTGCAGCATGCAAAATCAGATAAATGACTTGCATCTGAAATATACAAATAACTCTTAACACTGAACAAAGAAAGCAGAATAAAACAAAAGAGCTATTCATAAAAATTCTTAAAGCAAACTTACTGAAGAGAAACCTCATCAAAGATGATATAGAGAAGACAAATGCACATATGAAAAGATGCTCAATATTGTATGTCGTAAGCAAATTATGAATTAAAATGACAATGAAATACTCCTATATATGTATTAGAATGACTAAAATCCAAAACATTGGTATGAGAGTATAGCTTCCTGGTGACGTGCTCGGTTAACGTGTGAAGTCCTTGGTTTGATCCCTAGTACCACAAAATAAATGAGTAAATAAACAAAAAAGTCACTAACAATATCAAATGATGTTGAGAAAGTGTAGTAATAAGCATTCTTATTCCTTGGTGCTGGGAATACAAAATGTAAAGTCACTTTGGAAGAGAATAGTAGGTAGATTCCCACAAAAAGTATCAGTGTATCCACATGACACAGCAATTGCACTATTTACCAAATTGAACTAAAAACATGTCCATACATAAACCTGTGCATAAATATTTATAGTAGTCTTACTTCATAATCACCCAAATCTAGAAGCAACCAAGATAATAATCAAAGATTAGTGGGTAAATAAACTATGGCATATCCAATGGAATATAAAAAGAAATGAGCTATTAAGAAAGAAAAAATTGTGGAAGTTCATGTATTGCTTTGTGAAAAAAATAGGTCTGAAATGTTGTATATACTCTATCTTACAATGATGTGGCAATGTGAAAAAAGGCAAAACTACAGTTAGGAAAGATTAGTGATTACCAAAGCTTCAAGAGAAAGATAAGAAATGAATAGGTGAAGTACAAAAAATTTTCAGGAGGCCTGAAAGTATTCTGTACGATAAACATAAGGTCATCAAAGTATGTATTTGTCAAAACCCATAAAACTGTACCATACAAAGAGTATTAATGTAAACTATGAATGTATTTGTTGATTGATTATATTGGTTCATTAATTGTAACAAATGCACAATAATGTAAGATGTTAATAACGTGTATGTGTGTGCGTGTGTATGTTGAATATGTATTTCACAGTATTTGTTCAAATTTTCTAAAATTTAAATTTCTCATAAAATGAAACAAATTAATTAAAAATAACAAGGAAACATAACAAACAAGAAAAATAAATCAGGAATTTTACTGCTCTAGAATCACTCATTGCAAAGATGATCTTATTTCTATGCAAGAACAACAACATTTATAAATAAATTTAGATTTAAAATACTGTATGAATGTTTTTACAAATGTATGTATAAAATTATATGTATATAAAATGTTATGTATAAAATTATAAAAGTTTCTTGAAATATAATTACTAACACAAAAATAAATATCCCTTATTCATATACTGAAATATTCAACATATCTAAAGTATCTTTTTACTCCAGAATTATCTACACACCCAGTGCAGTTTAACAAAAACTCTGAAATTTGTGGGGAATGCAAGTAACCAAAATATCCATAAAAATAAAATTTCTTCACAAATCTTCACTATTCAATAAAAACCTCATTATTAAGACAGGATGATATTACCTATGTTTAGATACTGAGAACAATGGATGGGAATTGATAGCACCAACCCAGACTTACACTAATGTGAAACTTGGTATGATAAAACTAATTTTATAGATCACTGAGAAAAGATGGAATTTGATTGTTTATATGGAAACATTTGTTATCCACATGAAAAAATAAATGACACAGGTCCTGATTTCACCCTTTCTATAAAAATCATCATTATTTATATTAAGCATCAACTAGTGAAAGCAAGAAACAGTGCGAGCCTTTATGGTTTCTGTCATATACTTCTTTACTGCTTTATATTACCACTAAATTATAAGCTGATGGACTGTACAAAAACAGGACATAGGCATGATTTGAACTACAGGTAATATGCTAAACCTTCAGCTACCCTGGAATGATGTTTGGAATAGCATCAGACTGCTTGCTTATCAACACTGATGAAAGCAAGAGAGAGTGGAATAAGTACCTCCAAAGAGCTGAGTGAACAAATTTGTCAAAATAAAGTTGTATTCACAGAAAATTATTATTCAGGAAAAATGATAAAATGAAAGCAGAAACTAATAATAAATCATATTACATTTCAAAACTAAATATTTATATATATATGTATATCTCCAAGAAGGAAGTTATCCTAGAGAAAACGAGTTGTAAGAACTGATGAATGAACTACAATAAAAAGGTTAAAAAGAATTCTAATTTTTATAGAAATTATTGTGCTAAATATAAAATTAAGTTAATATTAAACTAGGGATGGCAGAATCAGTATGTAAAAACACAGAATACTCTTCAAATTGAATCTCTGACAAACAATATATAAATTTTTGGCTTAAATATAGTTCTGGTCAAATTTATAGTAAAAAGTTTTGCATTTGCCTTAAATTCAAATTTAACTGATAGTCCTGAGACCTTCTAGCAATTCTGGATAAAACTAAAATGCAGTATTTGGAATCCATATATCTAAATAATTTTATTTTCAGAGGGAGTTTTAGATATAGGTAAGATTCTACTAAATTGAATATTAATATTAAAATTTCAAAGTCAATTACTAAAAAAATAGAAATGCAGTTCTTTGGAAAGGCTAGTAGACTAAGTCTGCTGAGAGATTAAAAAAGGAAAGAATGGGAAAAGGGAAAGAATTAACAAATATGCTCAATTGTTCAAAATTTGGGACTAGAAGCTTAAGAAAAGAGGAAAATATCAGAAATAGAACAAAAAATAAAGATAAAAGCAACAATTGATTTTTAAAACTATAAATTGGGCAGGTGGTACAGGTCAGTAGTAGAGTACTTGCCTAAAACACATGAAGCCTGGATTTGATCCCCAGCGCTGCAAACAGAAAATACAACAAATAAATCAATTATTTGAGCAAGCATAAATTGAATGAACTATCAAAAGTCAGCAATTCCCGGACTGAATGAAAAAAAAAAAACAACTAGTGAAAAAATTTTAAAGTCATAGAATAGAAAAATAATATGCAAAGACGATGATATAACTAAATCACAAACAAAGAGACTTCAAAAAGAAGAAATTTATATACAGTGTCACTTTAGAGTTGTAAAAATCGAATAGCTAGTATATGAGTAACAATTTTAAATCTATGGTTACTTGATGAAGTAAATTTGAAATATTGTGGATTTATAGCAAAACACAAATCCATCACCACAGCAGAAAAATTCAAAAATTTCTCATTGATAATTGATAGACCGAGAAGATTTTTACTGCACTTCTATTAAAGATCTAAACAACACCATTAATAGGTTTTAATTAATGGGCATATTTTAAATGTTATATGTGGAACTAGGATATATTCTTCTAAAGCGCATGCAGAACAATGATAAAAATTTATCCTCTAATAACACTATAAACAAATCTCAAGGAATTTTAAAAAGTGGAATTCATGTAGGCCATCAGCAAGATTTTAAGTTGTAAAAGACCAAATAGTAATGTAGAATCATAAATAAATAAATATCCACAGGGTTATGCACATAGAAGTATTTTTAGTAATAGCTTTAAACTGAAAACCATGCAAGTGTCCATAAGATTTGATTGGATTAAAAATTGTAATTTCTCAAGTAAAAGAATAAATAAAAGAAATTCACTATTGATATATGCTATAATGTGGATGAATCCCAGAATACATGTGATGGAATAAAAAAACTGAAAATAAACAATACATTACATATTACTTCATTTATATCAAACTCTAGAAAATTAGTTCAACCTAATTTATAATGTCAAAAAACAGATCAGAGGTTGCTTGGGATGGGGATACCAGAAGGGTGCAGAGAGGAATCACTACTAAGAGGCATAAGAACACTCTTAAGGTAACAGATATATTCACTATCTTTATTGACATTATGGTCTTAATTGTATATACATAGGTAAAAAATAATCAAATTTCATTTTTTAGAAATGCACAGTTTGTTGCATGCAAATTATACCTTTAAAATCTTTTTTTTAAAAAACTCAAACTTTTAAAAGAAATTTTAAAATTTATTTAAGGCAAAACTTTTTGGAAATTAACTTGCCAAACTGACTTTAATGATAGAATGAATATTTTGTTCTCTATTTGGAAAAAATAAAAAAATGTTAAAAATTTATATGAAAAATTATATAAAATGTTTCCGCAGTTTCAGCAAATGTTGGTACTGATCATTTCAATAAATTTTGTAAATTATTCCTTGGAACTTCCAAAGTGATAATACTCAGAGAGGGTCTTTTTTCCATTTTGTCTTTTACTTTAGTTCTTCTATATTCTAGCATAATTTATTCTAATGTATTGTTATATTACCTATATTTTTTGTAATTTCATTTCATTTTTAGATTAAATGGGCATGAATGCCAGGCTTTTTCAATTCAAATACTTCTCATCTGAGAGCAGCTTAACTAGGCCTTCTAATCTCTCATTAATTCTCTCATTGTCTTCTTCCAAGTATCAGTATTTAATATTCCCACCCTTCAAGTAAGTCTTGTTTTCTAAGGCCTATATGTCAGAATATTTTGTTTTAAAAAAAGTGTGATTTAGTATGTATATCTCTTGAGCTAACTATCATAAGTAGTTGTAAAGTTAGCTGAAATCATTGTTTTTCTTCTAATCTTACAGTTAAATCTGTTATTCTGCACAGATTGCTTATTTGATCAGTTTAGCTTATAGTTCCTTGTCTCTGCTACTCAAAATGTAGAATGGGATCCTTGGGATTTTTGTCCTCACGTGTGCCTTCCTGATCCTATTGTTGGAATTAAGACATCCTTAATCGGAGCTGTAGAACTACAGCAAACACTTTTGAATATGCTCTATGTATCCTGTGGAACATATCAGTCCCTGATATCTTCCTTCTACTTATTACCACATTCACATCATTCGGAAGTTATCTCTCACAGTTTGTAGGGGGTAAATATTTGCTAATTTCATTACAAATGGTACTTTTTATTCTGTATATCATATTTGTTGTCTACTCAGTTATTTCATAGAAGAATATGAAAACCATGTTTTTAAGATGTTTCTTTGCTTTAGATATAGATTTATGGGCATATTTTAATAATCTTGGAGTTGGAAAAATTTTAAACAAGGTACCAAACTCAGAAACCATAAGAATACACTTTAATAGATTTCTCTTGGTGGAAAAAAAATATGACACTAACATAGAATAAAAGAAAGAATAGATACAATTTGAAAGACTACAGAGAGTCAGGAAGAAAATAAATACAAATGTATACAATCAACAAAGCCTTAATAAAATTATGCTAAAACCAATGGGGACAAAACAAAGAGCTAATGGAATAGAAAAGTTTGCCCAGGATATAAACCAATTCTTAAAATGTGTGAGTAAATGCAAAGAAAATGTTGAATTAAATGGGAAATATAGATAGTTTTCATCTTCACATTTTCATGTACTTAAAAGATTGATGTTGCCAAATGTGTGTAAATAGCAGTTTTATGAGATTAGAGATAACATGCAAGTAATATTTTTGGAAAGAATATTGTTATTATTTGTTAAATACTACAACTTTAACCCAATAAACTTTGACTCCAAAATTGTACATCTCCAAGACTCTACTTCAACAAAACTGACAGGAGTGCAAGGATGTATACGTGAGTAATATATCTAAATTTATGTTTAGGGTAAATCGATATTTATGTATTTGTATTGATAAATATTTGTATAATTTTAGTAATAGTGAGAAATTAGCAATATCCTAAAGTGTTGACAAATACAAAATTATTCTGCAAATTATTATACATGTATAATATAAAATAACATAAAATGGGAAAGATTGAGGTAGTTTTTCCTTTTCCTAATGTGCTAATATAGATGGATTCTATAAAACTTCAAATGACTATAAAAAGCTGAAAATACTATTACAATATAGTCATTATCACTTTTAGCAAACTAAAGGGAAAAGAAGCCTCTTCTATGCAGACCTTGTATGTAAGTGTACTTAGAAAAGTTTTATGTTAAACATAGTAAAATTTGTAGCAAAAGTTAATTTTGGGGAGTATGAAAATATGAAATGGTAGTTCGGTTTTCATTTTATATATTTTATATTTCTGTATTTGAATTTTTGAATATTTTTACATGAATTAAAAATAACAAAATGTGCATAAAGCAACTTAAAATATCCCCAAGCAAATAGACACACATGAATGGCTGACCCCATCCTTCCATGGCCTGGCAGTTATATCCTCTAAGCCTCCCTTATCCCTTTGAGTCCCGGAACTCTAATCCACATGTAAATAATTTATTCTTCTAAAATGTCCTAATTATCTTTCCACACTAACTTGTTAAAGTTTATTGGGGGGCTTGAATGCTAAGTCTCTTCCCTACTTTACATGCACATCTTGAACTTGATCCTTCTGTCTCATAAACTCCTAATTATCTTACACGGTTTACATAAAATTCAGTGTGAAGTTTTCACCAGTCCAGCTCAGAATCAATTACATTTATTTGATTTCATATCAGTTTGTACAAAGCTCTATAATGGTAGTTATCACCGCCCCCACCCCGACTTTGTTTCCACTGATAAGCAGTATATTCAAGCTGTATATGCATTTCAAGTAGACTGAGAAAAGAAAGGATGAATCCTCCAGAGTTTCATAGTTTACAACATAAACAACCACATCACAAGATCTCCAAGTAGCCTGCAAGAAGTCAAAACCGCTTATGTGATAGAAGGTAGAAAGGGCACAACACAGATTGTGAGGAATGAGGAAGCATCTAAAAAGGTGTCATAGAAGTGGTACTTGAATAATCACTTGATAATTAGGTAGGATTTCACATGAAAAATACAGGGGTTGGAGAGAAAAGGGAGATAAACAGCAACAATTTCTAATTAAGAAAAGGCACAAAAATGATTAAGTAAAGGAGATGCTTGCAAAACTGTAAATAGTCTAGTCTGTTTGCAATAAAGCACTAAATTTAAAATCAGGTCAGGGAGATGAAACCTTGCTCTGCTGGCAAATCGAAGACTGAAGCCATTTGTTCCTAGGGAAACATTACCAAAGGCTGTGTTTTAGGATGATTATCCTAGCAGGGGGACGCTGTGTGGGCTGGCAGAGAGGAGAACACGGAGACAGAGATCGACTTAGAAAGTATTCTCAATCATTGCCATGAGAAGCAATTGCAGCTTAAACAGAGAACAGGTAGGAAAAATGAGCAGAGGGAAACAGATTAATTAGGGAGAGATTATAAAAGGTTTTTACCTTACAGTCTTGATCTCAACTGTTCTGTTAATCTTACAACAGTATTCAGTAGTAGTCGTTATCTAAATGGTGCTTTCTGACCAAGAATATAGGAATTCTACATACTGAGCTGAAAGGGTCAATATTGCTTATTTAATCCTACCAAAACGTGAGCTTATTTTCTAAACTATTCCAAGTTTCAGGAGTTAAGAATATAGACAAGTTCCTGAGGTCAGATAAAAAGATTAAAAAATTAAAAAAAGACAAACATATTAAGATGTTTTTGGTAACCATGAATGAGATATTGTCATTTTAATTAACTATAAAAACAATTGAATCATTAATTTTTATGTTGTGTGTTATTTAAATCAAATATGCTCCTTTTAGATAGTCAGGCTAATGATCAATTTTATAGAAAATCATGGTTGATAACAACTGAGTAGAAACAGATGGGCTGGATATTTTCCAAAGGCCTTACACAAAATATTTGTTATAAAATCCTGAAAAGAATTTGACTGGAACACTGATTTAAAAGTTACTGCTTTGTTGATGCTTAAAAATGGCAGATTTTAGAATTCAAACTTCTTTCCATTTTCTCCTGTTTTTTGTTTTGTTTTGTTTTTACATATTTGCAGATTTAAAATGAAAAGCATTCTAATCAAGGATCAGTCTTTCGTACTAAATATATTGATTTTAGCACAGACTTTTATCAAGGGCACAGTAAGGAGGAAGAGGAGCAAATGAGACTATTATTCAGCATTGCAAGATGAAATGACATGCATTTTACTTTATTTTTTAAGTACTGAATCTGTGAGAAGGGACAGAAATAAGACATTGCAGACAAAAGGAAGAAGTAACATGCTTTGAAATTGTACTGAATTTGACTAGTTTTGAGAATACTTTACTATATTCATTAATTAGTTTTGGTGATGGAATGGAAATTTAGTAAAACTTTTATATGGGCTGTTTTGTATGAACTAGCTAGAAAGGAGATTTTTTTTCTTGCATTTTAGTATGGAGGAAAGGAACATCGTCAAGCAGAAATGCTTGATTTCAGGAAACTTTGTTTTAGTGAATACTGGTTGATGTATCTGGAAGATATTAATGAAACTTTATCAAATGATCAGTTAATTGAATCACTTTGGTGATTAGAGACTTTGCACCCCCACCTGAATAAAAATATGCTCGGTAGTCATTGATCTCAATGGGGTCACCTCCATGAGACAGAAACGAAAACAAAAGCAAGTCTAGAAAATCAATACATGAAAAGAAGAAATGAAAGGAATGATGGTTCTAAAGGGCAAAAAGGAGGAAATTAAACTGAGGAGGAAAGAGAAGACAGAGGCGAATCCTGGGCTTCCTGCCAGTCTTGTCCTCAGTAACAACTAAAGTTTATCTCTGCTACACAATTCTACCATTTTATTGTAATACTTCCTTCAATAGTTATCCCAGTCCCTAATTTATAAAATGGCACATTATTATTCATGAAGGTGCATTCCATGAAGTCAGAAACCAACCCATGAAGGATGATGGCTAAATATTCAAGAATTCATCAGTGAGTTGCTAAAATTTTGGTAGGTAAAACTGGTGTTGCTAGGGGTATGTCATGGAAATTGGCCAATACTGCACATCAGGACTTCTATTTTTAGTCTGTTAATGGCACATCATTGTATCATTCCTTTTTGCGTCAGCTTTGCATCTTAGCTCAAATTTGCTTATTCTATCCTTTCCTACCTCCAGTCCAGCTATGCCTGATCCAGTATATCTGCTACACCTGTCTTACAGACTCTAAATAGTACCTGAGAGTGAACCTGAGTGGTTGGATAAATGAACGAATATTTTGATCTAAAGTGTTCAGAATTGTGCTTGGCATTTAATCTGCACATTTTAAATATTCGTCAAATCAATCAACAATCCCACAGCATTTTCATCCTGGGATTTGTGTCACAGTCATTGTATACATGTCCTTTCTCTCTATTAGACTTGGAACTCCTCAAATAGGAGAAGAAAATAGATTGTGCATAGATGGAAGTTCAAAATAGATTGTAGATCCACAGTTCTAGAGTTTTTGCTGGGAATAAGAATCACCCAAGGAATAAGATAAAACAAAGATTCCTGAGATCTCAGCTTGAAAGAATGCTGATTAAGTTGTTCTGGGTCATTCCTGGAAATCTCCCCAGGTGTTGCTAATCCAAACATTCCCACCCGTATTTAAAAATATATATTTATTCTTCTAATTTATTAGGTCCTCTTAATCAACATTCCTCTCTTCTGAATACACTGTGACTTATAATTAAATAAACAATTACTTAAATAGAGATTATATGTCTGGCACTGTTGTTAACACTGTATAATTAATAATAAACATAATTCCCTTAACAAACTTAAAGGTATGTACTGTTATCCTTCTCATTTTACAGATAAGGAAACTGAAGCAGGATAATTTAAGAAACTTGACGCCATCACAGTTACACAAGTAAGGTAATTTTTAAGAGGACTTCAAATTCATATGTAGGAGTCTGTTGAAATGACTGTACCATAATTATTCATCCCAGCAAATGACAATGTTTGATTTATCCTTAAAGAAAAATATAGCAGAAATTATTATCCTTATTTGAAAGATGAGAAAATTGAAGTTTGAAGACTCACAGAATTTGCTTAAGGGTGCACAGTTAGTCATAGTCTGTCATCCAAACTTAAGCTTAGTTGGTCTTTCACCTGTGGCTTTGTTTTGTTTTTCATTCAAAGTTCAACTTTCTTTCCAGTATACTCAAATTAATAGAGAGAAGTTCACTGGTGACCATTACCTACCAGCATCTCACTGTCTCCTTGTGCTTTGTAATACAGACCCACCATATTTATTATTAAACTCTCAAATGGAGGAAATAATAGATGCTAATTTCTTGGGCTGTTTCCACTTGTCTATTGAAAACTAAAAGCAGGACAGATTTGATGTTATCATATCTCAGTACAGTATTTCCCTGAACAATCTGTCCTGTGCGAGACCATTACAAATCTTCCCCTCTTGATGCCAATGACTAATTCAAAATTTACAACAGAACTTCATGGACTCTTTCACTTCCCAATGGTCTTCTCATGGGAGATGCCTGAGTTTCACAATATCAGCCATTTTTATTAAGGTTTCCATTGATAATAAAATAAGCTCTTCCCTATTTTCACTGGAGAAAGTCTTGAACACCAAGATATGAAAAATAATGGATTGTATTCATCAAAACTTCCCTTTTTTAAAAAAGGTAAATATTATGCTTACCATCCTGCCTTCCAAATAGTTGCTATCCAGAGGCTGTAGCTTTTTAAAAATTGAGAATTGAGAGCCAGTATTTGGAGTAGAAAAATAAAGTTCATCAAACTAAGTGGCATAGAGTAATTTCCTTTTCCTGACCAAGATTCCATAATTTTTCACTAGGCACTACTCTCCACCAAAAATCAGAGGACATGTGTGATGTTTAGAAACTGAATTTTTTCAGTTCTTTGAATTTTCCATGCTACCTCTTCTATGAAATACATGCCATTTTGTTTTTCCCTTTAAATATTTGAAAGCACCTTTATAGCAACATTGTAAGCAAGCCATCACCTCTAAACTCTTATGTTTAAAAATTATATTTGCAGATCCTTTTTTCAATCATCCCTGTCTGACTTCTATCATAAACAGTGTACACATGTCCTCTCTCTACTAGATCTGGAGCTCATCAATCACAGGGTTGGTATAGATATCTTTCTCAGTGATTTATACATGGCTGCTTTCAATTATTGAATTCAAGTGAGTCCAATTTATTGAATTCAACTGACTGAGTCCATTGAAATCAGAAATTTAACTGATCCAGGTTCCTTGGAATTTTGAACTATTCTGGATGAAAATTTTTAAACAAAGAAAAGAAAAGAAAAGAGAAAGAATAGGAGGAAGGAAGGAAGAGACAAAGTGAATTAGCACATACAAGTTCTAAATTTTCATTTGGAATATTACTTTATGCACTATGATTGCCATTAATACATTACTTGAAGATCAGGTGGTTATTGTGGCTACAGGATATGTTTTATTATTATTACATTTCTGGACCCAGAAAATAAAACATATAACTAAAATTTAGCAGCACAAAAATTGATTTAAGTCTAATCCAAGTTTATTTTAAGTGATTTAACTGATCTCTCTAATTTCTCATAAAATAGTCTTCTCTTAGAGGTTAAATTTATTAACAGCTTCTAGTTGCCAAGAATCCAAGATGGTTCGTCCTCTCTCTGCTTTAAATCATTAAGGGTTAATAGTAATTATAATGAATTAAAAAGCACTACAGCAAGGTACAAGAAGATCTGAAGAGTGTCTTGAAAAATCAGAGTAGTGCATTCATTGGGGGCCTGAACATCTTCATCTTTCTCTCACATCTAGAAAGGGGTTGCCACGGCAGAAGCGGGGCAGGGGGGACGGAACTGCAAAGGAATTTGGTATTGACTTTTATTGAACTACATGGAGCATCTCTCTAAACATTCTATTATGATGAATTCTTCAAAGGTCAGACTTTTCTCTCAACTTTTTGAAAGTCAATACAATTCTATCTGATAATTTTTGCAAATGTCCTCTACTACAAAACTCTTCTTCTCAAGTGGGCCATGTATCCAGTGGAAATTTTTGTCTTATTTTATTTGGCTAGGAAGAAAAAAAAAAAAAAAAAAAAAAAAAAAAAAGTTGGTTTAAAAAAATCAGGTCACATCATTAAACATATATTAAGTATTCTTTTCAGATGATCTATGTATTTCAGCATTTATATAATACTTACAAACATAAATTACTTTCCATTTTTTATTCATTATTTCTAAAACACCCCAATTCCTTTCTAATGAAGGTAGATTAGTCATTTATTTTAAGGGACACAAAGAACTAGCATTAACATTTTAAGTCTCTAAACTCTAGTGTGCTTACCTATGCTGTCTCTCATTTACATTTTCATATTCTAGAAGTTTTCATGGTCCCTGAACAACAAAGTTGACCCAGATAGGATTCTTTTCTTGATTTTAAGGATCTTGATTTTCTTTTTCTTTTTTTTTTTTTTTTTTTTTTTTTTTGGTACTACGGATTGAACTCAGGGGCACTTGCTCACTGAGCCATATCCCCATCCCTCTATTTTGTATTTTATTTAGAGACAGGGTGTCACTTAGTTGCTTAGTGCCTTTCTTTTGCTGAGGCTGGCTTTGAACTCAAGATTCTCCTGTCTCAGTCTACTGAGTCGCTGGGATTACGGTGTGAGCCACAGCACCTAAAAATCTTGATTTTAATAGTCTGTTTTTTTTTTTGTGTGTGTGTGTATGTGAGGGACACAGAGACTGGGTGTGTTTGGGGGTATATTGCAGGACTATAGTAGGACACATAAGGACATATAAGTTGACACATAAGTATAAACATAGACTGCACCCCAAAACTGGAAATTTAAAAGTATTCAATGCTGGAGGCTTAGCTCAGTAGTAGAATGCTTATCTAACCTGTACAAAGTTCAATCTTCAGCACCACAAAAAGTAAATTAAAAATACACTTACTTTTTTTAAAAATTAAAATGTTCTTATGAGTTCTTTCCAAGTGTTAGAAAAAAATTCAGAATCATCTTTAAAAGAGTACTGTTTTTTTTCTGATTAAAGTAAATGTCAAATTACCTTTGCATTTTTGCTAATTAAATAAACTTCCTAAAAACTAATTAGAACGTATTCAGGCCTTTTGAAATTTATTTCGCTTTCTGCTATTTGAGTAATGAATATATATCTTTAGGAAGCTCAGACTATCAAATTTTAACAAATTAAAATATGTACATGGCAGGCACCAAGCAATCTACCGATGAAAACAGAAGAAGAAGAAAACCCTCTGCCATAGAGATTTTTCATGACCTATGTGGAGAATGCTCGGAACATCAAAAAACATAAATTTTTCACTAAAAAAAAAAAGCAAAGATATCCTCAACTCTTATAGCCTGTTTTCACACATTTTAAAGATAGAATTCACCATTGTTAGATTATAGACTTTTCATGATGGAGGATGGTCAAACTTAGTAAAATAATTACTATGACTAATGTCAGTGAAGATGTAAAGCAAGAGCTGGAGTACTGAATAGACTTTTAATTCTTGACTTTTACTGAAGACCTCATACTTAATCCTTTGGGTGGCTAATCCAAGGTGCAGAACATTTAAGTGTACTTGTCATATAAAGCCAGGACTCCAAAGGTTACAATAACAGTCAACTTTCACCACCACCAACACAGTCATAGGAGAATACATAGAAAATTGCACTGATACTCAGTGGAATAAGATGAAAGAACAAAACTATCATACCTATCTCTATGATGTTGCACATTCAAGTCAGCAATCAAGTGAATTTCTATTGAAATTCACATTATGTTGATGGTCCAAAAAATAGCAACAAACCAATTTGCTTAAGGCAATGGAGGGAGTACTAAGCTCTAGACCACTTGAAGAAGTAAAACAAAATCATCTCTGAAGCTTATTAGATTCCCAGATACTGCCAAAATTTCATTCAAGCAAAATTAGCAGCGCAACATAAACACAGGGAAGACAAATACCATAAGTAAAAACAAGAACAAACAAACTCATAATTATTTCTGATAGTTATGTCTAGATGATGATACAACTGTGTTTACTAAATTTAAAAATATAGAAACTAGATAAATCTATAGAAAATTATTTAAATTTTCTAAACCACTAGAATTTCCAGAAATAAAAACTTTAAAATCCCAGGATGTAAACTCCATAGAAGGTATGAGATAAGAGATTAGACACAGCGGAAGAAAAAAATTAGCCATTTGGTTTAGCACAGACTGCAAGAAAAGAAAGAAGTGGGAGGTTAAGAGTGAAATTTTTTTTAGAAAAGACTTTTATTGTAGTTTCAGAAGGAATAAGATACATAATGGACCAGAGTCAAGAGATAATGACTAAGATTTTCAAGAACTGATGAAAGAATCTAATCCACAGATTTAAAATTCTAGCCAGTCCCTTTATGATATAAACCATATCCATGCCTAGATGTATGATAGTGAAATTTCTGTTTACCAGATACACAAAGAAGCTTATAAAGCAGTCAGAAGAAAAGTTTTTTTTAAAGGATCCTTAATTAGACTTAAAGCTTATTTCACAGCAGTAACAGTTGGATGTCAGAATGCAGTGCAATAAAATCTCCAAGGTTCTAAAATAAAGTAATTGTCAAATTAGAATTATATATTATAAGACTATCTTCCTCAAAGGGGAAGGTGAAATAAAAATAATTTCAGAAAAATAAAAATTAAAGAATATCATCACAGTGGTCTCTATGAAAATTTAAAAGATGTATTTTGTGCATAAAACAGTCTAATAAAACAGATCTAGGATGTTAAAGAAATGACAATCAAGCAAATGGTAAATTGTGGACAAAACTAGATGTGCTTTGGCTACATAAAACAATGTTACTTTGTATATTAAAATTGAAGAATGATTGCTGAGCATGATAGTACATGCCTGTAGTCCAACTTCTTGGGAGCCTGAGACAAGAGGATTGCAAATTTCAGACTGGTGTGGGCAACTTAGAGACCTTCCTCGAAATTTAATTTTTTTTAAATTGCAAAATGATAATGCACAGAATGAGTATGCTTTAGTCATCATACTAATAGGGGAAATTAATTTCATATATGGACAAGTTAATCATATATGCCATAATTTTAAAGAATCAATGAATGATTAGTAAGTGCATAAATTCCAAACCAGCATAGGGAAAAAAGGACAATAATGATAAAATAATTCATCTAAAATTTACAACAAATACAAAAATAAAATGAAAGTCAAGATACAAAAAAATAGAATAACATATTGGAAATAATCTAAAATATACCAGTCATTACATTAAATGAAAGTAGAGATTATTAATTTGTGGGCTGAAAGCAAATCACATTCAAAATAAGTTATTTTATAAGAATATGCAGTCTAAAGTATACTTATCACAAAATTGAAAGTAAAACAGGGAAAATCTTACAATGCAAATAATAAGAGAAAACTCATCAACTATGCTAATATTAAAGAAGTGGACTTCAAAGAAAAAGTATTATTTAAATACAGAGAGTCACTTCATAATGATAAAGACTCCTTTCACCAGAAAGCTAGAGTAAGATTAAATTTCTTATCTTAATAGCATAACTTCAAAGTAAATAAGCCAAAAAATGTACAGTATTACAAGAGGAAATAGACAAATCATGGTTGAGTATTTAATACAAATTTCTCAGTAATTGATAATATAAGCAAAATAGAAACTTTAGAAATGATACTGAAATTGTTAATAGTATGATCAATAGAATGTACTTAATGCATATACATTAGATATTGCACACAATTTCAGAATACAGGGACTACTAGAAACAGGTGTGCAAATTATATATTGCTAGTCTGGAGAAAATCATACTGTATAAATATTAATAAGATAACCTACCACTGTATGATAAACAAAAAGCATAATATTACACAATAGAATTACCCCTTTAAAGCACACACTTAACATTTATATTACAAGATTGCATCCTTGAATGTTTCCTCACTGAATAACTGGTTCCAAAGAATACTGAAGTCTAAGGCCCTGGGCTAGACGATTACTGTCTTAAATTGCTTCAGAAGGGGCATCATGTCTAAACCATAAGGCATGTTCATTGCTGGGGCAGGATATTTGTCTCATTCATATGGAAATAATAGATGAAAAACACTAGAATCTGGGAGTATAATCCAGTGGTGCACATGAGGTCCTGGATTCAATCCCTCATACCCATACAACTTCTCCAAAATAATAATGAAAAAGAAAAATAACACTGTTATCTATAGTGTACATTCTTAACATACCTGTGTGAACATTAATAACCAGATTTTACATTTACCATTTCTGTCTTGAGGAATTTAGAATGAGACAATCTACAAGAGACCATGCACATTCTAGGGCCTGTGAAGCTAATCTTAGATGTTGGAACTTGGCTTTATATACTATGAAAATCGCATAAGTTTTTTGTGATGGAGTATTAACATATAAATGTAATATTTTATATTAACACGTAAATATAATATTTTAGTAAATCTTCCTATGGTAACAGGGTATGATCTTACATGAATGAATAAAAATTATCACTCTGTATCCTTGAACAAAAATTTTTGTTACCATTATATTGTAGAGAAAAGAAAAAAGCCACAGTTACTAGCACTAAAGAGATGCATTTGGTTTAGAAGAAAACAGGAACTAACAACAAAACTGTCAGTCAAGGATCCATGAATTTCATTTGAAAGGAAGAGAGATAACTCATCTTCCTGAAATAAGTCTGCTTTGTCCTGAACAGAGAAGATATTTAAAATAAAAAATGATCTCTTTAGAACATTCTAAATATGGAAAGGTCCCAAAGTAGATAAATCTCTCTTTCAAGTTCCAGACAAATGTATACAATTAGTTGACACTCATATTTGTTCGATCTACCATGAGTAAGTAAAAATTTATGCTATCAGGATGATTTTGAGTGACAAGAGATTCTGTTCAACTAATGATTTTCTATCATAGAGGTCAAGAAGGAAAAAAGGACTAGGCATCTGTCTTTGAAGGTACAAACCTCAAATGAAAGCTGTGAAGATGAAGAATTAGTAGTTTATATCTGTGCTGCCTTCATATTTATTCTGATGCTCAAAATTGCCATTTTAATTTTCCCAGAATGGTACTAATGTTTGTATTAAAACCAAAGTCTGTATATTGCTTCAAATCAGTATCCCTAAATCAAGAGGTTAATTAAATTTGCACATTTGTCTCAAAGGAATGATCTTTGGATTTATAATAAATGGAAGGACTAGCACTTTAAAAAAGACTATACTTTATTGGACAAATAAGTTTGCAAACAATTCTCTTCATCATGATTGTATTAAATCATATTTATTTTTTCTTATAAAAATAAAAGGAGTTTATACAGTTATAAATAATATCCCCAAATTAAACTCTTTAATAGTTTATGAGAAATTAAATCTTAGTTTATAAGAAATATGGTATTTGTTATCTTTGTTTCTACATTTTAAAGAGCATTAATTAGAAATAATATTTCAGTTTGAGTCATTGCAATATCAGTGTGCAATGCTTTGAAGGATCACTATAAACATCTGGTGAGAATGTGTTGGACATAGGTCAAAATAGCCAGGTCATAGTATTGACTATTAGGAAAACTTTCAACAAACATCTTTAACTCCTTTCTCATTCACTAAGGGACTTTCAATATGAAATCATTGTATTAACCCTATGCATTTTATTCATTTGTATTACTCTTTTATTGAGTAAACTTATTTCAGTGTGATGTAGTTTCATTCATGAAGATCCATGTCGTATTTGCTGCTGAATCTCTCTGGTTGTAAAGATTGGACACTTTCTGATGAAATTGGCTGGTCATCTTTGAAAAAGAAAACCTAAATTTGTTCGTAGTAGAATAAATAGAAAAAAAATGGGAAACTGGTTAGCTGTACTTTTCATGGGTCCAAAGAGTATCTGAAAAGAGGCCAGATGAAAGTTACTTTTCATTTTCCACGAGAGAAAACTGGCTGAGGCATTCGTGCATGTATCTCACTAAGTAGCTGCATCCTGCCCCTTCCCCCTGGGAATATCTATCTACATGTGACCTTTTGTCTTCAGTTAGTTTATTAACAATGAGCAGTCTGTAGATAAACATTGTGTACTTTCTACCTGAGATTTTTGTTGTCATTCAATGTTCTGCTTTAGCAGGAATTATTTACTATTTGGGGAAAGCCAGATAAGATGTTTAATGTCATATTTTAAATTATTTTACTACGTCCCATCTTGCCTTGAGTCAACGTGTATATCTATGGAGAGAGTGCTTACTTTGTGCAAAGCAACGTGCCTTGGGTACAAAGATGAAGAGACAGTGTTTGTCCTTGAGAGCTCACTGCCTAGTGAGAAAGCACTCAAAGCTAAATGGCAGTGCTATGCGCAGGAAGTAACCCTCTACTCTGGAAACAGTCATGAAGGAATGACTAATTCTGCCTGAGGATAGAAGGAAGGCATCATACAGGTGATGACATTTGGGATCCATCTTGAAGTGTGGGTAGGAGTTTGACAAGCAGAGAAGAAAGGATAGGAAAGTACTCAGAGTGAGGGAACATCAAGTTCAGAGTAACAGTTTGTGAAAAGGCATGGCACATTGACAGAACAGTGAGAGATCATTTTTTATTAGAAAAGGAGTGAGAAAATGCTGACATCACTGCACAGAATCTATTGAAGGAAAGATTATAGACCAAGAGAGAACAGATCACAGATAAATGCAGATGATAGAGTGCAGGTTAGGAATAGAGTAGTGACACTAGCTTAATTAAAGCCTGTTAAATTAAAGCCTGTTTAAAATTAATGCACAATGCCAAAAGCTCAACTGACTACATAAACACTGTGTTGGGATCTACAAGAAGTTGCTAAATTACTAGGTGATCAAATTCAACAGGTTAAAAACAATAATAGTTCTATCATTTGAGCACAGCACAATGCCCATCATTATAATAAAATGTGGAAAGACTGCCTCATTTATGTGGGAAAGTAAAGGATATTCCTTGATTGAGCATTCCTATAAAATGGAAATATATGTTTGTTGTGTGCATTGTGGCAGTAAAGAGTAAAAAAAAAATACAGTCTATGATAAATACATAGGTAGGCATCAGATTGCACCTTGTAGACCAAAATTAAGGTATATATTTTATCCTAAATGCAACAAAAATATGTTAAATGCATTTAAGATGACAAGATAAGAAGACCTATGAAGAAAATAAGTTGAAAAGAATCTATGAATTAGCCTTGAACTACTCCAAATATTTTGTGTTTAAATTTAAAATTCTTCTTTTAAATATATAAGTAAGATTATAAGAATTGTGAAGCAAAATTAATACTGAGGCAAGAAAAACTCACCAGATGAGGACCATAGTGGATGCCAGAGAAAGCAGTGAGAGGTTTGTTTTGTTTGGTTTTGTTTTGGTTTTGCTTTTCTCAAAGAAATTTGGATGGATTAGGTTAGAATGGTTACCTTGAAGGTAGAAAATAAAGGATGGATTTATGACAGATTTGTAAGGAAGCATAAACAGGAATTAATAATTAATGGTAAGGGGAATGTTATGACTAAGGAAAAGGATATGTCACGATTTCTAGGTTGCAGAACTGTACTCTCAGTTATTCCTTTCATGGAGGTGAGGAGAATAGGATGTGAACAGGTGATAAAGCAGGGGTAAGATTGTAATTTTTATTTTGGAATTATCCAAGTGGTGATTTTTAATCAGTTTGTGAAGATGTCTAGGATGCAGACATCAGTTGGGAAAACAACTGAACATATGGTCTAGGCAAATAAAAGTTCCTAGGAAAAGTTTTTATTGTGAGAAAAGAAAAAGAATCTCTGATATGAATAAGTGTTGAAGTAACCAAATTCAAAAAAAAATTATTTTATTTTTGAACTGATACATAAAAACATAAAATTGTACATATTTATGGGGTACAATGTCATATATAGATAGATGCACATATAATGTACTGTTCAAATCAGGGCAAACATATCTATCTTCTCCAAAATATATCATTTATGTATAGAGAAAACATTTAAAATCCTTTTTTTTAATATATAGTACACTATTGTTATCTACAGTCACCTACTGTGCAATAAATAGTACACCAGAACTTCCTATTCCTATCTAAATAAAGTCTAGTCCTAGAACTACAAATTTTAATGGTCAGGTTCAGCATGTTATATAGAAAGAATATTAGGAAAAAAAAAAAAAAAGCAGAGGCTAACTCAGGAATTCGCTGAGTCATAAAAACCAAGGGAAAAGAAACTTTCTGGAATGTGGAGCAGTCAACTGGACCAAGTACTGCCAGGAGTCGCAGTAAAGGAACTCAACAGTGCTTGTCTTTTCATTGACAGGATGACCTTGGTGACCCTGGGAGTGTGGCATTTCAAAAGAGTAAAGGAAGTAAGTCTGGACTGCTTGGAGCACTAAGAGGTGAAAAAAATGAATTTTAGTATAAATTAAGGTCCTTCAAAACTGTCTTTGAAGAAGGAGAAGCAGAAGGGGAAGGAGACAAAGATGTGGATTCAAAGGAAGATCTTCCTGCTAAGACTTTATTTTTCCTTTTAATAGGAGAAACATTAAGAAATTTCAATACCTGTGAAAAAGATCTAATTGAGAGGGTAACGAGTAAATAGAGTTAGGTTATTCAGAAAGCACAAGGAATGAATATTCTGAATCAAAGAAATCAAAAAGAAAATAGGACAAATGAGAAGCACATGGGTAGTACATTTCCACCGATAAACCCAACGCTCGTGGAAACAAATAAAAACAGATTTAAATGAAAGGAAAGCAGAAATAAAATAGATTGCAGCCACTCAGTACTGGCTATATCATAGGTTATGGTGGTAGAATGTGCTCAATTCCAACCAATTGCATAGATTATATGAAATTAATGGTAATTTCACCCTTTTTTCCATCATTCAAGTAAAGCAATTGAAATGAAAATAGAACAAAATTATTAAGGAATGATTTGAATCTTTTAAAGTTGTTTTAAGAATATGGACCCTATCATTAGGAACCAACTATTTGCAATGCACTTCAAAACCCATGAAATACACTTGGGAAGAAGTTTATCTAATTAGTTCTGTATAACATACACAGCACTGAGAATGATTTGATTTTGTATTAATACAAAATCACTTTTATATACCAAAAAGAAAAAAAGAAAACAGTGAAATAGGTATGAAAACACTGAAGTTCCTTGCTTCCTAGATGACAGAAACCTCCACATATAAGGCTGTTTCATACCAATTGTCTTAAAGGAAGAAAAGGAAAAATAAATTATTTTATTCTTGTTAGGAAGATGCTAAGACTGGAACAAATAGATACCCAACATACTTACCCTTAAAGTTCTATTTATGTGTATAAAAATATGTCTGTCATTTAGGTCTTTAGTCACAGTAGGTCCCCCATTGTCCCTGGATAACAATACTCTTTTTGGAGGATTTTTTTTTATGATTTCATGATTGAGCTGACATTAGCACCTAAATTTATTGATGTTTCAGAATTATGTAAACTTATCTGAGAGAGATTTAGAAGATTTCTTCAAAAGTATCATAAGTGGTAAATTCCCTTCAATAAAGCATGGTTCAACTTGTTTCAGAAGTTCACTGCTGCAACTAGAACATAGATAGTTTATTCTGAGCTTAAAGGAACTTCTGTGATGACAAGGTCTTCCAGCCTGACTCAAAAGATGTGACAGAGGCTAAGTGTGATCAAAAAGAAAGTGAGGTCAGAGGTCACCATTATATTTTCCTTTCACAATATAAAACAGCTCTTTTACCTTAAAATCATGCGAAGAAGCTACATTTTATGGACAGAGCTCTGTGTAACACTCAGTGATTATTGAACAACCAAGATTCAGGATTAGATATAAGATTATGGATCTATGTGTTCCATGTTTGGAGAATACATAGAGACTAACAATATTTCCAAGAACAAATTATATTGAAAGTTCTACAAGGAGTGAGGTGAAAAAATTGACAAAACCAATCAGACTCGCAAACATTCCCATTAGGACAAGGACGAATCCTACACCAGGATTTTGAGGAATTTAAGGATAATAGTTAGATGCTAGATTTTCAGACTTACTTTTTTAGCCTATTCAATGGAAGCAAATATGAAGTTATAAAAATTTCACAAACACAATTGGCAGCATAATAGAAGCAAATCACCTGTTCAGACACATAACTGGGAGTTGACACTCCCTACTCAGTTAGGTGATTTCATGTGAGCATCTCAAAACACAGAGGAAATGGGCCAAGGATGAGGGAGGAAAGTGTGAAATGGAGTTGGCAGTCCGTAGCTGAAGCATTGATCCACTGGCTGAATAGCAGCTAACAGTGCAGAGAAAACTTGAAAGAGAGATAACTGAGCTTTTAGTTCTTCCACAGAAGTATTCTAATATATAAATTAAAATTTTAGACTTGCTATCGAATGGAGACAGGTTTGGCCTTTTTAGAAAAGACAAATACTTTGATTATTTTCTTCTGATGATGATATGGCTTACAAATACCACTTAGAACTTTTTTTGACAGATATTCCTTGGAATAATTGTCAAAACTTTACTTCATGGTTGAAGGAGGACATGAGAATATCTAGAGGTTGAAAATATCTATATTTGCCCAGGGAAGATTTTTAGACAAATATTTTTCAGTATTGCCGGTTTTTATTTTCAGAGACTACATGTATTTTTCCATCATGGATAAATGTTCACATATTGATAGATGTCAAAGAAAAAGTTTAGAAATAACAAGCTTTTAAATGGTGTTTATAGCAGCTTTATTCATAATTGCCCAAATTTGGGAGCTATCAAGATGTCTTTCAGTAGGTGAATGGATAAACTGTGGCACATTCAAACAATGTAATTATTATTTCAGGCTAAAAGGAAATTATGGAAAAATGTGGAAGAAACTTAAATCCATATTAATAAGTTAAAGAAATCAATCTGAAAAGGTTAAATACTTTATGATCTGGGCTATATGACATTCTGGAAGAGACAAAACTATGGAGACAAAAAAAGGTTCTGCCAGTGAAGATAGGTTACTCCTCACTGAGTTGGGGAGGGAAATATGAATAAGTGTAACAGAGAATACTCTTGAGCAGTGAGACTATTCTGTCTGTACAATGATGGTGAATTCATGTCATTATGCATTTGTCAAAGCCAATAGAACATACTGAATGCACCCCAATGCAAGCTATGGATTTAGGGAGATAATGATGTGTCAGTATATGTTCATGGATTATAACAAATGCACCACTGTGGTGCAGGATGTTGATTACGTCAGAGACTGAGTACATGAAGAGGGAACAGGGGTCACATGAGAACTCTGTACTTTCTGCTCACTTTTGTGGTGGACTGAAACTTTTGCTCACTTTTGTAGTGAACAAAGTCTATCTAAAAGAAGAAAATGTGGACTTTTATATCCACATGACTACATGACTTCTGATCATTTGTGGAGAAAAGAGAGAAAGGATAGAAGCAAAGAGAGTACTGTTTCTCACTAAAACCACATCAGAAAACTATAAGCATTTCTTGGGGTATTTTTTCTTTGTGTCTATTACCACTATTGGAATTAATGCTGATATTCTGTATGCTATTCATTCTAATAATTTCAACTATAAAATAAGCAATGGCAGATAAAATGGACAGGAACTAGAGAAGTGTCTTCAATTAATTAAAGTCTTAACAACAGTTCTGATTCATTATGGTGAATTGTAGACCAAAGGACCATGGAAGAAAATTGATCGATGAATACCAGAGGGAACTGAATGCTGGTATAGAATCAATTTGTCCCTGGAATACTAGTGAGATTCTGGACTTGGGAAAGGCAGAGAATCAGTTGATGGTGGTAAGGTGAGGTAATGCCACCAGATGGCTTAACAGAAAGTCTTCTAGTAAGCTATTTTCCTTCTGTCTTCCTCAACCTTGCTTAGGATATTCTAGAAATAGTTGGAGGAAACTTGGAAATGAGTTTAAGGCAACAGAGGCAGTACAAAACAGAAGAACTTTATGAAATCTGATGGAAGAAGAGTCACTGCTTAGAAGCATAAGAATTATGAATCAGTTACAAAGAGAAGAAATATAATTTGAGCATACACCTTTGCTTTTCAGTGAAGAATATTTACATTACCATGTAGTAAATGAGGACATGCTGACAAATTTCAGAATCATTCTATGGTTGAATAATGGAAGACAGCTATGAATTCAAAAACAGATGATAAATGGTGTGACTCTGCATCATGTACAACCAGAGAAATGAAAGGTTGTACTCCATTTGTGTACAATGAGTTGAAATGCATTCTGCTGTCATGTATGACTAATTAGAACAACAACAACAACAACAACAACAATAAAAACACAGAAGATAATTATTACTTACTCTAAAAATGTAAAAGTGCCTGAGAGATAGGCTGGTTGTTGTTTACCAAATGCGGTGCCATGAGCAGTCTAGGGATGTCAAGAAATGAGAAGTCTGTGGGTGATGAAATTTTTAAAAATGGGGTTAAGGAATGCTATCTACCAACTAAAGTGAAAAGACATTTAGAATAGTGACACAACTATTAGATTTAAAGAAATATGATGGTATTAGTAAACTAAATTCTTATCCTTCATGTGACACAAGAACTAAATTCATAAATCAATAAATTGTAGAATATGATGATCATTAAGACTTATTAAGCATTGCTTCTGAGAAGTGGTAAAAATGTGGTAATGTTTGTAGATGATTGCTTTCTTATAAATATTGATTTTTACAAATTAATTGAGTTAACTACTTTGTCTAAATTTGACAAAACTAAATACTGGGCTAATATCTTCTTACTTGTCAAAGGAAAAAGATTTTCAGGAAAATGGTATTATAAAGGGTATCTGTATTCATTATGAAAAATTAATTGTATGTACATTTTAGTTTCATTACTTCTGACAATGTTTTACTCTTAAAACTGAGTACTTTATAAGGGAATATCAGATCTACAAAGTTTGATCATATAACAAGTAAATCATACACTGGACTATATCCTATTGGTTTGACCACCAAATAAATTTCAAATTTCCTAACATTAGATTCAATGAACACCTTCTACCAACTTACAATAGCTAATGTTTTGTTTTGTTTTGTTTTGATCAAACATTGTAGTTTATTGGTTTTTTTCAATAAGGCTATTCTCATTTCAATCTTAACTATGCCATACGCATGTTGTATAACCTTTGATATGTTCTACAATCTCTTGATAGGAGCTGTATCATATGAAGTTAGTTTTTGGTTTCCCCTTTTGTAAAATGGCAATCATTTCTATCAGGAAATGTTATCCACTAAGTAGTTACCAGAGTATCTAGCATGCAGAAAGTGCTGAGTAAATCATGGTATTACTAATAGTTTTGGAGCGCCTCAGGTACAAAACTTTGTGTAGATCACACTACAGTCACTTTGTTTTATGAACAAGATTTTGATTACAACATTTTCCTTTTGTAATATTGTGCTGGTATCATCACTTATTTAGCACTCCACTTTTATTTGTTAAAATGTTTCTTGTTTAGAGGCAAGATTACCTTTTGGACGGTAGAATTCATAGAATATTCATTAATATAGCAACTGACATCTTCAATGAGTATTAAGTTAAAGGTTCTTAATAGAAATATCTAGAAACTATGGCATTCTTTTTATCATCATGTATTAATTGCACATATTAATGGGTTTCACCATGACATTTCTATACATGTGTATGTCATACACCAATCATGTCCATGCTCTTCTACCCTCCTTCATCCTTTCCTCTCTTCTCCTTCTTCCTGGTTCCTCTTCCCCATTCCCTAATGGTCCCTCTTATACTTTCAAGTTATTTTAGTGTCATTTAATTTTGTATTGTGTTATGTTATATTTTTGGTTTCTACATATGAGAGAAAATGTGATATTTGTCTGCTTAGTTCACTTCACTTAACATAATAGCTTCTAGTTCCATTCGTTTTCCTGAAAATGACAGGATTTCCTTATTCTTTATGGTTGAATAATACTCCACTGTATATGTAAATTCCTAATTCAAATTTAAATCATTGACTTTACAACTGTAGATATATTTACAATTTCCATGTGTTTTCAAATTTATTAAGTCCTTTCAACTTAAAAATTTGGAAAGGAGGGTAGAATTATTATTCTCATTTAAAAACTACTTAATGCCAATAAGGGACAATGAGGATGCCATATTTCTATTGTGATAAAATTCAAATAATGGATAATAATACTCACTATAATTAAAAAATTACTTCCAAATGATGGTATTAGTATTATAATTCTGTTTCTTATAATATTCTGTATAATATTCTGTTTCTTAGAGTATGTTGTGTTCCATTTTGAGGCAGTTAGAAAGTGGCTTAACTGCTATTAAAACAGATACCATACTTCCTAACTTAGAATCCTATCACTAAGCATCAGGGTTCCTTCCAAAAGGATAAATAAAGGGTAACATTGTTTCTTTTGCTCATGAGATTAAAATCCAAAATTATAACTCTTTGAAATTCAAAGAAGTCAGAGCATAGGACGCTGTGATGTTTGAGGAGTATTGAGGATATGGGATTAGGTCTGTAATTTAGTCATTAACCAGAGGATATTTGAATAGTTTTCTTTGACACATGAGCAGTTTTACTATTATTTACATTCTGAAAGTTATTTTGAGCAGGGGCATAAATGTTATATCATGTAATGATAGAGAGTGGCAACACCCAGAAGAAAATTAAACTGTCCCCATGTCTCTGTCTGCCCTTGACTAAATCCCTACAAGTATCTGTTCCAGCTTCTTTAGTCACTCACTTTCCAGCCTAACATGCCATATGATTGTATGACAATCCCTTCAAATAAAATGAGCAGTTTAATAATAAAAAGGGGGTATATAGGAGGATAAGAGGTAACTAAATAGTAGAAGTAGAGTACTGACCTTATCTAATGAGTTTTTTTTTTTTTTTTTGTATTTTCAGGATAGCTTGTTGATGCTTTTCATAAATGTGATAAAACTTGTCAAACGGCTTAAACCAAAGTTATGTCATGATATTGTGCCCAGAAAAACAACCCTATTTCATGAAGCTGCAAAAAGACTTCAAACTTTCACTATGATTTTCCTTTGAAATGACCTTATGGAAAATGGCTTGCATTCCCTCACTCTAAATTACAGTAGTTTCTTCCAATGCATTAAGAAAACACATTTTTAAAGTTGAAACTCCCTTTGGGTGATTGAACTACAAAGCATCTGTGAGACTCAGAGGCTGCCAGAAGGAATGCTGTCACAGAGGGAGGAAGATTAATAGCAGCAATAGCAGTCCAGGTTTGACCCTCTGATAATCTGAGACCTCAATGGAATAGTTCTTGTGAAATTACTGTCCCTATGATGTAGTTACAGAGAGGAACTAGGGCAATGAGTGGAAGTTTCAAATTCTAGCAAAGATGTCTGGAATTCAAAATTATTTAATATTGAGAGATATAAGCACCTATGAAGCCATGTACATTTTTATTTGAAGCACATTTCTAGAAGTAACAGATTGATTATGTTATTATGGGAACTCCCAAATAGTACAGTATTTTATCAGAATTTTATTTTGAGATTCTGTAAAAATAGTCTTATCGGAGAAGACTTTTGTAACACAAACAGTGAGAAAAAGCCAAAGAATATCTCTGTTTTTAAAAAAGAGAAAGATTTTTAGGCCTTCAGTGAGCCATATGTCACTGCTGAATCTGCAGCTTTGAAAATATTCATGGCCAATGTATAAATAAATACAGCTTCTTTATTCCAGCAATGGGGATTTTCTATTTGTAGTAAAACATTTCTTGTGGATCCTCCAGCTCCAGATTTGATCCTCAGTTATAAGCATCAGTTATTGACTGGAAAGCCTTCCCAAATATCAAACAAGATCCTGGAAAATTTTAGCAATACAGCTTGAGGAAGTAAATGAAGTTTCTTCAGCCTGCTGCTACTTTTGGAACTGAATTGCTTTTCAGAGCCTTCTCACTGTATGATGGAGGCATATGTGAAAGTTGTACTGATAGTACATCATTCTCCTCCCTGTTTATTTGTTACTTTTGTTTCTCAGACTCAGCTGAGGGAAGAGGAACACAGAACTGCTAACAGCTTGGCTTCAAGGTAACAGACAAAACACTTGCTTTCACTATCTCCTTTGACATTTGATAGGATGAGTAAGTTAGAAGAGCGTGAGAAGAAAGTTGAGTCTCTCCCGTGCTTTCGGATCCCATGCACAAATAACAAGAAAATGGTGACTTTCAAAGACATTTTCAAAGCAAGATGAAGACTGATAAAGCTATTCATTACCTTTAATTATATTCATAAGCATCTGGTGATTTGAACATACTTATAAATTAAGATACTTTCAAATGATATAAATTAGATAACTTTGGATATTGTTTGAATACTTTATGAAGAAATCTGTAGAGAATAATATTGCCATTTCCTAAGTACTGGTACCTATAACTTATTAAAAAATGCTATGGCAAATAAATGAAAGATGTCATGTAAATGGATAAAATCCAAAATTTTTTGTATTGTAAGAGATGGTTGAGTATGTAAATAATGTCAAGATTAAAGTATTCCATGAAGCATTGATTTTACTAGGGCTGAACCTGACAACTGAGTGAAATTCGGCCTTTGCCATTCAGTGACACAAAACATCCATTAGGACTATTAGTGTTGAAGAAAGAGAGCTCAAACTTTGCTTACACCTTGTGTTAATCAACTTTCCATCAATATAACAAATATCTGAGACAATCAACTTACAAAGAGAAAGAGTTCATTTAGCTCGTGGTTTCAGAGGTTCCAGGCCATCATTGCTTGGCCCCATTGCTTTGGGCCTGTGATGAGGCAGCACACTGTGGCCAGAGACCTGGTAGAGGAAAACTG
Source organism: Sciurus carolinensis (assembly GCF_902686445.1). NCBI lineage: Eukaryota > Metazoa > Chordata > Mammalia > Rodentia > Sciuridae > Sciurus > Sciurus carolinensis. Next base: position 61,642,000 of record NC_062221.1, on the reverse strand, counting down.
CTTGCTTCATGGTCAGGAAGCAAAAAACAGAAAGAAGAAGGGGCCAGGGTCCCACAATCCCTTTACAGAGCACAGCTCCAATGATCATTATTAAAAGACCTTCCACTAGGTCTCACATCTGAAAGGTTCTACCACTTCCCAACAGTGCCAAGTTGTATTTAACACATGGGTACATATAAGTGCAAACCATAGCACACCTATAGCAAACTATAGGATTCTAAGAGTCTATAGAAGGAGTAAATTAAAAAATTTGTCTATTCTAACTGGCATATCTATATGGAAGCCTTTCTTCTTAATCTGTAGGCCTATTAATATTTTATTTATATTATTAAGTACATATAGACACTCAGTGTTTTCTGAATAAATTTATAGTTATAATAATAAAATGTACACATATGCCATCTTATATTCTCTTGGGATCTTATAATATACTGACATCTTACATGAATTGTTAAAAGTTCACAGACTATAATATTTATACTTTAAGCATAATTAAATAACAAATAATGAGACTTGTGAAAATTTTTCTATACAGTTTTTGTTTTTGTTTTTGCAGTGCTGGGAAATAAACCCAAGGCCTCAATGTGATGTGTGCTAGGCATGTATCCAACCACTGAGGTATACCCCCAGTCCTATTCTATAAAATATTAACCAATTATTTGCAATAATAGTAAAAGAGATTGTATTAACATAATTAAGCTTAATTTCCAAATTTAATTTTTAAATTTAAATCTTAAAATATCAGATTCAACCATTTTATTTCAGAGATCCTCTAAATAGTATCCTTTAAGACATGACCTTCAGAATAATTTAAGGAAATGCACTATTTCTGAGTTTTGAACCCCAAACACTCACACATTAAAACATTTTTGGAGCATCTGGTATGTGTGAATAGCACTCATCTCAAAATCCTGTTTTGACATCCTCATAACAGGTAACCCAAAACCCCTGATCACTAGGACATCCCATTGGAGGTAAGAGGTAAAACCCATTGATCTTTCTGCATATTAGAGTTTAACCTCACCTTGCACAAATGGAGACTCTTAGGAAGAAGACATCAAACTACAAATAAAATGGCTGTGTCAGAGTTTACTCAGAAAAGAATTGCTTCTAAAAGGAAAGGTTATCAGAGCACAAGAAATAACCAAACAGATAAACTAGCATTTTCATGCAGCATGAAGAAACTCTTCTTTCCACCCATCCTTTAATTTCATTTCTTGTGTTTTGCCCTCCTCTCAGTACTTACAAGAGAATTTGGGAAGACAGGAGATTCAGTTTGCTTTTAAAGGTCTGTGTGTAAAAACCTCTGTATTTTCCAACTTTATCCTGAGGTACTCACAAGGGTTCTATAGAGATTATCCTCTAACAAACTTCAGGGATACAGTGCGGATATTCTAATTATTTTTGGCAGTCTAGGAAAAGTCTGAAACAATCTATCAGGTGGATGATTAGACTAGATGATCAGTAAGATGTACTGACTATTTTACAGTTTTCCTGTTTTAGTTAGACTATAAAATTATTCTTCACCACACAAAGTTTTTGCATGGTCCGGGATACACAGCACCTTATATATAATAGGAATTTCAGAGACACATGTTGAATGAAATATTACAAAATGAGCTGATGTTTTCAATTTTATCAAATTTCTACATTGTACCCATTTTTTCCCACCATCCTATATTTTAGAGATTATGTTCTGTCCTCTTTAATAACACATTATGTGACCTGTTATATTATTAGTTAATTGAAGTACTCATTTATTCAACATGTGTTCATGAATATATTCTATATAGAAAACATTACTTTAAAGTTAACAAAATATATTGCAAGCTCCAGGAGTATATGGATTATTTCAGGGAAATCAACATAAAGACAACCCTCTTAATGATTATCATTTATATAAACAAATAGAGTGGAGAAACAAACTGCTTTTTATCTGTGGATCAGAGAACTTTTCAAAGAGACTGTGGCTGACATTTTACAGAATAATAATTATGAGGAATAGGCATTTCTTCCATTAAAAAATAAAAGCATGTAAAAGGGCATAAAAGCAAAAAATAACAAGTGTATATAGGGAAGTGCAAGGAGTTTTGTATGAAAAGGAGATAAACTTGTGATGAAAGTATTTCTTTAGTATAAATTGGGAAACTTCTAATAAAATTGGAAATGAACTACGATAAGCAGAGAACATTTTCTAAGGGATGTTCTCCTTTCTGTACATTCTAAGTTTTAACTTGATTCAAATTACATGATAAAACCTTGTGTATTTACATATTTGGAACACACTGGTTTCTTCTCAGCTTATATTTTTTATGGAAGCACCTCCACTGAGATACTTTGAACATATTTCTCACTCTTAAATAAATCAGTAAAACTTCACATAAATCAGGTTTTGCATTTCTTATTTCTATTTGAGAATTTTTACACTGAAAATTAAGTATGTTACATATCGAATGAAATATGTATTTTAGTATTTAGTTGTGGCAAATGCTTTATCTTTCTTGAAGCAAAGGTAACTTAATCACATTTAAGACATATTTTTTTCAAATTATTTTCTGTTCTTTTTCATCTTGCCAGAAAATTCAATTTTTAATTCTACTAATACACATTTAATATAAGAAATGAATAGCAATAACTAGACATTCCTTTAAAAATTGTACAAGTGTTTGTGTTCCATCTATGGCTTAATGGTTTACTTAATGAGCATTTTGTCTTATATTTTTTCTCTATTGTACCTCATAAATTTTAGAGGGAACAGGAAATGCTAAGAGTTATACTTTAGTATAGAGAGCACATATTACCTACATATAAATTAAGAACAGAAATTACTAATATAAGAAGATGAAATAAAACATCAGTTTTGCTGCAGAGCAACCCAGAGTCAAATTGGAGGAAGAAAATACACAGATAACAACGATACTCTCTATAAGGATGCTGGCACGACAATGTTGACAATTTGGTCTCTAGAGACAGATGGTCCAGACTTGGTTGCCAGCACTGCCAATCACAAGTAGGTGCTATTGGACAAGTTATTGTACCTTTCTGATCCTCATTGTCTTCACTGTAAAACAGAATTGTTGTATGTTTGAGTACTAAATGAGAAAATCAATTTAAAATGCGTAACACTTCACTACTACACGGGACTTACTATGAGAAATTTAGAGTACAAAATGGAGAGGATCAAACTGTAATTATCACTGTTGAGGGATTCAGGAGGTAGCAACTGAACTGGGCCAAAGAATTTTTAATTTTTGACAGGTGCAGACCGTCATTCTAGGCAACATGTTCCAAGACTTGAAGGCAGGAGAACTGGCAGTTGAGACTGCAGTTTGCTCAGAATATGGAGTTCATGTGAGGAAATGCTGGGAAATAAGATAGAAAATATAGATAAAGGTCAGGGTGTTGAAGACTTTACCTGTCACTCTGTGTCTAAGACTACTCAATTACAGCTACCTCTTAGATATTGGATTGCTCCTCAGATAGCTAAGCAAGTTGCCATATGATTTCCAACCACAAAATCTTTACAATATTAAATACATTTAAAGTCCTACTAAATATCAGATCCTATACACAAATATTCAGAAATAATCATTAATTTCTTGCAGATGAATGTGCTCTCTCTCTCTCTCTCTCTCTCTCTCTCTCTTCAAAGCAAACCCACAGTAGCATTATTTGGTGAATATTGCCAATGTAACAATATTATGAAGCCCATTGGCTGCCTTGGTCACATTTTGTGAAAAAGCAGGATGATTCTGTTGAAACCTCAGATGAATTGTTAAGTCAGTAGGCCATGGCAAGCTTTTGTTGTATTTTGTATGAATGCTTTTATTGTTGATTTGTTCTTTTCTCTGTCCACAGATTATAGACAAAAGTAAAAATGGGTAAGGATGTAATATAGATGGTGTTTCTCTTTACTATCAAAATCTGCAAAGCAAGAGAGACAGTAAAGCTAAAAATGCTGTCTTCTCACAATTGATTCTGTCATACAGTCTTTGCAGGGATTAAGAACATCCCAATGTATACATGTTGACTTGGGACAATAGGTTTCCGGTGATCTAAATCTAAACAACTCACTTCAATAAACCCTTATGGAATAAACCATAAGGGTTATAAACCAATTGCCATGCTGGGCTTTGGTGGAGAGGACCAGAAGGACAAAATTGAGAAAAGCCATGGTATTGGCCCTCTAAGAACTCATCATAAACTTAGTACAAAGCAGACAATGGTAAGTGTTAACAATAACTCCAGTGGACACAAATATCAGTGACAGGGCAGAGGGGTCACAGAGTGAAATGTAAGTTAAAATTTGAAGACTGGTTAGGACTTTTATAGTCTCAAATATTTTCCATACTGGCAATATTTTAAGAAGCTATCTAATCTGAAATTTCTTTCAGTCAGGAAAAAAAAAAAAAAACAAAAGATGAAAAAAAGATTTAAAACCATAGAAGTTCATGTTTATTGAGACTATAGAGTTAACATGATCCCTTTGATTACAAGTTCATTCTATACATTGTCTTATTTCAGCCTCACAACTGTGTGTGAAATGAAGATTATTTATGTCCATCATTCAAAACAGGTAAGATTACAAGCTTGCATGAGACAGCAGGGAATTGGACGCAAGTTTATCTGTCTTCAAGTCATGCTCTTATCGGTACTTTCCAGCAGTCTCAGAAGGATAAAGGGAAGGTGTGAGGGATGGGAATGTGGGGGAGGGTATCAAGCAGGAATGTGAAAGTCACAGCTGGAGGACCACAGGGAGGCAGCTGACTTTGGAAAGGATGCAGATTCTGGAAGTAGCCTGCCTGGGGTGCAATCTTGATATACTTTTGTCCCTTGAGTAATTTTCAGTAAGTGATTTAACCTTTGTGATCCTCATTTTGTCTTCTACAAAGTCAGGGTGATAATATTAAAACTATGACAAAAGACTATTGTGAGAATTAAAAAAGAAATATAAAATACTAGCAGAGTACCCGTAACCTTTTTAGAGAGTAATGAATAGTAGTCACCGTTATCCTTATTAAAATTGTATCACTTTTGTTATAACTCATTTATGGTATAATAAATAATAGAGCTTATACTAAGCTTAGTGTTGCCTTAGAAAACTGAAATGTATAAAGGACTCAGGTGAGAAATCCTAAGATGATTTCAAACCCCAGTAGCCTAATGCCTAGATTTTTAGGAATTAAGTTAACTATATACTATTTGTAGTGCCAGAAATCATAAGAGCTTTCTCATTAATAGCACAGCATGATTCCTACACCCAGTTAAACCATATATTTAATTCTTCCTTGTAGTGCAGTTCTAGGTTATAGCTAATTATGTAAATATATTTTGCCTCAACCCTATCCTTGCTTAACTAAAATCTCCCCTGGGGCAAGGACTGGGCTGAATTCATCTTGGCACACACCTTCATGTTTGGTACATAGCAGATCTTTAACAGACATTTGCATAATTAGTGCCCTCTTGGGTGAATGGAGAAATTATAAAATTTTAGAAAATTTCTCAAGGGTCTCATCATACTTTTCACTGATATATATTTCTTTATCCTTCATAAATAATTCTAGAAATCTTTATAAAATAGTAATATAAGTTCCCTGAACTCCTGCTGGGGCAGCTTTCAATTCTAAAGGGTAGAGAGGTATTCAAGAGCTTCTCATTTCATCCTGGAAAAATATTGAAGTTGTTTTCATAGTTCAAAACTTTAGGCACGACTTAGGTCACCTTTAAATTGATGGGAACTTAAGTGTGCCTTTATATCTCAGCTAAACTATAGGTAGATTCCCCAACCTCAATGACCTTATTGAATACATACAGGAAAATTATTAACAGAGTTTTTTTTTTTGGCAGAGAAATAAAAATGAGCATAGAGAATTGTGAGAGGAGGAAGACAAGATTTGAGAATGTGAATTTTATCATTTTTGCTCTCTGTGACTGGACTAGATAGTATTTTGAAAAAATATATATATAATGCCATTCTTTTTTTTTTTTTTAATTTTGTGGTGTTAGGGATTGAATGCAGGGCCTTGTGCATGTGAAGTAAGTACTCTACCAACCCTAAAAGGCCATTCTTATCAAAATATTTTCACAGATACTATGTGTTAGGATCTTACTGTGCTTTTATATAGGTTGTAAAAACAAACTAAATTATTCCTTACCCTTTATCCACATCCCTTGTGATTTGACTTTGTAGTTCCTTCCATAGGTAGGTGATCTCTTTCTTTACCACTTAAATACATTTATTTATTTATTTGGCCAAAATAATGTGACAGAACTATGAGACAAGAGACTTTTATTATTTCAATATTACAGTAGAGATTCAAAAGTATTATATAGTTGCCTATAATCTTAGCGTACCCTTGGAAATAAGTAGCAACAATGACCAATTAATATTAGGAAATTCCTGGTAATAATGACTATGCTGGGAACCTTGGGAATAGCAGAATGTCAATTGGATTTACTGTGCAATGTCTTATTTTGAAGATTCATGCCTTACATTGTTGGTATTTTGATTTTCTGAGATTATATTACAAAGTTGTTATGTTCTGATAGTAATTAATTTATTGTATTTTTTAAAAGGAATAGAAATTTTATCTAATTTGCTGTGTTCTGGCAGTAAAACAGGTCTTATTTTAGAGTAAACAACTATAATTCCATAAAGATAATGAGCTGTTCTATTCTATCTTCTGGACCATTTGAGAAATTTGTCTTTATGGTAAACTGCCCATCCTAAAACTTGCTCAAGGGTAGAAAATGCTATAAAATAATATTTTGTGTAAACTAATATTTTATTTTTAATAGAAACTTTTATTGAACTTAAAATAGTGATTTCAGAATCAAAGATAAACAATGTTAGTGTTTCACCCTTGAAATATCAATTCATTGATTTTAAACTCTTCATTGAAATTAATATTGAAATTGATTGTGAGAAAGGCCTCTATTTTAATTCCAGCTATCATTTTAAAAATTTCATTAAAGAAAGATATACACATGGGAATCAGATCAGTAAGGATTTTGCCTGCAGCAAATAATAAAACTCCTGTTTCAAACTAGTTTAAGCTATTCAAGTTGTTGGAGAATTTATGATCTCACTGTGCTTTTATACAGGTTGTAAAAACAAACTAAATTATTCCTTACCCTTTATCCACATCCCTTGTGATTTGACTTTGTAGTTCCTTCCATAGATAGGTGATATCTCTTTTCTTACTTCTTAAATAAATTTATTTATTTAATTGGCCAAAATAATGTGGCAGAAATGAAACTGTGCTAGTTTCAATTCTAGACTTTTTATTATCTTCAAAATCTCTTCTTGTTTTCTTGGGAGTTCTGCTGCTGCTTTGTGGACAAGTTTAAATCAGGTTTCTGGAAATGAGATACTATAGACCAGAGCCAAATCATCCTATTATAGTCACAGTCTCAAATATGCAGGACATCTCAGAGATCAGCAAAGCCAAACTTGCTGCTCATTACAGATGGATGCTGAGTGAAACCAGAGTCACCAAACTGTGCCTAAATGCCTAAAATGCTCATGATAGAACTGTGAACTAAATACATGACTTCATTTTATACCATTGAGTTTGGGGTAAATTTGTTAGGCAGCAATAGCTAATTGATACATTCACATATCAAGAAATGCAGAGGTAGATTAAGTTCCAGATTTCATTGATGTATTTGATGCAGTTCACAAACCTCACTAAGAAGTGGGGCTGTTTACATCTCCATTCTCATCCACCCTCAGTTTGGTTCCATCACATGGTAACAACTCTTTCTGTTTTCTACTCAAAAATGATGTTTTTATTTCCAATTTTCTTTAGGGACAAAGAAAAAGGAAGCTCTTCAATTGTTATGAGTTATGTTTCCTTACAGGGATTCCTTCACAGACCTGCCTGGGGAGACTTATATGCTTTCAAAATCCTATATTCCAAGAAATGTCAGTCAAATAACTTTTGACTTATGGAAAGGGTAAAAGACAAGCAAACAAACATCTCATGCTAGGATAAAAGCAAATAATATCAGCATAGAGATGTTATAGGTGAGAGGAAATTCACTGATGGCAAGTGAAAAGCAAGAGTAGAAAATGCTGACTGTCAAGTGAATATTAAGGTCAAAATTTGGGGGTATTGGGATAGCAATATAATAGCCATTCTAACTAGGGTGAGGTGATACCACATTGTGGTTTTGATTTGCATTTCCCAGATAATTAGTGATGTCAAATGTTCTTGTTATATAGTTGTTAACCATTGGTATGTCATCTTTTGAGAAGTATCTTGCCCAGTTTTAAAAGGAATTATTATTATATTTTTTACTATTTGCTGTTGAGTTGTTAGAATTCCTTTTATATTCTGGATATTAATCATTTGTCAGATGAATACTTTGTAATATTTTCTCCCATTCTTAGGTCTTTCTTCACCCTGCTCTTTGTTTCCTTGGTGTCCATAAACTTTTTAGTTTGATAGAATTACTTTTATCTCACTTTTCTTTTGTTACCTGTGTTTTGGGGATATTTTTCTCAATATCTTTGCATATTCCAGTGTCTTCAGTGTCTCTGTTATGTGTTCTTTCACTGGTTTCATTGTTCTGAGTCTTACATTTAGGTCTTTGGTCCATTTTGAGTTGATTTATACATAAAATGAAAGGTGGGGATTTGTTTCATTCTTCTGCATATGTGTGTCCAGTCATCCCAGCATCATTTATTGAATAAATTTTCTTTTCTTCAACATCTTATCTTGGCATCTTTGTCAAAATTTAGTTGACTGTGAGTATGCAGATTAATTTCTGGGTTGTCTATTTTGTTCCATTGTTCTATCTGCTATTATTCCAGTACTGTTTAAATTGATATACCATGGAGTATGTTTTGAGGTCAGATGTGCTGCCTCCAGCTTTGGTTGTTTGGGGATTTTTTTTTTTCCATTAATACTTTATTTTGTGCTCAGAATTGCTTTGGCTATTCTTGGTCTTTTCTGTTTTCATAGTGTTATAATTTGAGCATGAAGTGTCCCCCTCAAAGTTCATGTATTGGAACATGATATCTAATGTAGCAATGTTCAGAAGGGGAATGATTAGATTATAAGAGTGCTAACTTCCTGAATGGATTAATCCATGTGGTGGATTACAAATTTGAATGGAATACTGCCTGGTAACTGTTCCCAAATGGAAAGCAGTTTGGGGAAGTAGGTGATTGAGGGGGATTATATTCTGTCCCTGTCTCCTTCCCCCGACCCCTCCCCATTTCCTGACTGACATGAACTGAGCAGCTTTCCTCCACCACACCCTTCTGTCATGAGACTTTAGAACATCAGCCATGGCCCCCTTCTCCCTCCTGGGAGGGGAGAAGTCTGTATTATCACCTTTAAATAAAACCTGCTTAATATGCTTGCCTTGGCGTGCTTCTCTAGTGTTCAAACTTCAACATTAGAGGGAGTAGAACTCGTCACCCTAAATGGCGGTATCAAAGACATAGTCAATTTTTCTGAGTTGTATGTATTCAGAAATTTCTCCATTTCTCTTAGGTTTTCCTACCTGTTGGCATGCTTATTCATTGTTCACTCTTTTTGTTTACCTTATTTTGTCTGGTTGGGAAATTTTGAAGACTTGACATTGAATTCAAATATTCTTTCTTTTGTGTGATCTAGTCTGCTGTTGAGATTTTCAATTCTATTACTTATTTGGCCTATTGAATTCTTTAGGTCCAAGATTTTAAAAAAAAATTTTTTTTGGATGTAGATGGACACAATATCTTTATTTTATTTAGATTTATTTATTTTTTTATATGGTGTTGAGAATGGAACCCAGTGCCTCACATGTGCTAGGCAAGTGCTCTACCACTGAACCACAACCCCAGGTCCAAGATTTTTGATTGGTTCTGTTTCATGATCTTTACCTCTTTGCTGAATTTTTTATTCATATCATGAAGTATTTTCCTTATTTTCTTGAACCATTTGTGTACTCTTGTGTTTCACTAAGCTTCTTGAGAATTGTTCCTTTGAATTCATCAGATATTTTGTCTATATCCTTTACTTTGAGGTCTGCTGCTGAAGTGTTATTACTTTTCTTTGGAGGTGTTGCATTACCTTGTCTTTTCACATCTCACACATCTCCACAAAAAATAGTTGTCTCAAGTTCTTTTATAGTGTGGACTTTGTATTAAAAGGCTTTCTCTAATCAGTTTGGAGGCTAAACTGGCTTTAGTTCCAATCAGGTTTCATAATGTTATCTCCCTGTAGTTTCTTCAGCTGTAATTGATGGCAGGAGTGGCAGAGGCAGGGTGTGGAGCACGTGTCCTCCATCCCAGTGGTCAAGCATGGGTCAGTAATGGCATTGATTTGTGGGCTATATGCAGCCAATGGTGGGGGCAGGGATGAGTACTGTATGCTTTCAGTTGGGGTGGGGCATGTGAACCTTAACCAACAGCAGAAGTAGGGAGCAGAATGAGCCCCCCACCTAAGGGTTTAATTATCTTGCCTCTCAGGTCTTGGGGGCAGCACCCCCAGCTACACTGTTGAACCACTTATGTTCGGTAGTGCAAGATACTACCTAGGCTTGGATGATGAGGTCATAGTTACATTTCTGGTTATTTCTGTGTTCATGAGGCTATAGCACTTTTTGTAGTAGGATGAAGTTTTTGTAGGCCCCATACTCTTCCTTACCATAGGGCACTATGAATTCAGAGAGCAGCTCCTTTCTGAAGATGGGTACCATGCTGCAGCAGCTTGTGTTCTTAGCTGTCAGCAGGGAGGCAATGTGACTTCCTCCTTGGAAACAAAGCTACCACACATATTTCACATAGTACCTCTAACTGTGCTCTGAACCTGACATGATGATAGGACTCTTCTGTAGCTAGGATTGCTCATCTATGACAATGGACAGAGGAGTCCGCTGGACTCTCCTGTTTTTCCTTTCCCTTAACAAGGAATCCACTCAGCCTTGGGTGTAAGGTCGTGGTTGCTGGTACAATTTGTTCCTCTCTTTATGTTGCCATCCCGGGTCTCCATTTCTTATAGGGTTCCCAAGACATCTTTACCGCTTTTCAGTGCTCTTCCTCAGATACTGACCTCGAAATTCAGGTACTTATATGTAGATGTTCAGAGATGGGTTTGCTGAGGGTGAGGATGAACGATGCCTACCCTACCTAGCCTTACCCAGCACGTTTACCCAGGCATTGGAGATTGAGCTCTGAAGGCACAGATCTAATTTTAGTTAGGGTTGCACAGGACATATAAAGGCACATTATCCAATCAGGTTAACACACTTGTTAAAGTATAACAGAGTCAGCCTATTGGTGAACTATACGTCGAGGGTCCAGGTAGAGTAAACAAGCCAAGCATGCCTAAGGAATTCTGCCCAGCAACAGGTCTGAGACAAAGGACTGGGGGAATGGCAAGCTCCTGCACACAGCATGAGGCAAGGCAGCGCAGGCGAGCTCACATCACAGCTTTCTGTGATGCATGTCAGAACGAGGCCTTCCCTCGGTTCAAACTCAGCCTCAGCAACTGCAAAGACCTTCATTCCATGGCAAGTCTTTACCATGACCTCAGTTTCTCTGTTCAGACTGTTTGGCTTACTTAGACCATGGTGTCAGTGACTGCTGTCAGATAAGCTTGAGGAATGTTCCCTACACTCACATATTATTTCGGTTATTCTTTGTAGAGAAAAAGGCAAGAATAGGCACCTCTATTTAGCCATCTTGGAGTCCTTTCTCCAATTTCCTTTTATGAGCTTTTCATAAATTTTTATATTCATATCTATAGTCCATCAGTCCATCTGGAATTGAATTTTAAAGTATGATGTGCAATAGAATGAATATTAATTTGTTCATTTATTTTCACTTTAAACTATTTTATGAATTATCTTCGTATTGAACTTGCTGCAAAAGTGATTTAGTCACAAATACCAAAGCCCACATCATCATTAGACTTCTCTGATTCTTTTTCCTTTGCTTGTTCTTTCTTCTGCTCAGTTGAGGCAGCAATGGTGGAGGGAGCAGTACCTACTGCTAATATGGCACCAGGTTTTGGAGCAGGTCCACAGACACCAACATTGTAGATGAAACTCTCCCAATGTTGACATTAGTCAGGTGCTTTGAAAATGAGGTAAGCCTGAAAGGTTCAACATTTGCAATAGCTGTATAATGAGGTCATTGATATTGCCCTTCACTAGAGTCACCTCATTATCATGCAGAATGGGAACAGAGTAGATGAAGGTGGTCTCAGAGACTGACTATGGGCCAGGGTGCTGCTAATGCTACTCACTGGATGAAGAGGGGTTCTGACCCCCATGCAGCCTTAGCTTCCTCAGAATCATGGAACACCTTGGCAGAATGTAAGAAAAGGGGAGGATTTTTGTTGTTTTTTGATATGTAATTGACCCAGAACCACTTAATGAAAATGCCGTCCTTTTCCTAGTGAACTTCACTATCCCTTCTGTGATATATCAAGTAACTGTGTATATGCATTTCTTTCTGTATTTTCCACTCTGGTTCAGTTGTCTATCTTAACTATAGTATCATTCCAGTATGTTTTGCTTATTGAAGGGTAAATTCTCAGTTTCATTCTTCTTCAAAATTAGACTATTTTGAGACTTTTTAATTTTGTATAAGCTGTAGAATTGGTTTATAATTCTTTTATGATTTTATTTTGGAACAAATTCAATCTACAGATCAGTTCAACAAGAATTGACATGTGTTCTATATTTCATGTTTTAATTCACAAATGCAATATATCCTTTTATTTGCTTAGATCACATATAATTTTTATTGGTAGTGTTTTAAAGGTTTCACTGTAGATTTGTTAAGTATTAGATTTATTTCTAGGGATTTGATATTTTTTGATGCCATTTAAAATTACTATTTTTGCAGTAGTGTCTATTTCTATTCCACTGATATATAGATATACGATTGATTTTTATGTATATATATGCAATTGATTTTGTGAACATAAAAACAGCAAGTTTTTTCCTAATTCTAATAGATTTTCTCTAAATTTCAACATATATAATCATGCTGTAGCATATAACGACAATTTCATTTACTACTCTCTAATCTATATGCCATCTGCTTTGTCTTTGCCTTGTTGCTCTGAAAGAAATATTTATTGTGATGTTGAATAAAAATGGTAATATATATCAGTATTATTTTCTTTCTGGGCTTGAAGAAAAGCTTTCAGTGTTTCAACATTAAAAATGCCTGACATAGAAATTAATAGATCATATTTTTCAGATTAAATACTTCCTTTTTATTTCACATTCCAAAAGTTTTTATTATGATTTTGACTTGTAGACTCATAGACCTTATCAAATGTTATTTTTCCAAAGTAATCAAGATAATCATATACCTTTCTTTCTTATTTTGCTTGATTTTATGAATTATTTCATTAAATGATTTTAGATGTTTATGCTTGCTTTCTTACTATTAATGAGTTTCTTTCCTCTATCTCTGAATTTGATTGAATACTTTTTTATGTAGTATATTTTCACCTACATTTCTGAGATCAATACTAGTTGTTTCTTTTAATGCTCACTTTTTTCTTTCTTTTTCTGTTGAGTCTTACTAACCTTGCAAAATTACTTGGAAAATGTTTTTCTTATTTTTTTCTGTGCTCTGGAAACTTTGTATTAGGTTGGGTGATTTCCTTCTAAATATTTGTAAAATTTCACCATTGAAGCTGTTGGGGCTTGGTTTTTCTTTATGGGAAGAATTTTCATACCAGATTCAATATCTTATGAACACTTGAAGAACATTCAGATTTACATAGTTTTATTTGATCCATTTTATGAGGACAGTTTTGCTCCTCTTTACGTTGAATCATATCCGGATTTCTCCCATCAAACTAACAAAGCTTCCCATTTTACCCCACAAACTTATTCCATAGCTTTTCTCTACAGATAAATTCTCAAAAGAATCATCTATATCGCCTCTATTTAATTTTCATTTCACTTAACGAGGCATTGCCTTGAAATAGTTTCAAAAATGTCATAAATGGCGTACATATGGCTAAATCCCACAGACATTTCAGTCAGTACTCTTAGGCAAATACTTAGAAGGTGCAATTCATTTTTTAGAATGTCTCTCTTCTCTTTCATTCCACAACTCAATACTTTTCTTATTTTCTTTCTTCCTCTCTGGAAATTCTTCATTCAATTGTTTTTTACTTAATTTCCTCAACCAGACAGTTAAATGTTGAGGGTCCTTGCAGAATCTTTATTTTTTTTTTTTACCTCCACATAATCTCTCTATAATCAATTTCATGTACTACTATAGCTTCAGTTCTCATCTATTGTTGATTAATTAGAAACATATGTCTCTAATCCAGAATTTCTCAACTTTAGCACTGTTGATGCTTTGGGTCAGGTGATTCTTTGTTGGGGTGAAAAACTTGGGCACTGTGGAAAATATGCCAGTGTCCCAGGCCTCTGCTCACTAGATGCCAGTCATATCCTAATCATTCCCTGTTAGTAAGACTCACTTTCCACAAGTGACAATAAAACAGTGTTTTCAATACTGCTAAATATTCCAGGGTGGAGAAAATCATTGCTCATTTAAAACTACTGTTCTAAACTAATATCCTCTGAATACCATATGCATATATCTTACTGTATATTTAATGCTTCATATTCAAAGCCTCAAAAACTAAAAAATCAACTTGAGAAAAATCAATTTTATAAATTTCTCCCTAAATAGAATAAGCCTCTTGACAGATATTATTTTATATTTCTATTTGGTAATTCTTTTGTACCTAGAATATCTAGGAGGTGTTCCATAAATATGGATTCAAAAGTACTTGTTGACTAGCTGCAGAGAAAGTCCTTCAGGATATTCAGAGATGGTATCATACCCTTGGAATTTCTTAATGAAGGTCAATTGTTTTGTCATTTTAAGGATAAAGTTGACCTTGAAGAATAGAGAGTGACTCAGTGGACATACAATGTCCAAGGTGGTTATCAAACAAAACGAGTATTTTTTGGAGGGTGGGAAGAAGGAAAGGACTATGAAAACTGTAAAACAGGTTTTGCTTTTTTGTAGCTCAGAAATTTTGAAGATAGCTCCTAGAGAGAAACTACATTTAAACGGTGATGAAATAATTGGAATAATGAACTGTCTCCCAGAAAGAATGTTCTAAAGACTGTTCATTATGTGCATGTGTGCATGTGTGTATGCATGTGTATGTGTGCATGAAGAAAGAGAGAGGGAGAGAGGGAAAAATGTGACAACAATAAAGATATCTTATTAAATTAAATTAATGCTAAAGGTTTAAAGCAGTATGTAATTTTTAAAAGTTCATAATTCTGTGACTGGCAGTTCAACTACTTTTAATACACAGTGGTTTATTAGTGTTTGTACTCTTGGTGTGGTACAGGATTCAGTTTCAGCAATAAAAATTGGTTGAGCAAATACTTGTCATTACTTAAATATCCTACTTTTACCTGATTGACTTGTATGTTTGAGTCACATAGGTGTGTTATCTTGGGGATTGATAGAAATGTTCCTAGGAACTATTTATGTCTTTTTAGTGGGTTATCTAATTAATTTAATATTTTTAATTATTTATGTATTGACAAGGCAAACTTCTATTGTGTGAAATATTAAAACATCAACAATGAACAGAAAGTTTCCATTTCATTTTTTTAGAACTCTCAATCTCACTGCTCTGATTCAAGATATTCATTGTTAAGGTATTGTTAAGTATTTTCCAGATCAATTACTCTACATTATCTATCTATATCAGATCACACTCTTTTAAAATCATGATTTTTAACTTAATATTACAAAGTTTTGACATGCACAGATTTTAGCTCATTGTTTAAATTTATTACATAGAGCTCATGATGTAGATATATTGTATCACATAGACCGTAACTTGTTTACACGTTTTCTTAAATATGGGCTTTTTGATGAGTTTCTAATTTTTCACCATTATAGGCATTGCTAAAATGTGTTTGCCAGGGTTCTCTAGAGAAACAGAACCAACAGGAGGTTTGATTATAAAAAGGGAATTTGTTAGGTTGGCTTATATAACCAGAAGCTGGATACTCCACAATGGTCGTCTGCAGGCTGGAGAGCTGGAGGAACCAGTAGCTGAGCAACCCAAGACGCTGAAGCCTCAGAACAAGAAGGATCAACGCCAACCCAGTCCAAGACCAAAGATTTATGGAAACTCCCCAAAGAATCACCAACAGAGTTCGCTTTGGAAGATTGAAGGAGCAAAATCTAATGTCCTCAGGGGATCACAGCAGCAATCAGGAACCGATTTAAGAAGAGTGGAGTTTGTGTCTGCTGTTGCTTCCTTGTTCTTCCAACTTTTATTCCATCCGAACCTCCAACCTACTGGATGGTGCTGCCCACACTTAGGGAGGGTCTTTACTATCTCGCAGGCCAATCATTCCTAGACAGTTTTAATCAGCTTTTTTCCAGCTGTGACCAAATGACCCTACTAGCACAACTGTAGAGAAGGAAAATTTATTTGAGGGCTTGTGGTTTCAGAGGTCTTGGCTCATAGAAGCTCAGCTCCATTCCTTGGGGCCTCAGGTGAGGCTGAACATCATGCAGAGTGTGTGGCAGAAGAAGCAGCTCACATGAGATTAGGAAGCAGAGAGAGAAAGAGTCTTCACTCTCCAGATACAAATATATACCCCTGTAATGAGACAAGGAAATAATAGGAATTGCTATAGTTGTGTGTTACGTAGTAATAAAAAGCTGTACTTGATATTTGCCTGGACTTGTAAAACTAAAATCATAAAAGGCGCCTGGTGACAAACTTGCTGTGTGGCAGGATAACACTCCTGAACAATGCTGATATGAAACTTTATCTATGATTTGAGTGGTGGCTCCTAGTATAGTTGGGTTCTGGTCTCTATCAGTGAAGACCAGAGTATGACTGGGCTGAAAATCATTACTTAAACCCCTGGACTTTTGGAGCAAACTGTCAGCAGCACTGTGGACAGAGGATTCCAAGTCACTGTGTCTCTTGACTGCCACTCTGCTGTCCACTCTATCACTGATTGCTGATCAATAATCGTTACCGAGGCCAGACAACTGACCACTTCTGTGATGACAACTGCCATCCAGCCTCCGGCTTATCGGACATCCAAGGACATCCAAAGACATCCAGGAGCTGAGAGAGGATACAGCTGAGAAGAATCCCCTCGATCTTGTTGACTGACTTCTTGGCTGAGAGACGTCACATTGAGTAAGTCCATGGGGATTGGACTCTAGGTGAATGAGGGAGTCAATCTTCAATGTATGTGACTTGCTATTATTAGGAATGTTAAGTTGAATGTTTATTGCATGAATAAAATCTACTTGTTGGGACCAAACTTGATTCCTTTCTTACTCACTGCTCACAACAACCCCAAAGCCACCTGCCAATTCCAATCTTCTCCAACCACACCCTACCACTTCAGTTACCATTCAGTTAATCCCTATCAGGGAATTAAATCACTGATTGGGTTAAGACTCTTGCAACACAATCTTTCTCCTCTGAAACTTCCTATATTATCTCACATCTGAGCTTTTGGGGGACACCTCACATCCAAACCAAAACACACACCCTCATTGACACACCCAGAAGCCTCTTAATCTTCAGCATCTCTTAATTGAATCAATTTGGAAATTCAAATTAATCATTACACTAATGACACCTAATTGTGTATATTTCTGTGTGTGTGTGATTATTTGTGCATATGATATTTCTGGGGTGCATTTTCCATCAAAATTATAAAAAATTTACATATTAATATAGACTCAAATTTGAATTTAGGACTCTGGTATTTTTCTTATAGCACAAGGCCTAAAGTAAGGTTGTCCTTTATTTTGTATTCTATCCCTGAGGTTTCTGTCTCTTACCAATAAGCTCAGTGTTCTTACCACTTTTTATCTCCTGACTCTTTCCAATTTGATCTCTCCATCTGAAATCACATCAGGCTCCTGAAATCATTTTCACCTCTAGGTCCAGGCTCTCATAATACCCCTCCTGGTTGTTTTTTCAAGTTTCTATGTGAATTAGAACACATTTTATTTGCAAATTATTAAAGGACATAATTTGGTGTGAAAATTAAATGGCGATACCAAGGTCGGACGCCATCACTGAGCCCCTCTCCCACACCGAGGTTGGTTGCCGTCGCTGAGCCCGCCCACCTGCCCCCCTACTGTTGGGGGACACTGTGCCTGCCTCCGTGCTAACTCAGCACACCCTCCCTCGGGCTCCCCAGCTTCTTTGGAGGCTGGTGCAGGCACTTTGAATTATTCCTGAGGCCGTGGCCATCATCATTGGAAGGGTGGCTCCCTTTCTGAGACAACTACAGGAGACTGAAGGCCCTGTGTAAGGTACCTCTATTTACTCACTTACATCCTACACCCTTCCCCATCCTCTTGTTCACAACTAGAAATACTGTAAATGGTAATCAAATCGATCCTGTTCATTACAATAATGTTGAAGTCTTTATAGGGGCTATCTGGTTCAGGGCTGTATTTTCTCTGTATTGGGTGCTACTGGTATTTATCTCCCCTTCAAAGGAGAGGTAGTGCAGGGTCATAATAAGCCTGCAGGGGGGAAACTACAATGTCTCTGATCTTCACTGCTAGAGGGAAATATATAGAAACAATATGGAAAAACGGGGGAAGAAGGTGTCCCTAACAAACCAAGATGCTATTGTGATAGACTCCAATGACAGCATGGCAGTTGAAATGACAGAAAAAGAGTTTAGACTCTGCATGAATAAAATGATCCATGAAGCAAGAGACAAGATAAGAGAGCAAATGCAGGCAATGCATGACCATTCCAGTAGACTGTTAAAAGAGCAAATGCAAGAAGCAAAAGAACACTTCAATAAAGAGATAGAGATTCTGGAAAAAACAAAAAACAAAAAACAAACAGAAATACTTGAAATGAAAGAAACGAAAAACCAAATTAAAAACTCAATAGAAAGCATCACAACAGAATAGACTTAGTGGAAGACAGAATCTCAGATAATGAAGACAAAATATTTAATCTTGAAAATAAAGTTGAACAAACTGAGAAGATGTTATGAAGTCATGAATGGAACCTCCAAGAATTATGGTATATTATGAAAAGACCGAATTTAAGAATTATTGGGATTGAGGGAGGCACAGAGATACAAACAAAGGCATGACCAACCTGTTCAATGAAATAATTTCAAAAAATTTCCCAAACCTGAAAAATGAAATGGAAAATCAAATACAAGAGGCTTACAGAACACCAGGTGCACAAAGCTACAACGAATCCACACCAAGACACATTATAATGAAAATACCTCGCATATAAAATAAAGACAGGATTTTAAAGGCTGTGAGAGAAAAGCATCATATTACATATAAGGGGAAACCAATACAGATATCAGCAGATTTCTCAGCCCAGACTCTGAAGGCAAGAAGGACTGGAACAATATATTTCAAACTCTGAAAGATCACGAATGCCAACCAAGAATACTATACCCAGGAAAACTAACCTTCAGATTGGATGATGAAATAAAATCTTTCCATGATAAACAAAAGTTAAAAGAATTTACAAATAGAAAGCCTGCCTTACAGAACATTCTCAGCAAAATATTTTCTGAGGAGGAAGTGAAAAACAACAATAAAAGTCAGCAAAGGGAGGAACTAACCTAAAGAAAAAGCCAATCAAAGGGCAAGTAAAAAACCAAAAATAAGCCAAAATGAGCAGCAATACAAATCACATCTCAATTATAACCCTGAATGTTAATGGCCTAACTTCAATAATCAAAGACATAGACTGGCAGATTAGATTAAAAAGAAAGACCCAACAATATGCTGCCTTCAAGAGACTCATCTCATAGAAAAGGACATCCACAGACTAAAGGTGAAAGGATGGGGAAAAACATACCATGCACATGGACCCATTAAAAAGCAGGGATCTCCATCCTCATATCAGATAAATTGAACTTCGAATCTAAGTTAGTCAGAAGGGATAAAGAAGGACATTTCATACTGCTTAAGGGAAGCATAAAACAGCAAAATATAACAATTTTAAATATTTATGCCCCAAGCAATGGAGCATCTATGTATATCAAACAAACCCTTCTCAATTTTAAGAATCAGATAGACCAAAACACATTAATAGTGGGGAACTCTAACACATCATTCTCACCACTGGATAGATCCTCCAAACAAAAACTGAACTAAGAAACTATAGAACTAAATAATACAATCAATGATATAGACTTAATGGATATTTATAGAGTATTTCATTCATCATCAAGCAAAAAAACTTTCTTCTCAGCAGCTCATGTATACTTCTCCAAAATAGACCATATACTATGCCACAAAAAAGTCATTAGTAAATTCAAAAAAATAGAGATCCTACCCTGTATCCTATCAGACCATAATGGAATGCAATTAGAAATGAACAATACAATAATAAACAAAAACTACTCATACACCTGGAGACTAAGTAATATGCTATTGAATGATGCAATGATAACAGAAGACATCAGGGAAGAAATAAAAATATTCTTAGAAGTAAATGAGAAGAATGACAACATATCAAAATCTCTGGGACACTATGAAAGCAATACTATGAGGAAAGTTCATTGTATTGAGCTCATACATTAAAAAAAAAAAAAGCCAACAACTAAATGACCTAACATTATACCTCAAAGCCCTAGAAAAAGAAGAATAGATCAACACTAAAAATAGTAGAAGACAGAAAATAATAAAAATCAGAGCTGAAATCAATGAAATTGAAATGAGAAACAATTCAAAGAATTGACAAAACAAAAAGTTGGTTCTTTGAAAAAGTAACAAAATTGATAAACCCCTAACCACACTAATGAAGAGAAGTAGAGAGAAAATTCAAATTACTAGAACTTGTGATGAAAAAGGAAAGATCATGACAGACACCATTGAAATACATAACATAATTAGAAGCTACTTTGAAAATCTATACTCCAACAAAATAGAAAATATTGAAGACATTGACAAATTTTTAGAGACATATGATCCTCCCAAACTGAATCAGGAAGACGTACACAATCTAAACAGATCAATTGCAAGCACTGAAACAGTAGAAGCCATCAAAAGTCTACCAACCAAGAAAAGTCCAGGACCAGATGGATTCTCAGCTAAATTCTACAAGACCTTTAAAGAAGAACTGATACCAATACTCCTCAAAATATTTCAGGAAATAGAAAAGGAGGGAACCCTCCCAAATTCATTCTATGAGGCTACTATCACTCTTATACCAAAACCAGTCAAAGACACATCAAGGAAAGAAAACTTTAGACCAATAACCCTGATGAACATAGATGCAAAAAACCTTAACAAAAAATACTTGCAAATTACATACAAAAATATATTAAAAAGATAGTGCACCATGATCAAGTGGGTTTCATCCCAGGGATGCAAGGTTGGTTCAACATAAAGAAATCAATAAATGTAATTCACCACATCAATAGACTTAAAGTTAAGAATCACATGATTATTTCAATTGATGCTTAGAAAGCATTTGATAAAATGCAGCTCCCCTTCATGCTTAAAACACTAGAAAAAATAGGAACACTAGGAACATACCTCAACATTGTAAAGGCTATCTATGCTAAGCCCACAGCGAACATCATTCTTAATGGAGAAAAACTGAAAGCATTCCCTCTAAAACTGGAACAAGACAGGGATGCCCTCTTTCACCACTTCTATTCAACACCGTCCTTGAAACACTTGCCAGAGCAATTAGACAGACCAAAGAAATTACAGGGATACAAATAGGAAAAGAAGAACTAAAACTGTCACTATTTGCTGATGATATGATCCTATATTTAGAAGACCCAAAAAACTCCACTAGAAAACTTCTAGAACTAATAAATGAATTCAGCAAAGTAGCAGGATATAAGATCAATACGCATAAATCTAATGCATTTCTATTCATAAGTGATGAATCCTCTGAAAGAGAAATTAGGAAAACCACTACATTCACAGTAGTCTCAAAAGAAAAAAAAAAAAAAAAACTTGGGAATTAATCTAAGAAAAGACGTGAAAGACCTCTACAAAACTACAGAACGTTAAAGAAGGAAATTGAAGAAAAACTTCAAAGATGGAAAGATCTCCCATCTTGGATAGGCAGAATTAACATTGTCAAAATGGCCATTCTACCAAAGGCGCTATACAGATTCAGTGCAATTCCAATTAAAATCCCAATGACATTCCTCATAGAAATAGAGAAAGCAATCATGAACTTCATCTGGAAGAACAAGAGACCTCAACCAGCCAAAACAATCCCGAGTAGAAAAAGTGAAACAGGAGGTATCACAATACCAAACCTTAAACTATACTACAGAGCAATAGTAACTAAAACAGCATAGTATTGGCACCAAAATAGACAGGCAGACCAATGGTACAGAATAGAAGACACAGAGACAAAAACCACATAAATACAGTCACTTCATACTAGACAAAGGAGCCAAAAACATGCAATGGAGAAAAGATAGCCTATTCAACAAATGGTGCTGGCAAAACTGGAAATCCATGTGCAGTAAAATGAAATTAAACCTCTATCTCTCATCCTGCACAAAACTCAACTCAAAATGGATCAAAGTCATAGGAGTTAGACCAGAGACCCTGCACCTAATAGAAGACAAAGAGGGCCAAATCTTTATCATGTTGGCTTAGGATCAGACTTTCTCAACAAGACCCCCAAAGCACAAGAAATCAAAGCAAGAATCAATAAATAGAATGGACTCAAACTAAAAAGCTTTTTTCAGCAAAGGATACAATCAAGAATGTGAAGAGAGAGCCCACATAGTGGGAGAAAATCTTTTCCACATGCACTTCAGATAGAGCACTTATCTCCAAAATTTATAAAGAACTTACAAAACGTTACAACATAAATACAAAGAACCCAATCAATAATGGGCCAAGGACCTGGAGACACACTTTAAAGAAGAAGACACACAGGCAATTAATAAATATATGAAAAAGTGTTCAACATCTCTAGTAATTAGAGAAATGCAAATTAAAACAACTCTAAGATTTCATCTTACTCCAATTAGAATGGCTATTATTAAGAAAACAACGAAAATAGATGTTGGTGTGGATGTGGGGAAAAAGGCACATTTTACATTGCTGGTGGAGTTGCAAATTGGTGCAGTCACTCTGGAAAGCAGTGTGGAGAATCCTCAGAAAACTTGGAATGGACCCACCTTTTGACCCAGTTATCCCACTCCTCGGTTTATACCCAAAGGACCTAAAATCAGCAAACTACAGTAACACAGCCACATCAATGTTTATAGCAGCTCAGTTCACAATATCTAGATTGTGGAATCAACCTAGATGCTCTTCAACAGATGAATGGATAAGGAAACTCTGGTATATATACACAATGGAATACTATTCAGCCATAAAGAAGAATAATATTATGGCATTTGCAAATAAATGGATGGAATTGGAGAATATCATGCTAAGTGAAGTAAACCAAGCCCAAAAAACCAAAGGGCAAATGTTTTCCCTGATAAGTGGAGAACGATATATAATAGGGGTGGGGAGGTAGGGAATGAGAGAATAATGGGGGAACTTTAGAATATGTAGAAGGAAATAAGAGGGAGTGGGGTATGAAAAATGGTGGACTGAAACAGACATCATTACCCTATGTACATGTATGATTACACGAATGGTATGAATCTACATCATGTACAACCATAAAAACAAAATGATGTACCCCATTTGTGTACAATGAATCAAAAGGCAGTCTGTAAAAAATTAAAAGCTAAATAAAAAAAATTAAAAAATATAGAATTTACCCATAAAAAAAAAGGAAGGAACAAAAAAATTAAATGGCCCTGCTAATGAAACCAAACCAGACCCATTTTGCTTGCTCTACAGTATGCCAATCACTGGAAAAACTGGAAAACTGGAGTTTTGCAGAAGAGAGTTTGTTTTCAAGGCAGCCAAGCATGAAGATGGGAGAACCAAGTTTCACATTTGTCTTGCAGAGGATAGGATTAGGGAATATTTATAGGGTAAAGAAGCAGAATGTCTGAAGTATGCGGAGAGGTGATTGGAGATGGAACCCTCAGTGGTATGTTCATGCAAAATCCTCTTCGTGGCTCTTCCTGGAATGTTTGTTCAGAAAATGTCAGCATACGCATGATCTGAGGGTGAAGTTTTAGACCTCCTAACATCAAAAAGTCACCCATCAGTTACTTTCACAAGTCTAAATGAAAATCAGTGGTTTCAACAAAAATGTCTTCAAGTCCCTGAAAAGTAACCTCGGCAACTGTTATCATCGTGACCCACATATCAGAGATGTTACCGATAGCAAAGCTAGTGGGAAACTAGTAATATTTTGCTCAGCAGCATTACCTCAAAAATTAATAAATTTTAAAGTCAGCTAAAAGCAAGTAAGTACAAGCAAGTAAAACTAGAGAATTACTCAGTTTCCCTCCATTTCACTAATGTCACATTATGCTAAAAATCAGCATCCATCTACCAAATTATGCCATGTCCATGTATGATACTACAATGAATCCCACACATATATGTAATTATAATGCACTAACTAAAATGATAATAATAATAATAATGGTAATAATAGAAGGGAGCAGTAGAGTAGGGCAAGTAGATCAAGGAGAGGGATTTAGGGAGGGAAAGGAAAGGTACTTTGGAATGAGATTGACAAAATTATGTTAAGAGCATGTATGTATATGACATAATGATTCTCACTGCTATGTATATGTATAATGCATAAATAAAAATATTATTTAAAATAAGGAAAAAAAAGAAAGAAATAGCCATATAG
This sequence comes from Sciurus carolinensis, assembly GCF_902686445.1. Lineage (NCBI taxonomy): Eukaryota > Metazoa > Chordata > Mammalia > Rodentia > Sciuridae > Sciurus > Sciurus carolinensis. Next base: position 61,617,248 of record NC_062221.1, on the reverse strand, counting down.
TCTAAGATTCTGAGAGAACAGAGCCAACTGGTCATGTGGGGTGTATACTTCCCTTGGAGGAACAAAGTAGAATTTTTACTCCTTAAGATGGGCTAACTTCTAGAAAGGAAGATCAAAAGTGAGTCACACACACACTCTGCCTGTTTTTTTTATTTTTTATTTTTTTCATGTTAACCAATCTTGCAAGTTACCTACCATCTCAGAGTAAAGTAAGTAAAAGTGCAGAGAAAGGCCAGATAATGTGCTAATTGAGATTTAAGTTAAAGGAAATTTGTGTTTCTTCTGAGCCAATGAGTGTTTATCTTCAGCATTATTCACATGTGTAGCCATTAGGGCTGGCTCTCAGCTAAGTCACGTCTGCCAGTGGTCTAGCCTGAGCTTCTTTCCTAGTGACCTGGATTCTAAAGCAGTGAGTCAGAGTGGGCAAGCCCTAATGAGCAAACCCTTTCTAAGTCACTGATGTCACATGTACTAATACTCCAATGACAGGTCCAGTCAATGTGGGAAGGAATAACACAAGTTTTTAAAGATCTACCCAATGGGGATGTCTCATTATAAATATGAACTACTCCCATGATCAAATTCTCAGGGAGAATTTAAAGTAACAACAATAAAAAAAAAAATTTAAATGACCTTGACCTGGTCACTAAAAATTCAGAGAAATTAAAGTCACAAATTTGTAAAGTTCAATACCCTTTTCTTTGTAAATTGAAACTGAAGAAAATAAATTTCAAACTTCTTTTTCAATTCTGTTTTAATCAGAATTATCTCTATCTGATGCCTAGTCCAAGTATGGTCTCCCCATCACTAAACCTGACTACCTTACACTATAATTATTTTTAATTACACCAGTCTCATAAATAGATTAGTCTCTGTATCCTACTTTTAAGGCATCTGAGAGTCCAGAAAACACATAAAATTCTACTGCCATCAGTTCTGTGCCCATAAAATTTCAGAAACAAGCCATGTCTAACCCTAAGAGTAACATTGAAAAGCAAAATGTTTCTCCTAGAAGCCACTTCAGAGTGTAGTTTGGACCCTGTTATTTTTGCCAAATATTCAATCAGAGAATCAGTAGTGATTGTAGGAACAGTAGACGACTAAGCAAATCTTGGTTTCTACATCATCAACCTATGTCAATTACATCAGGTGTTCATGGCTTTGGGGAAAACATTCTCATCAACAATTTCGTGCTGGCATTATTTGTGTACTCTGCCTGGAGGAAAAGCCACCTGTGTGTATTGTCCTCTTTCTCTGAAAGCGGTTGTTGAATGTACAGATTTCAACAAATCTGGTTCTGCATCGATTGTGGGCATATCTGATGACCAAGCTTCTATTCTCTTTTATGTTACCATATTTTTGTTTTATGCCATTGGGGCTCATGCCACAGCCTCTGGTACTGAATGAGTCATGTTACTATAAGCTGATTGAATTTTGTGTACATATATATATATATATATATATATATATATATCATCTAAAGGTGATGCCACATACTGAACTCCAGAGAGTGTAGCCAAGATCGCTCAGATAAAGCTTACATGACTAAAAAAGCCAGAATCAACTTGAAATTGTTTTGGGAGGAAGAGTATAAGTATTATCTTTTAAATGATTATCTTTTTTCATTTTCCTACTAAATCCTCCATCATGAATTCAGCTAAAAACCACATAATTGAGGGCGGCTGATCTAGCACTACCTGTGTAAACTTCCTATAGAACCAACACACTAGTGTTCTATAGTCATACAGAACTTTGCTCTCTGCAGAATTTAAGCAGGCACCTGTAGATGTGATTGAGAACACAATAAAACCAGTCAAATTATCTCACTTTCAGTGTCTAAAAGCTTCAATATTCCATGACTCTTTTGAAGTAAGCCCTACAACAAAAGAAAACAAAACGTACAGTCAGACATTTTGAATCCAGTAGACTGATGTAAAAGGTACTTTTGTCTGGGTCAAGTGAGATGACTCACACACAAATCTTCAGTGTATTTTTTGTGGTGTCTTCATGTGACATTAAGTGGTTAGAAGGCAATCACTGAATTTTAAACAGCATCAGCAAGCTGTAGACACCTTGAACATTAGAAGATGTGTCACCTGCACCAAAGTTTCGGGTTCACTATATACCCTGGGGTCACTTCAGGTGGGTCCACAGAGGCAGGTCCACATTTTCTACATTCCCAACAACAGCATGCAGAGTTTTTTTTGTGAGGTTTTCAAAAGCTATTAAGTGGCATACTCCTTTCCTTTCTGAATTCAAAACCAATTGAGCAAGAAGGCACAGCCATTAAGCAGATGTAAATGAAATAACCAGATTTACTAAGTGATGAAATAAAAAAAAAACAGACTAAAAGATGTGGAATTAAATATATGGGAAAAAACTCCCTTAATGAACATTATTTTTAACCCTGTAATTCTTTTCCATTAGAGAAACTGAGTTTGTCTCTAATATTGTTAAACTTAGAACATGGCGGAGTGGAGAATGCATTTGTTCAGTTTACATGCTGGCTCTTCAGAGAGTAGTCCTAATAAAACCAAACATGCTCTTTCTTCTCCGAGAAGTACAGTCCTTGAGCAGAATGACATAGGAGCAAAAGGAGAAGCAAGACCATTGATTTTGCTGCAGTACTCCAGTGAGATCATTCCTGATTTTCTGACATCAGTCTCTGTAGCTTTCCTCTCTTAACTGCTATACAAGACCTTGGTGATTACCTCCAAATTTGAAAAAAAAACAGTAAACATTTTTTACATTATGCAGCATTGATTTAATTACTTGCAACAAAATAAGTCCATCCATACCTTTGACTTATTCACTTTTGTTCTGTTTTTCATTTCTTTAATCCACTTGAAAATATCTTTAACAAATATTGTGAATTGAGGTTCTAGGTTCATAGTTTTCATGTAGATCAACCATTTCTTATCACTGTTTATTAAATATCTTTTGTATGTCACAACTCTCTAAAGGATTTAAAAGAAATATACTACTGATAAATATGCTTAAAATTTTGTATCTGGAATGATGTAATGAAGATGTAGAAAATAAGTTTGTGCCTGAGAATTTAACTGAAGCTACACCATCTAGTCAATCAGAACAGGGATCCATAAAAATGTAAAGCTATTTGGAAGAGAGAAGATATTTTTCCAGACCAGAAGAATGTGGGTAAAACTTCTTTAATGTATTAAGCATATTTAAATATGATTCAGATGAGGGCTTGCTTGGTCAAAAAGAGTAGAAAAACAGATAATTGAAGCAGACAGAAGCAGCATATTTTCATATACTGGTAACAGACTAGGAAATATTTAGACAAAGCATTTCTGTTCCCAAAGGTAGGACAGACCCATAAGACTCCTTTGGACAGACTCCTTTGGTAGGGAGACCCACACTAAACTGTGACCAACAAAGTTGAGGCAAAAACTTTGAAATCTTTCTAATCCTTTGTAAGAACACATAATAATAAGATATACCAAATTCAGGGTATTAAACTGACATTGTTCTAATCACAACTTCTGAATGGAATGACTGCCCTTCTATGTCTTTCCTCTGATGGAATTTATTGATTAGGTGGTCTTTGACTACTCTTGTTCTCTGAAGAGTGATTTCTTATAAATACAATAGAATTCTTATTGTGATTTTTTTCATACTATGTAGAGAGAAGGTACTGACCATATTAAAAAAAAATTAAAAACTCACTGTAAGTTGATACTGCTTTCTTAAAGTTAACCTCCCTATAATTTGTGTGCTAGCTAAAAAGGAGTAGATGCTATAGCATGAAAATCTAATTGAATAGCTACTTTGTGGGGAATGCTCAAATTCAGTTATAATCTCCTTTATGAAAACATTAAACTACTATATATATGTATATATATATATATATATATATATATACACATACATGTATATACACATACACACACATATATACAACGATATACTGAACTACCTTTTGCTTCATTGATATCTCTTCAATTTGTAATTTATGAATTTTTAATAAAAAACATCAGGCATTTCCATCTGTTTATAGAGAAATAAAACTATTACAAAGCTATTAAAATTTGACAAGAATATTGATGTATTGTGATACTATTGAGAAACTGATGATTAGTTATGTATAGTTTGATTTTACTTAAATTATTTTTCTTAAATTGTTTTTAAATTATTTTCACCCCTAAAAATTAATTTAGTAAAATTACACTATGTATCACTAATCATTAGTTTCTCAATATTTTTTATAAAGAAATGAAAACATGAAATACCTCATTAATTCCAGTCCTACTGTTTTAGCTCTCTGAGTGAAGATAAACTAAAATTTCATAGTTTCTTGATATTGGTCTAAATAAAATGTTATTTAAAGATATTCTAAGATAATGAAGTGTGGCTCCTATAATGAGACTTTTTAACTGATTGTTATTGCTGATATGCTAGAAAGCAGTCAATATTAGTCTATACATATTAAATCTAAAATACTCCATTCTTATCTATATCTAAGTATTTTTAGTTTTCAGGTATTCACATGCATAATAGATTCAGTTACTCATTTTGGTAGTGGTACCTTTTATATGTTATTGCATTGTTCAAAATTCCCAAAGTATTATGCCTATTAAAATAATACAGGGACAACAATGGTTAAACTAGGCATTTAAAGACTGTTATTTAAATATACTTATCTCTATTATTTCATTACTTTTGGTTTCCTTTAATGACATAGCTCTACATAATACCTTCAATGATGTTTCATTGATCTATGAATAAACTAAGATGCTTTGTAGAATTTTAATAAAAAGTTACAATACCAAGAAATTCTTTTTCCTCTTATCAAATGTTATGTTAACAACATTTGGAAACACTTTATGTTGAAAAACATCTTTAAACATATATATATAAAAAGAACAGTGTTGTAAAGCAGCATGTACCCAATAGATTGGAGAAATATAATTACTTTGCCATATTTGATTTGCCTGTTATGTGTATGTATTTTAATCAAATCCAAACCAGATAATATTCTGTCCCTTTAGTCTCTAGATGAATCTCTGGAAAAAATTTGATACATATTCAGCAATAATTTGCTTATAAAATATCATTAACAATAATTTTTTTCAGGAAAATTTCCCTGTCATGCAAATGACTTCTTGTAGTTGGTTTTTAAACAGAATTCAAATATGGTCCACATATTAGATTATTACTAAGTGTTAGATATCTTATATATATATATTAACTAAGCACTAATTGTGCTTAGTTAAAATAAAAGCAACTAGTTAGAATCCCTGTAGAGTTATGATTGAGATAATATTTTCTCTCTTAATGGAAGCTAATCATCACTCAATCCACCAACCAACCAACCAACCAACCAATCAAGCAACAGACCTACTGGGGACTAAAGACTCAAAGTGGTAGCTCAAAGATTTCAAACAACTAGGATAAAATGGAAGCTCTGAATAACTTCAAACTAATGATTTGGCTATGAAGATGTGAAATACAAGTGTTATATTCAGAGTTCATTTTAAAAATGCTGAAGGTCAATCAATAACATTTTTTTACTCACAGAAAAGTTTTTTCATGCAAAAATATGCCAATTATCTGTCTCAATGGTAAATATTGCATTATTGAGACTAAGTTGTGCTAAAATTTAAAAAAGACAGAAAGAAAACAACTATAAGATCTTAGCATTATAATACAACTTAATGTGAGTCAGACATATCAAGAAAAGAAAATTTCATATCAATATCACTTAGGAATGTATGATTTAAATCCTCAAAATACAGAACCAAAAACAAAAGAAAACCAAAAAAAGTGAGGGAAGGGGTGTTGATATTTTAATTTTCAAACTATTAAAAAGTACAGTTTATCCTAGCAATGTATATTTGATATAACATGTAATGAAACAATGCAATTCAATATTGGATCTCATCAAAGAAGAAAAATTATATGGTAATCTCAATAGATGAAGATAAAAGTAGGAAAGGGAAGCACAATAGTCATATCTGAGAAAATAAAAGACTTTACCTTCTTTTTATATCAGTCTATAATAGACAACATTTCATGTTAGTCACATATTTGAAATTCTGGTCCATTTTTTCTCACGAAAGTTCAAGAAATTTATTTATTTGTTTAATCCATATAAAGCAATAAACAACATATTAAGGGAAGACAGGAACTAAACTGGAGAAGTTGATAGCATAATAATGTTCTCCCTTGATAAGCTTGCTCTTCTGTTGATTGCCTTGGGTATACACCATGAAATTCTAGATCTGTTAGTTTAATGAAGATTTAAATGATTAGAGAGGTCAATGCTAACATTTTCTATTACTGTGCTTAGTAGATATATTTGTTTAAACCTTAAAGAATACCACGTATTTTTTCAGATATGCCAATGTGCCTGAATTAGGAAGTATAAGCATATTAACTGTACTTGCAGTTAGACTTTAGTTTTACTCTCAGAAATGTGGAAAACCATCTTGATGGTATATTTTGACAATAATCATGAGGTTTGTTGTCTCTGAAAGACCTTTCTTACCAGTTGGCTATTGTACTTGTCTACTTCTGGAAGATCTGAATTTACCATTCATCCACAGTTGATGAGAGTTAGGAGTGGAGAGGTATTGAAAACTCATCATCTTTTCTGTCCCCCTAATTCCCCTAACTAGGCTCACTTGTTATCCTTCTCTGCAAAGCAATCATGAAATCTCAGTGCCGTGCAACATTTAGATCTCTGGATTGGCTGAAGTTCATCTAACCAAGTTCAGCTTCACACTGTGCCAGGTACTTTGGCTCTGCTTATCATTGTCCGCAGGCTAGCTGGGCAGCTCTGTTCCTTGTATCTTGTTTCACCAGTCAGCTAAGTATGTTTTTTGCAGGACAAGGACAGAGCAGAAGAGAACAAGTGCAAACAAACAAAGCTCTTAAAATCTAGGCTCAGAAATGGCATGTTTTCAGATTCAGAAAGTCTAGGGTTAAATGCTATCTCTCACATACAGAAGCTAGAGCAAAATAAGGGGGAAAAAGTGTGTGTAGGGATTAGGTGGGGAGTGCAATGAAAACAAGGGAAATCAGCGGAGTAGGGGAAGGGGATTTAAGGGGAAGGAAGAAGGATGAGAAAAAGGAGGAACAGCAGAATGAAATTGACCAAATCATTCTATGTACATATGAATATACCATACTGAAATATATATATACTTATATATAAATAAATATACTTATGTATACATGCACAATTACAAAAATGATAAATAAATAGTAGGGAGACCAGTACAGTAGAGGAAGGGGAATAGGAGGAGGGGAAGGAAATTGAAATGGAGCAAATTATACTCCATTTACATATTATTATGTCAAAATGAATCTCACTATTACACACCACACTAATGCACTAATAAAACCATAAAAAAATACTTTACATTGGGGAGGGGATGTATTTTGTTTGCCTTCTCAATTCTGGAATAACCACATGGCTAAATCCTTTTATTTATTGTTTGTTGTATCTAGTTATACATGACAGCAGAATGCATTTTGATTCATTGTACACAAATGGAGTACAACTTTTCATTTCTCTGGTTGTATACGACATAGAGTCACACTATTTGTGTAATCATACATGTACATAGGGTAATGATATTTGCCTCATTCCACTATTTTTCCTTCCCCCTCGCCCGCCCCTCCCCTCATTTTCCTCTACATCATTCAACATTCCTCCATTCTTCCCTTACCCATCCCCCATTATATATCATCATCTACTTATCAGAGAAAACATTTGACCTTTGGATTTTGGGATTGGCTTATCTTACTTAGCATGATATTCTCCAACTCCATCACTTTACCTGCAAATGCCATAATTTTATTCTTCTTTATGACTGAATAATATTCAATTGTATATATATACCATGGTTTCTTTATCCATTCATCTATTGAAGGGAATCTAGGATGGTTCCATAATCTAGCTATTGTGAATTGAGTTGCTATATACATTGATGTGGCTGTGTCACTGTAGTATGTTGATTTTAAGTCCTTTGGTTATAAACTGAGGAGTGGGATAGCTGATTCAAATGGTGGGTCCATTCCATGTTTTCTGAGGCGTCTCCATACTGCTTTCCAGAGTGGCTGCACCAATTTGCAGTCCCACCAATAATGTATTAGTGTGCCTTTTCCCCCACATCCATGCCAACACCTATTGTTGCTTGTATTCTTGATAATAGCCATTCTAATTGGAGTGAGATGAAATCTTAAGGTAATTTTGATTTGACATGGCTAACTCTTAATAATTATTGATTGATATACTAAGTGGGCACCAATTTGTACCCCCAACAACAATAAAGCAAAATAATGAAAAAAAAAAAAAAAAGGAAAGGAGATTGTTTTACTTCTACCCATTTTTCTTTGGTTAAAGCAAGTAATGTGACCAAAGCAAAAGTCCAGGAACAGAGAATCATTCTCCTTTTAAAATGAAGCTATGCATGGGCATGGAGAATAGGGTTAATAATTTGATTTAAGAAAATTAGAAAGTCACTTTCCTAATAGCACACTGTTTTTTTCTAAAAAATTTTTAAATACACGTGTCTAGGAATGCCTTTTGGAGATGTACCCCTTAAAGAACACAAGCTCAAATAACACATCATGCTTCCTATTGTTTGCTCTACTTAAATTAGCCTTGCCAGTCTAAATTCAAGTCCTAACTCTGTTGCTAAGTAACTTCCATGATTTAACACAGTAGTCCTCAAAAAATTACATGCATCAGAGTTACCTAATGGTCTTGTTAAAACACAGAAAACTGAACTTCAGTCCCAAGAACTGATTCATTGGTTTACACAGGCTTATAGGTAAGACAATGAATGTACCACACTTTAGAAATCTAAGAAGCAAATCACTAATAACTATCTGAAACTAGTTGATTTCTGTTTTAGGAGACCCCAGAATTCCTTTGAATTTCCATTGCTTTCAATTTTGAAGGTAGATGTTTTCCCTGACTCTGTTCTACTTCATCTTCTTTTCACAGACACCAATAAATCTAAAGGGATTTTGTAATTCAGCTGACTTTGGGTGATTTACAAGTGGTGGTTCTCAAGCCTTTGTGAACGTCAAGTACTTTTGTTTGCTTCCACCAGCTAACTGAGCAAATATAAGAGAAGGACTCTGCCTCCATATTAATTAAAAGCTTCTAGTATTTAAATGCACCAATCTAAATGTGATTCAACTCAGCCTGTAAGTTCCCACTCTGACATTTTCAGCTAAATGAGAATACAAGGAAGGTTAAGAAAAGTTCTCTACTAGTATTTGTATTAGGGAATTCCATAATGTAGTGGAAATTGGCTATCACAGATGGATCACTGGGGATACATGGTAAGAATCATTCATTCCCTGAGGTCCATTTAAAGACAAATGGCAAAGAGCAGAGCTGATGAGAATGGTCATTTTCAAAAAGAAGTGTGGAAGTAGATTGAAGATCATGGAAATGGCAACTAAATAGGTTCACATCTTGTTATTAATGTTTCTCAGGTACTAAGACCTCAGGGTCATCAGGGTCCAAAATGACTCCGCATTAGCAGTGTTTTTTAAAATTACCATTTTTTATCTACTGTGTGTAACATGATGAAATCTAAAATCAAGAGACTATAAAAGAATAGCAAATATTATTCATTATATAAGTGGCTAAATCCAGTGTTTGGAAATGTGTGCTCAAGGTCATAGACCAACTCAGCAAGAGAGATGGAACTAAAATAGTTGATTTGTGATTCCATCTATCCAAGACTCATTGACTGAGAATAATTTCCATCCTTCTTCTTTTGCAAAAGATGAAGGTTATTTAAAAAATTAATGCCAGAAGAATCATTATTCAATCATGCTAATGAAAATAGGGTCCATTTTCTTTTTGCTTGTTTTGTTCTAAGCATTAGTGGTATAGTTATTCATAAAAGTAATCTGATTTTACTTGTTTTAGTTTTGCTTTTATGCTCTGATTTATTCCTGCTGCACAAATTTTCATAGTGCTTAAATTTAGTGTTAAAAATGATAATTTTTATTTATAAGACAAATCCATCCATCCATCCAGAAAAAAAAAATGATTCTTTGTAAACTTTGAATCTACATTTACCTTCTCCCCTTTCCCAGCCTCTGGTAACCACTATTCTGTTTAATACTTCTGCGTTCAACTTTTTAAAATTTCTCATGTAAGTGAAATTATGTGGTACTTGTCTTTCTGGCTTGACTTACTACATGGTTCTCTAGATACAGTCATGTACAAATAACAAACAGGATTTCCTTCTTAAAGGTGAATAGTGTTCATTGCATGCATGTCTTAACCTGTTCCTGCTATTAAAACAAATAATAAAAACAGTAATTTATACACATTTGTTTCTTATAATTTTGGAGTTGGGAAGTTATGTCAAGGACATGGGAGGCACGTTTGCTTTTTGGTGAGGGCCTGTTCCATTGCTGATGCCTTCTCACAAAACAGAAAAGAGAAAGGAAGCAAGACCAAATGAAGCATCTTTAATAAGAGTAGTAATTCCACTCATAAGGTTGAAACTCTCATGATTTAATTACATCCCCAAAGGTCCCACATTTTAATACCACATTGGTAATGAAGTTTCAACATAGGAATTTAATCAGATATATTCAGACCCTAACTATTTATATGAACATATATTTATTCATCTGTTGAAATATATATTTACATATGTGTGATTATTCTTTTTCAATTAAAAATAAATGTTTTTTAAAAGCCACAATGATTATTTCAAATAACATGAAAAAACTACTATACTTATGCTACAATTTTGGAAAAAAAGGAAAAAATGTTTTTTTATAGTTGAAAGGAAATATTTAAGATCTAAAAATAGACACTAAAAATGAATTAAAGGTATTTGAATTCAAAACTATTACTTTATACATACAAAACCCACAAAGGAAAAAATGACTCACTCATGATCACACAATCACATGGGCATTTGTACTTTACTTGGGACTCATTCATGATCTGCTTCTTGAATTAAATTTAACAAAAAGGCATTTGATATTTTTCTCAACCCCAAACTAGTAAGGGATGAAAATATATAATGAGAAAATCCTTTAACTAGAACCAGTTGTCTAGCAGGCAAGTTAAAACTCAAACAAGCGACACTTTTGTGTCCTTTCACAGTGAGTACTACTGCACAGTGTAAGGAAAATGTTTTAGTCAGTTTTTTTTTTGCTGCTGTAACTAAAAGACCTGACAAGAAGAACTGTAGAGGAGGACTTACTTACTGAGGACGCACAGTTTCAGAGGTCTCAGTCCATAGACAACAGGCACCATTCCTCAGGGCTTGAGGTGAGGCTGAACATCATGGTGGAAGAGTGCGGTGGAGTAAAGTGGCTTACATGATGATCAGGAAGCAGAGACTTCACTCACCAGATACCAAATATATTCCCCAAAGGCATTCCCCCAAGAACCTACCTCCTCCAGTCATATCCTACCCACCTTCAGTTACCAAACAACTAATCTCATCAGGAGGTTAATTCACTGATTGGGTTATGAGAACCTTAACCCGATCATTTCTCCTCTGAACCTTCTTGCATTATCTCACACATGAATTTTTGGGGACAGCTCACATCCAAACCACAACAGAAAATGTACTACAATGACTCCTAAGAATGAAAATGTAAATGATATTTATTTGCTGGGTATGTAATTGAGGTAGTTTAGGACATAATGTGAAGCAGGCTTTTGAGATACTCTAAATGTACATCAGATTTGGGGAAAATATTTTAAGAGGGACAGGACACACCAAGAGCAGAACTATAGAGGCAAAACTTTAGAACATGTACAGAAAAAGGAAATATGTTCATATGACTTGTGTATAAAACAGTAGTGCTGGATAGACTTTAAAATTAAATGAGAGGTAGATGTTAACAAGCCATGTGAAGTTTTTGAATTCAATCACTTGAGTCTCTGAATCTCTGGTTCCATTGCTAGGCTTAGAAATTGGGCTCAGTAAATGTTTCTTATGCATTCCAACCTACTCCTTTGTTTTTTTCATTATTTTCACCTTAATATTCACAGCTATTCAGAATACAGTCAGTTGATAGGAATACTGTGAAATGTATTAGGTTAGGGTATGAGAATATAGGGATAGATACAGTATGTCTCCATTCCTTCCCAAGAATCTGCAAATGTAAGAGCTAGTATTTGTGAGCAAATGGTTAAAATAAAGAAAAACTAAAATACAGCTTTGTAGAGGCAGTTGAAAAACTGTTGATTTTTCCCAGGGAACTTCCCAGATAAAGTTGTATCTAACTTAATTCTTAAAGAAGGAAGAGGAGTCTTCCAGGTGGGCAAAAGGGAGGGAGAACATTCTAACGCATTACTTATAAAAAGTATATAGAGAGATGAGTGTAACTGGGAGATCCAATAATCATGATTTTAAGTATTTAAATACTATTAGAGAAGACATGCTGGTAGGAAGTGTATTCTTCCTTATCCCAAAAGACTCTTTTTTCCTCTTAAATCTCCTGAGGGAAAGAAATGTTCGAGCAAGTGAAGACCAGTGAAAACACAGGTCCCATCAGCTGAGACTTCAACTCCTCAGTCCAGTAACTCCATTAAGCTTTCTTGTATTAAATACACCAAATGGTCCCTTTATCTGGACTGGAGATCAGTAAGTTTTCCTTCTGAGTATGTTTAAACTAGAATGTTAGAATTTACCAATTCCATGAGATGAAATATCATCACTGCTTTCACCAGAGGAATGGAAGCAGAGGGCCCTTCTGCTCACAGCTCAGCATCAAGCTGGCCAACACAGCCCAGTCCCGAGCTTCTCAGGCAGGGGAGTGAGCCTCAAGACCAATGGGTGCAAAGGAGGAAGAGAAGATCATCAAAGGAAAGAAGTCTGGTTTGCTAGGAATCTGGGGCTCTTAGTGTAGCTACAAGAGATAGGAAACTGAAAACAATCTAGCTGACAAATCTTTGGATTCCATCTGTTCTGTACTTACTCAGAAATGATCAAATTGTATTTTAGAAAGAAAACTTGGGTGCCAATGTGGTGGTTGGATAGTTTTTTAAAAATGCAGCAAATTCATAGGGACTTCTGTAAGAAATACTTCAAGTATTACAATGTCAGTGTTTGGATATTTTGTCAAAGAGCTGCCTGCATTACTAGGCTAGAGTGCCACAGGCTGGTGTCTCTGGGCACTCTTAGGCCCACAAAACCTCTTGACATATTCAAAAATTTAAAAATTTAGCAAAATTTCTATAAGACCATCATGTTATGGCTAATTTAGTACATTACAAAAATTAAATTGCTGCAAATCCATCCACATTTACTGTAAATATGGCTTTGTCAAGGACCTTAAAATTTCACTTGGTCATTTTCTGAAGTTTTTCCTTAGCTTAATGTTCACAATTTGAGTGAGTTTGAAAATTAAACATTTATTACCTAGTTGACTCTAGTGAAAACCTGAATTCACTATTTATTTTCCAAAAACCCAAAATATCATAAGCATTTAATATAAGAAATCAATAGAGTCTATTCCTACGATAGTTTATGTTTAGTTAATTGAAACTTCCTGCCAAGCTGAAAACTTGGATTTGCTTCCTTTTTAAAAGGAACATGTGACAAGGTCCCTGAACCATACGGTTTACCACCTTTGCTTCAGCAGTGGGACTTCCAAAGTGTATCTGTCGTTTACATGGGCATTTTATTCAGTTATTTTGTTACTTCCAGCATGACCATTTACTCAGTTTCCCTGAACTTGGCTGATGAAGGGACTGGAAAAAAAGACTAACAAACACAGAATTACAGAAAGCTGGACCTAGTGGTTCACCAACCTTTGATGGAGGAGGACTGCCAATGTGTAGGCTCCTGGTGTTTATTTTGTAGCATTTTTACATCAAAGGGGTTTATTATGAGAAAGTTACTTTAAAACAGAACCAAGGTCAAAAGTCTGAACAGCCCAATTACAGTCATCAGCTTGTGCCCACAATTCTCCACCCCAGGAGACTAGACTGAAACTCTATGACAACCACAGAATTTCCCTTTAAACAGGGTATCACCAGACAATCCGGAAGACTTCTCTTTGCATCGAGAATCTCTCTGAGCAGATCAAAGCAATGATTCATTCACCACTTCCAACAGTATTTCATTACTTCTTTTTAGATTTTAAATACTGGTTTAATTTCAAGTATTTGGGGGCATTTTTCAAATTACCTTATCATCTACTTTTAGTGATTTTTAATTGACATATAATTCTCATAATATTCATCCCTTAAAAGTAAAATGTAGTGCTTTTTAGTAAAGTGCCTTTTTCATAAAGTTGTGCAATGCACACTAATTTAAGAACATTTTTAATGCCCTAAAAGACGCTTGTATCCATTAGTAGTCATTACTTACTTGATCCCTTCCCCAGACAACCTTCAATCTACCTTGTCTCTGAATTTGCTTATTCTGAATGTTTCCATAAATAGAATGGCATAACTTGTAGCAGTTTGCATCTGGCTTCTTTTCTGTAGGATGATGTTTTCAAGCTTCATCAGTATTTAAGCATGCAGCAGTACTTCATCACTTTTTGTAGTTGTATAATATACCATTGTATGGACATGCCATATTTTGTTTATTCATTTGTCAGTGGTGAGCAATTGGACTGTTCCTACTTTTCAGTTATTATAAAGCTAAACGTTTGTGTACAAACTTTTTTAATAATTTTTTTTAAAATTTTTACAGTCACATTTTGATTCATTGTACACAAATGGGGTACAAATTTTTAAGTGGATACCCATAATAAATTTGCTTGGGAAATTACTTACGAATGAAAGTGTTGAGTCACTTGGTGACTGTGTGCCTAACTTTTTGCTGTTTTTGTTAAAACAAAGAACATGAGATACACTCTCCTGTAATTATAAGTGTGCCATGCATTCTTGTTGACTACGTATTTAGCCTTTTCAAGAATTTTCAAGAACAGTGGCTGCACTGTTGAAAAATCTCCCCAGAAATTTATTAGTTCTAACTTTTCCACATTCTCACAGTGTTAGTGAGCCTTCCCTTACTGTAACAAAATACCTGAGATAATTTTAAGAGCAAAGGTTTATTTAGCTCACAATCTTTGAGGTTCTACCCAATGTCAGGCAAATCCTATTGCTTTGGTGGGGGTGATGGATGACAATAGTCAGGGGTATGTGTGTAGAAAATTGTAATCTTCATGGCTATAAGCAAAAGAAGGCATAAAAAGCAGATAGGGGTCCCCCTCTTCCGCAATGACAGACCACCAATGAATTAAGGACCTGCTACTTGGCCCAAACTCCCAACGTTCTGTCACCTCCCTATAGCACCATCCTAGGAACCAAAATGTTAATACAAGGACCTTTGGTGGGGACTTTCAACATCCAAACTGTAAGGCTAATCAACATGCTTATTTCCCATCATTTTTACCTTAGCTATCTTAGTGTGAAAGAGTATCTCAATGTGGTTTTCCTCTGGGAAACAATGTGGGGCATCCTTTCATTGTTTTTTTTTTTTTTTTTTTTTTTTTTTAACCATTTGTCTTTCTTATTTGAAAAACTGCATACTCAAATCTTCAACCAGTTTCCAATTGCATTATTTGTCATTTAATTTTGATTATGCTTGAGATATTAGGTCTTTATTAGATACATGACTTGAAAATGTTTTTCCCATGTTTTCTAGTTTATGACCAGACTTATCAAATTTATTTATAAGCTTAATAATGCCTCTCAGTTTCTAATATTTCTTGACATAATAGATCACTTTCTATTAGGCTTTAAAATACTCATGGCAATACTATCATTCAAAACAATGTCTCACGCTATAATTATTATATGTGTAAATATCAAGATGTTTTTATATTTCAGCTAGTGGATATAGAGATAAGTCAGTGGGCAGGATTTGCTTTCAGAAATTTGCACCTGGGTCACTTTAATCCATTGTCATTTTATTGGTCAGAAATTTATTATCTTTATATGAAGTAAATTGTAAAATATTACAAATATTAACAACTGTTTTATTCAGTTTTTTCACTGCTGTGATCAAATCCTGGCAAGAACAATTTTAAAGGAGGAAAAGTTTATTTGGGGCTCATGGTTTCAGAGGTCTCAGTCCACAGATGGCTGGCTTCATTCCTTGGGGCCTGAGTGAGGCAGAAGAATGTGGTATAGGAATAAAGCTCAAGATAGGGCACCAGGAAGCAAAAAGAGACTAAGCTCATCTCATAAACTATATACCACAAAGGCACACCCCTAAAGACCCACCTCCTCCAGCCACACCTTACTTGCCAACAGTCAGCATTCAGTTAATCCCTACCAAGTTATTAACACAATGATCAGGTTAAAATTATCATAATCCAATCACTTGACCTCTAAACTTTCTTGCATTGCTTCATACATGAGCTTTGGTGGACACCTAACATCTAAGCCATAAAAACAAATTTTTGAAATTCAAAAATGAAAAAATTTTAAAAAATCATCTCATGTAGATGTGATTTTTGCACATATCCAAATGTCCATATCAAATAATCAAAATTTCTGGAGATGTTCTAAAATCTTTATGGATTGTCTTTACTACTACCCTTACCCTCATGATTACTTCCTAAAATAAAAATTTTGATTGCTCTCATGTACACCAGATTTTCTAAAAGTCAACATTAGATAGGTTGTCCAGAGGTTAAGAAAACACAAATGATCAGCGTGATATATTGGAATCACTCTTGATTATCTTTATACCCTTGGAATATGAGTTTAATATTAGTGACCTTTTTTTATATTATTCAATTAAAACTCTAGTACCCTGTTGAAGATTAAGCATCTGGCAATAAGTAGTAGAGGTGAATGTTTTTGTGTTATAATTGTAAATCTAGACTTTGAATGACTTTGATGTTCTACTGACAAATTTCCATTTTCTTCTGGTAGTTGACTATGAACATATGAACCTCCCTTCTGTTACAGGTTTGACTGATCAATACTTAAATTAGAACAGTATTCCAGTGAGTGTGTCCAGGTGGAGAAAAGCTGTATAAATACTTTGGTTATGGTATACCTGATTTATACTGTTTCTGTAATTATAATTTGTTGTATAATGCAAGTTCTTCTTTCATAATGTAGGAAACCACTTCTGAGGAAAATACTTTCAATGTTAAATCAACTAATGTTGGAGGAATAGCAGGGTTGATTCTTTTGAAATATTCCATTAGAATATACAATAAAACATTCAAATACTTATTAATGTTTGATCTGCTGATCATCTTGTACCCCATAAAATCTTGTTCAACTCCACAAAAACCACCCCACTGGTCCTTGAATAATTAAAATTTCAAAATTCTTTTTCCAATTGTGTTAGGACAGCACATCTTGGAAATCTACATAAGTAAAAGACAGGATGTTACAGAGTGAATATTCTGTTAGCAGAGGTGTATAAAGATTTTGTAAAAGCCAATTTAGAGGAAAAGATAAGCTAGGAAGATAGTTTTATAATTATATCCTTGAATGAAAATAGAAATGAAGCTTAGATGTTTGGATACTGCAATTATATCAATATGTTTAAGGTCTGTCACTTCTTTTGGCATTTCCTTCTTCCTATATTCTCACACTATCACATGATTTTAACTGATTTTTGTATATATGTAGACATGTATATGAATGTGTTGTGTCCAGAGAAGCAATAGGTACATATCAAGTCCTGACTCTGGGACTGTAGGAAACATTCATGCTGTTATTTATCTCTAAACATCAGGGTCCTCAGCATTTGCAACTTAAAACCAGAAGGTGTTCTTCATCTTACAGTATTGTAGAATTTTGGAAAATGAATCTCAATGCTGTTAGTTTAGTTATCTAAAGATTGTTATAAAGTTTAAGACCTTGTAGAGGTCAGTGTGACTGTCTGGTGCTTTGCTCTGTCTATAAAGATGGGGTGGGGAAGGAATTCAGACTAGATAAAGATCTAGTCCTTTCTTGATCTAAAAATCTACCCATGACTGATTTTATTCACCCTTAGTATTGCTGAGCAGGAAAGTCTGACACTTAATAAGAATTTTTAGGTTGGCACTAGACCAAGGTAATTTTGAAAATCACCAGGGTAAGGTCACAGCAAATCGAAATTTCATTGAAATTCAAGTAATTTGCTTTGAATGATAAATTAGAACACACACACATACACACACACACAACGGATAGAACAAGTTGATATGCTGGTGAAACTTAAGTTTTTAATTACTTTAAATAAAAAAATTCTTTCTTCATAATAGTTAATTTAGATTATATTGATGATACAAAAAAGTTATTTTATTTAATCAATTGTTTAAAAATTTCTATAGATCAATTTTTAAAAAATTCTATGGCTCCAAAACATTTGGCTGAATTTCATGCATGGACAGTCCTTCTTTTATGTTTCTTATTTAGAATTTTCACACTTAGTGAAAATAAATCTAGCTATTTTATTCTATGGAAATCACAGTCAATGAGAATCCTCATTCCAATGCTGATACAACTGAAACATTGTAATGAAATATTCAAGCACTTTTGTCAATGAGAATTAGTAAAATTGTGAATGATACAACATTTTAGCACATTTAAAATTATCAAAATCATCTGTGTGGGAATTAATAGGGATACTTGTTCTTAAGTACTAAGAGATATTGATGAGAGTATTAGAAAAAAACTGTTCCCTTTATAATGTCATTGATTTATACCTTTGTTCATTTAGTATATTGTTTACAGACCTGAAGGCTTGCCAAAGGGCTGTGTTAGTTGAAGTTAATAGTACATAATCATGATAAATATCTGGCTAACAAAAATAAAAGTCAATTTTATTAATATCATAAGGGAATCTTATAAATATCATATAACAAGCAATACAATAATAATGAATTATGAAAAACTTGTTCTCTGAAACAACAATAACTACTGTAAGTACCACTTTCTAATACTTGATTGGAGGTTCTATAACTATAAAAGACATAAACGTAGACAAAGAGAAAACCTTGCCCTTATTAGCAGATGACATTGTTTTATAGGTATGAAATTAGGAAAAATCTTGACACTAATCTTCAGAATCAATAAATGAATGCAGTAAGGTTGATAGCCACAAATTTAAAGTTAATTATGTTTAAATGTTGTGGCAATTTTTTAAAATAATAAGTGAATATATTTATAGTACCATAAAACACTTAAGAATACCTTAACAAAGGAAGAACAAAAATTTACAAGAAATCTAGAAAATATGTAGACAAAAAGAACTGTAGTACAATACCATGTTATATATTGGAAGGCATGATGTATATAGATGTCAGTACCTTTCAAATTGATCTGTAGATTGAAAACACGATGTCAATTAGAAACCCAGAATCTTAGAAATTAGCTTTTAGTGAGGTGTTATAAAAAGATGATTCTAAAACACATATGAAAACCCAAATAGCAAACAACTATAAGATAATTTTAAAGAAAGATACATTTCGAGGTCCTGCAGTAATGGGTACCCATACTTACTACAAAACTGTGGTAATAGTATTGTATTGGCAAAGGATAGCTAAATAGCAAAAAAAAAAAAAAAAAAAAAAAAAAAAAGATAGATAGACCAAAATCATACATATATAGTCACCAGATTCATGCTGAAGGGATAAAGGGATTCTCCTTAGCACAGTACTGGGACATTTGGATGGCATACACAAATATTAACATTGAATAGATAAATTATAGATCTAAACATAAAATATAAATAATGAAACCATGGTATATATACACAATGGAATATTACTCTATCAGGGGCGGGCTCTGAGGGCCCCAGAGCCACACCGTGGCCTGATCTCTAAGATGGCACCTGGCAGCTTGCCAGACATAGCTGCACTCATATACAAGTTTTAGGAAGTAACTCTGGTTGGCTGTTGTACATGAGGCAATCCTGGTATCTGCCTGGAGACTGTTCCTTGATAGGCTGACTTTCCTGGTAGTCTACTCTCTGATAGGCTGATGTTCTCAATATAAGTCTGAGACTTGCAGAATAAAGCCTTTTTGTTCCTGTGATCAAGAAGAGCGTACGCATTGTGATTGTCCCTGCGGGCGGTGGGCGATCATAAGTGGTGCCGAAACCCGCGAACTCGAGTTACAAAGAAGGAACTGATCAGGTAAATACAGGGAAAGTAAAGTACAGTCTGGCCAGGTTAAAGTTCGCAGGATAAGCGATGAGTTAAAGTTCACGGGATAAGCGACGAGTTAAAGTTTGCGGGTTAAGCGACGGAGATTGAGTGTAAGTGCTGTCGCTTTTGTTTTGCTAGTTAAAGTGCTTTGCATTCTGTTAGTTTAATAGAGAAATATGGGCATTGAAATGTCACGAATGCGCATGGAAGGTCCCTTAAAGGATTTGCTCTGGGCCAATGGAATTCCTCTTGAAACTAAAACAGCCCGAAACTTTTTACGCACAGTGGAAGATATTGCGCCATGGTTCTTGGACGAGGGATTACTGAATATCCCTCAATGGGAGCTTCTAGGGGAGGATTTGAGAGCGACAGAGAGAGTAAAACCATTACCCCTGGGAACCATGGCCATATGGATGTTAGTTAGAGGGTGTTTAGATACTTCTAATACCAAATGCAGAGAGGCCATAAAACAAGGGGAAGAGGTTTTGGAGGAAATAAAAGAAGAAAGGTCTAAAGCATCAGAAAGGGCGTCAATAAGATCAGAGACAGACAAGGAAAATGAAACTGGGTGTGAGGATAGTTCAGATGAAGAGGAGGATTTACTATGTAGAACAAAAAATCTTGCTATTACAGGATCTACTAAAGAAAACATGGGACAAACACACACCACACATGGTGACCCTGCACTCTCAGCTCTTAGAACCAGCCCAACCATCAGTGGCATGTCCTAGTAAGGAGTATAATATAGTAGCCCCAGTCCCCACAAATATTGGGAGATAATTGTTTCACAATTTTCTGCGTCCAAACCTGAATTGATTACTAACCAGGATTAAGGGTTAAAATGCCCTAGGCATCAAGTTTCTGCTGGAAAATTTTATCCCCTTTCAGATCCAGATCTTAGTCAAGGCTTACATTGAAATGTAAATAGAGAAAGCCTAAAGGCTCAGTAGGAGACCGGTCTCAAACCCAAGAAAAAAAAAAAAAGAAAAAAAAGAAAAAAAAGAGCAAAAAGTCTTACCTGAACTCCAGCAAAAGTAAATTTTGTGGTGCTTTACTAAAGTAATTAACGGCCGTATCATTTTTCCAGGACTCTTGTTTTTTTGAATTCTACATTTTTTTTGAGCTCGTGACTTTTTTGATCAGTTCTATTTTTTTTTTTACTCAACTAGAGTTTTTGAACATCTCTTACATTGCAATGGAGATTCACCTATAAAGTTTCAAGGCCTTTGATTTTGTGTTATGTGTATGTCATGCTGTCTGATGTCATGTTTTGTCTGTATCAAAACTGAGCGCTCCTAAAATTAAAATTTAAAAGTGGATCCAAATACTTCTAATTCACGTGATTTAAAAAGGTTCAATTTAATTTGGGTAAACTAATAGAAGTAAAATGTCTTGAAAATAACTTTCAAGTCTCTAGGTGGTCAAATTAATAAAATGTTGATGTTAATAAAATGTTTAACATCAATTTTTCTAGGACTTTCCTTCAACAAGAAAAAGATGGCAAATACTGTTCAGGACACTTGTCTGATATCTTGGTTTTTACAAAATAAGTGAATTAGAGTTGACATGCATGGGATTACTCAAATGTGTTTGTACAGAAAATTGTTTTTTGTCATCACTAAACTAAAAACAAGGTTATTAAGAGTTATGTCCTAACAGGTACAATTCTATACACAAAGGGTTCTAAAAGTTTCAACTGTGTTTCAATTAGAGTACTATAAATAACAAAATATTTAATCTTGTTAAAATAGAGTAATTTATCTAAATTCAGAAATTTCATAAGAGTTGTTTCAGAATGTGAACAAAGAGGTCAACAGATAGGAAAGAAAAAAAAATAAAAGGTTCTAGATATGGAAATATATCTAGTGAAAAACAAAATGTTTCTGGGTAAGAAAGTGCTTATGTGATAAAATATATGAGGGTCTAAATAAGTGCTAAGAAAGTCTGTAAATAAACAAAAAGGGGGAATAGGGGAGACCTTCAGGTCCCCTAAAGATAAACTTTCTCTTTGCCTCTTTATTTTGAATTTTTTAACCCTGGATAATGAGGGTTGCTCTGCCGCTGAGAGTCATGGCAATCATAAACAACATGATAGAGCGACGGTAAAATGGAAGGATGTTCTTACAGGACAATGGAACGGCCCGGACCCGGTGCTTTACTGGAGCTGCGGCTCGGTTTGTGTGTTTCCACAGGATAAAACATCGCCTATCTGGGTTCCTGAGCAACTAACTCGACCAGTGCCAACGCTACCAACAAGTAACTCAGACCAACAAAATGAAGATGCTGAACATACTCCTGATGACCATGATGCTCGTAGTCTTTCCCCCCTTGAACTAACTTACAACCCCTTTGGGTCTCTTAGGAGGAACAGTTCAATTATGTACCTTCCCACCTACCCAGTTTGTGTGTTCCCCCTTTTTATGTTTCTGCTAACTAACGAAACAACTGCTTCTCTCAATTGTACTTCAGATTTATGCTTTCTCTCTCAATGTTGGAATGCTTCTAGGTTCCCGCTGGCAGTCTTAATGTGTGTTCCTACCTTCCTACCAGTTCCAGTCTCTGTTACAGATACAGAACTGCCAGTACTACTATCTAGAGATGAGAGATTTTGGCATCACAGTGGCTGTGGTCATTGCAATAGTGGTTTCTGCAACAGCAGCACTAGCAACTGCCATACCTACAGCAACAGCAGTCAATCACTTGGCCAAAAATACAGCTACAGCCTTACAGACTCAAGAAGCTCTAAACAACCATTTTAAGGCAGGCATACTCCTTGTAAATCAAAGAGTGGACTTACTACAAGAACAAGTGGATATCTTGCAAGAACTTTTGGGACTGGGATGTGTTTATCCTTTAAGAGCAGTGTGTGTCACCCCTATTGCTTATAATAACCTTAGCTCTGTTGTTATGTTATCTAAAAATCTCTCTGTCTACCTTACTGGCAATTGGTCATCTACGTTTGATAATTTAACCAGTCAGCTACGAGCTGAAATACTCAGAGTCAATGCCACCAGGGTTCAAGTTGCATTGGTATCTAAAGCCCTGGGATTGACAAAACAGTGGGCTGGAACAGTAGCTGTTCTGA
This sequence comes from Sciurus carolinensis, assembly GCF_902686445.1. Taxonomy (NCBI): domain Eukaryota; kingdom Metazoa; phylum Chordata; class Mammalia; order Rodentia; family Sciuridae; genus Sciurus; species Sciurus carolinensis. The sequence goes on along the minus strand of NC_062221.1, from coordinate 61,594,072 downwards.
TTATTATCTGCTTAGGGATAGCCTATGTTATACGCAGCCAAATCAGAGCTCACCAAGATGCCCGACGTCATCGACGGGCTATAGTACAGGCCTTGACAGCCGTTGAGACAGGCACATCCCCCCAAGTATGGCTAAGCAGGCTGGACCAGTAGTCAAAGATGGGTAAGATCGTGGAAATGCATACCAACCTAAGACAGGGTTCTGACGCCTGGAGGTCAGAATTCCAATGACGGGTAAGGATGTAACTTGCCATGGACAACCTAAGAGAGGCATGGTCCCAAGTCATCTTTTCTTTATTTAAAGAGTAAGGGGGAGATGTCAGGGGTGGACTCTGAGGGCCCCAGAGCCGCACCGTGGCCTGATCTCTAAGATGGCACCTGGCAGCTTGCCAGACATAGCTGCACTCATATACAAGTTTTAGGAAATAACTCTGGTTGGCTGTTGTACATGAGGCAATCCTGGTATCTGCCTGGAGACTGTTCCTTGATAGGCTGACTTTCCTGGTAGTCTACTCTCTGATAGGCTGATGTTCTCAATATAAGTCTGAGACTTGCGGAATAAACTCCTTTGGTTCCTGTGATCAAGAAGAGCATACGCGTTGTGATTGTCCCCGCGGGCGGTGGGCGATCATATTACTCAGCCATAAAAAGGAATGTCAAAGAAATTACAACATTTGCTGGTAAATGGATGGAGTTGGAGAATATCATGCAAAGTGAAATAAGCCAAGCCCCCCAAACCAAAGGCCAAATGTTTTCTCTGATAAATTAATGATGATATATAATGAGGGGAGTGGAGGGGGAAGAGAAGAGTGGAGGAACTTTGGATTGTGTAGAGGGAAATGGGGTGGGAGGGGTTGGGGAAGGAAAGATAGTGGACTGAGACAGACATTATTACCCTATGTATATGTAAGATTACATGAATTGTGTGAATCTACATTGTATACAACCATACAAATGAAAAGTTGTACTCCATTTGTGTACAATGAATCAAAATGCAGCCTGTAAAAATTAAAATAAAATAAATAAATAAATAAATAATGAGCCTTTTAGAAGGAAACATGAGAATCTGTTGATGAGCTGATAAAGGCTGAATTGAATTTGTTGATGAACTTAAGTAGCACATGCAAAAATTGGCAGACAAAAAATGTAAAGATAGAATGATAAATTAAAGAAATTAAAATTAAGAACATGTTTATTCAAAGAGAGTTTTAAGGGAATAAAAAGAACTAAGTATAAGAAATACTTGTAGTACATACACATGATAGTTAGAATATATAAAACAAAAAATGGTAAAAGGCAGACAAGCTAAAAGAAAAATGAACAAAGATCAGAAAAGTCACTTTGCAATAAAAAATCCTAATGAAGAGATTTTTAACATTTAGTTTTGAAAGAAAAACAAATGAAAAATCAAATACAATACTATCATGACTGCCAAAATAGATTAATATTACAAAGACAAAAATACTGAGGTTTAGTCAGATTATGTACAAGTGGAAATCTTGTGCAATACTAGTTAGACATATAGGTTTATACATGTTGTAAACATGTTTGATATTACAATCCAGGAATTCCATGTGTGTACATGTATCTAATATAAATGCATATCTATATTAATTTTTAAAATGTACATAGAACCACTCTTTTGAAATATCTATCAACATTTGTATATTGTTGCAATAGAATACTATATACAGTTATGAGAATAGTGAATCTCATTTAAATACCACAATGTACATGATTATCACTAATAAAATGTAGAACAAAAGAAGTTAGATAAAGAGTGCATATTCTATACTTTCCTTTATATAAAATGAGAAACAGGCAAAATTAAACACAATAGTCGATGTGTTTTCCTAGAAAGGAAATGTAGGGGCTCTCTCAGGTGTTTGTGTGTCTTAATATGGGTGAGAATTAAATACCTGTGTTCAGTTTATGAAAATTGTGTTTTATACCCAAGACTCTCTACCTTTCTCTCTTATACTACAATGTAAATATAGAATGAAAAATGATGAGCTGTGCATTGTGGCACATGCCTGTAGACCCAGGTATTCAGGAGGAAGGCAAGTTCAAGGTCAATATTAGCAAAATAGTGAAACTCTGTAAAAAAAAAAATGATGAAAAGAAAATTATTTGACTGCATTAAGAGCACAGAGCAGAAATACTCTCATAATTAACATCTATGTAATTTTTATTTTTGAATTAGTTTTTTAGGATAAATTTCTGGTAATAAACTTACTGATGAAAAAGGTGAGACATTTTTCAATTCGCATTGCCAGAATAGTCTCCATTAAAAAATATCAAATCTCTATCTAATTTATACACAGAAAGATACAATCATACCCAAGTATCTTTACCAGTATTTGGATGAATCACATTTTTCTGTTATTAAAAAGGGGTTGTTATTTTGGAAATTTTGTTTAGTTTTTAACTTTAAATACTGACTTACTGGTTTTACTTTTGGAAGAATTATCTATTCATATCCCTTGACCATAAAATGGGTCAGGAATTTAGCTCCCTGTTTAAATTACAGTCTGAAAAATATCCTTGCCCTCTTCTTGAAACAGAAGGTGTGCACTGTGTCACACAGTTTTCAGATAGTCATAAACTGAGAAAGCAATCTAATACAGATTCTGTGCTGTGTAATTATTAGTCCCTACCTGCTGGGTCAGAGTTCATTAGAGAAAACATTAGGGGGCTGCATGTCTTCTTCTGATTGTGTGTGCAGCATCTATGAACTTTAATGGGATTTCCATGCGCACAGTCAGGAGAGTTTCAATAGGCCAACTTAAAAATAACCATTTTCTAACTGCAGTGATACACCGCAGGTTTTTCAGTTATATGGAACTCTTGGGGACTAGATTCATTTAGCCTTTGACTTCATTTAGCACAGTATACCCACAGGAAACCTTTATGGCATTTTAAGTGTGTTTGCTATCTTGTATTACTGCTTACACAAACATAGAGTTATGCTTGCAAGTTCAATTTTTTTAGGACACAGTATTTTTCAGTTTTTATCATCAAAATGTTTTTATGCAGTTGGTTGGATAGAGGAAAAACTTTTTATAATTGATGTGAGTCTCAGACTTGATGGAAAACTTTTATCAATAAGATGGTTTTGAAAAACCATTGGTTGGAAAAATGACATTAAAACAAACAAACAAAAACAACAACAACAACAACAAAAAAGAAGCTGAGCATTGTGGTGCATGCCTGTAATCCCAGGGACTCTGAAGGCTGAGGCAGGAGGATTGAGTTCAAAGCCAGCCTCAGCAAATGCTAGGTGCTAAGCAACTCAGTGAGACCCTGTCTCTAAATAAAATACAAAAATTAGGGCTGGGAATGTGGTTTAGTAGTTGAGTGCCCCTGAGCTCAATCCCTCTACCCTGCTACCCCACTTCCAACAAAAAAGAAAGAAAGAAAGAAAGAACATAGGTCTTATTCCTTTGGCTTATCTTTCTCTGGGCATCTAAAATCTAGGTCTTTATAGTTGACAAAGGAGTTGACCATAAACTTTTGGGCTTCAAATGTTACACAAGTAATGATAGATTGGCTTTCAGTAAGATAATTGATAGTTGTCTTAAGAAAATATAACTGCTGTGTCTCTTATTCTTCAGTGACTCCCTGAATCAAAGAAAAAAGCGGTGGACTTGCACCACCTACATAAAAATAGATTGACATCTAATTGGTTTATTTGGAGTTTTAAGTAGCTGGAGTTATTTTTCCTTTCAGAGTAATAAAACTTATTGTGTCATATGTTTAAATTTCTGGGTTAAGTTCACAAAAGCATTTTGAAAGTGTGGAAGTAGTATGTCCATATTATGCACTAACTACTGACACTAACTACTGGTCAGTGGTTCTCAAAAATTTCAGTGAACATCAGGATCATTTATAGAGTTTATTGAAACACAGATTTCTGGTCTCTGCCTCTAACGTTTCTGATAAATTGGATGTGTATGTTAATTTGTATTTCTAACAGGTGCCCATGCCAGGCATTATTTCTAACTAATGCCTCTGGTCTGTGGATCTCCATTTGAAAGCAATTAATATAGATAAAAGCAGTGGTCCAGATGTAACACACAGCTGAACTTCCATTTTAGAAGTCTTGTTGGAATGCAACTTTTTGATGTGAGGTTATTTATGCATAATCTTTGGTTGATTTTAATTCAAATGAGTCATTTCATAAGTATGGTAGTTTACGGGTAAGAATTTTTGCCATACTGCAAGTGTACTTGAACCCAATGAGAGGGACTGACTCCCATAATGATTCTCCAGGTCAACAGTTTTAGTCACCTGTATACAATTTAGCCCTTGCTCTGTCTTCATCCAATGTTCCAAACTCTTTATTCCCACTTCTCACTTCAATAATTGCTCTGACCCCTCCCTTTCTAGGTCACCTATTCCCCATATGCAGAATATTTTAAATATACATGCTGCAATATATTCTCTGCAGTTTCTCCACTGAATCGCTACCAGTTATGCCAGTCATTGATGCATCAGTGTATCAGTCATCAAAGACCCACACCCCACCATTACACACTCATTCTTTTCTGTTTCATATTGTTCCAATATCCTTTAATTACAAGACAATCTCTGAGTAATAGAGTTTCAGCCAAAGTTCTAGAAATTACTTCACCACAGTCTAAATCTTTTAAATGCAATTTTTATGAAAGAACTTGGAGGGCTAGTGGTGGAGGGCAATCTGAAGATGACACAAAGCAGTATACTAGAAATACTCTTTGATTCAGCACAGATTGCTAAGCATCCTATGATGCTTCCTGGCCATCGTAAGGATATTTTCATCTTTAGGAAACCAGAGAGGTGAGCATCATCTAACATTTGCATTTCTAACAGGTGCCCATATGATGCTAACGCCTCTGGTCTGTGAATCTCGGTTTGAAAACCATTAATATAGATAAAAGCAGTGGTCCAGATGTAACACACAGCTGTACTTCCATTCTAGAAGCCCTGTTGGAAGCAACTTTTTGATATGAGGTTATTTACGCATAATCTTTGGTTGATTTTAATTCGAATGAATTAATTCCTATTTTGAAGGATCTAATTCAGCTTAAAAGTTAGAGTAAGGAGAGGACTCCATCATGCCCTACACAGATGTGCTCATCTCATCCAGGGTTTAAAACATGGAATCAAGCGTACAGTTCAGTTCTCAACTCCAGTATTCAAATTTAGCTCCAATCATGATTCTAAATTAATAATAAAATAATTAGTGCTAAAGGATGACTGCATGCCCAGCTACTTGTTTCAAGTAAGTGAGGTTAAAGCATGCCAACTCAATGCTGTTCTGCTTTTCCTGACAACCTGTCTGAATTTTCACACATTAAGTTAATTTCAAACTACACTAAACACATTTGGGCTCTCAGAGGGTTGTCTCTAGTTTTAATCTACTTTAATACATTATACATTGTTTCTCTTAAAGTCATGCTGCTTTATTTACATTTAACAGAGTTTACCTTTAACTCAACTCAGGAAAGCTCCCAGGGTACCCAGCTGCTCCCTCAACCTGCAATGACCTTGTCTCTCTCACCCACGCACGGCTCCTTCTCTGTTACTGGAATTTGTTTTTGAGGTACAGTTCAGATTTTTACTTCAACTCTTCTTTCCATCCTTATATTCCTTGGTCACCTAAAGAAAGATTTCATAACTCTTGACATTCTTTGAGTCATTTTTCATTCCTTATTAGTGCCTAATAAGGTGTTTTGCATGCAGAGGTAATAAATAACTTCCGTTAATAAAAAATCACTAATTCATTAAGAAGTTACTAAGCATTAATTATGTCTAGGACCCTATGGAACCCCCTGACAATACAGAGAGAAAGAAAACGTGGTTGCCAAAGGAACTCCACATCTAAGAGAGGAAACAAGCGTACAACCCAAAAAGTAAAGAATCATAAATAAAACAATTTTATAATAGAGGTACTTCCAGAGTGCTACAACAGCAATTAAAAAAGAGGAAACTGTTTCATTCTCAGGAATTAGATCATTTGAAAGTAGAAAAATCACCAGATAGGAGGGGAAAGCAAATATTTAGTCAATGGCAGGTCCAAATCACAAAATCGAGAGTTGACATGGCATCTTGGGGGAAAAAGCAAGAGGTTTATTTGCTGAAGAGTAACATGCAATGAGGAAATTTGCAGATGAGTTTTTGTCTCCAGCATGGAGCACATATGCATTTGCCTGATCTTTGTATCTTCCTAAATATATAGTTCTCTCTAATGGAAATGCAAAGGATAAGAATTAACGAGTGAAAACAACACGCCTGCCAGTCAGGAAAGCATTCATTATCATGGATTTTAATCCCTCATAAATTGCACCTCCTAAAACAGAGAGAACTCAGGCATGTTGAGATTTAGGGAAGAAACATAGCTTTTAAAAATGGGCGTCATTTTCCATGTCATTCATACCATTGGCACTTACTGAAGATCAACTATTTTTATATGCTACTGGGTCAGTTGCTATGGAAGGTGAAACTCAATTCAATCTGGGTAGTATTGGAAAAGGCAGATGCAGTAACAAAATTATGCAATACACATATTCTACAGTACTACACAATGCCATATTATAAGCATATTCTTGTGCAGAGAATTTGCCTAATGTGGCAGCATACAGCAAAGAATGATGACTCAGAGCAGGAGCATTGTGGGAATGCTTCAAGAGGAAGGTAGTGACTCCAGAACATTTTCCGTGAGGACGGAAATTGAAGTTGGGGAAAGGGAATCTTAGCCAGAGATTTTAGAGCAAAAACAGTTAGACAGTTGTGAATATGTGTAAGTTCAGCACTCCAGAAAGTCCATTTTGATTTTGGCCCTTGCCTGGCCTTTCAGAGTTAACAAACTAGTGAAAAATAAAGTAACTTTTGCCACTGACAAATTTTGCACCATCTGGAGACTAAGGAAAGGAAGAGCACCAGAAAGAAGACCAAATTCAGTAATGTCCATTAACCAAAACCTGAGAGATTAAATAAGCAGCTTCTTTTAAAAAGAAAGAGAGGGAAACAGTTGGTGGGGTTTTTTAGAGTACTATATAAATTGATCTCCTCTGTTGGTGCCATGAGACATAAGTTATTTAAAATAAATTATGTAGATTTATCTTAATAAGAATAAATGAGCACATCATTGCAACAGAGCGGGAGCTTCTTCCCTAACTGGCTGTATCAGCATCATTAGCGTTACAGAGCAGCCATCCTTGGGCAACCCTGGTTCAGGACGTTATTTATTTATGGTCAAGCTTCCGTAGGTGTGGAAGGACTGAGGCAAAACGCTGACGGGTCAGATCAACAGAGCACACAGCAAGTTGCCCTTTGCTATTCCTTGGAGTGAGAAATATTTATGAGGCTAAACTTTCTCTTAAAGTGCAAAGCTTAGAGGAGAACCTTTACTCAGATCCTGTCACTCAACAGAAAGCATAAAGCATGGAATTTGGAGTCAGAAGATCTGAAATCAAGTATTTTTATCACTTAGAAGTTGTTTGACTTTGACCAAGGCACTCAGTCTCTCTGAAGCTTCATTTCTTCTTTTGAATATGGAAATGATTAGTATCTGCATCCTCTGCATACCTCCTGAAAGGATGATGAGAGAAAAATTAGTTATTTTATGTGATGTTTGTATTTTCAATTCATATGATTCTTAATTTTGTAGCTGAAAATAGTAGACCAAAATTTTTTTTCATCTTTCTTTTCTGACTACCTGTTGCAATTATCAGCACAAAGATCCCATTAGATTTTGCTGTTTTGAATTCATGTTTCCCTTTTTGCTCTTGAACTTTCCTTTAAAGAAAAGTCATTTAAAGTGATGGTTTCTCACTTTTAGGACTTTTGCTATTTCTTCAAATTGCAAGGCTTCTCACATTAGACCATCTGGTATTTGATGTAAAATATACACCCCCATGATGTGTTAATTGTCTCAGAATGCAACCTCACAATTGTAATTAGTTATTTCTGCACAGTTTCTTCCCGCCATGGATAGTATTTTTTTCTGAATAAATGATAATATGGGATGTCTGTGTCAGAACAATAGCCTTTTGTTTCTAAGAGTGTGCATCTCAGAAGTCAAGAGAAGGTTTGTCTTCTGTAAGGGGTGGCAACTCTCTTGTCACCCTATCACAACACCCTGTGTGTAATTAACCTTACCATATACAGAGATAGGATTCTGAAAATCTGCTTCTGAGATAGAAAGCAAAGAAGGTTCCATGTCATGATTCCATTATATCTTACCTTCCCCCCCAAAAAAGCAACACAAGATAGATAAAAATAAATTATGTAAATATTAATGTAGTGGCAATTAGAATTGTGATTATACATGTCTGAATAAGTTTATTTTAATCTTGTACCTGATGTAGTACTTACATGTTATATGTCTTTATGTAACACTTTAAACATATTTAATTTGTGAATTGTTATCAGTAAGGAATAAAAGGAGAAAATCTGGTAATGAGCATTATAAATCTTCAGCAATATTTGGAATGGTAAAGACTACCTGGGATCCAGTTTTCCAGGGATGGTGAGAAACTGACCTCTGACATCAGCTTAATTGGGCTAAGATGAGATTAAAAAGGAATTTAATGAATGTTTTTGGTCTTATTAATTTCATTTCATATTTTCCTTATAGAATTTTATAACTTTTGCCTGTTAGTGTTTTGAAGTAGTACTTCTAACAGAACAACCTGAGTTAATTTGAGATAATAAGCCATCACCTATTAGACAGAATAATATGTAAGTCTGACTTCCAGTACTAACCCTAGTTAAATGCAAGATATAACTATAAAATTATAGACATTAAAGTCACTGTTGAAACTGACTTGCTGGATGTTTAAAACCAAAACTTGGAAACCAAAGGCAAAGAAATCAAAGGCAAAGGAAAAAGTAGCCAGTATTTGACCTTTGCCTCCAAGGTCAAGCTGGATCCAGGGAATGATGGAACTGCTCCAAGTGTTCTGCAACTTCAAGTGAATTACTTGACCTCCCCATCAGGGGGTTTATGAGGACCCTAGAGAACAGGAAGCCAACCAGTGCACATTCTGCAAAGAGGAAGCTCATTGGAGAGGGAAATGTCCCTGATGCTTCCAAGGAAGCCACATGTAGTCAGCAAGACTATGACCTATTCTGGAAGATAGCACAACTGGTAGAGAAAGACCAAAAGAGCCTAGAGGCAAGATCTCAAAAGTGACCCGAATGGTAGATAGAAGGAAGGTCAATTTTTTATCAACTTGGTTTAAAATGCCTGATGGGAAAGTATAACTAAAGAACAATCATAAATGAGCATTAAAAAAACAACTTGCCCTTTTAAATGTAACTTGATGTATATTTGCATCAACTTTACCAAAAGTAAGTGAAAGACATAGAAAAAGGAATCTTATGCATGAATGTCTGATAACAATCAGAAGAGACTTTGCTAAAATGATGTTTGTCCCAAGTTAATTTTTCTAATCTGACAGAGATGCTTTAAAAAAAATCCAGGTCCTGAGATATACAGGAAAATAAAACTATTAACACTTACTTAACTAGCCTCACTTGACTGTTTTGACTGTTAGAACCTCTGGTATCTATATTTCTGCTCCTATTGCTCAATCCAGGTCTTTTTAGGATAACAAAACTTGTATCTTCAGGATTACAAACAATTCCATTTTAAAAGGATAGCAACACAGGAATATCAACCCATCCCTGCAACTGAGTGTCTGTCTCCTTTAGAAACAGTCAGGATGAGACTTTGATCCCTCACTAGGCAGGCCATTGCCCCTTGCCAGCATGAAGCAGCCCTTAAGATTAAAGGATCAAATTGAGGGGGTGGGAATGAGATAGGAATTTAGGATAAAGAGAAAGAAACACTGAATCTTAAAGGAAATACCTACAAGCCTTTTAGATAGAAAATATAGCTGTAAATCTTGAGCAAAATGCCCTTAGCACATGGCCTTATAAAATGAGGGAAATACACAAGTACAGAGAAAACTGGCACAAAATTGTGCAGCTAAAATTCTTGGCCCAACTCCATTCCTGCCCTTGATATAGCCCTTCTATAAATATTGGATCTCCAGTCCAAGTCAGGGCTGCTTCTTATTCTTGAAACAGCTCCCTTCTCCCTTGAATGTGCATCTACCTTCCTAAATAAACCTCTGTCTTCAAAAAAAAAAAAAAAGGAACTTAAACACAACATTTCAACATCTTAAATAAACAGCACCTGAATTATTGATAAATTTCTAGAAAAATAAGGAATTGTGAACCAAGGATTTATTTCTAGAAAAATAAGGAATTGTGAACCAAGGATTTAACAGTGAAAATGAAGGCAATTAAATGCATTAAAGAGAAATTGGGGAAATAATATTGACACAAATGAATAAATATTTGGATATGGAGACAAGTGAGGAAAAGAAAATAATAAAAGATAATTTTTAGGCCTTGAGTTTGTATTGCTAAATATTGCCAATAATTCGTATGAGAAACATGGTAGATAATGAGGTTTTAAAAAGACAGGGGAGGTTTATAATTTAAACATTCTGAAAAGCATATGCCTTTGGTGTAGTCAGAAATATCCAATAGGCAGCTAAACTGTGTATGTAGAGCTTGGAGAAATATCAAGGCTATATTTTCACACCTAGGAGAACTTTAGACATCAATCCTTATCAAAAGTATGAAGTGGAAGAAAAAGGAGAGGGACTTAGGGAACAGAAAGCATTTCTAAAGGAAACCAAGAGTGGGTAAAGAAAGAGAATGTAGCAATGGAGGCTTAGAGGGAAGAGTTGAGAAAGAAACTGGGAAAGAAGGCATGCCATTGAACTCAAAGAACAAAAGAAGTTTTAGGAGGGAAAAATTGACCAACATTATTGTCGAGCCTTCATTGATGCAGTGGAAATCATTAGTTAGTGCAGTGGTTGCCACAGCTACCAGTGGGTTCTGGAATGATCAGGGAAGAGTCCACTAGAAGTGCAAAGTGCAGGTTTGTCTGGCAAAAGAAGGAAAGAAAGTACAGTGAATGCACAGGAAGGAGGATGCAGGGTCAAAGACGATTTTCATTTTTCTGCATTAGAAAGAGTCATTTTGAGGTTTTGTATAGTCAGAGGGAAACCAGTCAATGGAAAGGGTTTGGAGGTAAACCAGAGGAAGGAAGTAATAGATGGAAAAATCCTGCGGTGTGAAGAGAGATTGTCATTTGAGGAAATGCCGTCTAAAATCCACCTTTAATGTAAAGAGAGCCCCTGCTTCCTTAGGGAGGTGCATCCAGTGTAGGTAAGTTCAGAGAAACTGTGTGGAAGCCAAAGCAGTACAAGTGTGTCTATTCATTTCTCGCTAAAGCTTCTCATTTAACCTGGAGAAGCTTTTAATTTTTATTTATTTATTTTTTAAATTCTTGACTGTACATGTACACAAACAGGCTTTAGGTGAAAAAATGGGTACATACTATGGTTGATTATGTAAAAAAAAAAAAAATTGCTGTACTGTTACTAGTTTTTAGTACTACCTGACTATCTAAAATGTTTTCCTGCATCTGTGATTTTGGGCCTAAATTAAGCAATTCACAAAACTACAAATTATCTTCAACTTTTCTCCCTAGGTCTTTATGGATTTGCTTTCCTTAATAAAGAAAATATATGGAATCAAAAATCCAATAGTTTTTGAGTTAGAAGACCTCTCTAACACATTAAAATGTTATTGGCAGAGAACTTTCTAGAGATAAATCTTAACATTTTCAAGAGGAGTAGAAATGCATTTGTTTTCATATCAAGAAGAATGGCCCTTCAGAGAGGTCTATTGATTTCATAGAGATTTCAAAAAGAATAATGACTGACTAAAAATAGCAGCAGGGGTGAGAAATGATACTGCTGTAACTCCTTAGTAAACATAAGAAATTAAATTAGGCAATTAAGGCCAAATGAGCCTGATTCTTGTGTTTCTGCAGAAGAAATGCTCTCTACAATACATTCAGGACAAAGATTGCACCTTGGTCATTTCTAAAGCCCTGGAACCTGCCACAGAATCTAGCACAGGAATAGAAAGGAAAGCATAGAAAACCAGGTAGTGAAAAAGAAATAGTTTGCATCAAAGATGTCAGAATATAGGAAATAACGAGGGTATGAATGATGGTGGAATGAAACAGACATCATTACCCTATGTACATATATGATTACACGTATCATCTACATCATGTACAACCATAGAAATGAAAAGTAAGTGTGTGTATATGAATCAAAATGCAGTCTGTAAAAATAAAATTTAAAAAAGAATATAGGAAATAAGTAACATGAGAGAAAATAAACACCAGAAAAAAGGGTCGGTTAGTGTGATATGACTTCCAAAGAGCAAGAACTCTTGTTTCAATAGATATGAAGTGTCCATAGAGAAGATTACTGCTGCTCCTACTATTTCTGGAAGTTAGATACACAATTATTTGAGAAACCAAAAAGAAGATGCTGAAATACTGTGTGAGCAAAGCACTTTCCAGAATAGTGGAGTGTAGAAAACATGCCAAGAGAGTAAGAATAGGAGTTGAAGCAATAGTGTACTCAGAAGAAGAGAAAAACAAATTCTTGTGTGATAATATATGGAAGATTACACTTAGCCTTTTGATTTCAGAAGGGTAGAATAGAATGTTTATTTTACTTTTTTCATTTTTAGAAATTGTAGTTACAGATGGTTGAGTAAATTACACTACCAAGTTGTGATACTGTTTTTATCACTGGTCTTTACAATGACTTAACTTATTTGTTTATTTTCTCTAATCCCCTTGTGTGACCCATTTGTACCCTATCCCATTGGTGATCATGTTTAATATCAATCTTTTTTTCTTTGTTTTCATTCTTAAAAAGTGTGTGTTAAATGGCATTATATGCTATACAACTGTGTACTTAATTTTGTCAAGCTTTTGATTTTAATATGCATTTCTTATGTTATATCTACAAATAATACTTTAATTTAAATGGCTGTGTAGTACTCCATGATAGATACTGACTATTCTTTCCCTGTCTAGTCCTCGAATTAATGGCAGCAGGATTACCTCAGATCTCTCCACCTGTGTATTTCATACCATCTTTACAAAAAGCCATGAAAAACATTTCTGTATATGTCCTTTTGTGAACCTGTTAGGAATTTATATTTATATGTACTACAGGGCTTTCCAGAGAAACAGAACCAACAGATTACATAGATGATGTACATGTAAATGGGAACTTATTAGGGGAATTGGCTCATGCACTTATGGAGGCTAAAAAGTTTCACAGTATGCTAGAGAACCAGGTGTCAACAGCAAGCTTCAGTTCATGTTGGAAACGTCAGAATTGGGGAAACGGATTGTGTAACTTTTAGTCTGAGGCCAAAGGCCTGAGAACTGGGAAGATCATTAGTGCATTAGTGCATGTCCTCGAATCCAAATGCCAGATAACCTAGAATTCTGATGTCCAAGGCTCGGAGAAGAAACAGGCACCAACTCTGAAAGAGGGGAGCAGGAGTTCACCTTTCCTGTGCCTTTTTGTTCTGTCTGTGCCCTCAGTCAATAAGATAGTGCCCACTCACATTGAATCAGGGCAGATCTCATGCTCAGTTTGCCTAAGTAGTACAGGTACTACTCAGCAGAACCCTGCTTCAGTGTCTCATCCACCGACAGAGAATGAAGACTACTATTTCCCTACCATTACTATTATTCAGTATCCTCATATTTATCAGTTTAATAGGGGTAAAAGGACATCTCGTTGCAGTTTAAATTTGCATTTTTAGGGTTAATATTTATTTTGAGGATCTCTTCTCATACTTGCTAGTTTTTGCTTCTTTCACCTGTAATCAGTCAATTTATATCCTTTTATATTTCTCTGTGTATTTGCATTAGTTATCCTGCTTCCATACAGAATTTCCTAGTAACACTTGAACATCAAAAAATGGTTTCTCTACTAGTTTTGTCCCTGATGTCCTTAGTGAACTAGAAATCCTTATTTTTTAGATAATAAATTTCATCAGTTTTCCACATAGCTGATTATTTTGAAATTTTAAGAAGTCCTTTCTACTCATCACTTCCCAAACATAATCCCCTTAATTTTCCTTCCATTTGTAGAATTTGCAGTAGAAGAATGTGTGGCTTAACATGCATAAGTTTTCTAGGCCTTAGAACTAACCTTAGAGAAAAAACAAAGAAAATATTTACCATGGAGTGTAGTAAAAGCCCCTGCTAGAGAGGAGGCTGAGGTTGCTGTAACTAGCAAATAAGTTTGAACAGATGGTATGAGTGGGTCTTAAAGTGAGAGGTTAAAAACAGCCACTGATAACTAAGAGTAAAAAAAAAAAATAGAAGCACACAAATCTCCATCATTATGGGAACAGAAAACCAAATTCTAATTTATTCAGACCAAGAATATTACCTGTATAGAAATTATAATGAATGCACCACACAATACATTCAACCATGAATAAATCTCAAATACATGAATAAATCTCAAATAACCTAAAGTTGCCTATACTAAAATACAGTAGAAACTACTGAAATGTACAAATCATATTGGTTAGAACTCTGTTTTAGAAATAAACTGCTGGAAAACTTACCACAAATAATGGTGGAAGGGATTTTTAAAAAGAATGGGGAAGATTTAGTTTCATCTGTTAACATCTTATTAAAAAGAGAAATTTGAAACAAATAAGGAAAATGTCAATAAATAGTAAATTTGAGGAAGAAATCATATATGCCTCTTGTATATTTTTACATTTTTCTACATGATTAAATGATTTCAAAATTATAAAAATAATTTTTACAAAGAAGGAAGATTGAAACCATAAGCAATTTATTAAAACACTGTTTTAGAAAAATGATAGTTATTGAAATGCAACAGCACATGTTTAATAGACACAGCTGTTTTGCTTAATTTAGCTGCTTGACTCTTTGAAATGAGCCTCTATGTTCAGATATTATGAAAGATACAGCAGAGCCCAGGTTGATGATATAGAGGATGATATATTCAGTTCTCTGAATTATACTTTTGGGGCATATATGAAGGTTAGGTACATTAACTAGAAAGTAAAAAACCTCAATTAAAGGAAACTCTTCTTCAAAAATAGGCAGAAAGACCTATAATGCATCTCAAGTGGCATCCTGAGTTTCACATTAGGAAGCAATTAGACATATAATTGAATGCTATAGAAACAGATGAGTTATCCAGAATGGTGGAAAGAAATCAGATGAGTGCCAGTTCTAGAAACCTAGAGGCTGAGAGTGCTAGAAACATAGCTCTGCCTCCTCTAATTCCACAAATCCCGTTTATTTACTGTCAAACACCCAAGTCTTTCAGGACCTACATTTTTTAAAGTATTTGTTCTTCAAAATCATTAGAGACTCATTATAGACTTGTATAGAGATATTCATACAGCTTTATTTGTAATAACCAAAAAAGAAAAAAAATAACTCAAATGACCATCAATGGGTGAACAGATTTATCTACTTACTACTTAGAGCTACTACTTAGCTATAAAATGAAACAAACTATTGATATAAGTGACAATACTGCTCAGGAGTAGGATTTGGGGAAGGATCAAGGAAATATTTCTTAAAACTGAAAAAGTTCTTTTCTAAAGATGTGACTTGAAAAATCTTGTCTGAGTATGAATGTTATGGAATCAATATCATTACTTGAGGTGCTATGATTCTTCAGTTTAAAAACAAACTGCAGTTGCAAACAAGGTCTATCTTCCTAAAAATATTGAAACCGCTTGAAACTGAAAAGTTTTGGGCCACCCACAAATATGCAATAAGATTATCAAGGGCAGAGACGGAAGTGAAAAATAAGGCTCTGCAAGGAATTCAAGTCTTATAAATTAACATTTGAGCCTTAATTTGCTCCAAGGCAGTCAGTTTTTTTTTCACATTTCAAAACAGTATTCCACTGTAGGAAAAGCATATTTGTTTATTACAAAAAAAGAAAGAGGGAATTATGATAGTTCCAGCACATGTATGTGGTACTAGGTAAAAGGCAGCCTTCTCTGCAGCTCTGTGGCTATGATGCCCTCCTTGTGTAACAGAGGAGGAACTAATGGTTAGTGATATCAAGTAGCCTGTCCAGGAGTTAACATAAGGCTGAGCTCAGATTTGAGCCTAGGTCTGAGATTTCAGATTCCTAATTAGATGTTTTAAAAGTCATCAGCGGGAGACTTCCTATTGTTTTAGTAGTTTGTGGGACTCTCTTTCAATTGCATCGGTGGGATAGAGGAAGGTTTGTAGATATTGTAACTTTGTGTCAATAAAATGTTCATAAATGTTTATTACAGGGGTTCTCAGAAGTGCTGTCTCTGGACCAACAACATCAGCATTGCCTGGGAACTTGTCGGAAATGCAAACTCTCAGGCACTACTCCTGACCTCCCATGCAGAAACTCAGACATACCACCTACAAGGAGAGGAGGACCAGTATTCTCAAACCATCAGGAAGCCCTTTTGGAGAATTTCCTACTGTGGCTGCTGTAAAAGTTCTGTGCATTAATATAACTGCAAATAGTAAAGTGTATTTTTATCTTGGGAAAAAAAAATCATTAGCACTTTGAACCTGTCAGCATGATTTTCTATGCTTTGACTTCTCTGAAGCAGTTTTCTATAGATTTCTTTCCTCCCAAACCATTCTACTATGTGTTTTGAACTCATAATCTGCAATCAGCAACTGACCTGGAATAAACATTCCCCTCGTATCACTATTTTGCATGCAGTTCTTTGAGAAGAAATTGTTTATTCTCTAAACCTTCATGTGCCTGAGGGTCTGGAAGAGAATCAATGTTCTTTTCCTTCTCCTGCTTGCAAACCCTCAGCCCAGGTAATCAGAGTTCCCACTACTCCCCATGATCACTTTTACCTTCTGACTCTCTGGTTACTACTCTTCATTGATGGATGGTTTTAGTTTCTGATTTATTATCTCCTTTAGTACTGCTATAGATGATTTCCAAATTTCAATATTTCTGTGTCTCCAGTCCTAAACTCCCTCATCACCAAAAATAGTTTTTCATACCCATGTCTGTCACTTAGTCCCTTGGTAACATTTAAAACCTAGGGATCACTCATGACTTCACCACTTGGAGAAAATCTCAGCTTAATACTTTCTATTCTATGACCGCACCTCCTAGCCTTCATGCTTATTTGTCTAGTATTTCTTCAACTTTGAAAAATTCCATTGAGCCCTGTGGTCCACTGACCCTACCATTTCCTCACTACTGCTCACTGTTTTTTAATCCTCTCTGTCCTTTCTTAGATTTTGTAACAAAATAATTACACAGGCTAATTTGCCAATATTTCTAGTTCTCTCACTTTTTTCACTCTGCCTTACACTAGTCTGGAAAAATGTCAACTGTAGTTAAATTTAACTTATCATTTCTTGGAAAACTGCATATTGATGAATGAAAAGCTCAAAACCAAGTTGACTTGTCTCACTAAATTTTTGATGACATTTCTCAGATGAGTCCTCAACACTGCCTGCTAATTCAGGGGTACTTCCCTAAACTCTACTGTGTCTTTGAAATTCCTACATGATGCCCTCCCCCCAGTCAACAGTCCGTTGTTGACTTTGTCACACACTTCACTGGGAAGTTACAGTAGTGAATAGGGAAAATAAGGGAAATCCTTCATCCGAGCATAGCCGGCATACACCCATCCCCTCTGCCATGAGAATTCAATGTCCCTGCCCTACCAAGGGGTCACTTATCCTTATGTGCCCTCAATCTACTGCCACCACCTAACAATAATCTGTGATCACCTCCTGTCACAGCTTCCCAACACCTTTCCTCCTAATTTTCCAGGTTCTTCAACCTCTTGGTCCATTATCATTTACTGCTATGCAGCCATCAGGGTTCTTCTAAAAATATCTCATCACACCTGCTTAAAATTATCTAATGACTTTCCATCACAATAAGTATATAATCCAAAAATCTTCCTTTTTACTTTAGAGTCCTTGATTTCCTGTTCTGCTTCAGTGTCTGTCATTGTCCTCATTCTGTTTCTGTCCAACCATGCATTCTGGGATGATCTGTTTTGGAGTCCTTGTATACATTACTACCTGGAATGCTTGTCACCTCATGGTCAGTAGGAAGGATCCTCTTTGTCCTTCAGATGCCAACCTTGAAATTCTTCACTGACTACCTCCATTATAAGGTAACCTGATTCTAATTTTCTTATTAAACCCCTTTTAAATCTCTTAATGGAAATACCAGTGTCTGAAATCTGGAGGAAGATGATGAGGGAAGGAGATCCACAGCAAATTGCTACATAGGGCAGAGCTATAGACAAGTCACAGCCCTCTTGAAACAGGAGCAAGAAATAAGAACAAGTTATTGGCTGGGTTGTTCAGCAAAGCTGAATAATAACACATAATGTTAGGGTCACTCTAAGAAAACCCCAGAAGTTAGTTTCCTTCTGAAACTCAGCAGGGATGCAACTACAGAGGAGAGAGTAGGTGTATAAGCTTTAAAGAAAAGGTGGTTTCTGAATGGAGATGTGGGATACAACGTTCTATGTAGGGTCCTATCACACTATGGCAGTGAGACTGGAATGTGAAGTGATCAAGTGAAAATCATGAAAATCATGAAAATCATGAAATGTGAAGGAAAAGAGAGCTGGGTCTGAGTGCCAAAGGCCTTAAAAGTAATTTGCTGCAGGTCAATGAAATAGCTTTACTCTTAGGGCTGCTTTGAGCAGGCCTAGGTGCTAGAAAGCCTACTCTGGAGAAAGGTTGTTGGATCCAGTGAACAGTTAAGAGACTGTAAAGAAGTAAATTGGAATGAACTTGTTGAGATGTACTGAGGGCTGAAAGAAGATAATCAAAAATTTGGTTATTTCTAAGGAAGCATCTGAAACTGGGTAGATTTTTTTTTTAATTTCTTTTTGTTTTAATCTATGCCTCAAAGACTGTTTTCCTCTCCTAGTTCTTAGATTATTAATGACATCAAAACAGGAGAAAAAAGGAAAGACAAATCGCACTCTATTTCTTCTACACACAATATGATTTCCTGCCCAACCCCCCTTTATCTTTTACTGAGCAAAAGGGATATGACATTGTTCAGAATGGTAATACATAAAATAGAAACTTAGAAGTCATCCCAGTGTTTACTCTCTTTCTCTGTCATTTTCCTATTTACGGTTAGTCACCCTGAATGCTTGGCAACAAGCTGTTCACCAGCGTGGCTGTCAGTCACTCAGTCCTGTACCTGCGAATGGTCTCCCATGATTCTTCTCATATCTTGGACTTTTCATCATGTTCTTGATTCTATCTCTATCTCTAGTTCACACTTGTCTTTTGATCGTTGGTTCCACATACACACATGTCATCTATATATACTTTCTTAATGTAGTTGAGTTAGAGAATGTACAGGAATTGTTTTTTTTTTTTTTTTTTTTTTTTAAATTGACTTTCTTGAGACTGAGATCTGGAAGAAAGTACAGGAAATAACCTAACCCACAAAGGTGAGAAAAAAAAAATGTTTCTTTCAGATTACCCAGGTAAACTCAACATGAAACCTTGCCAACTCTTTATGTTAGTATTGTTCTTTGTTGTTTGTAAAACAATCACATCCAATTTAAGACTCAAGAATTCCATAACTCAGGCAAGGTACATGAAATCATTCTGATTTTATAAATAAAGAGAATACATGGTCACATATAGAAGCATTGACTTCATGGGTGTGAAATCTATGTAGTTGCACAGATTCCTTCTCTTAAAAGGGTCTTATGCACAGTTTAACACTCTGCCACTATCATCTTAAAACATATGAGCATGAGTCTTAAATTTAGATTTTTGTACCAGATTGGTAAATTATGTAGACTTCACTAGGTTTGTGAAATGAAATTTATGCAAGGACACACAAAAAACTTGATTGTCAGATTCAAGAAAAAAGCATCAGGATCCTCACTGGCATTCCAATATTCTTTTCATAACAGTGTTGCTTGGGGTCACAGAGTAGATGGGTATCTCCTGAGCTAACAATTTCACATTTTGAAGCTCTTCAAGGCCCATCAACTATAAGCCTTTTAACACCATTTCTAATTCTTTGTGAGAGGAAGTGAGATACTCAACCTTTATTTTTCTCTTTATTGAAAACAACATCCACTCTAACTTCTGCCAAGTGTTTTTGCCTGGGAACAAATGACTAGCCAGAAAATCCAATCCTAGGGCACACTCATTTGTAGGGAAGATGGCTGTGTGTTATTGAAACAGATGGAATTTCTAAGCCTGACTGCTTCACTCTGAAATAATAGGGCCATTAGGAACAAGCAGAGTGCACATGGACATTTAGAACAGTGCCCAAGCTGCTTATCTGTATAAATAAAATCTATAAAAGATATTGTGAGCCCATATCCTGGTATTGGGTCCCTATAACTCTATCAGAGATTAACTATAATCTTGTACACTTGGAAGATAGGAAGGAAATGAAGTTAATTTGCCTTTAGCTGTTTAAAGTATTCATTTCAGTAAGTGACATATCTTAGTTCTCCAGAGATGCATCTTATTACTACTGTTAGACAAACTCTCCTCAGGCAATATGTTTGAGACATGCCCAAAATAGAAATAGAAATATATTTGAAAAGATCTGTATACGTTTCAACAATATCTGAGACATAAAAGACATAGCCCATGCACATTTTGGATACACACACCTGCTTTTAGAACTTAAACAACAAAATAACAAAAAATAAGGCAAAATTGATCACAAAGTGTTTTCTAATTTTGCATTTAGGTCTTTATCTAAAATTCTCAGTTTTTTAAATATGCACAACATAAGGGACTTCTAAATACTTTTGTATTGAAAAAATGTCCTGAGGCAAAACCAAGTGTGCTTTGTGCAAATTCAGCTGCCATGGGACCCCTTAGCAACTGATCTTATCACCTCCTGCTTTGGCATCATTGTGCAGTCTTCCTTGGTGAGGTTTGCTTTCTTCCAAGGAGCAAAGAGGGTAGGGATTCTTCATCTACCTCTGTACCATCAGTAATCTGACCTCTAAGCTTTTATCTTAATATTGAAACCTTGGAATTCACTGCCCAAATATACTACTTGGGAAAAGGGTGGGGGGAGGGAGGAATCCATGATGCGGAACAACTACTTCAATTGTGTAGTATATGCAAAAGTTTATTTTAATGGTTAAATTCACATGTAGATATCACTGACGTTAGGATCTGGGTTTTTTGTTTATAATCTATCATTTTCAAGTAGGCCAATGCTTTTTACATGGTGTTAGCTACTCAATGAATGTGTTACTGAATGAGTGAACAGAATTGAATGAAAAATATGAGGGTCTAAAAAATATATTTTTTAGATATATGTGAAAAAGTTTATGATCAACCCAAAAATCTCATTCCAGATTATTGTAACATTTCTGGGCAATTGGAAATCAAAATTCTTGATTAATTATAAATGCAAACATAGCAGAAAGGATTTTCAATTGCACCAGATTTGCTTGCCTATTTATGTAAACTCAGAAGTATCCTGTAGATGGCAATGGATTTTATCAAACAAACAGAAGTGTTTACATGTATTTTGTATTTGTAAATTTATTCTTAATCAAAAATAATAATTGTACTTACAGGGAACAACTAAATTAAGTTAACATATTCATCCTCATATCAACTATTTTATTTATGGTGAGAACATTAAAAAAAGTTTTTCACAAATTCAAGGTATATACTACATTATTATTAATTATAGTCACTACTTATTCCTCCTGTATAACTGAAAAATTATATCTTAGACCATGTCCCCATGTCCCCTTTTCCCATGCCCCCTCCCACCCCAACTGCCAGTAACCACCTTTCTCCTCTTTCTATGAGATTGACTTTTTCAGATTTCAAATATCACCCCACATCTGTTATAATGACCATTATCAAAAAGAATATTTTTGACATATATGACCAAAACAAGATGTATGGTGATATCTTTATCAGCTTATTATCAAGCTATAAAAATTATAACAATGTTTATAATACAGAAATTATAGACAACTAATGCAATGTGATGCAAAAAGACCACAGAAACTATCTTGTTATACATGAATACTTAGGACAAATACTATTTATCTCAATAGTGGAAACAGCGATTTATTCAGTAATTTATAATAATTGGCTATGCAGTCTTAGGTTACAAATCCATTAGTATAGATAAAAAGATTTTTAAAAATCCATTAAGTTAAAGAATTTTAAAAATTACAAGTAAAAATAATAAAGCTGTTAGAAGAAAATACAAGTGGTAAAAATACAGAGATTAGAAGTATTTTCCAAAGTGTGTGAGTGCATACTGTGTGTGTGCCACCCCCCACATCCCAGAATTGATAAAGAAAACACACAAATTTATTTACATGAAAAATTTAAAAGGAAATTACCAACAGTGAAATATGTGATGCTTTAAGCAAAGAGATAAGACACAGGGGATAATTTCTTGTGATATCATAATAAAAAAATAATTAGGAGCTCCAAATACAAAATGACACCTAAATTTAGAGATAAACAAATTATATGCCAGGAAAATGTTGATGTGTTTCTAAAATTTGAGCCAATATCTTAAAACTAATCCAGAGATATCCTATGAAATATGGTCTTTCTAGAAAAATCTGAAGGTCTTGTAATACTAGATCTGTATTTCTAGACAGAAGCAATTTACTAAAGCCAAAAAGATACTGCCTCTAATAAAGCTAATCATAGATATAAGATTTTCCATGGTCCTCAGTTGTCATTCTTGAGTCTTTGTCATTTTATTTGAACTTATCATTAATTTAGCTTACCTGTCCAATTTGTATTTGAACTTCAGTTTGTGACATGCTAACATTCACATCCATGTTATATGATCTTTATCTGAAGATCAACTATTATGTCTGAACAAGTTCCAATTGTATCTACTAAATCCATGCATAGGCAAAGACAAAATTTTATCTCTTGATAAGGAGGTACAAGCATATTAAAATTTAATTCAGTTTTCCAAATGATTTCAAATACTCAAAAAAGGCATTGTCAACACTACTCACTTATTACTTAAAGAACCTTGAACAGAAAAAAAATTCTCCTTTTTAGAATAATTCTAATAAAACTGAATATTTCATAAAAATTCTTATCTGAACCAAACATCATAAAACACAATACAGAAGGTAGACTTCAGAAAGTTCAAAATAACTGACACCCAAAACTTTTTATTTCCAAATTTGACTTTGAGAAAAAGAATTATATAAACATACATAAGCCTAGAAGACAACTGATATGTAATTGGAAATAAATTTGATCAGACTGAAATAAATCAAATAAAAAGACTATAAAGTTCATAGCATCTTGAAGCAGCACACCAATAAGTGGTCCCTAAATTGCAAAACACGTAAATGAAAAAATAACAAAATATTAAAAATACATTGTAAAAGAAAGGCGTGTTTTCTATCTACATAAACAACTATAGCCAAAAAAGTAGTAGGAAAGGATCCCACTGATAGCCTCATATGAACTTGCAAAACTCTTTATGCATTTGCAGTGATAACCTGCCTGACGATAGGGCTAGTCTGCTAGTTCAATGGTAACTTCACTGGCACCTTGTGTCCATTACATAAAACTTAATCTGGGTTATTGTGAATAATATTGCTATAAATACATGTGTTATTTCTTTTGTTGAACATAGCACTAATTCCCTTCAGGATATACCCAAGAATGGAATTAATAAGTCTGAAAGTAGACATAATTTTAATATTAATAAATATTTCCAAGCAGTGTACTTGAGTGATTTTATATATACATACTCAAATCATCAGTGCAATCTGTTTCATTTTATGCTATCACTTGATATATTTTCTGTCCTTTTAATCAGAGTCATTCTCAAGATATTTTATTATGGTTTAATTTCATTTCTCTGATTGGTGTGGTGGTTAACTACTTTTGTGAAGTACCTATTCAAAGTTTTTGCCCATTTGATTTCTTGTTTGTTTGGTTTTTGCCTATTTTATTGAGTTGTTTATTCATCATTACTGATTGGTTGAAATTCTTTTCACATTCTGCATATGAGTCTTTGTTAGAAGTATGTTATTAAAATATTTTTTCTTAGTCTATACGTTGCCTTCCTATAGTTACAAATTTGATGAAATTGAATGTACAGTCTTTCCTTAGTTAATGTTAGAAAGAAAATTTTGCCATCTGATGATTCTGGTTACGCCTTATTTTCTTTTATATTCTCTTTAAAGTCCATGGTAGAGATTTTCTTGATAAATTACATATGCATATTTGCAAACACTTGAAGTCTTCAGTTGCTGGATGAATTTTTTCATATGTATTAATGAGACCAAATCAGTTACTTATATTGATCAGGTATTTATATATCTTAACTGAATATTATCTTCATGATTGTTAAATTATGCAAAATTGTCTCAAAATCTCCAATTATTCTCAGAGATATGAGAAAATATTTAACTAGGTTTATCATATATTCATCTCTTTGTTTAGTCTGTCAAACTTTGCTTTATATTTTTGAAACTAATTTTGTGCATGCCAATTAGGGTTATTTTATCATCATTTTGAACTGGTCAATTGATCTTATCTTCAAGAGATATCACTTTTTAAATTCATAACACATTTATTGTCTTAGATTTTTCTATGATTTTAATAGCATTATGGCAGCTTTCTTATAGTTAATAAATCTTTTCCTAATTTTTCTCATAAGTTTTCTCTGTTCTTATATTTGAAGTATGCTTCTTACAAACAGCATATAGTTTGCTTTTTAAACATTTATGGAATTTGACATGTTTTGTTGAAATATATAAATCATTTTTTATAAATGTAATTATGGACAAAATTGGGTTTAAATTTACCATCTATGTGCTCTTTGTACCTTCACTTCTTTTTTTTTCTGAGATGATTTTATTTTATTTTTTCCTTTTACTTGGTGCAGTATGATTGTACATATCAGTGGGATTTGTTGTTGCATATTCATACAAGCCCACAATATACCAGTACAGTTTCTTCAATTTCATTCCCCTGTACCTCACTTTTCCCCTTTCTTACATTTCGATTTATAGACTGTCTTTATTATTCCATTTTCCTTCTGCATTTGCTTTTAAATTATACCATTTTATTATTCTTTTGCTGGTTACCTTAGAAATTTCAATATATATCCCTTATTATTACTGTCTGCTTTAAATGTGAAACTTTATCATTTCTACTTCATAATGAAATTATTACATATTCATTCTTTTGCCAACTTTATACATCTTGTGTTTTAATCTTCATATATTTTGCTTTTATTTATGTTCAAAATTCCGTGTGTCATCATTATTGCTGTTACTATATTATTTTAAACAGGTAATATTTATTTTCATACTCCCATATGATCAGCATTTTCATTAACCTTCAATCTTTTTATCAGTTTGATGATCCAATTTGTAATTGTTTTGCTTCAGTCTCATTTTTCTCCATTTTCACTAATTCTCTTTAGTTATACACAATATTGGGATTCATTTGGACACAATTATAAAAGCATGAAATATAATTTGTTCTAATTCATTCCCAGTACTTCCCCTTTCCCTTCCTTCCTCTCTCCCCCGTTCCCTTACCTGTACCTCCTGATCTTTCTGTTATTTAGTTTTTTTTTTTTTTAATAGTTATTGTCTGTGGACATAAATGATGGTGAGATTCACCATGATATATTCAAAATGCACATAAGTGAGGTTAGATATTTTTGATAGTGATAAATTTGCATGTGCATGTGAATATGAGTATATTTATGTGTGTGTATATATACTTTTAGTAGTCTTTATATTTACACTCTGTTTCCTAAAGAAAGCATATAGTCAGGTTAACTTTCATATCCATCTTTGTCTTCCGACTGTTGCATTTACATACTTCCATTTTAAAATCATTCAGATTAATATTTTCCCTCTTGCTAAATTTTTTAGTTATTTCATTTTTTCTCTTGTTTAATTTTCTCTCCCCCTCTTTGTTTTCTGCATTTTCTGACATCAGTTGTGCATTTTTATATTTCAACTCATTTATGGAAATATTGTTCTCACATGTTTTAAAAACCTTTTTAGCACTTGCCCTAGAATCTATAATAACATATTTACATATTCTAAGTCTACCTTCAAAATACATTACAGTTCAGGATGGTTGCAGTAAAAATTCTTAATAATGAATGAATAGTAATGAAAGAATTAACATACCTTGTTAACTGAAGGTAGGAGAGGTGTAGGAACTATAGATAATTCAAAGTTTTATAATCTAAATGACTGAGAGAATACTGTATGACTTGGGAGCAGTTTTTTTGAAATATTATATTCATTCTAGATTTGATTAAAACGCAGTTGAGAAAACTGAAAGAAGCTATTCAACGTGGTAATGGAGGAAGAATGAAGAGGATTGAGAGACTGGGCAGTCAGAATATTTCAAAATTCATAAAGCAAAGCAAAATTAAATTAAATTTAAAACTGTCATAAGATGGGTATTTCAGCTACAAGGCTGAAGTGAAATGCTTCGTAAGCCAGTATTGGAACTAAAGTCAATAGAACTGATTTTTAAAAGATCCCTGGACATGTTTGTGTCACAGAAGCAAATAAGGTAGGTAGGCAAAGAAAGAAAAATACATGGTAACTATAAGATTGTCCTGGTCTTGATACCATTTATAAGAACTTTATGCGAATTAGCTGATTTCCCCTCAAATTCCAACCTATTCTTAGAGGGGTGAAAGATCTGGCATGAGATCAGTTGGAAGACACTGTAAAAAAATAAGAAGCAAAGAGAACACGAAAGCTTATTAATACATAAAAACCACAAGCAGAGGGCTGGGAATGTGCTTGGTGGTCCAGTGGTCAAGCACTTGCCTAGCATCTGCAAGGTCCTAAGTTTGATTGCCAGCAAAATAGATATGCACACACATACAAAGCATACACTAGAAAAATAAAATTGCAAAAGGAAGTTGATCATTATGGGCATATATTTTATTACGAACCAAAGCTGAAACAAGCAAAAAATAGAAAATCTGCATACTTCTCATTTTGATATATCTTTAAACTCTTGCAGAAAAACGAAACCTCCAGCTTAGATTGATAGATGGATTCATTGTTAAATTCTTCTATTTAAGGAAGTGATAATATAAATTTTAAAAAAGTCACTAATAGAGAATAGTAAAGAACTACATAAATTTGCCATTTTGTTTTATGAGTGAACTTTATCTAAAAATTTGACAAGGACTGGATACAATGTTCCAAACCGGTAATCCCAGACACTTGGGAGACTAAGGCAGGATTACTGAGTTTAAGTCAGTCTAGGCCATTTAGCAAAGACCCTATCTCAAAACAAATAAAATAAAAATAAAAAGGACTGGTAATGTAGCTCAGTGGTAGAGTGCCTCTGGGTTCATTTCCCAGTACCCCTCCCCTGACAAACACATAAATAAAAAAAAAAGAAAATCTGATAAGGGCATTGCAAGAAAAAAATAACTCAGGCTAATTTCTCTTAAATTCTTAAATTCAAAAAATATTTTCAAAATAATTTCAAATAATATTCAAAATTGTATACATAAATATATATTACTACTGAATTTATTCCAAGAATGTGTTAATAGATGAAGTGAAGCAGGTGATGAAATTCATGATCATCATAACTTTTAAAAACCTGAGTTTTGACCAGCTGTGAATAGAAAGGAACTTCCTTGGATAAAGAGTCTTAAAAAAACAAAACTATAGTAAATATTCTATCTGACAATACCATATCAATATCAAAAGTATTATATGTGACTGAGCAAAACAAGGAAGCTTACCATAACTTCACCTATGCAACATTATTTGAAGATCCTAGCCAGTGAAACCACATAACAGAATATTGTTGTGGTTTGGATATGAGGTGTCCCCTAAAAAGCTCATGTGTTAGTCAATGCAGGATCATTCAGAGATTAAATGATTAGATTATGAGAATTGTAACCTAATTGGTGAATTAATCTATTTGGTAGATTAATAATTTGAATGGCATATTTGGGTAGTAACTGTGGACAAGTTAGGTGTGACTGAAGGAAATGGGTCACTAGGGACATGTGCTTGGGGATTATATTTTATCCCAGGCTTTTGGCTTTCTCTCTCTCTCTGCTTCTTAGATGTCATGAATGAGGGGCTTTCCTCCTTCATGATGCCTCATGTCAGGCCCATGGCACTGGAGTGGGCTGACATTGGACTGAGACCTCTAAACCTTTTCTTCCTCCAGGTTGCTCTTGTCAGGTAATTGGTCACAGTTATGGAAAAACTAAGTAACATTAATATATTTAAAGTCTAAAAGAATCTTCAGATAAATTACTAGAATTAATGAGTTAAGTTTGATTCAAGTTCATTGTGAATATAGTTCATTTCTACACACTATTGTAAAACTATTTGAAAATTATTTAAATTATATCATATGCCATTGCATAATTTTACAATCTACAATCTATGAAAATATACCAGATATCTCCATACACAACTATAAAATATTAGTGAGAAAAAAGGCCTAAATAAATATGTACATGAACCACATTATGATAGTTCAAGATTCAATATTCTATTATGTTTGATTTTTCCATTGATTAAATAAAATTCTAATCAAAATCCCACTAGTTTCTTTTTAGGTGGGGAGGCAATTCATATAAACTGACTACAGAATTTATATATAAATGCAAAGAATCTAAAATGGCTGGAAAAATTGTGATGAAAAATAAAAAGACACATACTATTAGATATCAAGACTCACAAAACAATAATAATTAAGATGATGTGGTATACCTGTAAAGATGATCAAATAGATAAAGGATAAAACCACTTCAAAAGCCAACCCTAGTATATATGGACTCTGGATTTATTACAAAATTAGCTTTGTAGAGCAGTTATAATAGGGCAAGGATAGACTTTTCTAGTAAGTGCTTCTTGTTCAATATCTTGAAAATGCGACTTATGATAACTATGTTATATGATACTTTAAAAAATCAGTGTAGTTCATAGTTTTATATATGAACCATGAAATAATAGCAGTTCTAGAAAGTAATAGGTAAATATCTTCATGACTTTACGTAGAGAAATAGTAATCAGAAATCCAAAAAGCATTAATTATAAATGTAATCATTGATAAATTGGACTACATTAAATTTAAGAGCTTTTGCTGAACAAGGACACCATTTATGAGCATGAAAATGGCAAGTCACAGCTGGACCCATCATGGTGGACATCTGTAATTCCATTTACTTAGGAGGCTAAGGCAGAAGAATTGTAAGTTTGAGGCCAGCCTGGGAAACTTGGTGAGAACCTGTCTCAAAAAATAAAAAGAGCTGGGGATGTAGCTCAGTGACAAATTGCCCCTGGGTTCAATCTCCAGTACCCTCCTACTCCCACAAAAGGCAAATTTAAGAGGATATTTGATATTTTTTTTAACACATGTTAAAACAAAGAACTTCTAGAAATAATATTTTTTAAAATTCAGACAATTCAATTTAAAAATAGGGAAATCCCTAACAGTAGGAAAAGTGTTAGTTACTTCAAAAAAGAGGATATCCAAGTGACCAATAAATACATAAGAAAACCTACCTAATCAGGTAAAGTCATATTGAAATCACGATGAGATATCACTACTCACCTGACAGGGAGTAAAATGAAAAGATTGACAAAATCAAGTAACAGCAAGGGTATGGAGAAACCAAACTTACATACCCTTTTGATAGTAATGCAAATTGGTACAACCACTTTGGAAACTTTTGGATAGTGTCTATGTAAACTGATATATGCATTCTTCTTTTCTAGTCAAGTTTCATGATGGATCCATGATTTCTGCCTCATGGTATTCACTGAACAAAACTATCTCCTCTCACAATGAATATGAATGAATTCTGTAACCAGTAAAATTTTGTATGACTTCCAAAACCAAGTCATAAAATACACTGTGGTTTTTATTTTGCACTTTCTTGGATCAGGCCCTCTTGGAGAAGCTAGCTATCATGTCATGAGAACATTCAAGAACCTTATGATGATACTAGCATGGTAAGGAACTGACGCCTCCTGCCAACAGCCATGTGAGTGATCCATCTTGGAAGCAGATCCTCCAAACCTAGTCATAACTGCAGCCAAGGACAACATCTTGACTGCAGCCTTGTGAAATTCTCTGAGCCAGGATTGCACAGCCAAACTGCTCCTGGATTCCAAAGTAGTTGAAATTGCTTGAGAAATAAACATTTATCATTGTTTGAAGCCACTAAATTTAGGACAATATACTGTCTGACCAAGTGGCTGCAATTTTTTTTTAGTTAAAACCTTTTAGAAGTCACATGTTTGTGCACAAAGAGACAAGTACAATTTTGTTTAGAGGAGCACTCACTTTTGTAGGTTAAAATGGAAACAAATCAAATGTTCTTCAGTAGTAGAACACCATGCAACAATGGAAATGAATAAACTCTACTACAAGCAACAACACAAATTGATCTCACAGGCATTACATTTAGTAAAGGGAGGCAGATACAACACAGGCAATATGTTCTCAATCAGGTAGCTTTTAATTGCAGGTGGAAAGACTCTGTGGGGACAGAAACCATAAGTCACTTCCTCAAGAGTTATTTAACTGGGAAGGAGCTTGATATTGAGATGTGAGGGACATTCTGTTTCATAGTCTGGTTGTTAGTCATATGAGTATTTTAATCTCATGATTCATCAGATGATTTGTGTACTGTTATTCATTTAGGTTATACTTTGAAATATTTCCTTTACAAAAAATTCTATCTTTTCAGTTCTCAAAGCGCTTCATAGAAATAAGTATTCAATAATATATGCTAAATATATATTATAAAATAAGATACTTTAGATTGTGTAACAAATATGAATACTTTTAATATTTTAAAATTTCAAATTAACATCTATTCATATATATATGGCAACTTATTTGGTTTTTGTTAAATACATATATACACACATGAATATATATATATATATATAAAATTTTAAGTATTTACTAAACTAACTCATCCAGACCAACGTTTTAACCACCAAAATGTTTAAAAATTTTCACTTATACCAAGAACCTTCCTTCTCTAATAATTTTAAAATTATATAGATTATTTTCAAGTAGATATAGTAAGCAATTTGGAGATGAAAAAATGGAACTTCTAATATCTGATTTTTGCTAGTTCTTGGGAGTAATTCTAGAGTTGAAACTCAAGTTAAAATTTTTATTGATTTAATTTTTTATGCTCCTGTTTGGCTCATGTCTGAAGATGAAAGTGATTTATAAAGGTTAGAAAATTCTTAGATGTCATTCTCTTGGCTCCCACTTATCATTAATTGGCATCCAAGTAGGACATATGTTACTTAAAACAAAAAAGTGAATGCCACTCTATCCTCAGGCTACCCTTCTAGTGGTAACAACAACCACCACCACAACAACAATAACATCTCTCAGTTTATACTAACCCTCTGAGCCTCTTACATTATCATTTCACTTCCTCTTAAGAGTGGAACTATTAATTTTGTGAATTTCAAATTATGTTGCTCATATTTTCTATACATAGGATATCTTTACAATTCTAATTGAACTCCACTAATAAAGAAAGATTGCATCACTGTCTTTAACTGTTAAATTTTAATTATATTGACTGATGCTAAAGTCAATTGCATTAAGGAAGCACCCCAATCACCTGTCTTCAATAAGTGGAGCAACTGGCTCATATTAGCACTTAGACACCGGTATATGCAATTTAGCATCTAATTATAAAGGCAGCAAAACATCATTTATTCAAGAATCATGTGGCCATATAATCTACAACAATACAGATGACTTCAATCTCAGAAGTTACTGGGGGAGATACTTGTCAGAGGCCCACTGGAAGAGTTTAAAAATGAGACTAGTCACAATGAAGTGATACATGGCTTCACTAAAGAGGAGAATAAGTGAATCTCTTTGAGCAACAACTAACTGATCATACATTATATCAATCTTTCGATAAATATTTACACCTACCTTTTTTGAATGGGACACTGCA
Source organism: Sciurus carolinensis (assembly GCF_902686445.1). Classification (NCBI taxonomy): domain Eukaryota; kingdom Metazoa; phylum Chordata; class Mammalia; order Rodentia; family Sciuridae; genus Sciurus; species Sciurus carolinensis. The sequence continues at coordinate 61,562,136 of NC_062221.1, read as the reverse complement.
AGTAGGGCTCATGGGACTGAAAAATAGAATAACGTATCATCTTTGCCTGGTAGAGAAAATAAACACAGACTCAGATGAGTTTAAAAAAAAATAGACCATGGTTAAGTGCAAAAGGATTCTCTAGAGACATGAGGAATAAGTGAGACGATGTGACTGAACAATAGGGAAAGCTAAAGCAAGGAGGATGTGCAGGAGATGGAGGGGGGAAATCATTCTAGTGAAGTAAAAAACAAATGCAAAGGGCAAGTACGTAAAACACCATGATATTAGGCATCTGTTAGCAACCCAGGCTCACAAGGTAGTAGTTTGAGGATCAACTGCGATTGAGGTAACAAGAAAGGGAAAATTCAGTCATCAAACACTTTCTTTGCCTCACACTAAGGAACCTGGACTTTATGGCATAGGAAGTGATGAACCACTGAAGGTTTTAAGAAGTCCAGAATCCAATATATATTTCCTCCTTTAGCTTGGTTTTTCATGTAAGCAGAGACTAAGACAAAGATTTTTGATGGATTGTTTATTTTCAGGATAGTCCCAGATAGAGTGAGATTTTTGGAAGAGTGAGGAGGAAATGAGAAACAAAATAAATAAATAAATAAATAAATAAATAAGAATATAAAGATTTAATATTAAGGTTATTATTTTGGACTTGCTTCTGTCTAGACTTTTTGAGATATGTACAAATGTTTCCCATAATTATCTGCTTGACTGATAGGAGGTTATTGGTTCCAGCCATAGTGGGTCAAAAGTTCCACCTGGGGATTATAAATCTCTCCCACATCCGAGCTCTGCTGACACTCCCAGAGTGTACTCCCAGGGACAGCCATTGCGAAGAAAATAAAGAGATATCATGCCCTTCTTGTGGTCCTTCTGATGGAACAGTGGCAGGAAATAACTGTTTTCTGAAGTATGTGGACAGGTTGTTTTCCAAAGGATGTCGACATCCATCTTCTGAAAACACAGATTATTTGATGGTAAAAGTGGTACCTCAGGATAGAAATGTGAGAAAAAAAAAAAAAAAAGAATAAGGGTCAGGAAGGAAAACAGCTTTCATGACTCTCTTCATAACGTGTTAATAGGCATGGCTGATTTTTTTTTTTTTTTTTTATGAAACTTTGCCAAATGTTGGTTTTGGCTGAGTTCTTGGTTTGGTTGATATACATTGCAAATTCCAACAGATATTATTATAGTGCTTAAGCAATCTCCTAAACATTTTTTAATGGAAGGAATCCAGACACAGTAGTTGAGTGGTGGCTAGTGGGCCTTTTGCATGATTTCATTTTAAAAGCTTTAATTTACTTTATAGCGTGGGACATAATTCTGTGTGTGCTGGAATTTTAGCAGCTTTGGAAGTTTTGTGCATGGTGCTCTTATTCATTTTTCATTACTTGGTCCAAAGCAACTGTGATTTCCTAAGGCTTAATGTTTATATCAGCTTTTCTCACCCCTCCACACAAGGCTTTTATATGACATTTGGATCTATTTATTTCTTACGGATCATTTCCTTTATTTCACAAATATCAATATGGACAATTCTTCAAAATTTGCCAGAAGGACATTCAAACACAAAAGAAAATGTTTGTCTTTTTGATAGTGGGCATTTATTTATTCAAGATGAGATTTGATAAGAACTTATTTTTATAGCTATTAAAAATAAAATATAGCCAAGGTAATTAGGAAGCCTCAAAAGCAAATGTTTCAACAAAGACAGTGCATCAGGCTTCTAATATTATCAATACTGGATCTTAGTAGTGCTTCTCTGTCCACATGTAAATAATCAGCACATAAAAATACTTTCCAAAGCAATGAGCTGATATTTCAACACTTAGCATGTCATTCCAGTTTCCTCTGCCTTCTTCCTCCTTCACTATTCCTTTAAACTCAGAATTGGTCTTCTCTGCACTTCATACACGAAGACTTCTATGAAAATAAGACAGATTTTTTTTTTAAATCTCACAATGAAACCAGTTTAAGCCTCCTCTTAGAATAATGGATCCCTTTTAAATTTTACTAACCAGGATCAAATATCAGAAATGAATCTCAAATTCGTAGAATTAAAAAATGTGTTTAGTGCAACATCAAGACTCTCTTATCACAGCTTTCTTGGACTATTTCCACTATTTGAGTTACTTTATCATGTGCATTGCCTGCTTAATACTTCTATGTCTCATGTATTATCACTATCTTCATGCTTAGCATGTACCATCTCTGCAAAATCATTGCTTTTTTTTATCTTGGAGTTATTAATCCTTTAGATAGCAAGACAGGATTTAATCTACCTTCTCCTCTCTCCACACATAACTTCATCACCAAAACTGACTTTTTTCCCTCTAATGCCTTTTCTTTCTACTTTATGTATCATTATCTTTTTATGTAAAGAATAATCAAATAGCTTTATCAGTAAGGGAATGTGTTTGATTATTTCTACATTTCAACTGCAGCATTTGCTATATAACATATTAATATGCTTGATAAATACTCAATGGCCAAATTGATGGATAGAGGAATCAACCATAACCTTCCAGCATACATTTCAACTTTGAGAACAGAAAACATTACTACTAGGTTGGCTAGGGAAAAGGAACTGCAAATCCAATGCAATCTTGTCCATCATCCTGACAAAAACTCACCTAACATTCATTGAACTTGTATGTTAATTGCTATATAAATATTAGGAATTTAAAAATTTAAAGTCAGACAAGGTCATGTCAACAATTTATTCACAGCCCAATAGACACTGAACATGTGCTGAAGAACATATAACAGTTTAATCAAGACCAGTGTGATGTGGAATTAATGAAACAATAATATTTAATATTGCTTATAACTAGGGAGTATAGACATGCTTTGCTGCTCAATCTAAGTCCAAAGAATATACTCAACAATTAAACTTAAAATGAAGCTATTAGTGTTTTCTTACAGAGAATTTCACATTCATAATTATTTTTGGAAGCATAGTGTTAAGGCAGGCAGTTATTATCACATTGTTTTTAAAATAAGGAAATCAAACCTCAAATGTCTTGCCTGATTTACCAAAGGCAGCTTTACAATGAGGTGACAGAGCCAATTATAGGTCTGTTGATTCCTAATATATCATTTACAACATTCCTGAAATAAGACAATTTAGATGTTTTCTTAGTGTACTCTTCTTTATTTTTTCTTGAATATTTTGATTTTTTATTTAAAGGTACTACTTTAAATAAAAGTAATAAAATATCTGTCAATATTGTTTGAGATAGGCAAAAGATATAACTATTTATCCCCTCAAATGTAGAAATATTTGAAAGGAAACTCACACATGTTGCATGGATTCATTAACCACTCTGGGACTTCAAAATGTATTTCTGCATTCAAATGACTCTTCCTTCTACTATACCACAATTGCAGAGAATTTCATAAAGTTTGCTATGATTTGGATCCAAATGCCTTCCAAAGACCCATGTGTTTAAGGCTCGGTCCTCAGCCTTGGTGCTGTTAACAAGATGCTGGAAACTTTAGGAGGTGAGACCTGGGAGCAGGTCGTCAGGTCATCTGGGGTGTGCTCTTCAGTGGTGTGCTCTTTTCTCACCATGAGGTGAATACGTTTTTTCCACCCCATGTCCCTACCCTGATGTTCATGCCCTGACAAGTGACCTAAAAGCAATAGATCCACCTGATCAGGAACAGAAACCTCCAAAGCTGTGACCCAAAATAAATCTTTTGATAAGTTGATTTTCTCAGTTGTTTGTTACAATAATGGAAAACTGACAAACACATGCTGATATGTGGATAGTTCTACTGTCTGTGAATAATAGGCTGTATTTCAAATTGTTGTTGAAATAGTACCTGATTAATTATGAAGATTATAAGCACTCAGGAAATACAAAATGGCACTTATTGATCCTGATTTTGTTAGTCAGCTTTTCATCAATATGAACCAAATATCTAATGAAGAAATTAGATAAGGAAATATTTATTTGAGAATCACATTTTCAGAGGTCTCAGTTCCTGCTCAGCTGACTCCATTACTCTGGGCAGAATACCAAGGCCAAAGGGCATGGTAGAGACATGTTGCTAGGACCATGGCAGCCAGGAAGCAGAGAGACAAGAGCAAAGAACCAGGGACAGAAAAACTCCAAGGACATGCCCCCAATGCCCTAGCTTCACGCCACCTGCCTACAGTTACAACCCAGTAGTCCAACCAGTTAATCCATCAAATGGATTAATCAACTGATGAGATCACAGCTCTCATACTATAATCATTTCACCTCTGAACATTCCAGCATTGCTTAACACTTGAGTTTTTTGGGGGACATTGAAGTTCCAAACCATAAAGATATTTATTTTCCAGCAAGGCCTTTCTGGTTCCTGTTTATGTCCTATACACTGAATTCTTTTTGGTACTTATGATATTTACTGATACAATATTATTTATTTTCCTGGATTCTTTTGATGACTTCAAAACATTTGTTGTTACAATGATTCAGGATTACTGGGTCTAGTTCTGAATTAATCTCACCCCAATAAAGGTGACAAAGGTGTATCAACTTGTCTTTAGAAATCCTTTATATTTCTTATATAGGAAATACATTGAATGGGGAAAATAGTATCTGTGTTAATGACTATTGCATTAGTCATTATCATCACTGATAATGACAGGCTTGTGTTTGGGACAACAGTGAATTACACTTTACATGTAGAACTGATTTAAGTTTGAATAAACTACTTGTATTGATGAATTTTTGGAAATATTTTAAATAAAATAATTCAAATTATAAAAGCTTGTAATGGCAAAGAAATAAACACTTTCTACTCCCCACACATTATGTCATATTTGCCTCAGATTTCACATTCGTATCTGTGTGTGTGTATATATATATATATATATATATATATATATATATATATATATATATTCTTATATCTGAATAGCATTACTATTATAGCTGTCATCTTCTCCACACCATGTGTTCCTTTCCAATCTTGTTATGTTCTATCTAAGAGGAAAGCACAATTTGAATTTATTTCAAAATGCCCAGTCATCTCAGGGATATTTTCATATTCTTACTCAATAAGTATGTACTGCATCTCAAAAATACATGGATTGATTTTTAGTTGTATCAACTACATAAATAGATATGACTACAGCTTTGTAAAATTTCCTTTTCTTCTTCAACATTTCTATTATTGATATCCATATTAATTCACTTAGCTCTAGACCATTTTTGCAACACCTGAATGAATACAAAGAAAACCACCATGTTTAAAGAGTCTGGAAATTTAAAGTATCCCTTTTCATTTTATTTTTTCTAACATTTTGTGGTGGTAAAATACATATACCATAAAATTATCAGTTTAATAATTTTTAAGCATTCAGTTCAGTGCTATTAAGGACATTAATATTGTGCACAAATTCTCACCATTCATCTCCAGAATGCTTTTCATCTTGCAGAACTATAATTCTATACCTATTAAACGATGACTCCTCATTCTTCCTTCTTTCAGTCCCTGGAAACCATCATTCTTTTTTTCATCTCTGTGAATTTCACTATTCTAGATACCTCATAGATGTAAAATCATATGGTATATGTCTCTTTGTGACTAATTTATTTAACATAATGTCCTCAAGGTTTATTCATGTTGCAGAATCAGTTAGAATTCCCTTCCTTTTAAGACTGAATAATATTCTATTGTATGTACAAATGCCATTTTGCTTACCAATTCATCTGTTGATTTTAACTATTGTGAACATCACTACTATAAACAAGGGTATATCTCTTTTAGACACCACTTTCAATTATTTTGGCTATATACCACAAGTGAAATTGTTGGATCATATGGTAATTTTTTTTTTCAGTTTTTGGAAGAATTATCATATTGTCTTCTGCAAGAACTTTGTCAATGTATATCCCCACTGATATTGTATTAGAATTGCAATTTCTCTAAATCGTTGGCAACACTTTTTATTTTGTCATTTGATAATAGCCATCCAAATGTTTGAGAGATGATGCTGAAGTTTTTATTTGAATTCCTGTAGTGTTTTGTGACATCAAGAATCTTTTCATGTTCTTATTCACCCTTTGTATATCTTCTTAGGAAAAATATCTATTCAATTCCTTTGCCCACTTTTGAATGATGTTGGTTTTGTTTATGATTTTGATATTAGTTTTCTATATATTCTGGATATAATCATTTTCAAGATATATACTTGCAAATAATTCATTCCTGTGATCTTTCTTCTTGATGATTTAATTGCAATGTGTCTTGATCTGAATCTCTTTGAGTTGATCCTTTCTTGGAGTTCATTAAGCATCTTGGATGTTTGTCTCATCAAATTTGGGGAGTTTTTTATCATTATATTTTCAAATATTCTCTCTGCCCTTTCCTCTCTTTCTTTTCTTTTTGTTAGTCCCACGATACAAAGGTTTGTTTGTTTGATGGTATCCCACAGGTACTCAAGTCCCTGTTTAATATTTTTTCTTTCTTTTCCTCAACCTCAATTATTTTTATTGTTCTATATTCAAGTTCATTGATTCTCTCTTTTGTTTCCTAAATTGTGCCATGAAATGCCTTTAGTGATATTTTCAGTTTAGTTATTGTACATTTCAGCTCTAGAACTTTCTTTTGGTTTTCATTTAAGGATGTCTATGTCTTCATTGACATAGACTGTCTTTCATTCATACTTTTTAAAACTTTTTCTGCATATGCCTTTAGATCTTTGAATATATTCAAAAATTATTTAAAGTCTGTCTGTAAGTTGGCCACAAAATATTTTACAGGAACAGTTTCTGTTGTCTTATTTTTTCCCCTTTGAATGGGCCATACTTTGTTGTTTCTTTGTATATTTTGTAACTACTTGACAAACTCATGGCCAACATTATATGGAATAGAGAGAAACTGAAATTATTTCCTCTAAAAACAGGAACAAAACAATGATACCCACTTTCACCACTCCTATTCAACAGTCCTTAAAACTCTAGCCAGAGTAATTAGGCAAGAGAAGAAAATTAAAGGGATACAAATAGGAAAAGGAGAGCTCAAATTATCTGTTTGCTGACAACATGAGCCTATATGTAGAATATTCAAAACAACAACAACAACAACAAAAACTCCACCAGAACACTAACAGAGCTGATAAATGAACCCTGCAAAGTAGCAGGATACAAGATCTACACCCATAAGTCAATAGCATTCTTATACTCTGTTAATAAATATGCTGAAAATAAAATTAGAAGAAACTATCTCATTCCCAATAAACTTGAGGATCAGCCTAATGAATTAGAAAAAAATCTATCCCATCCACAGTGACCTTGGGGATCAGACTAATAAATAAATAAATCTAATAAAAAGGGATGAAGAACATCTATGATGAAAGCTATAGAACATGAAAGAAAGAAATTGAAGACCTTAGAAGATGGAAAGACCTCCCATGTTCTTGGATAGGCAAAATTAATCTTGTCAAAATGGCCATACTACCTAAAGTGCTATATAGATTCAATTCAATCTCCATCAAAAGTCCAATGATATTTTTCACAGAACTAGAAAAATCAGTTCTGAAATTCATTTGGAAGAATAAGAGACCCAGAATAGCCAAAATAATCCTTGGTCGGGGGAAGCAATGCTGGAGACATCATAATACCTCAAAATACACTACTAAGCTATAGTAATAAAAACCGTATGGTACTGGCACCAAAACAGATTGAAGATCAACATAATGGAGTAGAAGACACAGAGATAAACCCACATATGTACAGTTATCTGATATTAACCATACATAGAAGAAGGAAATTTGACCCCTATTTCTCACCCTTCACAAAAGTCAACTTAAAGTGGATCAAAGTCCTAGGAATTAGGCCAGAAATTCATCAACTGCCAGAAGAAAATGTAAGCTCAGTACTGCAGCATGTTGGCACAGGAACCAACTTCCTTAACAAGACTCTTAAAGCACAAGAAATAAAATAAAAATCAATAAGTGAGATAGCACCAAATTGAAAAGCTTCTCCATAGCAAAGGATACAATTAAGAGTGTGTAGAGAGAGACTGTGAATGGAAGATCTTTGCCACCTTCTTCTTAGACAGAACTTTAATATCCAGAATATACAAAGAACTCAAAATAACATAAAAAGCCAAATAACCCAATTGATTAGTGGGTAAAAGAAATAAACACTTTTCAAAAGAAGAAATACAAATGGTCAACAAATATATGAAAAAATGTTCAACAGTGTTAGCAATTAGGGAAATTCAAATCAAAACTACATTGAGATTTCACTCCAGTCAGAATGGCAATTATCAAGAATACAAATAATAATAAATGTTGGCAATGATGTGGAGAAAAAAGAAGCATTCATACATTGTTGGTAGGACTGTAAATTAGTGCAACCACTCTGGAAAACAGTATGGAGATTCCTCAAGAAAAAAAAAAAAAAAAACTAGGAATGAAATCATCATATAATCCAGTTATCCCACTCTTAGGTATATATCCAAAAGATCTAAAATCAGCATACTACAGGGATACAACCATATCAATGTTTATAGCAGCACAATTCACAATAACCAAGTTCTGGAACCAAACTGGGTGCCCTTCAACAGATGAAAGGATGAAGAATATGTTGTATATATATACATAATGGAATATTATTCATCCATAAAGAATGACTTTATGACATTTTCTAGTAGATGGATAGAACTGGAGACTATCGTACTAAGTGAAATAAGCCAGACTTAAAAAAAGTAAAAGCCAAATGTTTTCTCTGATATACAGAAGTTAATCCAAAATAAGGGAGGAGGGGGGAGAAAGAGAGAAAAAAGGACAAAAAGCAGGGGGTAGGGGCTGGATTCCATCAAAATAGAGGAAAGATCAATAGAGTAGATGAAGGGGATTGAGAGGGAGGAAGGAGGGATGGAATAAGGGAAGAACAGTGGAATGAATTTGACTGAACTTTCCTCTCTACATACATGAATATTCCACAGTGAATCATGGAGTATATCCACAAGACACTAATTAATAATATGTGTGTATATATATATACATATACATATATTTAAATTGCAGAAATTTCAGTAGAATAGAGGGAGGAAAGCATGGGAGGGTGGAAGTGCTGGGGATGGAACTAGAGCAAATTTTATTTTATGCTTTTGTGATTATGTCAAAATGTATCCTATGCTATATATAACTAAAAGGAATTGATAAAAAATAAAAACTGGTCATTTTAATTTAATGGTGTGATAATTCTGGAAATGAGTGCTCCTACTTTCCCAGGTTTGGCTGGATTGGTTTGTTTGGTTGGTTGGTTATTTTTTAATTGGTACTGGGGAATGTTTTACCACTGAAGAACACCTTCAGTCAAATCATTATTGGTGAGCTGGGGTTGTGGCTCACTGGTAAAGCACTTGCCTAGCATGTGTGAAGCACTGCATTCGATCCTCAGCACCACTTATATATAAATTAAATGAAGGTACTGTGTCCCTACCACTAAAAATATTTTTAAAAAACATCCTCAGTCAAATCATTATTGTTCTAGGCTGTCTTTTATGTCAAGAATCAATCCAAGATCTAAATTTAAATGCAAGAATATTCTCTTAAGTTTTCTTCTAAAACACTTACATGATTGTATTTCATATCTTTTTTTTTTTATTGTGAACAAATGGGATACATGTTCTTTCTCTGTTTGTACATAGAGTAAAGGCATACCATTTGTGTAATCATACGTTTACATAGGGTGATGTTGGTTGATTCATTCTGTTATTTTTCCCCTTCCCCCCACCCCTCCCATCCCTCTTTTCCCTCTATACAGTCCTTCCTTCCCCCATTCTTGCCCCCCTCCCTAACCCTCACTCTAACCCTAAAACTAACCCCTCCCACGCCCCATTATGTATCATCATCCACTTATCAGCGAGACATTCTTCCTTTGGTTTTTTGAGATTGGCTTATCTCACTTAGCATGATATTCTCCAATTTCGTCCATTTGCTTGCAAATGCCATAATTTTATCATTCTTTATGGCTGAGTAATATTCCATTATATATATATATACCACAGTTTCTTTATCCATTCATCAACTGAAGGGCATCTAGGTTGGTTCCACAATCTGGCTATGGTGAATTGAGCAGCAATGAACATTGATGTGGCTGTATCTCTGTAGTATGCTGATTTTAAGTCCTTTGGGTATAGGCCAAGGAGTGGGATAGCTGGGTCAAATGGTGGTTCCATTCCAAGTTTTCTAAGGAATCTCCATATTGCCTTCCAGAGTGGTTGCACTAATTTGCAACCCCACCAGCAATGTATGAGTGTACCTTTTTCCCCACATCCTCGCCAACACCTGTTGTTGCTTGTGTTCTTGATAATCGCCATTCTGATTGGGGTGAGATGGAATCTTAGGGTGGTTTTGATTTGCATTTCTTTTATTACTAGAGATGTTGAACATTTTTCCATATGTTTGTTGATTGTTTGTAGGTCTTCTTCTGTGAAGTGTCTGTTCATTTCCTTAGACCATTTGTCGATTGGGTTATTTGTAGTCTTGGTGTTGAGTTTTTTGAGTTCCTTATAGATTCTGGAGATTAGTGCTCTATCTGAAGTATGATTGGCAAAGATTTTCTCCCACTCTGTAGGCTCTTTCTTCACATTACTGATAGTTTCCTTTGCTGAGAGAAAGCTTTTTAGTTTGAATCTATCCCAGTTGTTGATTCTTGCTTTTATTTCTTTTGCTATGGGAGTCCTGTTGAGAAAGTCTGGTCCTAAGCCGACATGTTGAAGATCTGGACCTACTTTTTCTTCTATAAGATGCAGGGTCTCTGGTCTGATTCCGAGGTCCTTAATCCATTTTGAGTTTAGTTTTGTGCACGGTGAGAGATATGGGTTTAATTTCATTCTGTTGCATATGGATTTCCAATTTTCCCAGCACCATTTATTGAAGAGGCTATCTTTTCTCCATTGCATATTTTTGGCCCCTTTGTCTAGTATGAGGAAATTATATTTATTTGGGTTTGTGTCCGTGTCCTCTATTCTGTACCATTGATCTACCTGTCTATTTTGGTACCAATACCATGCCGTTTTTGTTACTATTGCTTTGTAGTACAGTTGAAGTTCAGGTATTGCAATATCCCCTGCTTCATTTTTCCTGCGAAGGATTGCTTTAGCAATTCTGGGTTTCTTATTCTTCCAGATGAATTTCATGATTGCTTGTTCTACTTCTGTAATGTACATCGTTGGGATTTTAATTGGAATTGCATTGAATCTGTATAGCACTTTTGGTAGTATGGCCATTTTGACAATATTAATTCTTCCTATCCAGGAACATGGGAGATCTTTCCATCTTCTAAGGTGTTCTTTAATTTCTTTCTTTAGTGTTCTGTAGTTCTCATTGTAGAGGTCTTTCACCTCTTTTGTGAGATTGATTCCCAAGTATTTTATTTTTTTCGAGGCTATTGTGAATGGAGTAGGTTTCCTAATTTCTCTTTCTGAAGATTCATCACTTATGTATAAAAATGCATTGGATTTATGAGCATTGATCTTGTATCCTGCTACTTTACTGAATTCACTTATGAGTTCTAAGAGTTTTCTGGTGGAATTTCCTGGTTCCTCTAAGTATATAATCATATCATCAGCAAATAGGGATAGTTTGAGTTCTTCTTTTCCAATTCGTATCCCTTTAATTTCTTTGGTCTGTCTAATTGCTCTGGCTAGAGTTTCAAGGACGATATTGAATAGGAGTGGTGAGAGAGGGCATCCCTGCCTTGTTCCAGATTTTAGGGGGAATGCTTTCAGTTTTCATCATTAAGAATAATATTAGCCATGGGCTTAGCATAGATGGCCTTTACAATGTTAAGGAATGTTCCCACTATCCCTATTTTTTCTAGTGTTTTGAGCATGAAGGGGTGCTGTATTTTATCAAATGCTTTTTCTGCATCTATTGAAATAATCATGTGATTCTTGACTTCAAGTCTATTGATATGGTGAATTACATTTATTGATTTCCTGATGTTGAACCAACCTTGCATCCCTGGGATGAAACCCACTTGATCATGATGCACTATCTTTTTAATACATTTTTGTATGCGATTTGCTAAAATTTTGTTGAGAATTTTTGCGTCGATGTTCATTAAGGATATTGGTCTGAAATTTTCTTTCCTTGATGTGTCTGTGTCTGGTTTAGGTATCAGGGTGATATTGGCTTCGTAGAATGAGTTTGGGAGGGTTCCCTCCTTTTCTATTTCATGGAATACTTTGAAAAGTATTGGAATGAGCTCTTCTTTAAAGGTTTTGTAGAACTCGGCTGAGAAACCATCAGGTCCTGGACTTTTCTTTGTTGGTAGGCTTTTGATGACTTCTTCTATTTCATTGCTTGAAATTGGTCTATTTAAATTGTGTATGTCCTCCTCGTTTAGTTTAGGCAATTCATAGGTCTCTAGAAACTTGTTGATATCTTCGAAATTTTCTATTTTGTTGGAATATAGATTTTCAAAATAGCTTCTAATTATGTTTTGTATTTCAGTCGTGTCTGTTGTGATATTTCCTTGTTCATTCCGAATTTTGGTAATTTGGGTTTTCTCTCGTCTTCTCTTTGTTAGTGTGGCTAAAGGTTTATCAATTTTGTTTATTTTTTCGAAGAACCAACTATTTATTTTGTCAATTTTTTGTATTGTTTCTTTCGTTTCAATTTCGTTGATTTCAGCTCTGAGTTTAACTATTTCCTGTCTTCTACTACTTTTGGTAGTAGAAGACTTTTTCTAGGGCTTTGAGCTGTAGTGTTAGGTCATTTATTTTTTGAGTTTTACTTCTTTTGTTAAATGCGTTCCATGAAATAAATCTTCCTCTAAGTACCGCTTTCATAGTGTCTCAGAGATTTTGATATGATGTTTCTTTGTTCTCATTTACCTCTAAGAATTTTTTAATTTCCTTCCTAATATCTTCTGTTATCCATTCCTCATATAATAGCATATTGTTTAATCTCCAGGTGTTGGAGTAATTTCTGTTTTTTACTCTTTCATTTATTTCTAGTTTCAATCCATTATGGTCTGATAAAATACAAGGAAGTGTCTCTATCTTCTTGTATTTGCTAACATTAGCTTTATGGCATAATATATGGTCTATTTTAGAGAAGGATCCATGTGCTGCTGAGAAGAAAGTGTATTCACTCTTCGTTGGATGGTATATTCTATAAATGTCTGTTAAGTCTAAATTATTGATTGTGTTATTGAGATCTATGGTTTCTTTGTTCAATTTTTGTTTGGAAGATCTGTCCAGTGGTGAGAGAGGCGTGTTAAAATCACCTAGTATTATTGTATTGTGGTCTATTTGGTTTCTGAGATTGAAAATGATTTGTTTGACATACATGGGTGAGCCACTGTTTGGGGCATAGATATTTATGATTGTTATGTCTTGCTGATTTATGGTTCCCTTAAGCATTATGAAATGTCCTTCTTTATCTCTTCTGATTAACTTTGGCTTGAAGTCCACTTTATCTGAAATGAGGATGGATACCCCAGCTTTTTTGCTGGGTCCATGTGCATGGTAAGTTTTTTCCCATTCTTTCACCTTTAGTCTTTGGGTATCTCTTTCTAAGAGATGAGTCTCTTGCAGGCAACATATTGTTGGATCTTTCTTTTTTATCCAATCTGCCAGTCTATGTCTTTTGATTGATGAATTCAGGCCGTTAAAATTCAGGGTTATTATTGAGATATGATTTGTATTCCCGGTCATTTGACTCATTTTATTCATTTATTTGCTTATTTTTGACACGACTTGGTTCCTCTTTATTTGAGAGTTCCTTTAGGATATCTCCTCCCTTTGCTGATTTGCTTCTTTGTTTTTCATATCTTCTTCATGGAATATTTTGCTGAGAATGTTCTGTAATGCTGGCTTTCTTTTTGTATATTCTTTAGCTTTTGTTTATCATGGAAGGATTTTATTTCGTCGTCAAATCTGAAGGTAAGTTTTGCTGGGTATAAGATTCTTGGTTGGCATCCATTTTCTTTTAGGGCTTGAAAAATGTTATTCCAGGCCCTTCTAGCTTTTAGGGTCTGGATTGAAAAATCTGCTGATATCTGTATTGGCTTCCCCCTGAATGTAATTTGGTTCTTTTCTCTCACAGCCTTTAAGATTCTGTCTTTATTTTGTATGTTAGGTATTTTCATTATAATGTGCCTTGCTGTGGGTCTGTTGTAATTTTGTGTATTTGGAGTCCTATAAGCCTCTTGAACTTGATTTTCCATTTCGTTCTTCAGATTTGGGAAATTTTCTGAAATTATCTCATTGAATAGGTTGTTCATTCCTTTGGTTTGTTTCTCTAAGCCTTCCTCAATCCCAATAATTCTCAAATTTGGCCTTTTCATGATATCCCATAGTTCTTGGAGATTCTGTTCATGATTTCTTACCATCTTCTCTGTTTGTTCAACTTTGTTTTCGAGGTTAAATATTTTGTCTTCAATATCTGAGGTTCTGTCTTCCAGGTGTTCTATCCTATTGGTTGTGCTTTCTATGGAGTTCTTAATTTGGTTTATTGTTTCCTTCATTTCAAGGATTTCTGTTTGGTTTTTTTTCAATATCTCTAACTCTTTATTGAAATGGTCTTTTGCTTCCTGTATTTGCTCTTTTAACTGTCGATTGGTGCGTTCATTCAATGCCTGCATTTGCTCTTTCATTTCATCGTTTGCTTCCCTTATCATGTTGATTATGTACATTTTGGACTCCCTTTCTGTCATTTCTTCTGCCATGCTGTGATTGGATTTTATTGATATAACATCCAGATTTGTTTGAGGCATTTTCTTCCCTTGTTTTCTCATGTCGTTCAGGTGTCAGTGGACTGCAGAGATGTTGCAGATTTCCTCTATTGACTTATAATGTCCCAGAAGATTGCTAGTGTATCCCCTCTTATCCTTCAGTAGCCTGAAGTCTTAGAGGAAGTTGATACTTCGGTGTTCCCCTAGGTAGCTGCCTCTCTAGGGGTGGTGGTCTTCAGGTGGGGTATATTCCCTGCTAGAGGGCAGAGGTGCCTCTACTTGTTGACCAATGGTCATCCAAAGGGGAACTAGACTGCGGGCTGAGGCAATGCCTGTTTGGGCCTGTGTCTCTGGTTTTACCGTCTTTGTGGGAAAACCTCACTCGGCGGGGAAGACCCACCCGGTGGGGAGGTCTCGCTAGTCCGTTCCCCTCCTAGAGGTTCCCCTCAGTCCACAACTACCGCCTGGGCAGGGCAGCCTTCCCAGGCAACGTTTCCAGGGGCCTGGACCTACCTTCTGGGCTTGGGAGCCCTGCCCTTCGCAGACGAGTCTCCTTAGGTGGCTCCTCCTCAGAGAAGCTGCCCGCAGTCCTGGAACCTTCGCTCCACCCCTCAGCTGGTCTCTGTGTAGCTCTTTCAAGAAAAGGTGCTTAGATCCCCGGCTCGGACCGTGCTTTGCACCTAATTGCCTGGCTATGCGACCCCTCCTCTGAGCAGTCACTTGGAGCCTCGTACATATGCTCCAAGCCCCAGTGACCCGTCACTCGTCTTTTCCTCCAGGCAGCCACCCGGTGTTCTGTGTGGGCGCTTGGAGACCAAGCCACTCACTGCGCACCTCCACCTCCTCAGGACAGCCCCCTCCCTGTTGTTCAGGCGGTTGCTGAATCCAAATAGCTCGCCGCCCAACTCTTTCTCTGGCAGCCCCCGGAGCCCTGGCAGATTGCTCCAAAAAACCAAAAAACCAAGCGGTGTGCTGCTCGTCCTCCTCTGCAAGGTTCCCCACTTTCCGAGTTCACTGTTCCAGCAGGGGGAGGTGTGTCTTGCTGCCTGGGCAGGGCAGCCTTCCCAGGGGCCCAGACCTACCTCCTGGGCCTGGGAGCCTCACCCTTCGTAGATGAGTCTCCTTAGGTTGTCCCTTCTTAGAGAAGCTGCCCGCAGTCCTGGAACCTTCACTTCGCCCCGCAGCTTGTCTCTGTGTAGTTCATTCAAGAAAAGGTGCCTAGGTCCCTGGACCGGACTGTGCTATGCACCTAATCGCCTGGCTATGCGACCCGCCCTCTGACCAGTCACTTGGAACCTCGTACATATGCTCCAAGCCCCAGTGACCCGTCGCTCGTCTCTTCCTCCAGGCAGCCACCCGGTGCTCTGTGTGGGCGCTTGGAGACCAAGCCACTCACTGCGTACCTCCACCTCCTCTGGACAGCCCCCTCCCCGTTGCTCAGGCGGTTGCTGGATCCAAACAACTCGCCACCCCACTCTTTCTCTGGCAGCCGCTGGAGCCCTGGCAGATCGCTCCAAAACCAAGCGGTGTGTCGTGCAACCTTCTTTGCAAAGTTCCCCGCTTTCCGAGTTCACTGCTCCAGCGGGGGGAGGTGTGTCTTGCCGCCTGGGCAGGGCAGCCTTCTCAGGCAACGTTCCCAGGGGCCCGGACCTCCCTCCTGGGCTTGGGAGCCTCACCCTTCGCAGAGGAGTCTCCTTAGGTTAGAGAATCTGCCCGCAGTCCTGGAAACTTCAATCCGCCATTTTTTCGCTCTGCTTCACTGTCCGTTTTTACCGCTCCGCGGGGGAGGGGCGTCTCACCGAGTCACTCTACTTCACAAAGTTCTCTGCGTTCCGGGGTACTGCCCCATCCGGGACGCCTCCCCTATGGGAGAAACTCACCCGGCGGCTTTGAGTTGGTCCTAAGTCACTATCTCCTCTTTTGAATCTTGAGTCCTGGAGCAACATGAAATGCAGCCGCCCTCTAGTCTGCCATCTTCTGTATTTCATATCTTGGTTTATATTCAATCTCAAATTATTTTATTCTGTGTTCTGAAATATAAGGACCCATTTTTTCATTTATTAAGTAACAACTTTACCTTTACTGTTTATCAAATAGTATACTCTTTCCCCACTTAATGGAACCAGTTTTATACATAAATTTCATACAGATGTATCTCTACTCTGTCTTTTCTATTCTGTACCATTGGATTGCCTATGTTTGTGTTATTAAAATAAAGTCTTAAATATTACATTCTGCCAATTAATTTAGACATTTGACATCTAAAAATGTCTTTCTTTTCTTCTTCAAAATTGTCATAGCTATTTTCATAATTTTACTAGAGTCAATTACCAGCAGAAGTTGGGGAGTAAGCAACAATCTCTTCTTTCTGATGGGAACCTGGACATGATACTGGCACTGAAGGAGCTATGCATAGCCATGATGCAACGAGGCCATGATCAAGATGACAGAGAGGCATGAGAGAAGCAGCATGGGGCCCTGTTATGATGGTGAAATCAGCATATGATCCTCAGTCCGTTTCTGAACTTTCATCACTTAGAAACATAAAAGACTCAGTTGTTTAATTCATAATTTTTACATTTCTGCAATTTATAAATGAGCTCATATTTTACTTGTTATCATGCATTATTTTGTTTTGAAAGGATGCATTAAAACACGAGAAAGAGAAAATTAATTAAAAATCACATAACTTTATTTCCTTGGTTGTTAAAATAATTTCACTCAGATGTTTCCATTGGAATATGTGGCACTTTGGAAAGGGGGACTTTTTTCACATTGCTCAAAATCAAATCATTAAAATTAAGCATTGGTTTTCTGGATAGTGGCTATTTTCTTTAGTCCAATCCCACCTCATCCATCTTGCAGGCCATAGGTGAGGATTAAGGTAGTACCACGAGTAGTAGAAATGGGGAAGCAAATGGATTAACACTAGGAGTTTCAAGATGGGTAAGAGTTAGTAATGTCTGCTGTGCAGTTTGAAAAATATAATTTTGTACATCAAGAATACTTTAAAGTAAAGTAAATGGTTTCATCAAGTAAGTAATATAAAAATATTCTATTTTGTCAGCAGATGTAGTCTATTTTGGGGGTATTATTACACCTGCATCTTATAGCTATTTGGTTTTCACAACCTCTATAGGGCTTCTGGAATTGGAGGGGAAAAAAAACTAAAAACCCAAATGTTAATATCTCCTTTGAATAATAATACAAGGGAACTATCTCCTGAGAGGAGAAAAGCTAATGGGTATTTGTTGAGTATTTGGTGGTTAATTTAATTTCTTTTTAAAAATCGGTTCTTTGTAGTTATACAATGACAGTAGAATCCACTTTCATATAATTATACAAACATAGAATGTATCTTATTCTCATTAGGACCCCGTTTTTGTGGTTGTACATGATAGTGAGATTCACTGTGGTGTATTCATATATGTACATATAAAAATTATGTCAGACTCATTCCACTGTCTTTCCTTTTCCCATTCCCCTCCCTTCCTTTCATTCCCCTTTCTTACTGAGTTTCTCTTCTTCCCCTTCCTTCCACCACCACCCCGCCCACCTTATTGTGGGTTAGTTTTCAAACATCAGTGAAAACATTTGACTTTTGGCTTTGGGGGACTGGCTTATTTCAAATCCTAATATGTCCCAAATCCTATGGTAAACTGCTCTGTCCATATGTTACTTCTGGGAGCATTCATCTTTGAGTCTGAAAAAGAGCTGGCCATATTCTGCTTCTTGCGATTCGCTGGCCTACTGATGAATCTGAGATGATTCTATACAGGTAGGTACTTTACCCAGTGCACACCAAGGAATAGCTGCTTATGGATTGTGAGATATCCCACAGGCAAAGCAAAAGAAATGCCAAGTACAACAACATGAGATTTCTTCCATGAGCAAAAATCTTGGAATGAGGAGAGAAAGTTAGAAGAGGCTAAAGACAGGAATAGTCAGAGAGCTAAGACACGGTAAGAGGTGTCACTAATACATAGGCCAATTAGTAGACTCCATTATTATTCAACATCTAAACAACCTTGTCCCACTTCTCTTTGAAAATACACTTCTCTGACCCAACAATTTGTGAAATTTGCCACTGACCTTTGGCCAATGGAGTACATGCAAAACATGGGACTTCACTTGCCCCATTGTGATTCACCATGAGAAGAACATGCTTGAGGAAACTCATGGGAGCCCAAGGGAACCTAATGGGCATAACTCTCAACTATGTTCAGTCACATCTGACCAGACCCACAGAGCCCCGAGAAAGTAAAAGTGAATACATGAGCTTGTAAAGCTCTGAAATATCAAATTTGTTACACAATAAAAATCGTCTAATAGAAACTACATTAAATGTATTCACTTTCAAAATACCATTACATTTCACCAAAGTCTTAGTTATATGAATATTTTTGGAATCCTGAGAGTTTTTGCTCTCACATTGTCACATTCTCACAGTAGATGACCTATAATTGGAGTCATCTAGGCAGTTCCAGAAGAAGATATATAAGGTCTAAGAAATCCCAACTAAAGGCAACTTAACAGAAAAAAAACTTATATAATCATCAAATTTTTAAAAACTTATAGATCTATTTTAACTGTATAGGAGAGAAAAAATCTAGACAAAATCATTAACCATCGAAACGGACTGACTATCTCTTGGTTTTATAGGAGCATGTTAGTATTTTTAAACTAAAAACCTTATATAAAATAAAAAATATATGAGGAATTTATTTAAAGTAGAAATGAAATAGATTATAAATGTATTTTAAGCAAAAATTTCTAAGTTTCTATGTTGTTACTAATTCAGAAGTAGAGAAAATAACGAAGCAACAAAACTTTCTTACACAAAACAAATCTGATGAGTGTGCTACTCTTTGTTATTTTTAGTTGCCAGATGTCTTTTGTATGCTTTTGAAGAATATTTTCAAATTATTTTAGTTAGTGTTCTCATTTGGACTCATTAATTTTGTTAAACCTTTAAGCCTATATTCATGTGTTATTTAAAATCTTTGTTTCATTACTCAAATACATACCTGATATTCATATTATTATTTTAGTAGCTGAGTTTGACATATTTTTCTATTCTATTATTGAAAACATATCAAAGATTCATTTTAGATTTTTCTTATTTAAATGAGTAACATTAACTTTCTCATTTTAGAGATAAGCAAAAGGAAATCCAAAATGCACATCTGAGTTTTCTTGGGGGTACATTCATGCAAAAGTGAAAGGAAGATCAAGTCTGGAAAGAAGGCCTTTGAATGCTTAGTTGTCAATCTTTGCACTTGGTTCTCCTTACTAGGCAACTCTGTATAGTAGATAAAAATATTTCACAATTACACTGTGGCAATGGTGAGAAAAGATTTATTTGTTTACCTATTATTTAAGAAATTGTTCTAAAGAAAGAATTATTTGAGAAAACAATAGTGGATATATTTTAAGTGAATCCTATTTTCCAGGACATCATTGGCAATATAATATCAGGACAAGAAAATAATTAGTTTCTTAAGTCTGGGAAAGTAAAATGGATTATGCATACAGTTGTCAATAATGTCTTCATAGGCAGTATACTAAAAATAGACTAGTACTCAAGAAATCTGTTACTTTGTAAATTAGTGAATTTTCTTCCATGCCATAGAATCTAGCTGGGTAAGTTTAACAAAAAAAAAAAAAAAAAAAAAAAAAAAAAAAAAAGAATTATTGTAAAGATAAAGTTAGTTCACAAAATGAAAAAAAAAGTGCTAGAAATTCTGATTCAGAAATCAGTAAGGTTCTGTAGGGCATGGTGGTGCACACCTGTAATCCCATCCAACTCCAGAGTCTGCGGCTGAAGGATTCAAGTTAAAGACCAGGCTCAGCAATTAGCGAGACCCTAAGCAACTTAATGAAAGCCTGTCACACACACACACACACACACAAAAGAAGAAGCTGTGGATGTGACTCAGTAGTAAAGTGTCCCTGAGTTCAATCCCCAGTACAAGGAGAAAGAGAGAGAGAGAGAGAGAGAGAGAGAGAGAGAGAGAGAGAGAGGGAGAAAGAGAGAAGGAACTAATATACAATCTTATCAGGATGACACAACTGGAATAAATAAGGTTTAACCATTTTCATTTTTTATGCCACTTTACTGATGATAAACCACTGAAGAAGTGAATGTCAATTACCTTATAGTAGACATGTGTTCAACTCTTGGCTAGGGAAAAGAAACTCTGCCTTTCCAAGGTTGTATCAAATAAAGGATAGATAATGCTTGCCTTTCCCACTCAACCAGGAAAAATATTATGGTGCTATTAACAAAGAAAGGGAAATAGGTGCTGGTTAAGCAAAAACTTAACAAATAACCTGTCTCATCCTACTTGTACCTAATATCTATACACAACCATTGTTCAATAGGATCCCTGAAATTATCCTTGCTTTACAAAATAAAGCTATATAATGTTCATCTGTAACCTCATCCTTTCTTCAGAGGAAAAGAATGTTTCATAATTTATTATTTTTGTTAAAATTTCTGGATCTTCTCAAGATATCGATCCCCTATCCCCACAATTTTATCATAATGCTTTCATTTGGTCTTAAAAGGTGGGAAATCTACTACACACTTGCACATGTCCATACTATAGTGAGAAAAAAAGAAAATATTGAAAAATTATTCGAAATAGTTAAATATATTTGAGTACACAAAGAAAGGTAAAGCTAAGGTTCTTTGTTCTATAACCAATATTAAGGAAAAAATTGGTGTTTACTTTTCCATAAACTCTTTTCTACAATCCCTTTGATGATTTCTTCAGTTAGCCAGTTACTTACCTTCACTGTGATCCATCAAATCTTCTTTCCTGAGGGATTTGGCCTTTGATGATTGCATGTGTAAATATATATAGCAGTTTCCATCAACTTCCCCCCTCAGAATAGTAGAAAATAAACAGTCTTGAAGATTAGACATGTTCCCTTCATACTCTACATACTTTCATAGCTACAACATCTCTTTATAATTGTTATGAATGTCCCCAGGGTCTTTTGATCTAGAATATCTCCCAAAATCTTAAGTTGAAGGCATAGTCCCCAAGCACCAAGGTTCAGAGCTGGGGATTTTATGCAATTATTGGATCATGAGATCTTTGACCTCATCAGTGAATTAATCCATTTCAAGGAACAGTGGAATTGACCACTGGGAGGTTGGAAGAAGTAGGTCACTGGGGTGTGCCCTGAGAGGGCTTAACTTCTACCCAGTCCCATTTTCTCTCCCTCTCTCTCTATCTCTCTCTCTCCTTTCACCCCACTTCCTCCTTCACTCTGCTTCTTGGTTACCATAAACTGACAGCTATCTTCCACCACACCCTTCTGCAATGATATTCTGCCTCATCCAAAGCAATGGAGCTGGTTGACCATAAACTGGACCCTTGAAACCATGAGCCCAAACAAATCTTTCCTCCTCTACATTGTTTTGTCAGATATTTTGGTTACAGTAATGAAAAGCTGACTAACACAATAATCTTCTTAGTTAAAATGAAAACAATCCCTTTTTATGTTTCTTTTTTCTTCTCTGAGCCATAATGAACTGATAGCAGCCAGATGGTAGCCCTAAGTTCTTATTCAATGCATCTAGTATTGTGTTTCCTAGTGATAAGCATTATCATTGAAATTAAATAAAAAAAGCTAAGAGTCATAGAAATATGAAAATATTCAGTGGAAATGTGAACAGTATTGCTCCACTGCCACTCCTTGGTCTTTGGATGGTATAGGCAAGGCCACAGCAGAAGTAACCACACAAACCTAGTGTTGATTAAGAGCATACTGCATCCATAAAGTGATTGAAACATACAAGTTGTAGTCTATTTTCTATTATCATAATTCATATTTAAAAGCAACCACAGTTATAATTTCAGGTATTTTCAAAAGAATTGTAACCAGATTAGTGAATTCTAATGTCTGTAGCCCCCTTTGTCTATGTCTTCATCCTTAACATGAAATTTTTTTATTTGTTGTTTTTAGATATACGTGACAGTAGTGTGTATTTTCACATATTATACATACATGGAGTAAAACCCATCTCAATTAGGATTCCATTTTTTTGTTGTACATAATGTGGAGTTACACAGGTTATGTGTTCATATATAAGCAAAGGGGAGATGTGTCAGATTCATTCTACTATCTTTCCTATCCCCATTGCCCCTTTCTTCCTTCATTCCCTCTGTCTAATCCAATGAATTTCTATTCTTCACTTCCCTATCCTTCCTTGCTGTGTGTTAGCATCCACATATCAGAGAGAACATATGGCCTTTGGTGTTTGGGGAATGGCTTATTTAACTTAGCATAATATTCTCTAATTCCATCAATTTACCAACAAATGTCATAATTTCATTCTTATTTAAGGCTGAGTTATATTCCATTGTGTATTTGTACCACATTTTCTTTATCCATTCATCTGTTAAAGGGCACTTATGTTGGTTGCATAGCTTGGCTATTGTGAATTGAGCTACTATAAACATTGTTATGGCTGCATCACCATAGTGTGCTGATTTTAAGTCCTTTGGGTATAAACTGAGGAGTGTGATAACTGGATCAAATGGTGGTTCCATTTCAAGTTTTCTAAGGAATTGCCATACTATTTTCCAGAGTGGTTGCACCAATTCATAGTCCCACCAGCAATGCACAAGTGAAACTTTTTATCCACATCCTCACCAACATTTATTATTGCTTGTATTCTAGATAATTGCCATTCTAACTGGAGTGAGATGAAATGTCTAATTGCTAGACATTTGAACATTTTTAATGTATTTTTTGACCATTCATATCTCTTTTTCTGTGAAGTGCCTATTCAGTTCCTTTGCTTGTGTATTGATTGGGTTGTTTTTTGGGGGTTAAGTTTTTTGAGCTCTTTGCATATCCTGAACATTAATGGTCTATACTGAGGTGCAGGTGGTAAAAATTTTCTCCCATTCTGCAGGCTCTCTGTTCACATTTTTGATTGTTTCCCTTGCTGTGAAGAAGTTTTCTAGTTTGATGGCATCCTATTTATTGATTCTTGATTTCATTTCTTGTGCTTTAGGAGTCTTATTGAGGAAATTCATTCCTGAGCTGACATGATGGAGAGTTGGGCCTACTTCTTCTCATGCCGATGACATGATTCTATATTTGGAAGACCCAAAAAACTTCAGCAGAAAGCTTCTTGAACTCATAAATGAATTCAGCAAAGTAGCAGGATATAAAATTTACACTCAAATGTATTCCTATACAATGAAGAATCAACTGAAAAATAAATTTATAAAAACTATCCCATTCACAATAGCCTAAAAAAAAAAATACTTGGGAATCAATCTAACAAAAGAGGTGAAAGAGCTCTACAATGAAAACTACAAAACACTAAGGAAAGAAATTTAAGAAGAACTTAGAAAATGGAAAGATTTCGCATGTTCTTGGATAGGCAGAATTAATATCAAATGGCCATACTACCAAAAGTGCCATAGAGATTTAATGCAATTCCTATTAAAATTCTAATGACCTTCTTCACAGAAATAAAAAAAGCAGTCATGAAATTTGTTTGGAAAAATAAGAGGCCCAGATTAACCAAAATAATTCTTAGTGAGAAAAATGATGTAAGAGGTATCACATTACCAGACCTCAAATTATACTACAGAGCTATAGTAAAAGAAATGGCATGGTATTGGCACAAAAATAGACATGAAGCCTAATGGAAAAGAATAGATGATACAGAGACATAGCCTTATAAATACAGTTATCTCATACTAGACAAAGGCACCATACATTGGAGAAAAGATAGCCTCTTCAACAAATGGTGCTGGGAGAACTGGAAATCCACATGTAGTATATTATAACTGAACCCCTATGTCACACCCTACCTAAACTCAACTCAAAGTTTATCAAGGACTGAGGCATTAGACCAGAAACCAAGCACCTACTAGAAGAAAAAGTAGATCCAACTCTCCATCACATTGGCTCAGGAACAGACTTTCTCAACAAGAAATCTTTGATAAAATATGAAGTTGTATGGAATATCACAATGGCTCAGCTTTGGCGAGAAGAACTTTTCAGTTTTAAGTCATGTGTTTCATCTACTAATGCCCATACTGGGTTGAAATCTGAGTTTTGAGTCACTGAATTTGTCCCCAAATCTGGGACCCCTTTGACTCACATGATATGCTCTTATTTGGAAACAGGGCCTTTTAGATGTAAGGAGGGTGAGTCCATCCTGAATTGCGGTAGCCCTTAATCTTTTGTCTGCTATTCTAATAAAGGAGTGAAAAACACAGACAGAAGGAAGAAAGCTATGTGAAGAAAGCAGAGACTGGAGTTATGCTGTCAGAAATATGAGTAACCAAAAAATGCAAGAAGCAAGGAATATGCTCCTTCAGAGTTTTCAGAGTAACTGTGGTGAACATATAGAAGTATGAGAAAATAAATTTTTGTTGTTTTAAGCCTCTGAATTCATGGCATATATTTCCCCCTTATCTGCAGTTTTATTTTCCACAGTTTCAGTTGCCTATAATCAACTGTGGTCCCAAGATAGTAAATGGGAATTCCAGAAATAAATAATTCATAAGTTTTAAATAACTTTTATTTCAATATACCATTATAATTGTTATATTTTATTATTGTTATTAATCTTTTAGGAGTCTTTCCTAATTTATAAGTTGAATCTTTACCTAAGTATGTATACATAAGAAAAAGCATGATGTTTATCTCATTTGGTATTCCTCAGTTTCAGAAACCCACAAGCGGTCTTGGAACACATTTCCCTGTGTATAATGGGGGACTACTTAAATTTGTTGTAGCAGCTCTAGAAAACAAGTATACCAGCCTTATGGATACTTTATTTGTGATGCCATTCAGCTGACAGTAATTTGGCTAAGAATGAGGCTGATTAACTAAACCAAAAAAAAAAAAAAATCTTTCTAGATACTTAGAAACCATATTTCTATAAAACAAATTGATAAACAAATGTCATGTTTGATATCCATTTGGAGATTCATGCAAGTATTTCTTCCCTGAATTATTTTTGATGAATCCATCAAATTTTATCTTATACAACTACCAATGGGGAATCAATATAGTTTTTGAGCTAAAGGAGAACCTCCTATCATGCAGTCAATAAATAATTCCTAAACATTCAAGAAATGTGTATTTAAAATAAACAAAAGTTCAATTAAGTATGAAAGAGAGAAGAAAAATCAGATGCTATAATATGGTCTGCAAAGAATTCAAATTAAATTGTCACTAATTATGAAGTAAGCACATGTATACTTTAAAAGAATGTAGAAGTAGTTTTAAAGACAGACTATAGATTGAACAGGTTAGTCCATAAAGTAAGAAGATGACTGTTTGAAAATAAAAATTAAACAATTTACATGAAACTTCAAATGGATGGTAGAGCACTGGACTAAGCGCATTTAAAAAGAAAATGGTTAAACTAGAAGATAAATCTGAAGACATGATCCAAACCTTTCATGAACAGAGATAAATCATGTTTTTTAAAAGGTAACAAAAGACATGGAAGTTAGAATACCACCTACTATGGTTTGGATAAGTGTTGCCCAAAGGCTCATGGGTTATAGGATTGGTCACCAAGGAAGTCCTTAGGAAGGTGGTGTGATCTTTAGGAGGTGGGCCTAGTGGGAGGTCATTAGCTCATTGAGGCATGCCTTTGAAGATGAAGTGGAAACATGACCTCTTCCTCCCTCTCTTTTGCTTCCTAGGTATGGGAAGAGCCATTCACTTTGCCTTCTGTTCCCTATCATTGCTATCCTGTAACCTCATTGGAGGCCACAAGCAATGGGTCCACCTAGTCTCAGACTGGTATCTCCAAAACTGTGACTCAAAATAAATCTTTTCACTCTGTAAGTTAATTATCTCAAATATTCATTAAGTGAAAGAAACCTGACTCATATACCCTCTAATATGTCATAATTTCAGAAAAAGATAAGATGGAAAATTTGAGTATAAGACATTAATCCAACAATTCAAGAAATTCAACAATTGGCAAAAAAGTGTATATATAAGTAATTCACATCTAAACACATAATATTTAAACTTTCAAAAATCAAACAGTATCTTTAAACCATGCATAAAGAAAGAATAAGCTTTCAATATTGGCATAAAAATTAGTGTGGCAATGGCTTCTTAACAATAATACTGGAAGTCAGAATGCAGTGGTCTTTTGTAGGAAGTAGAAAATACCTGTAAATTTCTAATTGTACAATGGTTATCTATTGCTGTGTAACAAATTGTCACAAAACTTAGTCAAACAATACACATTTATGATCTCACATTTACTCTGGACTGCTTAGCTGAATTTTTCTGCCTGAGGAACTCTTCTGAGGTTTCTCTTAAGTTGTACATCCAGGCTGAAGTCATCTGAAGTCTTGACTGGAACTGAAAGATACTCTTAAAATATGACTCACTCTTATTGTTGTTAGCAAAAGCCTCAGTTTCTCAAAAGCAGTTAACTGGTTACTCTCAGTTCCTTGCCACATGGACCTCACCATAGTGCTACATGATGATCCTTACAATACAACAGCTGGTTTCTCTAGGGTAATTGATCCAAGAAAGAGAGCTTTTTTCCCCCCAATATATATAACTTTTTTACACACTGCATTTTGATTCATTGTACACAATGGGATACATCATTTCATTTCTATGGTTGTACATGATGTAGATTCATACCATCCGAGTAATCATACATGCACGATAGGGTAATGATATCTGTCTCATCCCACCATTTTTCATACCCCCTCCCTCTCATTTCCCTCTATGTAATCCAAAGTTCCTCCATTCTTCTCTCCACCCTACCCCCACTCCCATTATATTTCATCATCCATTTTTTTCCATCATCTACTTTTTATGACCTCCTCTCATCTCACATACCATTACTTCTGTCACATTCTATTCCAACATAAGCCAACTACTAACACTATCTCCATATGAAGGGAAGGGAAATTAAATTTTAAATTTTGAAGAGAGTTACATCAAAGAATGTGAGAATACACTTTTTAAAAGATCACACATATATACAAAGGAATAAAAGAAAATATGAAAACACATTACAAAAATTATACATATATGTATGTATGTATTTCAGAAGAGATTTTAGGAATTATGTAATATAATCTGTTCAAAACTTACAGATAGAGGGAGGAAGCCCATCTTCATTTATGAAATAGAAAACTAAAACTTGAGAACTGTTGCCCAACTAAAATCTAGGTTTTAAGATTCTAAATCCCAAGCTCCTTCAGCAACATAGCACAGGATTTAGCTTTGACCCGATTACTTTCTTAGTCAAAAGGTATTTCATTTTTCTCAAAATCTTTGAGCCCTGTAAGGCCTTATCTTGTGATAGTTCTATTTTTATATATAAGCTCCATGATACCATCCCTGAGGTAATAGCATGCTGGATTTGTTCAAGGGCGAGCATGGTTAGTGTTTCAGAACTAACAAGTGAGTAGACCAGGGACAGGGTTGAATTGGGAGGGTGAATATGTAGGGTATGTATCAGTGGAGTCCTAGGAGCACAGTAGTCAATATATTGCTTCCAATTATTTACTTGTTTATGTGACTTTCACCTCTATATTCCTTGAAATCAGAAACTATACTTGCTTTGCCTTTGCCTTCTCGATACCTTTCATTTATTGAATGACTAGGTGAATGAATAGATCTCTTTCCATGAAACTCCATCTATATGGATATGGTTCAAAAATAAATGACTCCTGGTGAAATATCTGAAACATTGATATTATAAAAACACAATAGAGAATTCTCATGAAATTTAAGATGGAATTGCATATCTTTTTTGAATTTAAAATAAGTCAATGACAGATCTAAGTGAGATATTGACAGTTGGAAAATATTCCCCCTATTTGCTGTCTGGATTTCATTTAACTTGCAATCACTTTGTAAAATGAAATTATGATATGGAAACTTTGTCAAAGTGTCTATGATATCAAATTAGTAAACAGTAAATTTCAGTAATATATTGCTCTCTTATGCAGAATGCTAAATAAAGAATTTTCTATCAAAAGTCATTTTTATGTTATTCCTAAAATATTTGGGAATAGACACTAGGTATTGTATTTTTATGCACTCCTAATAGAGTTCCTAAAATTCTATAATAATTCATAGAAAATGCAAGCATTACTAACATGATTCTAATCTTATGAAGTCTTCACTTGTACTTTGATTGCTTTTGATATAACTATAAAGCGATTGAGAACCAATCTTCTTTTTCATGGATTCTGGCAACTGAATTTCTAAAACTAAAATAGCAATGAGATTACACTATCATTGTAGTATTTATATTAGCTAAGCTCCTTCTAAAAATCAATAGTCCAGATAATATAGTAAAAGTAAAATCTTATTCCATGAGAATCATCTTTAACTATCTAAGAATCAGAATACACACACACACACACATACACACACACCCCAGAATAAAAATAAGTATGACCAAACCAGAAGAAGTAGTAGGACTTGCTAAAAATCAGTATCTGTGTGGTGAAAACAGCTGAAAATGCTGTTGAGGAGGAAAATGCTTAACTTGGTTTCCAGATGGTTTTGCTCAGAACATGGGTGCAAGCTAAAAATGGATAGGGGCCCCTAAGGGGCAGAACTGAAGCAGAGCACCTGGTTACTTACTTTGTGTAGAAGGAAAACCAGCTTAGATCGAGAAAATATAGACTTTCATGGGCAGTGGCCAATGGCCTGGTTTATGCCCTGAGACCTGAAAGGAGAAGGGTTAGATCTACAATGGGGAAGTCAGAAGTATGGGCATATCAATGGACTTAGAGGAGCACAAAGAGTAAAATTTTCAGGTCACCTTTTAACACCTACCAGGAAAGTAGACAAAATATCTCAACTAATTGACATTATTCAACATTTATCATTAGCCACCCCAGGACCATGATGAAGGTTGCATGGCTGGAATGAGCACAGTGGCAGAGAAAGAGACTTCACATGGGTACAGTAACATGGATGCCTACTTATATTGCATATCTGGCTACATGCACCTCTGAATATCTATCTTGTTAGCCACAGAGACCAACATTGAACCCCTGATCTGACACAGTTTTTCTAGGAGATTGATTGAATGTTTAGAAAAAAATTCCACAAATATTAGGGGCATGGCATGTTGGTAAATTTGTGGGGGCCCACTAATCAGGAGCAAGTCAAGATATGTGACAAGTTCATATGTCTGCCCACTATTCTCCCTTAAAAAGATACTTAGCCTTAAGTATCTTTTGTCTTATTACTTGATCTTACTACTGGGCTCACTACAGGCATATGTTTATTGATGGATTGACAAGTTACTCTGTGACCTGGGATGTTCATTATAAACTGGGGATTTTCTCAACTGCCAAGTCATGAAGCTGAGTGTTAATTGTAGCTTTCCATCATCAAATGGAAGTAGTATATATGAGATGGGCTTAAATAAGTTGTATGAATAAGTGACAGAAGTGCCTATGACCCATCCTCATGCCACAGAGTTCCTCCCTGGGAATTCTTATGACTAATGACCAAAGAAAATTAAATATGGCCTGGCAGCAAACCCAGTGCTATATTCCCATTTCAGTGTCCCTGAAGGGTAGTAGTGATGGAAAAATTTCCTGGTGGGTATCATTTTTTATTTAGTAGATTTCCATTTCAATTATATTTTTAGGCTTTCAGATATTTAAGGAGACAGTTTAAAGAATTTCCATATACCATTCTCTCCCTACTCCTTACCCCTTTCCTACAATTTACCCTATTATTAACATCTTGCATTAGTAAATTTGAACATCACTACATCTGTTACAACAGATAAACTAGTACTGACACATTATTATTCAATAAAGTCCATAGGCTACATTAGGGTTAACTCTTTGTGTTACACACTTCTGTGGTTTGGCAAATGTATAATATTCTGTATTCATCATGACAGTATTTTGCAGAATAATTTTATCACCTTAAAAATCCCCTAAGTTCCACCTATGTACCCACTTGCCTTGGACCCCTGGTAACCACTGGTATTTTACTATTTCTAGTTTTTCCTTTCCAAGATATCATATAGTTGGTATTATATGCTAGCCTTTCCAGATTGGCTTCTTCTGCTAAGCAATATGTCAAGAGCTGAGTTGGAAAGAACTGAGCTGCCAGATGTTGATGTGGTCCATTAAGACAACAAGCCAAAATTACAGTAACTGGCAAGCTTTCATCTCTTACTGCAATGTATAAGCAAGAGGTTAAATAGGAAAAAGGACAAGTTCTCTCAATGTGCCATTTTTCCCTATGGAATGGTGCTGGGTGAAGGTCAAATTTATCAGTGCAGATGGGAGAATCATCTCACTGCCAAGGCAATCCTGAACAAAAGTCTCCTGCAGTTTTATGGACCTGGTGGGGAGAGTAGGGAGAAGGAGACAGATTAGTAGTGGAAAAGTACTGAATACTACCCAGTCAGAATGGAGAAATACTCTAAAGGCCCACCAATCAGGTGGTCATGGCAAAGGCATTTGAGCCAGGAATGTAGATATGCATCAGAGCAGGCCAGCTGGTTGAGGAATGGAGGGCTTGATCCTTTAGCTAATCCTTTTTGATTATGCACCAAGTCTGGTGTGCAGAACAAAGCTTTCTCCCAAGAGGCTGGCCAAGTATAGCCCTTATAGCAGCTTATGCAGATCAAGACTGAAGGATAATACATAGCATTTGATTTAGAGCTGGACTCTTCAATACGCATTTAAAGTTCCTCTGTGTCTTTTTATGGTTTTACAACTCACATTTTTATCATTGAATAATATTCCTTTGCATGGACATACGAGTTTGTTTATTCATTTGTTTTTTAAAAACATCTTGTTGTCTTCCAGCTTTTGAAGATTATGAAACATTTGTGTTAGGTATAAAGCCACCTTTCTCTCCCGCTACAGGAACCACCTGTAAATCTGCATTATGCCCGCCTCTCCCGTTATAGGAACCCAGCCTCCCAACCCACCTGTCAATCTGCCGTTATGCCCGCCTCTCCCGTTACAGGAATTTCCCGCTTAAGTTGCCGTAACCTTCCTGCCTCCCACATTAGGTTCTAATATGTCATTGGTCCATCAGTCAGTCTGTAATAATTCTCCTCCGCGATTGGTTCCTCCCAGCCCGCGAAATTCCAATATCTGACAAGAAACCCTACGCCATCTCTTTCTTTCCCTTTCCCCTTTCCCCCCAAGCGGGCACAATTTGTCCGCATAAAATAAAGAGTTCCTCGTGTGGGACCTGTATCTGCGGAGCGTTTTTTCTGGGAGTTATTGACGAACCAAAACTGCCCCGAACATCTAACTAATAATTTGTAAGTTTTTGTGTAGATATAAGTTTACAACACATTTGGATAAATACCTACGAAGAAAATTGCTGGATCATATGTTTAAACTATGTTTGGCTTATAAGAAATTGCCCTGGGCTTGGGATATAACTCAAAGACAGAGCACTTGCCTGGCATGCATTAGGACCTGTGTTCTAGCTTCAGCACCACACACAGACACTGCCAAACTGTCTTTCAAAGTGGTTACACCAATTCTGCATTTCTACTAGCAATGAATGAGAGTTCCTCCTGCTCCACACTCTTCTTGGCACTTTTTGCCACTGTTTTGGATTTTAGGCATTTCAAAGGGTGTGTAGTGGTCATTGTGAAGCCAGAATTAAGGACAGGTAGCTAGTGTAGAAATAGGGAATCGGGTCAATTCGAGGAAATGAAGCTATGAAGCCATCTGCCTCTGGAAGTTGGAGACTGCCCCTAGAAGAATGGAATGTCAAGGATCTCCGGAGTCCATTGATTACCAAATTTACCTGCCTTTATCAAGGACTGCAAGCAAGGAACTGCTAATTAATGACCCCTGGGCCCTTACCTGCCTGAATCACCTTGTCCCTCTCCCTGGCTTCTCACTTAATGCAAAACCAGGCTTAGTCATGTAGGCAGGAAGGAGAGATAAGGGGGGAAAGAACTGGAGAACAAAAGAGAATTTAACCTATAAAAGATGTAGGGTGCGCTCACTTCTTGGGACTTCAGAACATCAGCCATGACCCCCTTCTTCCTGCCGGGAGAAGTCTGTATTAATACCTTTAAATAAAACCTGCTTAATATGCTTGCCTTGGCGTGTTTCTCTAGTGTTCAATCTTCAACATTAGAAGGAGCAGAACTAGTCACCGGTAAACGGCGGTATCAATTGTTTCTAATTTTGTAATGTCCTAATATCTCATTAGATTGAGCACCTTTTCATATACTTATTGCTTTGCTGTGTGGATGGATATCTTTTGTGATGAGGCATCTGTTTAAATACTTTGCCTACTATTTCCTTATTGTTGTGTTTTATAAGTTCTTTGTGTAGTTTCTGCATTAGTCCTCTAGTGGATATGTGTTTTTGTAAAGATTTTCTCCTAGTCTTGTTTTTTCTCTTCTTAATAATGTCTTTTGCAGAATTGAAGTTTCATTTGTTTTGTTTTGTTTTGCAGTGCTGATTGTTGAATACAGAGCCTCACACATGCTAGGCAAGAGCTCTACCAGAAGTTTTAAAATTCAATAAAATCCAATTTATCAGTTTTTTTTATGGATTCTGCTTTTGGGTAGTGTATCTAAAAATAACAACAAATTCCAAGGTTACCTAGATTTTCTTTTATGTTACCTTCCAAAAGTTTTTAAATTTTATATTTAGTACTGTGAACCACTTTGAATTAATGTGTGTGAAAGATAAAGGTCAAGGCCATGATTCATTTTCCTTTTTTCTTTTTGTGTATGTGAATACCCATTTGTTTTAGCATTGCTAATTGAAAAGATTATTTATTCTTTCACAAATACCATGGTGTTTTGATTAATGCAGATTTGTTAAGTCTTTAAGTCTTTAAGTCAAGTAGTATTAGCTGTCTTACTTGGTTCTTCTCCAGTATTAATTTGTCTGTTATGGGTCTTTTGTCTTCAGAATAAGTTTTTTAATATCTTTAAAATGATTTTCTGGGATTTTGATGATGCTAACTTGATTTGATAGATCAAACTTGAAATTATAGACATAATATTGAACAATGAACTTGCTTTTGCACTTTGCTTAGAAGGTAGAGATATGCATTTACCCTGATTGGTTGGCAGTGGCTAATAATTTGACTGATAACGAACATGGAAGAGATACAACAGGGAAATTGGTGAAAAGTTAGGGAAAGAAGTGCAAATGGTCAGAGTTGGAAGATATTCATGCCACTGTGAATGCTCATCAAAAAGATATTTAAGCAAAAAATAATAAGGTGAATGGTATAACCTATTCTGTAGACATCTGTCCTTACCTGAGACTCACGGTACAGTGGTCATGTTGACAAAGATGGGGATTTTGCATAGGCTCAGCAACACAGACTTCCATATCAAGGCTGGATCATTTTCAGCTGCTATGATGTGTTCAATATGCTAACAACAAGAGTCAAGTATAATTCCCTGCTAAGACACCAGTCCTTAGGAAATCAGTCACTCACCTGTCATCAGGTTGATTATGTAGGACCAATTCTGTCAAGAAATGTGCAAGCTGTTGGCCTCACTGGAATAGATGCTCACTGTGGATATAGATTTGCCTTTTGTTCCCATAATGTTTCTGCCCAAACTATTATCCATAAACTTACGGAAAGCCTTTTTACTTTTTTCTCCCACGTAGTATTGATTCTAACCAAAACCAAACAACTGCTACCAGGTAATGTGAGATGAGGAACTCCTGGTCATGGAGTTTTCTGGTCTTATGTTTTCCATCATCTGAAGCTTCTGGCATAAAAGAACATTGGAATGGCCTTTTGAACATTTTTGGTGCCGAGTAGGGGACACTACCTTAAATGTCTGGAGTAATGTCCTTCTGTGGTAATTGATCCAGAATACACAGGGAAATGGGGTGGCTACTGTACAGGATAAAGATGAGCATTATCTGGAATGCAGGATATACCCTGAGTTGCTTTCATTTTTCATATGACCTTGTGATTAAAGTCAATGGTAAACTGCAACAAACCTAATATAAGAGGAAATATTAATGACATAATCTCCAAGAATGAAGGTTTTGTTACTCCATCAGGCAAGGAACTAAGACTAGCCAAGTTGCTTGCTAAAGGAAAATAATAGATAACACTAGCAAAATAAATACCAGTTATGTCCATGTGACTAACTGTTGTGACAATCAGCATGCTTCTTTTATTTCAATATGAATACACTTGCACGTATAATGATGATTTTCTTCTCCTCTCCTACTCCCCATCATCTATATGAAATATGTTAATGATAGTTAACACCATATCTTGTTATTTAAATTATAAACCATTAAAGGGGATTGTGACTCAGCTTAAAGAAGAATGAATATTACCGGAAGATAGGTAAGGGACAGTGTACCTTCTGTTGAGGGGAAGGTGGCATATTTTGGGTGCAAGAAGGATAATTGCATTTTATTTGGCAAGGGCATGAGTTTTCTGTTGTCACTATTTGGAAATTAAATTAACTACATTTAAAAGAGATGCCTATGAATGCCAAGTAGGCAAGGAATGGCCTGTGGGGAAACACATTGGATCATCTTAGGTAAGCTAGAATTGTATTTCCCAGAATTTCTTTCCCTGCATTGTTCTGGCTTGATGTAGGTCACAAAAGACTATTTGCATGATTTGGGAGAAGCACAAGAGTCACAGAAGCCATACTATTTTATGCTCCCAAGGTCGGGGAAATGGAACCAGATGCTTCTGCGTCTCCCCAACGCTGCTGTGAATTGCAATCTGACTCTGTGATGGTGAGGGGGCAACAGCTGGTCGACAGCTCCTCCAGTTCCCCAGATGTCCCTCTTTAGCCCCTTGAATCCTGAGTCAGGTGCATGCTCAGCAGCATCAAAGTTGGAGATTTGGAAGCCATATGAGACCAAAACATTTTCCTGTTTGCTCCTTTCCCAGGGTTTCAGTTAATCCTTGCACTCCTTACATAGAAATCCATCTTTTGTTCCTGACTGCCTTCTCTTCAGACCTACACAGAGGCAGAAACTATAGTTTCATATTGACTGATCAATATTTCCTGCAGTTGCATAAGATCAAATCTATACACAAGTATATTATTTGATATCATTCTCCACAGTTGTTTCTCAGATTGAATCATAAGTGATAAGCCTGTCTTTGCAAATATGCAAATTCTCTCTTTCTCTGTCTGTCCCTCTTAAGATGTGATGGGGATAAACAGTGCTTCACTGGTACTTCATCTTGCAATTCTTAGAGTATTAGTGGAAGAGACAAACCACTGAAGGCCCTTTATTCAGTTTACCTATTTTTATGGAATTTTCCACCATTTTCTTCTTTATACGAATTTCCTTAAATACTCTAGATTCTTATTTCACAGTGCTTTATATGGTGAAATCTGTTCTCCCAGATTTGTAACTTTGTTCCTGTCATCCTATAATGGGAAAACATTCTTAATTTGGATGTATTTTTTGCCTTGTGGTTTGTACTTTTGTGATTTTTAAGACATTTTTCTCTCCCATCTTAAGGTCGCAAGGATACTATCCTATATGTATTTTTAAATTACCTTTGGCATTTTACTTCTAATACTATCTTGTAAACAATTTCTTCTTCTTTCACTGTTGAAAGGTTCCACCTATCTCTAAGCTTTTCATTATATCTGAACAGAATATTTGTCAGCCTCTCTTCCAGGACCATGTTGATTTCATTAGTTACTTTGAGATATGTAGTCATATCTAATAGGGTAAGAAATACTTTTTTTTCCAGGATTCCTATAAGTTTTAGTAAATTTAAATTGCATTTTGAAAACTTTCTTTATACCCTTATTCAATTTTACCTGTTATCAAAATGACAAATGGTTTTATTTTGTATCGTTTCTTTTTGTATCTATTTTTAGTAACAGGCATTAATTGTACATATTAATAGCATTCACTGTGATATTTCCATAATGTGTATGTATTACTCATATTAATCTGTATTTCTTTCACCCTTACCCCACCCCATCACCCTTCTTAATCCCTACTAATCGCTATTCTCCTTTCAGGTCAATATTTGTTTGTCGTGTTGAGTTCCCATGTTAGAGAGACAACATGTCTTTCTACATCTGGCTTCTTTTCCTTACATGATGTCCTCCAGTTCCATCCATTGTGCTGCAAATGACAGCATTCAATTATTCATTATGGCTGAATAATAATATTCCAACATGGATATTTACCATATTTCTTTATCCATTCATCTGTTGATGGGCACCCAGGCTGATTCCAAACCTTAGTTTGTTTGAATAGTGCTGCAAACAAACGTGCATAAAGGTACTTTTTTGCATGCTGGCTGGATTTTCTTTGGATATATACCCAGGAGTGGGATAACTAGATCATATGGTACTTCTATTTTAGTTTTTTTGTGGAATCTCCATACTGTTTTCCATAATGGCTGTGCCAATTTATATTTCTACCAACAGTGATAAAAGCTCCTTTTTCTCCACATCCTTTTTAAATCATATATTGTTTTCTGTTGTTAATTTTTTTTAAGCTCTTTATATATTCTGGATCTTATCCCTCAGTCAGATGAATTGGTGGAAAATATTTTCTTCCATTCTATAGGTTGTTTCTTCACTCTTTTGGTTGTTTCCTTTGATGTGCAGAAGGTTTCAAGTTTGAATTAATCCTGATTGTCTAGTTTTGTTTTGTGTCCTCTGCTTTTCTGGTCCCATGCAGAAAATGGTAGCCTGTACTGATACATTGAAGCATTTTCTCCATGTTTTCTTCTATTAGTTTCAGAATTTGAAGTCTTACATTAAGGTTTTTGGTTAATTTTGAGTTGACTTGTACAGGTCGAGGAGCAAAGTTCAAGTTTGACCTTCTGCATATGGACATTCTATTATACCAGGGCCATTTATTTAAGACACTATCTTTTCTGCATTTTAAAATTCAGTTATTCAAGATTCAATTATCTTGTAATTTTTACATTAATTTTTCAACTTTCCATATATATTCTGTTTCTTTTAGTCAGAATATTTCTGAATCTTAATAAGTTTGTTGGTCTGATAATATGTTCATTGTAAACTTTATATGTGATTAGCACTCATTTCCACCATATTTTTCATATTTTTATCACATTTATTTTTCTTGTTTTATTCTTCATATATCGGATTTTACTCAGTCGGTGGGAAATATATATTCTACCTTTATTTTCCCTCAGGTATGATTATTTGCAATTTTATTGTCACTGTTTTAGTTTCTGATTCTTCCCTCTCTTGTTTCCAGTCTATTGATGAGCCCATCAAAGGAATCTCCATTTCTATTACAGTGCTTTGTTTTCTAGCTAGCTTTTCCTTTCACTTCTTTCTTGGTACTCCCAACCCTATGCTCCTAGTATGTATTTGTTCTTGCATATTTCCCACTAGTAGCCTTATATTAATCACAATTGTTTTAGTTTCCCAGTATATGCTGATGTTATGGTTTATATCTAGAACATCCTTCAGAGGCTCACATGTTGAAGTTGTGGTCCCCAAGGCAGCAATGTTCAGAAGTGGGACTTTGGTGAATAGATTGGATCATGAAGGATCTGATATAATTAGTGGATTAATCAATTGAGGGAGATAAAATTAAATGGATTATTTATTGGGAAGTAGTGGAAACTAGGTGAGGCCTAGTTGGAGGAAGTAGGTCACTCTGAACTTTTCCGGAAGAATATATTTTGTTTCTGGCCCCACTCCCTCCCCATCACTGTCTTTATCTCTGCTTTGCAACCACCATGAGGTAAACAGGTTTTCTCCAAACTTTTGTGCCACGATGTTTCTGCCTTGAAGCCAGTTGACTATGAACCAAGATCTCTGAAACCATGAGGTAAACCTTTCTTCCTTTAAGTTGATCTTCTTGGGTATTTTGCACAGTAATGAAAAACTGACTAACACAGCTGTTATAAAAAAAAAAAAATCAAGACATAATAAGTATCAGTGAATGTGTGGACAAAAAGGAACACCTATTTTTTTTTTTTTTTGAGAATATAAATTAGTACAGCTACTATGGAAATAATTATGGAAGTTCTTTTAAAAATTTAAAATGGAACTACCACCTGATCTAGCAATCCAATTTCCAAGAATGTATCCAAAGAAAATAAAATCATTATCTTGAAGAAATGTCTGTATTCTCAAGTTCATTGTACCAATATTCACAACAACCAAGATGTGGAAGCAATATAAGTGTCTGCTGATTAATTAATGGATAAATATACACATGTGCACATACACACAGTTGAATAATATTGAACCAGAAAAAGAAGGAAATACTGCCATTCGTGACCAGATGGATGAACCTTGAAGAAATTATTATAAATAAAATAAGTCAGACATAGGAAGACAAGTATTGTATGATTTCACTTAGATGTAGAATCTAAAAAGTCAAACTCATAGAAATGAAAAGTAGAACATTGGTTGCTAGATTCCATGGAATGAGGAAAATGGGGAGATGCTGGTCAAGGGTAGCAACTGTCAGTTATATAATGACTGAGTTCTGGAGATCTTAATGTATAGCATGGTGACCACAGCTAATCATAGTGTATTATATTCTTAAATTTTGCTAATGGAGTAGATCTTAAGCATTATGACCAAATGTACAAAAAATATAACCATATGAAGTGATAGATGTGTTAATATGATTGTGATAAACATTTCTTAACATTTAGGTATATCAAATTATTCAGTTTTGTACTCTAAATATATGCAACGTTTATTTTTAAATTTTATATCATTTAAGCTGGAGAAAAATTCCAGTGTGATAATTCCAATATCTCTGCCATGTTAAAGTCTTATTCAGATGTATGCTCTGTCTCTTTAAACTGTGATTTTGTTTTTTTACTATGCCTCATTTTTATTTTGCTTTGTTTTTTGCAAGCCAAACATAATATACTAAATAAAAACAACCAAGGTAAACAGACTTTACTGTGAGGTGTTCTGTTCATCTGGCTAGGAATTAAGTTGTGTTTGTAGATATTCAGAGGCTGAACGTCCCTCTGGTCCTTTTTTCTTGCCTCCTCTATCATTTTGGGTTTCCCTAGAGACTTTTAAAATATCCTATGAGCCATACTTTTCTCAGTCATACTCCCCTGATTTTTTATAAGAGACCTGCTGCTGAAGGGTGAGGGGTGAAGGGAAGAGGAAGCATTCTGCCATCCTATCCCTAGGGCTCCATCTTTAGTGTGCCTGTGTCCTAGACTGCGACTTCAAAGTGCTTCTCTGTTGATTCCTTTTTCACCCTTCTCAGGGACACAGGAAGACTGCAGCTGGTTGGAGTTTGGTATTTCCCTTTCCCCAGACCAGTTAATCTCTATTAAAACCCTGACGGTTAGGCTCTGGTAAAATAGTTTCTTTGGAGATCTGATCTTGTTAAGGAAAATTACTCCAGATGTGTTTAAAAATGGCTACACAGTCCCAGAAACACAAAGATATTTTCTCCCCCTTCACTCTGAGTACCTGATAGGGCTCCTGGAGGTAAAACAAAATTTTGATGACCTCTTAAGACTGGCCATTTCCTGGTGCTTTTATCTCTTAAACTTGTCCTCACTGAGCCTACAGCAAATGGGCAATTACATATTAAATATTCCTGCCCAGGTCCAGTTCCTATGGTTTTCTGCTCCAGGCTTTGGCTCTACTAAGCTGTGAGCTCTGTATCCACGTGTCTGTCTCTTCCACTGTTGGTGCAACTGTTGCTGTGTATTCTTGGTTCTCTAATGGATCTAAGGAAAGTTGTTGATTCTCAGCTTGTTCAGTTTTGAGCCTGTCTGTGAACCAGAGAAATGACTTTTCAGGCTCCTTACATGCTGAGTCAGAAGCCAGAAGTCCAAGAACAATTTTTACACATATTTTTATCAATTTCTTAATATCATAGTGATGGATAATTTTATGTGTTAACTTGGTTAGGTTATTAACATTTAAATCTGTAGACTTTCTGTATAGCAGATTGCCCTCCATGAGGTGAATTTGCTTCATCCATTCAACTGAAGTTCTTAAGAAAAAGACTAAGGTTCCCAAAGAAAGAATTTACCTTCAGAATATCTTCAGATGCAAGGTACAATAGGAATTTTTGCCAAGGTCTCTGTCCTGTTTTCCTGTCTTGCAGAGTTTGGACTTCCCAGCTCCCACAATCACATGAACCAATTCCTTTTAAAAAATCTATCTCTTGTTCACTCTTTCGCTCTCTCCTGTTCTGTCTCTCTCTTTGTCTCTGTCTGATTCTCTCTCTTCACACATACACACACCACTATTTGTTTTGTTTCTCAGGAAAACCCTAATACATTTACCAACCTAACCATTTATCAATGTCAATTTCTTCCCTTTTTTCCCCTCCAAAGTCAAATATCCTAACATGCTATTTCCTGTCTGATTTTCCTTACTGACATCTTTCTGCCCTCTCCATTCCTCCTGCTAACCACCCACCTAGCACTTACTGTGAACCAACATTCTTTCAATTTAGGAGTTTCACTGCTTTATTAGAAATTATTTTATTATATCAATTTGTATACAACCCCTTTTAAATCTTTAGTATTTCCTGAGTAGGGATTTGGGGAGGGAGACTAGATTTTATTATGTACCATCTCATCAAAAACTAATATCTTTCCTAATGGAGATATCCTTTGTTATATTTAAAATGTAATATCAATATCATCAAACTGTTATAACTTTTTCTGCCTTACTTCACTCAGCTATGTTAATAATGCTACTGCTTGTCAACAATCAAGTTGATAAGATTAAAGTAAAAAAAATTGGAAAAAAATTGTTTAAATACAAAATACAGACTGAATTCTATAAAAGTCAGAGAAAATTGTCCAATTTGTTTTTGGTTTTGTTTTGGGGATTGTACCCAGGGGCACTTTAC
Organism: Sciurus carolinensis; assembly: GCF_902686445.1. NCBI lineage: Eukaryota > Metazoa > Chordata > Mammalia > Rodentia > Sciuridae > Sciurus > Sciurus carolinensis. Next base: position 61,520,612 of record NC_062221.1, on the reverse strand, counting down.
CACTGAGTTACTGCCTGAGACTTTTTATCCTTTACTGTAAGACAGGGTCTTGCCACATTGTTGAGGCTGGGCTTCACATTGCAATCCTCCTGCCTCCGTTTCTGAGTGGCGAGATTATAATCATGCACCACCACATCTGCCTATTGTTGTTTTCTTAAATTTTGGAAAAAAGACATACAGATACCCATCATTTTAATTAATAAAATGAGTGTCTTTTTTTAAAGTTAAAAATGTGATATACAAAACTAGAATAAGTCACAAATGATTTAATTCATAAATAGAAGACTTGATAACATGATTCAAAGAGCATGTGAAGCACAGAGAGTTTTAGAGTGAGCTGGAAAAGTCATACTGATATTATTTTGCTAAGTTAACTCCTGTGGAGCACTAAAATCATATCCCTTGGAATTATCTTTTCTTCAGGACAGAATGATTTGCATTTCTATCTTACTTTAAAAAATAATAAATTAGCATGTAGCCTTCCAGAATATGCTCCCCAGTAAAAGGGCCAGACACCTAGAAAATTAAATAATTCCTAATGAAGCCTGTTAAAAAATGTTCCAGTGTGCCAATGAAAAGACATTCAATATTTCTTGCCTTGTTCCCAGCTTTTGGACAATTTTTTTTCAGCAATAGAACTCTTATATAGTTTTATAAATCAACCACAATCCATTTCCCTGTATTCTTTCCCATTTCTTAACATTTATATTTAATTATTTAATTCAAGTTTAGACAAAGACTCTCTAAACAGTAAATAAGACTACTAGTTTATCCCTTATAAATCTTGACAACTAGTTTTTCTGAACTTTAAGATGTCCGTGGATTGAAAGTGTCATCTATGGGCTGGGGACATTGCTCAGTTGGTAGAGTGCGTGCCTCACATGCACAATCCCCAGCACCACAAAAAAAAAAAAAAGAAAAGAAAAGAAAAAAGAAAGTGTCATCTACTTTCTCACTAATTCTTGCTCTTGTTCATTCTAGGAAAATCAAGTGGAATTTGGATTTAGAGAAATCTGTGTTTGATTATTGGATCTAGACTTTACTAGTTAAAAAAAAAAAAGATAATTCAGAGATGAAGTCAAGATTACTTTTCCTGCAACTCAGGGCCTTAACCTCTAAATAACTTTGGACTCTTATAGTACGTCTTCATTTTCTCCCCAGTTAACTAATTATCTTCTTTGGAAACTATCCTACACAAAATCGTATTTTATCTTATTTTTTCCTCATATTACCTCTTTTAATAAAGTGTATGGAAATTGTATGTGCATATTTAATATTTGCTTATGATAGGATAAAAATGCAAAGCCTTTCTACTTCCATCTTTATTAAGTGAGAAATTACATTCCTTTATGCAACATTCGGAGGAGAATGAGACGTGATACTGATCAACCTCAGCAGAGCACTGAGTTTGCCAATGCTTTCCCTTTCCTTGTCTCATTTAATTCTAATCAATCCTCCCATCAATTCTGACAGATGAACTAGGTGGTAGATGATCCTCTTTATGAGGCAATAACCCTGAGGATTACAAAGAAACTGATTTTATTACTTTGCTAGTGAACTCTAGATCCACTAAGCAAACACAGATTTCTCTGAATCCAAATTCAATTTTTCTTTCCAGTAGGTCATACTGTGAAAGTACTTTGTAAACTGCAAACTGCTGCCCAAATGTGCAGTTATCATCACTGCATGGATTGTTTCTGTCCCCTTTTTCTCTCTATATTCAAGGGTATACCTTCGTTTATTCAACAGACAGGCGTTAGACAAGACATGTTTGTATAGGTGGTACTTGTATGAGGTTACCTGTGAAGCTTCTCTACTAATTCATCAAAGAAATGAATTATACATTTAAATCCATGAAACCATTCCTGGAAATATAAGTCCTGATTTGCCTGAAATGCATCCTTGCCCGAGCTCAAGTTTATGTAAGGAGTCTAATGACTATAGCATATGACTCAGCATACTGCTGTCCAGAGGGACCTTCCCATGACTCTGTTTCTATTAGGTATCATATCTTTTTCTATAAGATGTATGGTGGATTTCATAATTGCTAGTAATTGAACAGACTATATAAAGGATAAATATAAGAGGTATTCAGCTATAAGAAAAACAAATATAAAAAGCAAAACCCCTGTGAATTGCAATGAGTATAGGAATCAGTGCCATCTTCAACTGCAGGAACAATTTCAACTGTGTTCAAATGAAGATCTAACTTTTTCTTCAAACACAGTGTTCTATATCCTGTCTTTAGCTTGGCATTTACTGCTGGGTTTACCATGGGCACCAGCTGTTCTCTACTATAGGAAAGAAGGCCAGGACTCAGTTGGAAACAATCAAAGGCTAAAATTCTACAAAGAATAAGTGAGAATCAGAGAACCAAGAAGACATCAAAGAGTTGTGAATCAATAAAATGGACAGTTTTGAATGAACAACTGAGTTTTGATCTTCCTTCTCTCAAGACTGTATTTAAATAGTATTTAGTAACAGAGAAAGTCTTTGCATTTGTAAGAGCTAGTAAGTATTTGGTTTGGAAGAATAAAAATTTATATTTCTTACTTTTCTGAAGAAAATTTTAATTTCCGATTTTCCAGATTTTAAAGTGCAGAGTGAGCATAGTTCGGTTACATATAACAAAAAATTATTTTTGCTCTTTTAAGTATGTTATGACCGTCCTTATTTTTGCTCATTTTCTCTCAACCTCAGTGTTTCTTTCCATTTTTTAAGACAAGATCTCACTCAATTGCTCAGGCAGGCCTCAAACTTGTGATCCTCCTGCCTCATCCTCCAGAGTAGCTGAGATTACAAGAGTACACAAACTTACCTGACTTCACCCTTGGTATTTCTTATCTTTTTATTGTGATATTGACAACTTTGAGCCTACAATGCAAACTGTGGTCTATAACCTTGGGAGCAAATGCATAAACACATAAAATTATATAATCAGTTTATGAGTCCCTATTCTTTGAGTCCAGTTGAAGAACTTTTATGGCACTTACAGTGTTCTTTTAATCCTCTGCCTGTCAAACTCAAATTCAACTTTTAAGACATAAGGTAAAAACGTCACCCCTGAGTGGTCTTCTTTATTTCTATCCCTCTGGGCAAGTTGACATTTATTATTCCCCACACTATTCTTGTATCTCTATTATTACCATTTATTTATTCTCCTTTCTTTCTTTCTTTAACATGTATTAAATAGACACCGTAAAACAAAAATGAATAAAACAATGCCTCCCTTATGGAACCCCACCTCACTAACAGGACTCATACAAATAGTGTGATCAAGAGAGGTAAGTACTAACATGTAGTGAAAGAAATGCAAAGAGAGTACAATGAAACAGATATTTGGCATTTCTCACAAATATTAATATTATTTATAGATAATTTTGCAATTTACCAAAAACTGCCCAACAATTCATCTTCATTTATCATCCCCAACTTTGCCCATTGTATTATTATTATTGACAGTTACATTTTATGGTTCATAGAATAAAGTAAAGGAAGAAAAAAATATGGAAAAGAATAAACCAGCAAGTAATTAATGAAATTAGAATCCAAACTAATATCTTCTGATTCCAAAGAAAATATTTCCTCCCAATCTATATTATTTTTCTATACTGGTTTAAGTTAGTATAATCCATGCATCCTTCTCCCTAATGAACTACAAGGTCATTGGATTAAGATAAACATCTTTTTTAAAATTTTACATTCTCTCTCTTTCCAGTCTCACCAAAAGCATTACCATATATATGGTTGATGTTTAATAATATTTGTATTGATCATCTAGATTGTATTTGTCCCAATGTACTTGATTCAATCCCTGGTTGGAAATGTAGATGCAAGTATTAATTTTATAAACATCCTATAATTTAGTAGGCACTAAATTAGGCATATTTACATATATTATCTCATTTAATTCCAAAACAACCTGAAATGTAGAGGTATTTATTTTATTACAGATGGGGAAACTAATACTCAAAAATCTAAGCAAATATGTCTGAGAGTACATGGCTATATTTGTAAATGGATATGCTAGCTAACATTTTCAGGCTAAAGTCAGCTGATAGACCTTTTGTATGTCCTCAGTGATTAATTAGGGGGTTCATTGTTTTGAGTAATAGTGTAAATGTTAGCTAAAGAGTGATCTAGAACTGAGATTAAATTTACCCAACAAGTCTTTCAACAAATATATAATTAGTGCCAGTATGTGTCAGGCATTTTTCAAGATAATGTGGATATGACAATGAGGAAATGACTTTTTTCTTTCCCTCATGAGTTCCCATTATAATAAAGAGAGCAAATAATAAGCAAGTGTATAAGTCCATACATGTGCCACATAGTTTCAGTGGGGGCAACTGAGAGGAGAAAAGTAGAATATGGACCTGGGAAGTATTGACAGGAGAAATTACAATTTTATTTAGGTGAAATTTAAGCAGAAAACAAAAGTGAATAAAATGAGTCATAAGTACATCTAGAAAAAAGTATTCAAGGCAGAAGGAACAAGTACAGGTACCTTCTGAAGGTTTCTAGAGAAAAGTGGACAATGATAGGTGATATGAACCAAAGACAAGGATAGGGGGAGCTTAAAAACATTATAGGTAATTTGGGGGGTCTACTATTTTGTTTTTGTTGTTATTGTTGTTTAGTTTTGTTTTAATTCTTCATAAAATGAAAGTTAATATTTCTTTTTTATCTTGAGTCAAACATAATATACATTGTAGGAATTGATTTCATAATTTGAATATTTTCCTAATTGTTAAACACTAAGAGGGAATATAAAGCAGTACTATATACAAACATTAAAATGAGTCTATTCTCTTAAGAAACATAATTTTATTTCCCACAGGTCTGGAATCTAGAAGTCTAAGATCAAGGTGTAGCAAGGTCAGGTTTTAGTGAAGACTCTCCCTGGTGACCTATGTGTTATGTCCTCACATGGCATTAAAGAATAGACTTTCTGGTGTCTCTTCTTATAGATACATTAATCTCATGAAAGCACCATATTTATGAATACATTAATCCTAAATATTTCCTGAAGTCCCTTTCCAAATACTGTCACATTGGGGGTTCAATATATGAATTTTGGGAGGACATAACTCAGTCCGTAGCACTTTGTAAAGCAGAAGACACATTAAGAAGGTATTACCATATTCTAGGTGAGATTTTCACAGTGGTTAAATGTGGGTATTTGTGGCAAATGTTTTAAGAATTGGTCAAATTATAAATGTATTTTAAAAACAGAGGTAAGATTTACTTATGGATTTGGTGTCAGGTAAATATGAAAAAAATGTGAGGAGCTAAGCATTTATTCAGTTGGATGGTTATTTGAGATGGGAAGATTATGAGAACTGTGGTTGGATGGGGCTGTTAATATCAGTTATTTCTAGATATGTTAATTTTGAGATGCCTTTTGGAGAACCCAATGGAGAGTACAAGTAAGTAGTTGTATATAAGAGATTAGAGTTCAGGAGAGAGGCCCAGACTGTGCTCAAACAGGGAGTTTATCAGGAGAGTGATTTTAGGGATAGGTATGATGTAGTCAGGGAGAAACAGGGAAAGGAAATAAGAAGGAATTAAAAGTGACATGATAGAACCCAGAAAGAGCCATACCTGGCCAATGGAAGAAGTTGCTTCAAATGTTTGGTTAAAATTACCAGCAGAGGTTATCAGTGGAGACCATGAGAAGTTCACTTTACTGAGGAAAAAGAAAGATTAATAGAGATGGGTTCAACAGAGAATGGGAGGAGAGAGCTTGGAGATGGTGACCTTGTGGCACAGTGATTTCTCACCTTCAGGTGGCTACTGCTGCTCTGTAGGCACTCCTAGTGTGTACATACGTTAAGATATGACGGAGTTGGAAACTTAAGATTTTACTACTAGTGTATTATGTGAATGAAAGATTATTTAGATATTACTGAAATCTATGATTTTAAATATTCATTGTCATGGACACACACACACACACACACACACTCATTCACTTGAAAGCTACTTTTCCTTTAAACTTGACTTGGCATTTATTCATTCAGTTCACATTTAGAGGTTGTTCCATGCATTTTATTGTGTTATTTACTAGACTCACAAATATGAGTCAAATAGAATAAAAGCACTTACAAATATATGTTAAAATATAACTAAAGCCAGCTGGAAAGTTTTGACAAATTTTGGGCAGAAGAGCCCATACAATTTACTCACAAAGTCTATTCTGCATTCTCAAATGGAAATGTTTTACTTCACATGAAATACTGCAAGTCTTGATTATTTGGTTTCCAGAATTACAAAAGTTTGGAAACAGAATATTAGATTGAGTTTGCTAATTCTAGGATAGATAACATATAGTAGTTTAATTGCAAATGAGGCAAGATATTTTAAAAATTAAGTGGCAGATGTAAGGAATCAATGTTAAAACAATGGGCCCATTTAGATGAGGGTAAACTTAATCTACAATTCTTAGGAGTCCCTGAAACAATGATCAATATTGCCAAAAGTCTCCAATTATATACAGAGTCATCTCTCAAGGAGTTGGAGTATCTAGAATGGTATGAGTCAAGTTAAATAATTTCATATTCAAATGTATTGACTAGACTTCTTTTTTCTTCATTCCTTTTTAAGGTCACTCAAATAAACTTGAGATATCTACAAAATTATTTAAAACTCATCTTGCAAGTGTCTTAAGTATTTGAAGAATTACTATATTGTTCTTAAAGAATGTCTCCCAGTTCTCAAAAATATTCTCTATAACTCAGAGTAAAATTCCATTCTTGAAAACAATACTATTTTGTCCACTTATTACTCTTTCTTTAAAATACATTATGATTGTCATGCTTGATAGAAGTGATAATTTTGTGACTTACATCTGATATCAGTAGCATCTTTTAGAAGACTAAAAATAATGTATTATTTCAGAAGACTAAATATTGTGATATACTTCAGAAATGTAATTATTCAAAAAATTTTAAAATAGATCTTCTCCTTAAAAGAAAACAAAGCAAACTGTTATTTACTGAGTACTTATCATCAGTTAGAGACTATGCTAACCTGTCACATCTTTTCTACACTTTATTTTATATACCTCAATATCTGATTATATACATTTTTTTAAAAACTGTAAATAGATATAAATTTGTCCCAAAAGAACACACAGGTAGTGTGCAGAATCTGAGATTTGAGCCCAGATATGTCTAATTCTGAAGACCTAATCTTTTCACATTGGTAGAGTAAATTTTTGTCATATGAAAAATTCAGAAAACTTTACTTCTAAATGAAGTCAGAAAAGTTGGATATTGTTATAGAATTCTTCTATTTATAGTGGTTCTCAAACTTTAGTATTCTTCAGAATTACCGGCAAGGCTTATAAAAACACTGATGTTGCCCCTCCCCTAAGTTTCTTATTCACTAGGTCTGTGGTGAAGTTGAAAATTTATATTTCTAAGAAGTTCTAGGTCATGCTGATGCTGTTGGTCTAGGAACACACTTTGAGAACTATATCTGATCCATTAATTCCTTCAATATTTCAACAGTGAAAATGCCCCTTTCTTCAAAGGTCACCTTAGGCCTACAGAGTTGGCCTTCTGAGGGAGGATCCAAGAATCCATATGTAACTGATGGTGATGCACTAAGACTCCATCTCACAAAGAAGACACTGTGAGGCTATTGAGACAATTTAGTGGAAGAATAAAGCAAGAAACCAAGTCAGAATCTATGTTTTGTTGGTCGTGGGCCTCTGCTATCTCATATTTTTCCCCATTCAATTCCAATTCATCCATTTTCTTTCAAAATTTTAACCCTGACATTTTGGGTAATATCTTTGCTTATTTTACTTTCACTTGGAATTCTGGCAGAGGTAATTAGTTTCTACTAAGGTAAAAATAGATCAACAGAAGTTAGTTTTTTGGAGGTAAAATAAAATGAGTCAAAGGGTTAGAACATATTTCCTCTATTTGAGTTAATTTTGTCTCAATACCCTCACTCTCAAAACTCCTCTTTTAAGATGAATATCTCAGAAACATACACTGTGCCCTCTTTTAAGGTGAATATCTCAGAGACATACACTGGGATGTGGATTCCACAGGCAAGTAATTTATTAAGGAAGAAGTCTCAGAAGAAAAATAATGAGTGGAAGATGCAACACAGGGAAATGACAGAAGCTAGCAAAGATGCAGTTCTAGACAAAGTACCAGCCTCCACTTGTAACTTCCCAGGAGCTCTGGAAAGTGAGTTATCCTTCAATGTTTGTCCCAGTTCGAGTCAAGGAAGCTGGACTTGTCTCCTCTCATATCTGTCAGTCCTTGTAAGGACCATGCTATAGGGATACGTGTTTTCAGTCATTTAGAGCTAAGACAAGAGAGTGCAGAGGCATGTGGCTGCTAAGGCAAGTGCACACACACACACACACACACACACACACACACACTGACAAAGGGATCGAAGTGACTCTCGGGGAGCACCCACTACACTCTACACCCCAGCTCTATCTTTCACTACCCTTAGTCCCACTGCTCTAAAGTCATACAACTCATAAGAAGCGGACAGATTTTACCTCTGAAATGCCTGCATTGTTTTTATTGCCTTTGCCACTCTTGAGGTTCAGGATCTTTCTGCCTCTTACATGGATAACTACAGTAGCCTACAAATATTTCTTTCTAACTGACCTCCTATTCTGATTAACTGTACACAAGGGATTTCTAGGAAGTGACTCAGTCATTTCTCTTCGTAAAACATAATTTCATTTGTGGGATTTATTTACTCGAAACTCTATTTCTCAACACTGCTGATAGAAGGAAGTCTGACTGCCTTATAAATTCAAGCAAGGTCCTCCACAATCCAGACCCACCCTATCTTTCTGGCATAGTGTTTCACCATACCCTCAAAGGTATTTGTATGCCAATCATTCCCAAAGCTGAAGCACTTTCATACCTGTGTGACTTTATTAATTATTCTGTCTCTCCCTGGTAGATTCTTACACCCATCTTTTTGGGGGTGTATCAGGAATTGAACTCAGGGGCACTCAACCACTGAGCCATATCCCCAGTCCTATGCTTAGCACTTTGCTTTTGCTGAGGCTGGTTTTGAACTCCAGATCCTCCTGCCTCAGCCACCCGAGTCACTGGAATTACAGGCATGCACCACTGTGCCTGGCCTCCTACTCCCATCTTTGCATGGGAATTTCACCTTCATGGTTCATATGAAATATTACCTCTTCTGTCCAGTCAGAATTAAATGCTTCCTCGCCACTCTTTGTATCCCTATTGCACATTTTATATCTCTAACGGCATGTGTGTCTTTATTCTATAGCATTGCTACATATAAATATGTACCACAAACTCTTAAGTTTCTTAAAACAGGGATTATGTCTTATTTTTTCATATATTCCTAGACCTTGCAAAGTTTTGCTTGAAACATAGAGCACTCTAATAAATAATTGTAGAATTAAATGTATAAACTCTGATCCCAATTGTTTGCATGTAAAGATACTGTATCAATTTGAAACAAAGGACAATAAGGGAAAAATAGATGTAGGAATCATGTAAACTAAAGAAAAATATATGTTCAATTTTTTTAGGAGGACATCTGGTTTTGTTTCTGGGAAATAGTCATACTTATTACATCTCACAATTTGCAGGGGAAGGGAAAGGATAGTAGAGAACATAGAGACATACTCTCTCCCCTTGCAAGGGCATGGAAAGTGGTAGGGATATCCAGGTGTGACACAGGAATTGCAAAGACATCAAGATGCCTTGTGCCTAGGGTAAAACTGTAGCCAACAGAAGAGGTGTGAATTCACCTTGTCAAGGGGTGAGGGTTCTCCATGGAATGACCATGATTCCTTTCCAGGCCAGTAAACCCATTGTTCCCACCCATGAGATAAATGATCAGAGGAGTTGCACTTTTCCCTCCCAAATAATTCAGAGTGAAGACCCACAGAGGGTAGCAAGAGAGAAAATAAGGTGTGACAACTCTCTATCACATAGTAGAAGGAGACCTCACCATCATCATAGTCTAAGAAAATCCCCACTCTCAGGACAGGGTCTGCATAGGGAGGGCAGTCATTAGGGAAGTAAGTGCCTAGTATTCTTCCCACTCCCCAATGGTACCCTCCAAAACTCATTCTGGGGGTGAGGTTACGCTACCTTTCTGCACACCAAGTCTTCACAGACACTATGGTCCACTTGGCTTTATCTTCCACCTCTACCTCCCAACAATGTCTCCAGCAATGAGGACTGGAGAGTCAAGGCAAAGGGAAACAGATCAAACTGCTCAGGGTTGTCAGGCAGGTCCTGTTGGAGGTAACCATATCACACTTGCCATAGATTATCAGACAGGATGAGACTGGTAACCGTGTCTGGATCCACATAAGCATTATTTCCCTTGGTTACTATCATGGAATATATGACATGACCATTTCATCTGTATGTGCTTCTACACCTGATTTTATAAATATAGACTGTTGCATGGTTAGCTAGATTGCATGTTCTCACATACTTGATATTTTATTTTGTTATAGTTGGCAAAAGGTACTGAAAGACAATTTTTTCACTTCAGTGTTCTCAAAGTACAGTTTTCTTGGGCTATTTTCCTTAAGTAACCATGAAATAGTCTTGTCTCTGGAAAAGTATGAATTAAGCAATCAGAAATGAAAAAAAAAATAGCTCCATCTGGGTGCTAACCATAACTGTTACATGAGAAGGGCTTTAATTTTTATTTTATGTTCATCATTTAGAACTATGAGATCAACACATTAAATATATATTCACCTAGATAGTAGATAGATAATAGATAAAATTCATGTTGGAAAAACAGTATAAGTGATAGGATTTTAATATTTTATAATAGTGCCTAATTATATCGAAAATATGTGTGATGGTTAATTTTAAATGTCAGCTTGCCTAGATTAAGGAATACCTAGAGAACGGGCAGAGCATATTTCAGGGTATCTGTGATGGTGTTTTTTTGAAGGACATTGGCTTTGAGTTGATAGACTGAGTGGGGAAGATCTGACCTCAATGTGGGTGGAGACCATTGGACAGGTTAGGGGTCTGCATGGAACAAATAAAGGCAGAGGAACGACTGTTTCCTTTCTCTCCTTCCTAAAGCAACAATGATCCTCCTTTCCTTAGTCATATGCCCTCCAGGCTTTCAGACACCAGGACTCAGACCAGTGGACCCATGGGTTCCAGGCCTCAGACCTCAGACTGAGAATTATATGAACTGAGTCATGCTATTGGCATCTAAGGCTCCCCAGTTTGCAGATGGTCTTTTGTATGACTTCTCAGCCTCCAGAGCCATGCAAACCAATTCTAATAAATCCAATTTCATCTACCTGTCTCTCTCTGTCTCTCATTCTTTTTCTCTCTGGAGATCTCTGACCAATAAGCAGGAACACAGAAAAATCCGTAAGTTTTATAGCAAATACCATTTGCTATGAGCCACAGTCCCTCAGATGCCCTCTGTCATAGAGTCCTTCTATAGCCAGTTCCCCACCTGCTGACGGCTTCCTGACTGAAGATATTCCCTGACCACTACAGCAGCTCAGCACAGGCTGAAAGTTAAATCTGCTGGAGATTCAATACCCACTGAGTAGTTCATCCAGGCTAGAAGTCAGTGCATAAATACTCCATAATATCTGCTTTTCAGTGGAACCATCTTGAGACATGTTTCACTCAATTTCTCAGCAGGTGACAGAGAAAATGAGCCCAAGTTAATGAGAGTGAGAACTTATTCATGACTGTTTTCTGCTGGCTTTCCTGCTTTCCTGAGTAATCCCCACTCTATTAGTGCTTCCCAAGGCCATTTTGCAAATAAACTACTTAATACCTGAATCCTCATCTCGGAGTCAACTTTTGAGAGGATCCAAACTTAGAAAATACCTGTAAAATATTTTTCCAACATTTGTGGCATCATGGATGGAACTGTAGGATATTATGTTGAGTGAATTAAGCTAGACATAGAAAGACAAATAGAACATATTCTCACTCACAGATGGAAGCAAAAGAAGTTGGATTCAGAGTAAAAGAGTGGTCACAAGATGTCAGGAAGGGTAGAAGTTAGGCAGGATAAGGAGAGGCTAATAAGGGTGCCAACAGAGGAATTACTCCTACTGCTGTGACATAGTAGCATAACTATAGTTTTAGCAAATTGTTTTATATTTCAAAATAATCCAGAGTTTGCAGTTTTCCAACACATCAAAATGGTAAGTATAGGAGGAGATAGAAATGTTAGTTATTTTGATTTGATAATAACATGTTATACACATATATCCAATTATCATACTGTACTTCACAAATATATGCAAATATCATCTGTTGATTTAAAATTTAACAACTTAAAAAGTAAATGTAATAATAATAAAAATTGATCTGTGTAAAATTTTTGAAAGATTAATATTCATTAGTTTTGGTAGTAAGTCATGGATATATGTTAAGATGGCCTGAATCTTTAAAGCTTTCAAAAATTCTTAGAAGTTTTGCTAAATATTTTAAATGTGATATTAATTACAGGCTAATAAGACAGGGTCATAGAAATGATATTATTTCTAATATGAGAAACATATTTAAATGTATATTGTATAGAATGGAATATTATTTGGCCATTAAAAGAATGACTTTATGACACTTACCAGTAAATGGATGAGTCTAGAGACCATCATTGCTAAGTGAAATAAGTCAAACCCCAAAACCAAAGGTCAAATGTTCTCTCTGATTTGTGGATGCTAACACACAACAAGGGTGGTCAGGGGGTAGAATAGAAGTTCAGTGGATTAGACAAAGAGGAATGAAGGGAAGGGAGGGAGGATAGGAATAGGAAAAACAGTGGAATCTGACATAACATTCCTGTGTACATATATGAATACACCACAGTGAAACTCCACATGATGTACAAACACAAGACTGGGATCCCAGTTAGAATAAATATACTCTATGATGGTATAAATGTATCAAAATATACTCTATTGTCATGAATTTCTAAAAAGAACAAATAAAATACATATTTTAGTCTTAAATATGTTTCCCTAACATATCACTTATATTTCAAGAGCGACTTATGAGATAAATATTAAAGTATAGGTAAACTATTTTGCCAGGTAGAATAATACACACATACACAAATACATATACTAAACTACTGTAATGTGATTTAATTTAGCTTTATTGAATTACTAACTTGTTTTATTGGTATTTTTCTTCCTTTTTCTTAGAGACCATTTTCTCACATTATATGTGTTATCATTTTTGGTTATTTTCTTCTAGATGAAAATAGCAAACTCTCTTTGGCTCAAAGTTTTTGATATTTGTTATAGTAACTATTATTTGCAAACTTAAAAGCATATATAAGTTAAAAAATGTCTTTTATAAATTTTAATCTACTTGTATTCAATTATATTAAATTTATACCATATCATCATTTGCTCTTTTGACATTTAGTATATCATTTTCACTGATTCAATTACATGATAGGAAGTTTTATCAAACTATAACTATTGTGATCAAGTTATCTTCTAATTTCAATAGTAAACCATTAGCTGAATGTATTTATATACAATTTATAATAATGCAAAGTGAGAAAAATGTGAAAGAATATTAACGCGCAATTTAGTTCTCAAATATGTGAATCTCAGAATTAATTATAGCAAATGAACATTTTCTAATGAAAGACTAGATAAGAGATTATTTTGCACTGCCTACTTGTTATGGTCTGGATGTGAGGTGTCCCCAAAAGCTCACATGTGAGACAATGCAAGAAGGTTCAGAGAAGAAACGATTGGGTCATGAGACCCTAAACCCAAACAGTGAATTAATGAGGTCATGGGATTAATTTAGGGGTAACTGAAGGCAGTTAGGGTGTGGCTGGAGGATATGGGGCATTGGGAGCCTGGCTTTGGGGTATATATTTGTATCTGACAAAAGGAGTCTGTCTCTCTGCTTTCTGATCATTATGTGAGCTGCTTCCCTCTGCCACACTCTTCTGCCATGATGTTCAGCCTCACCTTGAGCCCTGAGGAATGGAATCTGCTGTCATTGGATTGAGACCTTTGAAACTGTGAGCCCCCAAATAAACTTTTCCTCCCCTAAAAGTGTTCTGGTCAGATCCTTTTCTCACAGCTGTGAAAAAACTGACTAAAACACTATTTCAGCTTAAATATTTTTTAAGGAAGAAATTTGCTGGGGAAAAAACAAAAAACAAAAAAACAGGACTGGGGATGTGTCTCATTGTAGAGCATGTGCTTAGCATGCACAAATCCCTGGATTCAATCTTCAGCACCCATACAAAAAAGATGTTTTTTATTTCTAAATTTTAAAAAGAGATTGCTTTCATTCCCACATTTTCTAAATAATTTCTACAAATCAACATAGTTTTATTTTTTCTCCCTGAAATTTCAAAGTAATTCTAAAATACATTTGGGAGATTCCTCATGAATACATTCTGATATATTCCCAACTACCCTGCTTTGTTATGCATATATTGAGCACATTTATAAACAAGTCTCTTAGGCCATATAAAAAAGAATAAAGTGTGATATCTGCTCCTGTGTAGGTTATGATGCATTAGGAATGATAAACTGGAACATGAAAAACTACTATAAGTCCTCCTGTAAGGGCTGTATGAACAAAGGAATTCTAAGAATGTCAGAATTATTTCTAAATGGGTAACACAGGAATTCACAAATAAGGAGGCATTTGTGCCAGCACTGGAAAATCAACAGAGTTTTACACAGAGTGGAGCAAGGCATAATAAGGGGATAAAAGCAGATGCCAAGGCTTGGAGGTGAAAGGAGGCAACCCAAAGAGAAGAGCCAGTGGCTTGATAAGTCTTTAAGTGGTGGGAAGAAGAGATCAACGAACAGACGTTGCTAAGTGTAGAGTGATATAACATTGGAGAACTTAGAGGACTTTAATTTTAGTATCAATCTATCAAAGTCAGACTACTGCCTGCATAGGTCAAACACAATTCCAGGATGTGAGACAGTTGGAGTGCTTCTTGAGATTGCTGGAATCATGTAAGATATTACTAGTGCGGTGGAAGAGACACAGAGCCTGGCTGAGTTGGTTGCTAGCTAAAATTAACCCCTCAATTCCTTGTAGAGAGTGTGTAAGTCAGAAATTTATTCAAATGCCATAGTTAGTTGAAATCATTTGTTACAGAGGAATTACAATGTCTGGACCAGTTTATTTGCTTCTTTTGAGCAGTCTTTATGCATGAATGCACACACACACCCATATACATACATACATATACACACATACATGTACACATATATATATACACACACACACGTAAGCAAACATGCATACTCTACTGCCAAATCTATCATATTGATTATATTTAGATAAGCTATCCTTCATATCATTACATAAGTAGTACAAAAAATTAATTCAATAAAGAGAAAGTATAAATCTTGTTTCATATATCATAATTAGGAAAAATTCCCAGAAAAAGAAACTAAATAGTTCAGTTAGTTCCTAGAAGGTATTCTGTGGTAGATTACTGTTAGGTAAATCCTTTCCAAGAGTTCTGCAAAATTTAGATCGATGTGTAAAATGCATTTTGCAAGTTAAGTGACAATATCTGTCATTTACAGAATGTTGATCTTAACAGACTATGCTGTCCAAGGTGTCCTTCACCCAAGAGTAAGAAATACAGTATAAAACCAGTACCCTAGAACTAAAGCAAGATGATTTACTGGAATGGGGAAAAGTTTAAAGAGCACTTGAGGGTAACAGTGAGTTTTGTTCAAACAATGGCCTCGTGTGGAAGGACAGCTAAGTAAAGTGTGTGGTGGCCTGTGTGGTGCTGTGTGTGTGTGTGCCGGGGCGTGGCTGGAGCACTGTTTGCACACACTGAAAGACATTGTTACTCTTGTGATTGTGTCACAGTAACTGCTGACTTTTATGATGTATACTTGGATCTTCTAAAATTTCCAAGGGTGTGCAGATCCAAATTTCAGTGCTAAGAAGCATGTCATGACACCAAATCGTGATGACACCATCTTGCTAACACTTGGGATTGTGCTATCATTTACTCATCTCCTGACACACCCAACAACAGAGGTGGGAAAAACAAAGTCCACCAGTTAATATATCACAGGAAGAATGGTCATGTTATTTTCTACTTGTATTACCCTGTTATGTATGTTAAACTGTGGACACTTCACTGAGTTCACATTTCATGATCATACCCAAGTTCTCTGTGGCTTAACACAATAAAAAGCATTAGACTATAATAGGCAGACTATTATAATATATTATAATATGGCAGGCAGAGTTGGGGACTCTTCTCCAAAAGTTTACCCAGTGATTTAGATTCACTCTAGTATCTTTTCCATGCCATTGGTACTTTCAGTGCTTCACTGATTGCTTTCTAATAAGCCAGGAGATGAAAGACATGAGAGAGGATGCAGGGAGTCTCATGAAAATGGTTCTAGTAGTATTAGGTCACCCCTAGTTTAATAAATAATTCCCACACAAGTTCCATTGACCTGAAGTCAGTTCCATGGCTCCTCCTGATAGGAGAGGAGTCTAAGAAATATAATCTAGTTTTGGGTCAAGGATGGAAAAACTTCATGGGATTTAGTGAACATATTGTGTGATATGTTTCTGGTTAGAGGTGGCTACTTTCATAGTACACTATATTTGGAATATTCAGTTTAAGACATAGTTTACTCAGCATAGGTCAGAGAGTTGTGTCAAGTTAGGGCTAGTTTTTCCTAAGGAGGATGCTAAAAATCCAAAAATGTTCCCCCATAAGGAAATTTACCAGGGTGGTGAGAGTCATAGAAAAGTGCAATATACAGGGTGAAAATTTGAATGGACTGAGGATTCTTACTGTTAAGAAGACAAGAAAGGTGACATGTGGAAGACATATTTGATTTAGTACATGGAAATTCAGTTAAAAATTATAAATGATAGGCAAAAGTTCCATAATACATATTTAATTAGAGCTGCAAAAAAGTTAAAAATTTATGAATGTTGAGACATTATTTTGGACCACATGGTGCTCTGGGTCATTGCACACTGAACTTTGGTACCAGCTGTCAGGGGTCTGTGGTAAAGATTAGGCACTAGATGGAAAACTGAACCAGCCAATCTCTCAAACTCCTTTTGGTCCTGAAATCTTCCTGTGTCTGACTTTTAACTGTGATACCTTGCTGTGAATCTTGACCAAAGAAGTTTGCTGAAGACATCTCCCCTTCACCCTTAAGTCTGAAAACCATTTAAATACATTATTCCCTATCTCAGACCATTTATTTGACATCACCATAAAGAGGTCTAATTTTATTTGACATATTTTAAACTTATTTACAAATGTCATCCAAATCATTGTCCTTTCATATATTTTATATTTTATATCACAGAAGAAAGAATCTGGCTTCTTATAATAAAGAGTAGCCCTGTGTTTCATTTCAGGAGGCAATTCACTTACCGGCTTGCAGTCATGTTCTGCAGCTGTGTATTAGTACTCCCAGAACGACCTACCAAAATCAGTGAATCCATTGTTACAGTGAAGTTTCTCTAATCCAGTTGTTTTCTCCAAACATCTTTCCAGCAGTTTCATTTTTCAAGGATTGATTCCACATCTCAATATTTCATACTTTGAAACATTTCTGATAAACATTTTTTTCTTCCAAGGTACTGCATTCCAAATTGAATATTGATCCCCTTCAATCAGTTTTGTAGTCATCAACAACATCTGAACCCTAGGAACTGGCACAGTATGCAATTCTACATGTTTTCTTCATGAGCTCTCTCCAGCAGATTTGAGTTTTTGTAATTAATGTAGCTTTCTGCAATGAAATATGGAGACTGCATTGTCATATATACCATTTGCCAACAAACTTCTATGGACCCAATGGCTTCTTAAGAAGAAAAGTAGGAATGAATTGCACTTTTAAAAACTTATTCAGATGTTAGAAATTCTTAGTCTATGGCTACCTTGCTAACAAATATCAAATATCTTTATTTTTCCTTGAGTACTAGGAGTCCTCAAGTGGAGTTGTTCTGGGCTTTATTATGGACTAATTTTTTATTGTAAGAAAGCAAAGTGCAAAATTATCAATAGTAAGGCACAGGGGGACAGAGCTGCTGAATTTTAATTGTAATTGTAACTGAGTTATAATATTTTTCTGAATTCTGTACATCCAAGAAATTATGGATAGAAAGAGATGTTGAAGGAAAGGTACCTGTTGTGTGCATTGTGGAAGGCCCTCCATCACATGCTCTATATTTTTCAGTCTTTCTTTCTGTAACTCTCTTAGCAACAATTTCATACTTGCCAATGTAGTTCATTACTGTGCCTGAAAACTAATGTTTTAGAGGCTTTTCCACATATTAAACCAAAATGTACCTGTAGCTAGTTCTGTCCCCTTGAATCACTAAAGTAAATTTATAATTTTGTGTCCAACTAATAGTTTTATAGGAACAAGAAGGTTGAAATTAATGTAGATTACTGCACTCATTTAAACTAGTTATTAAATTCATAGTTTAGTAGGAACAAGAAGGTTGCAATTAATGTAGATTACTGCATTCATTTTAAACTCGTTACTAAACTATGAATTAACTATGAATGTCCTTTTTAATTTTATTATATTTAGCAGAAAATATTTTTAGAATCTGCATAGTAGAGTTACTTGCTCTAGAAACTCTATTGGCAGTATACAAACTAAATGCATGAATGATGTGACTGCTATATTTTTGTTGAGAAATTAAATAGCAAAATCTAGGTATAATAGCCTGTGTATGGCACAAGTAATGTTTTTCTTTTATTTTGAGAATTATTTGTTTACTACTTTATATGTATTTTTAAGCATTTCTCTTTCTCTCTCATTTTCTTAGTTATGATTCTTCCCTTTCCCTTCTGTTTGATCCAAATGTAATCAGAGTTAGAAAATTTGCCTCTGCTTTACTCTATATTATGAATTAATAAACTCAAATGGATTAACTAATAAATGAGTTTCATGAAGGTACTGAACATCTGCCTCATAGAGTCTTTTTTCACTTCACTTCTGTTCACTTTTATCCCAGGATAATTTTTTTCCCCTAATAGGGTAGTTTGGCAACTCATGAACATCTTTCCCTTGAAAATCACCAATCTATTCTGAATTCACACTAATAGCAGATTCCCAATTACTCTAGAATCCCCCTAATAGAAAGCCACTGCTATTTGGTTCTTTAATGTATTCCAAAAACCCACGTTGAAGGCTTGGTCTCCAACCTATGGCACCATTGCAAGATAGTGGAACTTTAAGGAGTTAGCGTCAAGTGGAAGGAGGTTAAATATTTGATGGCAAGTCCTTGATAGAATACTGGGGCCTCAGCTCCTCCTCTTACTCTCTCATTACTTCCCAGACACCAGAAGGTGAGCAGCTTGCTTTACCTCATGCCTGCATCAAGATGTGCTGTCTTGTCACAGGTTCCAAAACAATGGACCAATGAGCCATAGACTGCAACCTCCAAAACTGTGAGCCAAAATAAAAATTTCCTTTTCTTGAGTTCATTTTCTCTGCTTTTATTTTTTGCTTTTTTATATGTATAATAATGAAAAGTGAACCAATACAGTCACTCACTGGGATGCCTTTAGAGTTGAATATTTCCAGAATTTTGACTAAGACTTATGTTCTTGGACACTGACTTCTGTCCAAAATCAGCTTCTGCTGCTAGGTTAGATTACTTGACAATCTATCCAAGGCATAAATTCTTTGAGGTACAGAATGTGCTTTATTTTTGTGAGCAAATTGTGAATTTAAAGTTTATCAAACTATTTGACTTATGCAAAGAATCAATTAGACTCAAGTATCCTGAGTATTTTTTATTCTTAGTAAGTTTCAAGAATCAACAAATGACCACCATCTATCTGTCACAACTTATGGTTATTACATCTTTTTGCATGAAAAGGAAAAGACTATGAACATGAAGCTTCTCATATAAAATAAAATCTCTTAATATATATAAACTGTTTGGTTTTTAAAAAGTGCTTTTTACCTAAATAAAATTTCAGGTAAAGATGTTGATATTAATGTGAATTTGATCTTGTTTATCATATGGCTCTTTTTGGTGGTCCTTCACTGACACAGTTATATAAAATATCTTTCAGTAACCTTGTGTAGTACATTAGATTATCAAATTTGAGCCTCCCTTCTGGGCACACTGTCTCCCAAGATATTTTATGCACCCTGTCAAGATTGTTAAGCACTGACATTTCATATTTATCCTGAAGAGTGATGCCTCCAGTTCTGCTTATTCTTTTATTTGAGAATTTATTATAGCACACACAGAATAGTTGATTGTCATCAAACATTTTGCAAAAGGATAATGTGAAAGTTAAAGGAAAGGACACAGAAAAAGATGGATCAACATGACCGTGAAAGACAGATTAGGAAAATAACATCTGTTAAGATCTCTAACATCTTTAATGAAGAAATTACATTCAATTGTATATATGTTTTTTAGAACTCTTTTTACTATCTTTGCAAAAAAAAAACAAAACATTATTTTAAAATGCAGAAAAGATGTTATTAAAATCCTCAGTCCAAGATTCAGTCCTAACACATTCTGATCCATTAGTAGCTTAAATTATTTGACTTTTTTGAGAAACATAGGCTCCATATATCATTTGATAACTTTCATGAAGATAGGTCTGGGAGCAGAAAATTTTACTAAACCCAAATATCAGGACAAAGGCAGAGATCAAGGGGATTTCTGAGTTGAAAGACCTAGCTATAGGACTTGATGTCAACCTTTAAGTTTTTAATTATAGACAAGATCTTCTTTATCATTTATCAAACCTATAAAAAATTAAGAGATGTTCCCAACTGGTTGCAATTTAGGATTGCTGAAAGCATTTCCATGTTGATAAACAGGCATGGACATGCTTACAATTAAAGATTTATACCTCACGATAATGTCAATAGACTTTTTGTGGGTACCCGTAACTTTTTTTTTAAATGGACTTATTTAGCATTTTTATGGAAATTTTAAAACATTAAAAGTAGAGAGAACTATGTTAGAATTTCAGATTCCAAAAACGCAGCTTAATTATTTGTCAATTCCTGAACAGTCTTGTCTCATCTTTAGCCCACTTTCTTTCTGGCCCATTGTCAGTGGTATCTTCCTCTGCTAGTTGGATTATTTTGAAGCAAAGCCATCCATAGAGATTTTCTTTCCTGTTATTTGGTTGTTGTAAAGGACAAGTTGTTATCCTTTAATAGAGGGCACCATACAAATAACTGATAATTAGAGATTTTAAAATGTGTGTTTCTTGGGAGTAGAAATGAAGAAAAGCACAGCTTTATGGTTCTCCCGCCCTGGTACATTATCACCTGCCTTAGAATAAAGAAGATATCCTTCACATTGTCTTTTACTTCCCATGAGTGAATACGTTCACAAACGTGGCAGATGGTAGACATCATCATAAGAGAAGACTCAGTAGCCAAACTCAATCAGGAGACTTGGATGTTGGGTCTGATGAGAATTAAAAAATGAATACATTTTTAAATGACCAAATATTCTTTTAGGGAGTAAAACTCCCTAAAAGTCCTCTGTTTAATTATAGGAAAAATATACTTAAGATGAACATCATATTCTACTGGCAGGAATTTTGTAAAGAAATTGGCTTGAGCAGCAGCAGGAAATTAATAGATCTGATGGAAAACACATTGGATTGAATTCTAACCTTTGGGATCTTGCTCACCTGCTGTTTAACCTTAAGCCAGGCATGAAGTCTATCTGTTCTCCAATCTCACATGGAAATGATGATGATGATGATGATGATGATGATGATGATAATGATGTTTATATATTTATGCATACTTAAAATGAATTGAGTTATTACATTGATTAATAATTTCTACTATTTTTTATAACTCACAAAATTACCCCAAATAAGTAATATACATTTTCCCCTCCAGGTGTAAGATAAAAGAGGTCAAAGATGATGTAATTTTCCTAAGGTCAACAGGGGCAGGGGCTGCAGAGCTAGTGCTTGAATTCATATTGTTAACTCTAGTTCAGGGTTTAAGAAAGCACACTACTACTCTCTCCTCACAACTAGATAGCAAACCTCTGCTTTTAACTTCTGTCTCCCACCATCACTCGCCATTCTGTTCTTGTTCAGTCCCAAGAGATCAACTTGGTATCAACTTGAAAGATTTACAGTGTCATCCACATGTGTGAGCATCACCACTCCACCAAAATAGGAATCCTCTTCTACAATGTACAAATAAGAACTCAGCAGGAGGATTCCCAAAAAGGAAAGGAATAAAAGATTTAGGTTAAAGGAAGTTTGGGAAATTAAAAAGGGGTTAAGAAATTGGGGTTTTGAAATTGGGGTTAAAACATTGGGGTTTTGTTGGTGCTTGAATTTGACTATTACTGAAGCATATAATGCAAGACAGTACCAGATTTCTCTGCCTAAATTAAAGATAAATCAAGATTTTATGAAGGTCATTACATAAACCTACATTTTGCTGAAGAAAAAGTATTTCTTTAAAATGCATAAAATTCATAGAAAGATTTCCCTAATTCTTGGGTAAGAGACAAGGATTGAGGGCTCTCAAAGAGAAAAGTGTCAATATATCCACATTCTGTTTTTCCTTATCTATCAAGGGAATTCAGTGACTGTGTTCTCAGCATTTTTGTTTGCAGACAAAACATTCTGTTTATGCAAACAACCCTAGAATAGAAAAGCAAGCCACCTGCAAGATCAAAAGACCATGTATTGTTGAAGAGAAAGTGCTGGAGTAAGAGGTGCTGTTCTAGCTCTGGTTCTAGACATTTCTACCTTCACTCACTGTGAGACACTGGGTTATTCCATTCCAAAACCAATTTCTTCAGTATCCCAGCTCAATCAGTCACTAAAAGAGTTAAAATTATGGGTAAATATCAACAGAAGGGTGTTAGAATTTAATGAGAAAATTAAGGCTTGGACATAAATGACTTTAACTTCAGTGGGATAAGGGAAGTGCCAGATGAAAGATACTGACAGACAGGAGTGTACTTTCTAATGCAGAAGAGCTTGCTTTGGTGGTTTTCTGCAAAGGCAGAATTTTGATCCCCATGACCTTCAACTTCAGTGCCATATCTATGAATATGTCACATTACATGAACAAAAGAGACTTAGCAGATGCAGTTAAGGTCATTAATCAACTGCTATAAAATTAGGGAGATTATTTTGGATGATTCGGGTGGGCCCAATGAAAACGTATGAGTTATTAAAAACAGAGTTTTCTTCCAGCTGACAAAGACATCAGGGGATGCACTGGAGAAGAAAGTCAATGAGATTCAGTGTGAGAGAGACTAAATTTCCCATTGCTTGAGGGGACCACTGAAAATCTTGAATGATCTTGAATGTGGGTGTCCTCTGGAACAATAATCAGTACCAACTGACATGCATCAAGGAAAAAAGCACCTGAGTTCTTACAACAGCAAGAAAATGACTTACACCAACAATCTGACTGAGCTTGGAAATGAATCCTTCCCCAGAGACACCGCAGTGAGGAGCACAGCCCTGCTGACACAATGATCTCAGTCAGTACTCAAGGAGAAGAGGAAACACTTCTCCATAACCTCCAAGACCTAGATGGATGGAAGCTTTACTGTCTTCACATGTGATTTCTGAGTCATCCCAAGTTATCAGCATTGTAATTCCAGTCAAAGCGAGAAGAAAAGAGGGTGGAGGCACACTTGTGAGAGCTTTCATGATCCAGCCAGGAAGTAGCATGTTATGGTTTGTATATGAGGTGTCCCCCAAAAGGTCACAGTGAGACAATACAAGAAGGTTCAGAAGAGAAATGATTGGGTTATAAAAGGCTTAACCCAGTCAGTGAATTAATCCCTGAGTGGATTAATTGAAGTGGTAACTGAAGTGGAAGGTGTGGCTGAAGGAGATTGGAATTGGGGCATGGTTTTGGGGTATATATATATTTGTATCTGGAAAGTGGAATCTCTCTCTGCTTCCTGATGATGCCAGCTGCTTCCCTTTGCCAAACTCTTCTGCCATGATGTTCTGCCTCACCTTGAGCCCTGAGGAATGAAGTTGGCCTTCTATGGACTAAGACCTCTGAAATTGTGAGCCCTCAAAAAAACCTTTCCTCTTGTATAATTGTGCTGGTCAGATCATTTAGTCACAGCAGTGAAATAACTGACTAAGACATAGTACACAGAGTGTCTACCATTATTTCATTTAAGAGCATCAAACTATAATGTAAGGAATGTAGTAACACTGGTAAATACCAAATGACTAGGCATTGTGGAAGGAGTGGGAATGAAGACTTTGTCAGATAGTGAACCACTGAACAGTAACATACAAATAAAATCTTCCAAGATAGGCAAGAAGTATCTTTTAAAAATTGGAAAAATCTACAGGACTGTTGGAGGAAATGTGTGTATGAGATGAAAGAGTATACTGTGGGTACAAGAGGAAAGAAAACTAGAGGTTACTAGAATTTTTCCATCATATTTGATGAAATCTACATGTATTCTGCATGCAATCATATTTTGTGATATTTCAAACAACAGAGGAGATCACAAGTACACAAATAACCTGAATAACCCTTGGGCCATAGGTGGGTACCGATTTCAAAAAAACAGGAAGCACTGTACCTAAATGAAGTTTTATAGAATTAGAATGAATATCAATGTACAGCTGCTGCACACAGAATGAGGCCCAGAGGGAGCTGTCAAAGTCACGTCAATATGAAGGAGAGAGAGGGAGGTGTGGTTGGGGGAGGGAATTTGACGGCAAAGAATGTAGTGTCTTATTCAGGTCATCTATGAATAAGTAAATTTTTTTTTAAGCACATTGTTTACTTTATAATAAACTCTGTGTCCCAAGAATCCTTTCAAACTGTGTTCCATGCCAAAATATGGAATACAGCCCAGCTCCAGAACACCTGTGTATCACACCAAACAGTAAGAGATTCATGAAAATTATCTCCTGGCTTTTGGTGAAAAACACTGTTTTCCAAGAGTTAAGAAACAATATTAGATATGTAAGTTACTCAGTAAAATAGAAAAGAACAGGCTAATGGTGTTATTAAGACTTGAAAGTTCTCCTGTAAGAGAGAAATTCAGTTTATTCTTTTGAATGTAAGGGACATTCAAAGGAGGAATGGAATCAGGAGGTAAATATGTTAAGTATGTTTTATTAAATGACTTTCTGATTGTGCTTCGAAGATAGAATGGAAAGAATTAAGAGAAACTTGTCCTCAACCAGAAGATTTAAGGTAAAGTCTACCTGACCAGTTGAAGAAATGCTAAAAGGATGGGAAGTGGAAATTAGGTGATAGTTATAGATGGCTTTTGAGTTCCTTTCAATGCTGAGACTGTCACAACAGGACAGGAATATGACAAAGACAAAACTCATCCAGACTTAAAAATAATGCAGATGTATTGGATTGTATTTTTTGTGAAGCAATTTTTTTGTTTGATGTCTTTCCTGTTTTTATTTATGAGAAATTTGTACAACATTGATCCAGTTTTAAGCATCCTACTGTCATGTCATTAGACACTATAAATTTATTACTTATTTTTTACTTCCTGAGGAGATAAAAAAATATTTCTTATGGAGTAGAAATGTTCTACAGGCACTACTAAGTTCTCTAACCTCCCAAGAAATCAAGTAATGATATATTTACTAATATATCAACTTTGTGAACAGAGCACGTGGGGAAAATTTCTCTGCTTAAGGCACGGCCCACAGTCAATCAAGGGAGCAGGAAAGTGTGTCACCTTTGACTTCCACTTCAGTACTCTGGGCCTTCACTCTACAACTGCCTCCTAAAAATGCAATGTTCGTGTTGATGAGTATTATTTTAAACTTTCCACTGAGAGTTCACAGCTATTGCTCTGAACCTTTGAACTAAATAGAAACAAACAAAAATAATGTCACCTTTCACTGCCCCAAAACAGAAAATTATTAAAGAAAGCAAAAGAGGGACCATTGAGATACCAAGGAGGTATTTCTTACTGGGAGGAGGCTATAAAAGGGAAGTGGGTATTTTTAATCCTTAGTGAGTTCCCTCAGATGTGGGACCCAGATCTCTCTAGAAAAGAAGCTGATAAGCTGATGCTGGCACTCTGAGTCCAAGAGAGGAAACCTGTGGAGCTGGGACCCGATGGAGGGGCCATCACAGCGTGACCAGTGTTGGTGTATCTAGGGAGCACAGTGAGGTTGACTTTGGGAATAAAGACATAAAACTGGTAATTGGGGTTGACTTTCACTGACAGAGTGAAAAAATGCAGTTGAGTTGTCCTTACAACAAGAGAAGCCAGTATACGGTAGAATCCACCTTCTGATATTTCTCTTTCACTCTTTCTTTGCACAACCTACCAGGGTGTCAGGAGGCCAAGCAGGAATAAATGTAGCTTATGTGGTCCCTGTCCAGCACCACAGCACAAAACTTGACAGAATAGGGCACTGAGATAAAGAATTAAGATCCTGCACATTCTCCCAAGTCTCTGAGTTTCCAAAAACTAGCATCATGTCAGTATGTCCTTGTGTCTCCCGCTGAGCATATCATAGTACTTCCCATTTAGTAGGAAATCAGTAAATATTTTATTTGAAATCAAAATAAATTTTTTATTATCTCTGAGTTGTGGATATCTCAATTGCAAATAAAAGTAGATCACCTCCCAGAACTAAAAGCTGATATAAAATAACATATATCAAGGATAAGAATTGGAAACAACTTATGATTTTATTTTCTATTATATTATCTTCAAGAGCATTCCAGAAAAGTGCAATAAACCTTTCTTAGTGTTAAAGATACTTCTGTTTTCCAGAAAACAAATTAAAAGGGCACTTCAGTGTCTCATCATGCCTTTTGTTCAACATTATCTGAAATCTTTTGCAACCATGAAAAAATGTCAGTTGTCTTTGGTATGGAAAAAGGAAAATAATTCTGAGATGAAATGAAAGTAATTTTGGGGGGGGAACAAATAAAACTGAATGAGAAACTCAAAAGAGAGAACAAACTAGAAAAAAATATCTTCGGTTAAAACTTTTAGACACAGCATTAACTTTGTATTTAAGGAATTAATCTAGGATAATAAGAATGTGTGAATTCCACAAAATTGAGATGAGGGATAGCATCTGGATAAAAAGAGATCTACACAAATAAGTCTCCATATTTTTATCCTCTCATAAAACACTTCCTTATATTCAAGCATAGAATGAATGCTCTAGATTGTGTGTGTGTGTGTGTGTGTGTGTGTGTTTGTGTGTGTACTGGAGATTAAACCCAGGAATTTCATACCACTGAGCAATAACCCCAACCATTTTTATTTATTTTGATGCAGGTTGCTAAACTGCCTAGACAGGTCTTGAACTTGTGATCCTTCTGTCTCAGCCTCTGGAGTCTCTGAGATTACACAGGTATACCACCACGACTGGTCCTAAATTGTTCAGGAAGATCAACACAGAAAATATCTTATTTACCTCTTACTAAACTTCCATAATTTTTAATAAATAAAGAAAATCCTTCTATAAAAAATAGCTAATAATAGAATAATTGGGGATCTTTATCAAGATTTTATTATGTGACAGATGTTGTGGTGATTTACATAATTATTTAGTTACAACTCACAATAGCTCTACAATGGAAGTAGTATTACGTTGTTAGCCAAGTATTTAGTACAGAAAGGTGCTCTCTTACTAGTTGTTGCATAAATAGATACATAAATCCCTAAATTCCCATTTTACAAATGAAATCCTGAGCTGTGCAGGAAAAGTTGTATGATATTATTTTACTCATTGTGTTGAGTATTTAGATTCCATTAAAATTATCTGTTTTAAAATGAAGCTTCAGTATGATTAAAAGAGTTAACATTTAAATTCATTTAATATGTGCATTGCTGAAAAGAATGTAAACTTCATTCTATGAGATAATACCTCTCAGGATGACAGTAATAATCTTCAAATCAAGAGTAACCGTATTTAAATATACTCTGCATAGAGAAAGAACAATCATAAAACCACTACTTCTTATTTCTCACTTGATTACACCAAAGTGAGTTTGTTCCCGGGGAAGATCTCAGCTTATCTCCAGAAAAAGGATAGTGATGATAAAAACCTCATTTCCATATGTGTTTGAATGCATTAGATCAATCTCAACAGTGTTTTACAAAGTCATTTTTCTGATTCACTGTCCCTTCTTGCTCAGTCTTTTTCCCTAAATCATGTATGTCACACTCTTAATTCTTCTCACAGAGTTTGCTCAAAGCCCAGATCTGTCAGGAAGACATCCTGATTCTTCTGCCCAGAATGGACTTTCTCTTTTTAATATTTATGGCCTTTAAACTCTGACTTTTGGGATCACATTTCACCATCTACCTTGCTTGCTGGATAAATTGCACTTGAAGCCCAACCACAAGTCTACTCAATTCCCGATGGTTTAAGCCATATTTCAGAAAGTAAAACAAATTATACTGAAGAAAGATAAGATCATCCAAAAGCTCAAAGTAGTCATTTAATTTTCTTCCACAATTTCCAGTTTTATACCAAAACAAATAGCCATACAAAAAAGAATGTTTGAAAATTAAGAGGAAAAAAAATAGAAAATGAAAGGCGATTCATAAGAGATTCAGACTTTTAAAAATCAGAATTATACTTTAAAGTACCTGATGTTTAATATGTTAAATAAGATGGTGAATAATGGGAGGTAAATGGAAAATAAAAAAAAATAGTAATTTGAAATTCTATAGTATGCTTTACTTAAAATAAAATGATTTAAATATCAATGCATAACTTTAATAACATTTTTGGCCAGGTGAAGATAGAATTTGTGAATTGGAAGATCAATAAAAGAATTGACAGACAATAAAAAAAATGTAGAAAGTACAAAAATCAAATAAAAGATAAATGGAAAATGAGAAATATAGATAATATATGTGTAATTGAAGTTTAAGGAAGGATAGAAAACAAGAAATTTTCAAAACTGTCAAAAGATGTATCAAGACAAAATGTAAGTAGTGAAATTTAAGTAGGATAAATGTAGAGATAATAACATCTAGGTATATAATAGTAAATCCTCTGAAAACCAAATAAAGAAAAGAACATCTTAAAGCCATCAGAGAGGCAAAAATCTTCCATTAAAAGGACAGCAAAAATTTATAAATGATTTATAAACAAGAACAATGAAAATAAAAAAAAAAACAATGGAATGGTATCTTTAATAGCTAAAAGAAAAAACCCAACAAACTAACTACTTGCCTGATAAATATAGCCTTTAAAAAATGAAGGCAATATCAAAGAAGTTTTTCTGACAAGCAATAATTTATTACCAAAAGAGCATACTAAAGGAAATGGCAATGGATTTCATAAATCATCGTGAAAAGGATGGATTAGTCAATAAATGGTTTGATTCTCTATTCATATAAAAATAATGGGAATATCTCTACTACAAACTCTACACAGAAATAAATTTCAGATGTCTCAAGACCTGTTGTGAAAAAAAAATTATTTTTAAGAGGAATATATGGTAGAATATCTCTATGACTGCATGACAGGGAAAGATATCTCAAGCCCAGATTCTTTTAAAAATGATAAATGTAATGAGAGTAATATTAAAATTTCTCTGGATAGACATCCCTCATGAACAAGTGATAATTATGGTAAACCTCATACTGAAAGAAAATATTTATATGACATACAATTTATTAAAGGTCATTTTTCAGAACTTAGGAACAATATCTAAAAACAAGAAAGGAGACAGGCTTCCCAAAAGAAAGACCATAATTGAAAACCTAAATTGAAAATCTAAATAGCTGAAGCAAATGAAATAAAAAGTAAAAGATGCCCAACTCTATGAGAAATTAAGAAAATTTATTTTTACATGGTGAGATACCAAGGTCTGCCTGCGTTGAGATGAGATAGAATAACAAGAACTGGATTTATACTTCCCAATGAAATAGCCAAAAGAAAAAATAGATAAAATTATGATGTTCAAGACAGTGAATATAAGCAAAGACAGAGCTCTGAATTCTGAGACATGGGAGGTGAAAGCAATAATCTTCCAATCATTTTAGTTGCTGAATATTCTGTATGTTAAAAATAGAAACAATAACAAAGGTTCCTCCATTCATTCATCACACCACACAAAAGATTAAAAATTTAAAATGTACCATTATTTGGGTTTGGATGGGTAGTGTTCCCCAAATGTTCATGTATGAGATAATGCGAGAAGGCTTTGAGGTGAAATGATTGGGTTATAAGATGTTTAACTCAATCAGTTAATTAACCCCTGATGGGATTAACTGAATGGTAAGTGATGGTGATAGGGTGTGACTGAAGGAGGTTGGTCATTGGGGTGTGCCTTTGGGATTTATATTTTGTATTTGATAAGTGGAGTCTCTGCTTGCTGATCTTCATGTGAGCCTCTGCCCTCTACCACACTCTTCTGTCATGATGTTCTGCTTCACGTGGAGTCCCCAGGAAGGAACAAGCTTTCTATGGACTGAGACTGCTGAAACCATGAGCCCCCAAATGAATGTTTCCCCCTTAAAATTATTCTTGTCAGGTATTTTGGTTGCAGCAACAAAAAAGCAGACAAAAACAATCATAGAACTAGATGAGAAACCTCAAACCATAAAATTTCTAGGAAAAAATATGTGAGAAAAATCTCTGTAATTTTTGTTAGAGTATTTTTAATCATGATACAAAAAGCTGTTCTATGAAAATACAAACTAAGGAATTTGAGTTCATGGAAATTAAAACTTCTTCTCTCTGAAGGCCACTGTTAAGTGATAAAAGTCAAGGCAAAATCTAGGAGCAAACACCAACTCATATTTGTGATAAAAAAGAAACTTACTTTCAAAATTTCATTCCTTGTCAAGTTGCAAAGTGGTGAAAATTTCTTTGGAAAACAAAATTAAACATAATCTACCTCATGATCAAGCTATTTTGCTCCTACAAGTTTTTCCAAGAAAAATTTAAGCATATGTCCATATAAAGATTTGTGTATGAATGTATATAGCAATTTTAGTTCTAATAGCCCTGTTTCAGACAGCTTTTTCACTGCTGCGACCAGAAGACCTGACAAGAATAATTAGAGGAGGAAAAGTTTATTTTGGGGCTCACAGTTTCAGAGGTCTCAGTCCAGAGATGGTTGACTCTATTCCCTGGGGCAAGAGGTGAAGCAGAACATCATGGCAGAAAGGTGTAATAGATGATGTTCTGTGTCCAGAACATCACATGAGGAAACAGAGACAGCTCCACTCTTCAGGGACAAAATATGTAACCCAAAGTCATGCCCCCAACAACCAACCTCCTCCAGTCTCACCCTACTTGTCTATAGTTACCAGCAAGTTAATCCATTACAGGGGATTAATACCTTGATTAGGTTAAGACTTCCATAACCCAATCATTTCACCTCTAAGCTTTTTGGCTTTACCTTACACATGAGCTTTTGGGGGACACCTATATCTAGACCATAACAAGCCCCAAGCTGGAAATAACCCAAATGTCTGTCAATAAATGGATGGATTGTGAAAAAATGCAGAAAAATTTATGATAAAAATAACCTTTATAAGCACATTTCAAAATAGAGTTGAGTGACCATTAGCAGACCAGGACCTATACACATAAAAGGAAAGTTCACTTTTGAACTGTGCATGAGAAAATAACAAGGAATGCTAATCTTAACCCTGAAAAATCATTAACACCTTTTATGGGTAGCTACAGTTGAGCAGTTGTCACAAGTGACCACCAAACTTCAACCCTATAGATAATCTTAGCTATCAGTCATTTGTAGCCCATTGATGCACAGCTTAGTGTTATGATAGCTTCTCTGTACCAGTTTCTTTTCTGCTTATGCAGCTTGTAAAAATTTCCTTTATTTTCAGTTTCTCCTTCCTTTTAAAATATTTTAACATCTCAAGGTGAATCTTCAGAGCCCTTTTTCAGAAATGTCTCAATCTGCGTTTTCCTAATTTGCAATTCTTGGGACTCCAATAAAGTTTTTGTTTGTTTGTTATTTACAATTTCTGATTTGACATGAATTAACAGGATAAGACAACTAGCCATTTAACAGTATAACTTTTAATGATACAAATTAGTGAATTCCTCAAGCAGGCTATAACATGGATGAATCTCAAAACAAATAGACTGATCAAAATAAATCAGGAAAAAGAATGCACACAGTATGACATCCACTTATTTCAAATTTTAGGAAGTTCCAACTAATCTATAGTGAAATAAAACATCAGTATTTGGGACAGTGATAGAGGACAGGGACATAAGGAGGGAAGGCTTCCATGAGGACACAAGGAAATGTTTGGTGGTGATGAATGTATTCTCTATCTTGACTGTGGTTATTGTTTTACAAATCTGTGTGTGCATGTGTTTTGTATGCACACAGAATATCAAAACATCAAGTAATTGTACACTTTGAATATGTGCAGTTTATTATAAATGATTATTCTTCAATAAATCTGTTAAAAATCTTAAAAACAAAATCACAAATAATGAAGTCTCATATTTTAATCTAAACCAAGTATAAGGTGAGTATATAGAACAATGGGGGCTCTCATATAATGTAGCAGAGGTAAAAATTGTTACAGCAAACTTAGGGTGGAAGTCAGGTGTCCCCCTGACTCACCAGTTCTCCTCATGTTATTCCTTCACAAAACTCTTATACATATTCTCAGGAAGACATGTACAAAATTGCTTACTTCTATGTTGTAATAATCATATTTGGGAGAAATATCCTTCAAAAGAAATTAAGATAAATAAGCCATGACATGAAAAACAAACAATATGTTGTTTACACATCAATACACATGTAGTAAAATTAAACATATACACAAGAATCATCTGCACAAAGCAAAGTTTAAAGATTATCCCTATGGATACATGTAAGTGCAAGTGATTGGGGAGGATTATACAGAAGCTTCAAGGTCTGTTTTTATTGCTCAAAGCATGGTAAGTTAGTACTTACATTATGCTCTATACTTGTGTATTTTTTGAAATACCTCTAACATATATGGGAACCATTCTCCATACTTAATAGATATGGTAATTTAGATCTGAAAGGTCCTGAGATTTGTCAAGGTCACATAACTAGTGAGTTGAAAATTCAATCTAGAATCTAAACCTTCCTTTTACTGGTCCAGTGATCATTCATTTACCTCACTGTTTCCATCTTAATATTAACAAGACAGAAAAGCTAAGAAATTACTTGATCTGATATCTCAGAATGATGTAGTTTAAGTTTTCTTATCACCATAAGGTATTAAAATACCTACTTAGGAAAAATGTGAAAAAGAAATTCTGGTGCCTAAATATTGTAATTAAAAAATGAAACAATTAAACCTGTGGAAATCTGAGCTGCCAGGAGCTTGTGGGAGCAGGAGGAGGGAATATCAGGACACATAGGTAATTATAAAGATGTTTGATTTTTTTAATGAGAAAAAACATAATCAAGCAAAGGAGACTGCTATGTCATTTTATAAGGTTTTTTAAAAGTAACCTATAAACAAAAATTCTTGTTAAAAACATTTCATTTTGAAAATATATTCTTATCCCCAAACTCAATATGTATGCATTAAATATATTCAACTCTCTACATGTCCCTCATATCTAAAGTGCTTTAAAGAGAAAAGTCTCTTTGTTATCCTGAAAAATATTATGTAATTTCTTAATTATATTTCAAAAGATTTGGTATCATTTGTTAAAACGCACTTACATTACTCTTACAAACTCAGTATTTTGATATAGAAAGTGACACGTATTTGTGTACTCATTCATATGCATAATTATTTGCATGCATTTAACATGAATCAACATTAAATGCCAAACAATACCACTTAATGATATACATAATTTAGTTAAATATTATTTAGTTTGAACAGATTTAGATTTTGACACTTTTTTTTAACAAAAACATTTGATAACATTTGATGACATTTTAACTTGAACTAAATCTTGATCACCAAATATGTTCAGTTCAGGATGAAAGTCAGAGAGGACATGATCTGTAATGCTGACCTCAACTGTCTCTGGTCCATTTATCTTCCTTCATGGATAAATTATCTGAGAAGATTTATTCAAGACACAGTCCTAGTAAGTAAACATATATCAGCATATGTAGTCATTAGGTCCTATCCACTCATTGGCGATATAGAGAATCCCTGCACTGATGAAAAATATTAAATAAATTATCCAAAACACTCTTATGAATGCTTTAACAGGACTATCTTTAAAATGTTTCTGAGAAAAGAGAAGAAGTTAACCCACAAGAATTGGCAAAAGTTTCACAGATGTCATTATAAATAAATGGAATGATGTCTGGGAAACCATTTTTCAAACAGTAAAGATTTAGAGCGTTTAAGAAATTATTGTTGTTATTATAAATTCTCCCATTTCTATTCTCAGTAAATAGGACATTTCACAGCATGATAGAACTTTGCACATGCAAAGCATTCAAAATATTGCATGGACTGCCAAGGTCCATCATCTTTTCAAACATTTCTTCTTGCAGAAAAAAAAATCTATTCATAATACCTCAACCATAAGAGAAAGAAAGGTATAGTTAATATTTTACTGAGGCTAGTGTCTGCACAATTTATTGTCCCACCAACATATCTTCTTTTTCTCCAAAAAAATATATTATCTGGAAGGCAGAATAATGACCTGCCACAGATATCTCTACTCTAAACCCTGGAACTTGTACATATGTGAGATTACATGGCAAAGAAGAATTGAGGTTGCAGATGGGTTCGAGATTGTTATGTACTTGATTTTAAGGTGGGAAGATTATTTTGTATTACCCGGGCTCAATGTAATCACAAGACCTCTTAAATGCAGAAGAGACAGGTGGCAGAATCAGTGTCAGAATGATGCATTTGGGAGACGATGTTGCTGTTGTTAAAGATGAAGGAAGGGGTGAAGGGTCAGGGATAGAAAGTGGCTTCTAGAATCTAGAAAAGGCCACAAGTGGAGTCTTCCCTGGAGTTCAGAAAGGAATGTAGCTCTGCCTCATTTAGGTCAATTAGACCCATTACTGATTGTTGACCTTCAGGACTGTTAAGATAAATTCCTACTGTTTTAAACCATTAAGTTTGTGATTATTTGTTAGAACTATAATAAGAAATTATAATTAACCCTTATTCCATTCTCAGAAAATCTAGTTCCATGAACTTTCTATTGAAAACTTCACTCCTATTCTATTTTTTATTACTGCATTTTACTGCAAATATCTTAGCTCATGACATCTATTTTTTATCTTACAGTTCTGTAGGTCAGAAGCTCTTGTCTACTCTATTGGGTTCTATGCTCAAAGTATCACATGCTTGAAATCAAGGTTGTTGGCCAGCATGGGCTCTTATCTGAAGGCCCGGGATCTGCTTCCAGGCGTTAGTTCATTCATTTCCTGGAAGGTGCAGGCAAGGTCTCCATTCTTTGACGGCTATTAATCCGCAACATTTCTGAGACCCTATGGCTGCTTGAATTTCTTCTCATGTAGTACTCATAAAACCAAAAATACTTCAGCCATTCCTTGTCCTGCTTGAAATCTCTGACTTCTCTTTAGTCATCAGCTGGAAAGTGCTCTACCCTAGGGCCTCACGTGATTATGTCAGACCCACCTGGATGATAACTCCATGTAAGGTCACATAACATTAACTATAGGAGTGATGTCTCACCACATTCACTGATTAAGGTGATGAAATAAGACATATTAGGGGGTGTTTTAAAATTATAATTATTCAATTACCTGTATAATTTTTAAATATATGCAAATCATTAATACGTTTATTTCTAAGATTTGTTTCAATATTGGTCTGTCCTCTGATGTACTTCTTTTATGGAGACAAATGAATAGGAAGCTCCTTAGCACACAAATAATATAGTATATTCACTCATTAATTGGCATTATGTTAGAAGCTAAGAAGACAGAGACAAATAGCACTCTCAGGAAAGAGCCTAATGGAACACTATTCTGAAGAATTGGAAGAAGTGTAGACAAATTTGAAGAATGTTAAAAAAATACAGAGAGAAATCTAATGATATGGATATAAGACTTGGATGATTTAAAGACTGTGTGACCATGAATAAGAATTCTTAGCATCAAATCATGGTTAGTCATTTCTAAATGCACTCAAAATTTATTCAGTGAACTTTTAGTCTTCATTTTAAGAGAGAAAAATATTATTAGCTTACCTATCAAAAGAGGTTTTGAGGGTTAAGTGAAATAAACTGGGTCAAAATGTTTATAAAACTATAAAATGCTATTTAAATATGAATTATTGAAATTATTAGTAGAGGTTCTTATTTGCTGTGTCCTATGTTCCCCTCATCCAGTAGAGAACAATGCACGATAGATGACCAATGAAAATACTGAACATCTGCATTATATGTAAATAAATATGTATATCACACTTCATTTCTCTCTTTATCAACATTCTCTAAAGAGGTCAAATTTATTCCCTAAGTTGCTTCTTTCTTCATCCTTCCTGTACCTAATTTACCCTTAGGCTTCAGAGGGCTTTAGTTTTACATTTGCTGAAATTACTTCTGATGGAGGAAACCTTCCACACGTAAGCTGATTCAAGACCTGACAAGTTGGCAGATGCCAATAACACCTCTGATAAGAAATGACTGCACTTGTGCTGGGGATATAACTCAGAGTAGAGTACTTGCCTAGCATGCCCTAGGCGCTGGTGGGTTCAATCTCTAGCACTACAAAAAGAACAAGAAAGAAAGAAAAGGAGGAAAAGAAGAAATGGCTAATTGCTGATTTTGCAAGAATCAGCTAATGGAATTCCCTATAGCAACTAAAAATCAACTAAAAATGGATGAAAGTCTAAGTTTAAGGTCTGAAAACCTAAAAATCCCAAGAGGAAACAGGGAAAAACCTACTTGACATTGGTCTTGGCCACAGTTATTTGGATGTAACACAAAAAGCACAAGCAACAAAAGCAAAAAATAAGTAAAGAAGACAACATCAAACCAAAAACTTCTGCTCAGTAAAGAAAAAACACTTGGCAAAATAAAAAGGCAACCCACTGATTGGCAGAAAATGTTTTCAGACTATATCATCTATGGTAAAGGTTAATATCCAAACTATATAAGTAATTCATATAACTCCATAACATCTAAAAAAGAAAACCTGATTTTAAAATGGGCAAAGGAGTCCATAAAACACTTTTCAAAGAAATACAGAAGTCCAATAGGTATATGAAATATGTTCAGCATCACTAATCATATTGCTAATCATCAGGGAAATGCAAATCAAAACCACAAAGATATCACCTCAAACCTGTTAGATCAACTAGTACAAAAACAGAAATTTTGGAGGACATGCAGAAAAGGAAAACCCAATACACTGTTGGTTGGTTTATAAACTCGTATAAGATATTATGAATATCAGAATGGAGATATTTTTAAATTAAAAATAGAACTACTATATGATATAGTAATCAATTTCTGGGGCTATATCCAAAGGAGGGAATATTACTTTATCAAGAAATATTTGCATGCCAAATCCATTGCATTTTTCATAATTGCGAAGATACACAAACAATGTGCCCATCAGTGGATGAATGGATGGATGGAGAAAGAAATTATGACGCAGGTTAACAGTGGAATATTATTCAGTGTTAAAAGAGAATGAAATCATGCCACTTGTGAAAACATGGATGAAAATGCAAGTAATTATTATTAGTAAAATCAGCCAGGAACAAAAAGACAAAGACTTGTGAACTTACTTTTGTGTGGAATCTAAGAATCTAAAATCCCCAAATTCATAGAAGCAGAATATAATGGTATTACCAAGGCAGTGCAGAAAGTGGGAAGTTACATGCCAAGGGATACAAAGTTTTCAGTCATATAGGATGGATAGTTCCAGAGCTCTAATGTGTAGCATGGGAATGATAGCTAATAATACTGTATTGCATATTTAAAATTTGCTAGGAGATATTAAATGTTATTACAATAGCAACAACAAAGCCAGAGGAGGATGACAGATGCCAACATCACTGCTGAAAGATAATTGAGCCTGCCAGAATCAGCTCAGGAAGTTCACTCTAGTTGTGTGGAAATGGGAAAAACTTAAAATGCCACTCCAAAAAAAAAAAGAAAAAGAAAAAGAAAAATGCCTGCCATACTCAAAGGACCAACACAGAAACTCAGAAGCCATCCCAAATGTCCTGTCTAATAAACTTATTGATGAAATGCTGGAAGATGACATTCACTGGAAGCAGTCACCAAAGTGGCTCTCTAATTTACAACACAAAAATTATTGAGGGTTGCTTGTTACAAATACACACTCCAGAGTTATAAACAGATAAATTCTAGTTAAGCAGGTCTAGGGAAGGGGAAGCATAATGAAACTCAAGAATTTACCTTTTAATATAATACTCTAAGGAATCTGGAATATGATGATAAATCAAAGTATATTACTTTTCTTAAAATCATATGATCAACAATAATTTGAAGAAAAAAAAAGAAAAAGGAATCTGAGGTCATAACCTATGTAAGATAGTCTGGATGTGAATTCCAGCATCTAATTTGCTATGTGAGCCCAACAAGGTATTAAAGCTTTCTATATCTCAGAAAACTCATGTGTAGATCATAATAATGAATAGGAATATGATGGGATTTGCATGTTAGCTATTTTGTTATTATTATTATCATCCTCCCTGAATTCCTCACAACAGGATCTTTAAATTTCCAGGCACCAGGGGCACAGCATACTCTTTTTGAGTATGTCTAAACTCAGTGATTAGAGGACTCTTTCTGGATCCCTATGGTGTACTCATAATAACAATGCCTCTTTTTATATTGTAATAATATGCAGCATAGAAGCATAAGGAACAATGCAGTGGTACAGGAATAGATTTAACCAAAGTTATATCATGGGGCAATAACATCTGTGGAACAGTATCAATCATCATCCCTGGCACAATGAGGGCCCTGGAGAGGTGCTGTGAAGGTGGCTTCAGAGAATAAGAAATTTCAATTAAAAAGGCACAATAGGATTCTATGCCACTGTTTTTCAGGTCCTCTCTCAGAAGTGGGGACACAGAGAAAGAGAAACTTACAAATGTTTCATATTCACAAACTTTGCCAGTTTTTTTCTCCAAAATATACTTCTCAGGGAGATGTTTCATATTTCTTATTGTATTAAATTCTTTACATACACTAGGCCACTTTTGCAGGGAAGAAAATTAAAAGCCATACATTAATGAATCCTTAAAATATGACCACCACTCCATATCAGGAGAGATTGCACATAAAGTTTGAGTCAGAGATGGGGCCTCCCGGACAATCTTGCCCCATACTGGCAGGAGCAGATCCCTAAAGGGATAGCTCTGCTGTTGACCTTGATGCTGCCCTTGAGGAAGGGTTTTTTTCCATGACCTTTTAATACTTCTGAAATGGTTCTTCTACTGTGACCGAGGGTAGTAAGATTTGCTGCCTTTCTCCAAGAGCTTAAGGCTTTTGTTTTATTGGGAAGACAGGTCAGAAGTCTCCTGGCAGCTTCCTGCCTTGCTCACTGTGGTTGCTGGCCCTGCTCTCAGTCTTCCTCACAAACACCTCTTGAGGCCCCTGGAGGAGAGCTTGCACATGGGTGACAATTTCCTCTTTATCTCCAGCTCATAGCCATTTCATGGTCTCATTCTAGATCAGGCTTGGCTTTCAGCAACTTACTAAAAATGTTATCTGATTTTTTTTTTCCAGTTTGTATCATATCCATGTCCACCCCAGGTAAGAAAACACTTGATTACATCCACTCACCAGGATGGGCTTTCTTTTACCCTCAGCTACACAGCCATCTTCCCCACTCCGAGCCTCTGACTTCCCTTTTCATAGGACATTTACTCTAAAACACTTGTAATTGTAAATTCTTTTTTGTCTCTTTGAGTATAAATCTTTTTGAAAACCTCTTGCCAGTTTTTACAATCCAAGAATATCTTTCTCAAGGACGTTGGAGGTCTCCATTTAAAATACAGTTATCAAAGAAGACAGCACCCTTGTCTCCTAGTCCTTGGGGAGAGGTAGGGACTAACTTCAGTGGATGGCTTGCACAACTTGCAAAACTCCCTCCTGTCACAACAATTTGAGAACTTAATTTTTCCATTAGATCAAGCCAATAGAAAGTACAAATGACCTATGACTCTCTGGAATGTCCTTTGGTATTTTCCATGGCTTTCTCTAGCACTTAAAAACCCTCCTGCCTTCTATTTCAGAGGAGTTGTTTTCAGGCTGAGTTCTGGACTCTCTTCAATTGCAACAGATTTGAATGAAGTCTTCCCTGCCTGTTTAACTTCTCTGTGGTAAGGTCCACTTTGATACATCTTTCCTTAGAGGAGCCTATCCTTCCACAGATTTTCAGCCTACTTGATTGTCCAGCAATCTCAGCTCTGTGATAAAGTACAATGAATATTATTATTTGACAGAATTCCCTGATCTTTGTTGTAATGGTGGAAGTCATACTTTTTAGAGTTCCCAACACCTTAAGTGGATACTAGAACTTAATGATTTTATCACATTCTTTGTTCTTTTCTAACTTATGTTCTACAATGCAGACAATATCTTCAGACACTAGAACATATAGCATTTACAAATATACTTAAATTGGGGATGCATCCTCAGTTACTAAAACAGAAGCATAATCAAAACTGATGGAATCACTGGAAAATATATTAGAGAAGATTTAATAAGCCACGCTTTGAGGGATTTGTCAACAAAACTACTTTGTCTTGTGAAGATGCTTGCTTAAAAAATAAATGAAAAAGTGGACACTAAGTATGAAATAATCTCTTTCAGTCATTGTATAAGAGGAAATCTGAGAGAAGAAAAGTAAACAAATGAGCCTCATAATTGCCTTGGGTTTCTTCCCAGATGTATTTACTAAAATCCCATACAAAGAAGAGAGAGTCAGGTTTACTATGGATCTGAATATAGAAGAAAAATTAAAGTTAAGGGAGAATGGAAATAGGCTTGCCTGACATTTCATTTAGAAAACAAGAAAATAAAAATAATGAAGAAAATTAAAATGGTTTTTAAGACAGTGGAAATGGAAGAAATACTTTTCATATTAATAGAGTCCATAAAACAAATAAAATAAAACAATGGACCAGAGAAGATATATTAAATTTTGATCCAAACTACAAATAAGGACCTAAGTTGGAACATAGAAAAGTCTCACAAAGTTCCTGGGAAAATTAAGCCAGAATTATTATTCTGAAACATAGTCTAATAAAACTATTATATTTCAAAGTCAAAGGTAAGAACCTCAAAACATCCAGAAAAATACATTATAAAGGCAAAAGAATTAGCATTAGAATTTTAAAAACCAATATATAAAGCAAAGCAACAATGAGGAAGAATTGCTTCAGACATTTTTTTTATTTTTACAATAAGCAAATGGGATACATCTTGTTTCTCTATTTGTACATGAAGTAGAGGCATACCGTTGGTGTAATCATACATTTACCTAGGGTAATAGTTTTTGACTCATTATGTTATTTTTTTCCTTCCCCTCCACCCCTCCCACCCCTCTTTTCCCTCTATACAGTCTCTCCTTCCTCCATTCTTGCCCCCCTTCCATCCCCCTTTATGTGTCATCATCCACTTATAATCGAGATCATTTGTCCTTTGGTTTTTTGAGATTGGCTTATCTCACTTGGCATGATATTATCCAATTTCATCCATTTGCCTGTAAATGCCATAATTTTATTATTCTTTATAGCTGAGTAATATTCCATTGTATATATATACCACAGTTTCTTTATCCATTCATCAATTGAAGGACATCTAGGTTGGTTCCACACTCTGGCTATTGTGAATTGAGCAGCTATGAACATTGATGTGGCTGTATCTCTGTAGTATGCCTATTTTAAGTCCTTTGGGTATAGGCCAAGGAGTGGGATAGCTGGGTCAAATGGTGGTTCCATTCCAAGTTTTCTAAGAAATCTCCACACTGCTTTCCAGAGTGGCTGCACTAATTTGCAACCCCACCAGCAATGTATGAGTGTACCTTTCCCCCCACATCCTCGCCAACACCTATTGTTGCTTGTATTCTTGATAATCGCCATTCTAATTGGGGTGAGATGGAATCTTACGGTAGTTTTGATTTGCATTTCTTTTAATACTAGAGATGTTGAACATTTTCTCATATATCTATTGATTGCTTGTAGATCTTCTGTGAAGTGTCTGTTCATTTCCTTAGCCCATTTGTTGATTGGGTTATTTGTATTCTTTGCTTCAGACATTTTTAACAGCTTTATTAAGATCTCTTTAGTCAGCTTTCCCCCCTGCTGTGAACAAAAGGCCTGATAAGAAAAAGTTTATTTGGGGGCTCACAGTTTCAGAGTCCCAGTCCATAGATGGCTGGGTCCATTCCTTGGGACCTTAGGCAAGGTAAAATAACATGGCAGAAGAGTGTGGTGGAGGAAAGTGGCTCAGAACATGGCAACCAGAAAGCAGAGAGAGAGCGCTCCCCTCACCACAGATAAAATATAAACCCAAGGTCATGCGCCCAGTGACCCATCTTCTCCAGCTACAATCTACCTGCTTACAGTTACCACCCAGTTAATCCCAATCAGAGGGTTAATACACTGATTAAATTAAAATTCTCATAACTCAATCATTTCACCTCTAAACTTTGTTGCATTGTTTCACATACGGGCTTCTGGGGGATGCTGCATATCTAAACCATAACAAGATTTAATTGACATAAAATGAATAAATTTAAAGTATACGGTTTGATAAGTTTTTTGTTATCCATGTACATATCCAGAAATCATTAACATAATGTAGAAAATGAACAAATTGACCACTGCCCAAAGTAGTCATCCGTGCCTTAACATTACATTCTCAAGCCCTTCTCTTAAACTGGCAGGGGATCTTTGATTTGCTTCTTGTCACTATATTTGCACTTTATAGAATTTTATGCACATGGAGTCATATAGTATACACTCTGTTTTTTTCTTTATTATTTTATTCATTCTTATTGGTTGCTGAGTTGAATTTGTTGTACAGATATACCACCAAGGGTCTTCTTTAGATAGACCCCGAAGATGTTTCTTCTTTTTCACAATTACAAAAGAAGTTGCTCTGAAATTTTCTTTCCTAGATGTGTCTCTGTCTGGTTTAGGTATCAGGGTGATATTGGCTTCATAGAACGAGTTTGGGAGGGTTCCCTCCTCTTCTATTTCATGGAATACTTTGAGGAGTATTGGAATGAGCTCTTCTTTAAAGGTTTTGTAGAACTCGGCTGAGAACCCATCTGGTCCCGGACTTTTCTTTGTTGGTAGGCTTTTGATGACCTCTTCTATTTCATTGCTTGAGATTGATTTATTTAAGTTGTGTATGTCCTCCTCGTTCAGTTTAGGTAATTCATATGTCTCTAGAAATTTGTTGATGTCTTCGAGGTTTTCTGTTTTGTTGGAGTATAGATTTTACAAAATAGCTTCTAATTATGTTTTGTATTTCTTTGTGTCTGTTGTGATGTTTCCTTGTTCATTCCGAATTTTAGTAATTTGAGTTTTCTCCCTCTTTCTCTTTGTTAGTGTGGCTAAGGGTTTATCAATTTTGTTTATTTTTTCAAAGAACCAACTATTTATTTTGTTAATTTTTCCAATTGTTTCTTTTGTTTCGATTTCGTTGATTTCGGCTCTGATTTTAACTATTTCCTGTCTTCTACTACTTTTGGTATTGGTCTGCTCTTCTTCTCCAAATCTTTGTATGAACATGATCTTTATTTCTCAAGAAATACATAGTTGGAGAATGGCCAGAGTATATAGTAGATGTATAACTTTTTGTTATAGTTTGGATGTGATATATCCCTCAAAAGTTTGTGTATGAGACAATGCAAGAAGATGAGCAAAGATTGTGTTATGAAAGCCTTAACCTAATCAGTGAATTAGGCCCCTGACAAGATTAACTGAGTGGTAACTGAAGGAGTGGCTGGAGGAGGTGGTTCATTAGGGGCGTGCCTTTGGGATATGTATTTTGTATCTGACAAGTGGACTCTCTTTGCTTCTTAATCAGCATGTGCACTACTCTCCTCTGCCATACTCTTCCACCATGACTTTCAGCCTCACGTCCAGTCCAGAGGAATAGAGCTAGTTGTTAATGAACTGAGGCCTCTGAAACTGTGAACCCTTGAATAAACTTTTCCTCTTCTACAATTTTTCTCGTCAGGTCTTTTAATCATAGCCACCAAAAAAAACTGACTAAAACCCTTTCAAACTGACGGTTTACCATAATGATTGTTCCACATCCTCTCAACACCTGATAGGACCAGTCTTTTATCTTTTTTGCCTGTTTAAAAATTATACTATACAACTAAGTTTTGTAGGGGTCCAGTTTTATGACTTTTAAGAAATGAAAAGCTATTTTTGTAGCTTACAGTTTTAAGTCATAATACAAAGACATCAGCTACTAATGGTTATGGAGTTTCCTTTTACGTGATAATTTTCTAGAATTGATAGCAGTGAAGGCTGCACAGTTCTGATCATATTAAGAACTACTAGACTGTGCACGTTAAAGGAGTATATTGCATGATATGTG
This sequence comes from Sciurus carolinensis, assembly GCF_902686445.1. NCBI lineage: Eukaryota > Metazoa > Chordata > Mammalia > Rodentia > Sciuridae > Sciurus > Sciurus carolinensis. The sequence goes on along the minus strand of NC_062221.1, from coordinate 61,476,113 downwards.
AATTAAATCTGTTTTAAAAACAAAAATGAAATAAAATGAAATGGAGGGTAAATTAGATGGTATAAAACCAGCAACCCAGGAAGAAAAGAAATTTGTTATGTAAAGAATTATTTCCCTTATTGATGGAGAACTATATTTCCCTTGTCCCAATTTGAGTGCAGATTAGTCAGTTAATGGAGTAGTAGTAGTTCTCAGGTTTTGAAATTTTGGTAAACACTGTTATTCAAATACAATCCTCCTCTAGCAGCACAGTGTGCTTAATTGAAGATATGGTAATTCTGGGTTATTTTACTGCAGACTTTAAAAACTTTTAAGGCAAAAACCATTAAGGTTAGTTGAATTATACAATACAAATGAAAAAATGATAAAGGTTTTATGAAACATATTGCCCTTTAGGCAAAGCTAAATACTCTTTCATGGCTCAGATGAAGATGATTGTTTGAGTTTTCAGGACTCCATTTCAATACTAAGTTTGGACCAAATGTTTTAGATAATTCCATATACTATTCGAGCATCACTCGAAATATATATTTGCAAATGTGAACATAGAGAATGCTCTTTATTTTATGGTTTAAAAGAGCTTAGATTGATTGTGTCTTTTTCATATGTTAATTTGTATGCCAAGTGTGCCTTTTAAGGGTGGTTGTTAAAAGTTTTGTCTGCATTATAAATGTGCTACTTCCTGGAATATTCTTTATTACCACATCTTTGTAGGAAAGTACCTTTTCTTAAAATTGCTTTTGCACATGTCTGTTTTCCCCTTTGTATTTACAGTTCATTTTGGTCCAGCTTTTATTTGATTCATCTTTGTAGTTCGGCAATGTCTAGAATTCAGTAGGTACCCAAACATGCTTGTTGTATTCCATCTGCTTTCAATACAGCTCGAAGAAACATAAACTACAATAGGATGACCCTTGAACCTTTTTAATGAGAGATCCTGAACAAAGTGTTTCTTAACTTTTTCTAAGAGATTCTCAGCATACTGACTCATATAAATTCATATCTGTTCCTTCAGGTTCTTTAATTTCATCACCTGCATGGTATAGGTGTGAACATTTACTCTTACAGATGTCCTTAATGAGATTGGGTGTCTACCACTGGCTGATATTGGTATTACCGCTGTGGCCATGGGGAAGGGTTCAATGATCAAAACTCTTTCCCTAAATACTCACAGAACGATTAAGAAAGGGTTTTATGATTCTCAGTTAACTTTATTGCAGTGTAATTTACATAAACCGAATGCCCTCATTGTGAAGTGCATGATTAGAAGAATGTCGATGTATACACACTAATGCAATCAACACTTACATCAACTCAGAGCATTTCCTCCTGCTTTCTGTAGAGAAATCCTCCAACCTTCATTTCATGCAAGTACTGGTTGTCTTTTTGTCATTATGTAATAGTTTTGTATGATCTAGAATTTCAAAAATGGAATCAGGCAACATAGGCTCTTTTTGGTTTTGTTACTTTCTTTCAATATAAAGAAATGAATTTCACCAATCCTAACCAGGATCATTGAACAAAGATTAGGGTAGACAGGTAGAAATACATCCCCTTACACTTTTTCTTAATTTAACAATTCTTGGAAATATGATGTCTTAATCCAAAACAACAAGTCTTAATCACTTTGAAAGGCCAATGCAGGAGAGCAATATATTGTATTAATACCTTTGAAATCGTGGCAACAACTACACCTAATTCTATAGTCTATAAGGTATAACGAAATAAAAATCCTTGAATTTCTTTATGTTCACTGTTCTTTACTTATAACTATCCTCATGTAGATCATAACATGTAGATTTTCCAGCCAAGATATCCAATGGCTACATCTTTCTAAGTATTATCTAGAGAAATTGAACTGTAGTTTAAATGAAAAATAAATTTAAAATAAAGTTTTCTATATTAATTTTAGAAATTGTGCTGGATTTTGAGTTTTAGAGAACTGATTGATAAAGTTTGGAATAATTACAATCATGGTCATAATGAACCTTCCTATATCGACAAATAGAGTACCTGGCTCCAGTTATTTAAGCCTTCTTGATTTCTTCTTGGTAATATTTTATAAATTTATTGTATGTTTCTTGATCAAACTTGACTAAGTATATTTCTACATATTCATACTTTTGAAAAAATTTTAAATATTTTACTTTAAAATTATTTTGGATTCATAAAAGTTGAAAAATAAGATATGAAATTTACTTAGGTCCCTTCAGCAACTTTCCTCAATCATATTTGCTCTGTGAAGTAAGTGGAGAATTAGAGGGAAAACTCTGGAGATTGACAGAGGCTTCCCGCCCCCCTAGCAAATTTATTGGATTTCCAATGAGGACATCTGTAACTCTGTCCAAGGACATGGAAAGAATCACTTAAAAGAACTAAAGAAAACATTCCCTGCAGGATACAAAGAACTAGGAATATTGGCTTTCGGTCAGAGTAAAAATTCTTATTATACATTGGAGATGAGGTAAAGAACTCAGAGGAGTTTATCCACAAAAAAAGGATAATGAAACCTAGACCAAATGCTGCTCTGATATCCCTTAACGAAACATAAAAGCAAGATTCCATAAGATAAACTTTTTTTTTTTTAAATTTGGGTGCCTAGGAATGAAAGTCATGCATATTTATAAGAATATGAAAATATCCAGCAATAACATGTACAATTTACAATATCTAAAATCCAATAAAAATTATTAAGAATGGAAAGAAGCAGGAAAATGCTACCCATAAGAAGGAGAAATGTCAAGCAAAATTGACTCTGCACTGACATAAATGATAGAATTAGTTCATATACTAAAGAACTTTTATGATTATATTTCTTGTGCTCAAGAAAAAAACTGAGAATGTTCTAGAGACAAAAATATTCAAAAATATCTGAATCAAACTTCTACAGATAATAACTGCAATGTCTCTAAAAATTGGGTAAAATAAATGGCATGTGGTTTAAGGGCTGAAGTCTTCCTTGGTGGAATATAAGAATCCTCGGTTCACACATTCTTCTATTAAAGTTTTTTCAATTCTACTCAGGACTTTTGCTTCTGGAATGACTGAGTAGACATATTTTTTTTTCTATCCTTCCTACTAAGTAAAACTGAAACCCCTGAACAAAGAAGGAAGAATGACTAGCTGTGGGAAGCCATCCTTATTTAGCAGAATCAGACTAGGTTGAGCCATGGGACCCAGATGTCTGGCTTCTAGGAACTGCCAGGAGGCATGTGGTGCTCCATGGGAGTGCTTCCCTATCTCCTTCTGGAATAGACCCCCTAAGAGAATGACTCCCCTAACTCCACCCTATCCTGTTCATTACAGAAGAAGCTCCTCCCAGACTCGGCCCCCTTTACCTGTGTGTCTATAAGTAAGAGTTGGGTTACTCCATGTTGTTAGAGGCCAGAGTTGGTATGGCCAGAACCACCGTGCCCCATCTCATTTTAAAAGGAGTATTGGTTTTTTTGTGTTTATTGATTAGATAAATTTATGGGTAATTGATAAACAGCTGACATCATCTTTTGTCAGTTAACCCTTTTCTCATTCATGCAGGATGTGGCTAGGAGACCCCCACGACTAGTGAACTTGCAAACCCAGGAATAACAGAGTGTGTTTCCTGAGATCACCAACATGTTGCTGCCAATCAAAGGCAACTTTCTGGTCCTTAGAGGCTGCTCAGAGTTCCCTAACATGGAGCTTTTTTTGTAGACAGAGTGCATGGTGACTATATCACAAAGGCCATGAGAACTTTTGGGGTCTTACATAACAAAACATAAACACAACGGTGGCACGCCATCATTTTTGTCATGATTATTCAACATATAGAACAAGTTAGAAGCAAGTTATGGATCACAACCTCAATGAAGAGGAGGGGGTTACATAAAGGCTTGGATCCTTGTGGATCACCTCAGGCTATTTCACCACATCGTGTTTTAAACTACTACTGCATCACGGTTTTTAAGAACTACATGCCATTCTTCTTTTCAACCTCAAAGGAAAGACCGTCCTTCTGCCAGATACTCAGAGAACTATGAAGCAGAGAAATGATGTTTAGACAGTCTTTTGTTCACCATTTCTGGACTGGCTAAGCATTTTTTTTTTTTCATAGCCAAATGAGTGCACCAAAGAGAAAACAAATTTAAAACCCCTGCCTGTTTCTGGAGCAGAAGAGAAAAGAAATCAAAGGGCAATGCCTCCTCTGAGCAGAAATCATTGCAAAATACATGATAAAATTTTGGAAGGCAGTTGAGCCCAGTTATGAATAATTTAGATACTGAAATTTGATGAATTATGTTTTGAACACCTGAAACAATTTCCAGTTGTGTGACTTTGAATTAATTAATTAGTTTATCTTATTTTCTTCCCCAAGTTTGTAATTAAGATATAAGCCACAATAGAAACAAAATGATGTACTCCATTTGTGTACAATGAATCAAAATGCAGTCTCTAAAAAGTAAAAAAATAATTTATTTAAAAAAAGATATAAGCCACATTAAGCATTTGTTCTGAAGATTCATTTTGATAATACCTAAAAGACATACCTCACTGTCATTAAGAGTGATTATGGTTATGGTTATGCTCAAATTTATGTGAGATGTGACCTCATATGTTATTACCTTATGTGAATACATGATTACATGGATTACATGACCAGTGCAACTATACATCATGTACAACCTGAAGAATGATAAGTTATATTCCATTCACATATGATGTGTCAAAACGTATTCTACTGTCATGTGTAACTAATTAGAACAAATTAAAAAAGACAGAAAACAAAATTGGTTGACTTAATGTAAATTCAAATTGCAGGTAAAAAAATAACTATGTCAAACAAGAAAAACAAGTATTTAGATGGTAATCGCAAAAATAATCCCAAATTCAAAAGAAAATAAAAAAATTAAGAAACTAAAAATAATAGATAATTAGGAGTATTTAAAATAAATTAATCCAGATTATAACTTATTCCCAACTTTTTTTTTTTTTTTTTTTTGGGTGCTGGGGATCGAACCCAGGGCCTTGTGCTTGCAAAGCAATCACTCTACCGACTGAGCTATCTACCTAGCCCCTCAGATTATAACTTATTAACTTTAAAAATACAAAACTTAGCCTTCTTATCTATATAGCCTAAATGTCAGGAATGTATTGAAGGTAAGAAGTCAGAATTCAAAATTCTCTTATCATCTAAGTTGCTGCTCTGAAGAAAGTTAAAAGAAACAATTTTTTGTTTATGAAAGATCTAGAAAATCATGTTTATTAGGTGCATTATTCCAGAAAAATATATTCAAACACATGATCCAGATAAAGAATATACAGTTTAAAGTAATCCAAAAAGTGTGGAAAATAATGTAGGTAAAGAACTAGCTTTTATTTCTAATGAACCAGGTGAAAGACCAGGGATAAGATGAAAGAATTGCTGAAAATGTCATTACAATGAATAAAACTATGAGATTATAAATGAAGTTATTTTTCCCATCAATTCTGGTGATTAGAACCTTAGATTTTGACCAAGTTAAAATTAATTGATTAGTGAAAAAAAATTCACCTTCATCTTTCATGAAACACATGTTTTTCTGGTTTGAAAATTAGGTAAACATTAGTTGATGTACATGTTTATACACATTTATAAAACGTCATAGAAACAAATAGCGGCACAGTCAAGAAACTATCTCTTACTGAATTATATTCTATGGAAAGAAATTTTTAAATTTTCTATTTAAAAAATAATTTTATGTTGCTTAAACAATATATCATAATAAGGTTAAAAATAATTGTGTAAATAAATATCAATGAGAAATAAGTAACAGTTAATAATAATGTATATACACACATGCATACACACCCACACACACATATATATACAGAAAACCAACTAAAGATGTAAAATTTCATTTTGCAATAAAAAACAATCACTAAAAGCAACCAAAATAAGTTCTTCTGTGGCCAAGAAAATAGTATAGGAACACAGAAAATCTATATCAAAGGAATCACTTTTAAAATAATTGTATTTGACTCCAATGGAAAAATTTAATGATAAAATGAGAATTCATGCAGAGTATATTTTCTAATTAAATTGAATAAAACTTCATAGTAAATGAACTTAAATAATTAAAAATATTTTCAACTGCTTAGATATTCAAAAGTGTTCTCTTACATAAATATTGAATCAAGGTGGGATTTCAATACACCAAAAGTCAATATTTAAGAAGACAAAAATAATTGAATTTGAAGAAAGATAAGTTTATAAGGGTTAATATTTTCTTTCCTTGGAAGCAGAGGGGAAATTAATTAGCTAAACTGAATAAACAAAGGGTAGAGTAAAAGTAAACTAATAAATTAAGCTCAAGAATAGCATATCAAAAAATGTAGAGTTTATGTTTTTTTCAAGTAAATAATATTTAAAACATCTGGAAAATTGAGTGGAAAATACAGAAGTGAGCTTTTCCAACAAAAAGAAAGGGGCTTATACATTGGACATTTTAGCAAATATTATATACTGAATAAATAATTTAATGTTAATGACAATTTTTTAAAAATTTAATAACTTTAAAAATATAAATTATTAAAGCAAAACAATAGGTGAATTTAGTCTAAAATAATTAAAAATGACACTGAAAACTTTGCCAATTATTGTAGAGAGGATTGTCCCTATTAATTAATAAAATATTTAAGCTAAGATTGAATGGAAGCAGTGTTACCTTGCTGTGATACCAGTTTAAAATTGGGGAATAATCTTCAGACTTTTAAAATGCTTATCAAGACTCTAAGATGGGGACTGGAGTTGTGGCTCAGTGGTACAGTGCTTGCCTGCCATGTGTGAGGTCATGGGTTCAACCCTCAGCACCACATATTAGATAAATAAATAAAATAAAAGATCCATTGACAACTAAAAGATATTTTTAAAAAAGATTCTATGATGGCATTAAAAATGCTAAAATTCAAAATTTTAACATAAAAACTTTAAAGACTGAAAATAATGTACAAATTGTTCATATTGTGATTGCCTTATAGATAAACTGACTTTTTTTTCTTACCTTTGAAGTATTTTCTGAATATTTTTGGTCATATTTTATTACAAGCTTTTGTTCAGGTTCAATGCACACATCATGAAAAACAAAGCCTAAAGTGAAAGCAAGCCCCACCCTCTTGGGGTATTTGTTTCCATAAGGATGATTTTATGCATGTGTGAGTGTCTTGAGGTCCTAATGCTGTGATACAACACTGGTAGAGGTACAGAATAATGTGAAGTTGCCATGATAGACATATTTTTTCTGAGCATTTGACATGTAAGTACAGAATTGAATAAGGAAAGGAATTGAGCTAGTTGAATATTTGGGTAGGTTCATTCACCTGAGAAGATAGTAAATACAAGATCTTCAAGGTAGGAATGTGTTCAGAAGTTCTTTGAAATGTAAGAAGGTCGTGGAGGGTTGAATGAATTGAGTGAGAGGAGTTGAAGGAGATGAATTTGAGATGATACAGGACCTTAAAAATCATGTAAATGACTTTGGACTTTATTTTGCATGTGGTGCAAAGTCTTTGAATGGTTTTGAGAATGATGCAATGTGATGTAATTTATGGTTTAAAATTATTATTTTGGCTGCTAAATGCACACAATGCAAGTTGTATTAGTGAACAAAGATAAAGAACAATTAAGGGTAAGTAATAAAAGCAAAATATAATGATGGTTTGGGTTGTGCTTAATTGAATATACATCAACCTAGCAACTAAAGCACATAACCCAGCAATAAAAAACTGGGAAAATTACTTGTTGAATCTGTAAAGGTTATCATATTAATCATAAAATCTCATATAAATTGATGATATTAATACTAAGACCTTGATACTTAAGAGATTAAAAGCTAATTCACTAGGAGATCAATTAAGCAAACTGAAAATATGCATATTCACTAGCAATCAAGAAAAGGAAATAGTAATAATGTAACAATTTCAATAATGTACTACACTTACATACTTTATTTTGGAAGAACCATATACAAGTTTAATTAAATGTAGGAAAAAAACATTTACATACATTGTTATTTTAGTGTATATGATTAGCTCTAAATTTGTTTATATACTTGATCTAGAAAATATGCTCATAATATACCTAAGGAAATGTTTAGTTAAAATTGATTTGTAAACAAATTTCTTCCAGCAGAATTCACAAAAATAAAAAACTCAGATGGAAAATTAATTTAAAAAATAAGGGTAAGTCAAATAAATTTGATGAAATATAAACAAAAATTTAAAGTAACTACTTTAAGTGGAAAGTCACTCAAAACCTTCTGAAGTGACAGAGGTAAGTGACAATAGTATATACACTATGTAGTTATAACATGTATTCATAAATGCTATGGGTATAGAAACATACTTAAACATACAACATATGTACAAACATACAACAATGTACTAACACTAGTGATGTCTGACTTAGGCAAATATATACTTTTTTTTTGCTTTCCTTGATTTTAAAATTATCTTAATAAAAACACATTACTTATTTAAATATAGATGATTTTGGATTTTATGAAATTCATTGATCTCATTACTTCATAGTAATTACTAAATTGTGCCCTAAATAACACAGAAAACTATTATAAACATGGTGGTCACTAGTTGATATGATAAACAGAGTATGGTTCTTAGGGAGAAGATCTGAGTGAATAAATGAGTCAGAAGTCAGAATTTGGAGTTGCCAGAATGACTGTGAAACTGAGGGGGAAATCTTAGGAACTCCCTCTACGAAGTGAGAACATTGAATTATGTAAAAAGTATTTAGATTCTTGGCCAAGTCCTGAAGTACACATTTGTTACCCAAAGTCCCAAGGAAAGCCTGAAACAGCCAGGAGGAAATATAAGCAACAGTGTGCATCTGTGGAGACAAGGGTCATAAATTCAAGTTTTGGCAAGTTAGAGCATGTTGGTAGTCGTCAAACTGATCCATGAAACTGCAGAGAAGACACACTTAAGTAATAAAGACCACATCCCAGAACTACAAACATTTGACATAAGAAAAAGGATAAAAACAAAATGGACCTACTCAAATAATGTTCAAAATCAATTTTTACATTGACAATATGATCTGTCAATAATTTAATTGTCCTTTATAATAAAACATACAAAACTTAACACCTTTTGTAGACAGAATTCAATCTCTACTCACTCACAATATCCACTATGCAGTTGAACAATTTTAGAGGAGGAAATGTTTATTTGGGGGGGCTCACCGTTTCAGAAGTCCCAGTCCATAGGCAGCAGGCTCCATTCCTCCAGACTTGAAGTGAGACAGGACATCATGGTGGAAGAAGGTGGCAGAGAAAGCAGGTCAGGGCAAAGCCACCAAGAAGCAGAAAGATAGAGACTAAACTCAACTCACCAAATATGTACCCCAAAGGCATGGCCCCCAGGGACCCACCTCCTCCGACCACACTCTTCCAACCTACAATTACCACTCATTTAATCCCTGTCAGGGGATTAATTCACTGATTGGGTTAAGGCCCAATTATCCAGCTGATTGGGTTTAGCACCACATGGCATTACATTAGTACACATGTATAATCACATATAAACCAGAATGATGTTTAGTTTTTAAACATGGGTTTTGAGAGCATTATTGACTGCTCTATTTTGCATCTTCATGCTTAATCTCATTATTAGTTGCCAGTACTCTAGTCCTTGGAAAATGTTATGTTCTTCATAAACTTTTAAAAATTTTTTCCTATTATTTGTAAAGCTGGGGATTGTTCATATAGAATTATGATGATTAATTCTGAGTACCTCTCTAATGCAAACAACTATTCAGAATTAGATATTTCAATTAACTTAAAAATTTGACACTTTAATTTTAAAGATAGAAAGTGCATTTTGACTAGTTCTCATCAAGAAAGAAAGAAATGAAAAGGTCATTATTGACTCAGCAAATTCTAAAACAGATCAAATAACTTTCTATCCATTTAATTTCTGAGGAGATTAACCATTTTCTCCATGTAATTTCTATTTGTATGTACTGAGAATTCTTTGTCAATATTTTTCATGACAGAAGCATGTCTTTCTTGAATCCTCTGAAAGAGAATTTAGGAAATCTACCCCATTCACAATAGCCTCAAAAAAAAAAAATACTTGGAAATCAATCTAACAAAAGAGGTAAATACCTCTACAATGAGAATGACAGAACACTAAAGAAAGAAATTAAAGAAAACCTTAGAAGATGGAAATATCTCCCATGTTCTTGGATAGACAGAATTAATATTGTCAAAATGGCCATACTACCAAAAGTGCTACACAAATCCAATGCAATTCCAATTAAAATCCCAATGACGTACCTCATAGAAATAGAGCAAGCACTCATGAAATTCATTTGGAAGAAAAGAGACCCAGAATAGCTAAAGCAATCCTTAGCAGGAAGAATGAAACAGGGGGTACCACAATATCAGAACTTCAACTATACTACAGAGCAATAGTAACAAAAACGGCATGGTATTGGCACCAAAATAGACAGGTAGATCAATGGTACAGAATAGAGGACACAGACAAAAACCCAAATAAATACAATTTTCTCATACTAGACAAAGATGCCAAAAAACATACAATGGAGAAAAGCTAGCCTGTTCAACAAGTGGTGCTGGGAAAACTGGAAATTCATATGCAGCAGAATGAAATTGAACCCCTATCTCTCACCCTGCACAAAACTCAACTCAAAATGGATCAAGAACCTTGGAATCAGAATACAGAAGAAAAGTTTTAAAAATAAAATGTTTTTTTTAGGAGGGAATATTCTTCAGAGCTCTCCTTCACTCTCATTTTGATATTAGCATGTCCCCAACCTGGCTGCTTGGACCTACAATGGAAGCTTGCACATGTATATGATACACAAACTCACACAGGAATCTTGGTTAGTCCTTTTATTCTAGGGAGAAATCCTTTGATAAGGAGATATCTTTCTGCAGAAGAAGTCGTTCATAAATTATGTGAATGGATGATCATGACTTGTGGAAACAAAATAGTTTGAAAGAGAACTTGGAGAAACAGGTCAGTATTAACACATTTCTAACTCATATCCTGGAAAAGATTTGAAAGACAATTTTTTACTTGAAAAAGAAAAGACTTATTTAAAGACAAAAATCAGTTTTGAAGTTGCTCATCTTTACAAGTAGAACAGTAGCCCCCTTATCCATGGGGGATGCATTGGAGCTCCTCAGTGGAGTTCTAAAACTACGGATGGCACTGAGCCTTTAATATGCTGTGTTTTTCTAATACATACCTACACAGATAGTGCCTTTTCCCTCTTAACTAGGCATTTATCATGCACTGTGGCTCTACCTTTTACAGACAGAGGTGCAACAGCAAAACTAACATGAAGTATTTTTTCCTTCTTCACAATTTCACACAGAGATTTTCTCTTGCCATATATTTTAGCAGCTTCGGCTTGTTGTTTTATTTCTTTGAGTCAAGAACTTTCACTTTTTCACTTGAAAGGAAACACTTTATAGCTCCTCTCCAAATGAATGGCCAGTATCACTATGCTTGCACTTTGGGGTCATCGTTAGGTAAAATTAAGTTTACCTGAGCACAAGCATTGAGGTGTTGCAATGGTGGATGTGGTCATCAGCTCCTAGCTGACTGGGGGTGGGGAAGTAGTACAGCATGGGTACATTGGATCAAGGGATGACTCATGTGCCAGAAGGAGTGGAGCAGGATAGCATGAGATTTCAGCACACTACTCAGAATGGTGAACAATAAATATGCCAAGAATTCCATGAAATATGCCATTTAATAGATTCAAAGCCTGGTTGGCCATGCACCCATAATTGAAACCTTGGAGAGTGAACTGATGGATAAAGGAGGACACTACATAAGTAGTCACCACAAACTCCCAGATGTGACACTATGTGAAATACACAGTTCCAGCTCTGAAGTATACATCTGTCAAGAATATTGAACTTGAATTTAACCAATCAAGACTTTATCTCTAACTTCTGATTCACAGGAAACCAAACAGATAGAAAAACAATTCAAGATACACCCTGAGGAGGCAATAAGCCAAGTCCTGAACCTCTCTAGGAGGCAAATGGTATGGTGTCTTTAACAAGTCTTTGGCAGAATAAAAGGAAGGGACCAGTGAACAAGATTAAAAGAGACTTTTTGAAATTTGATACAAACCAAATATAAAAATTTATCTGGAGGACAACCAGGAAAATTTTGAAAATAGAGTTGGTATTAGAATATGATAATGTATGTTTGTTAATTTTGATGGTATCACAATAGTGTGTTGATTATGTAAGAAAATGTATTTAGATTTTTAGGGACCATATGGAAGTATTTAAGGCTAACAAATAGTAAAATTATTGCAGTGCTTATATAGACATTTCACAATAATAAAAAGCTTTTAAAAAGTAAAGCATTACAATGAAAAGATGATCGTTAAATCTAAGGGCTCATTACTGAAGGTTCATTATTCTATTCTCTGCTCTTAGTAATTGTATTGTGAAGCCTTAGATGCTAGCCAATGCACTTCTAAAGAAGAAAACGAGCCATAGATTAAACTATGGCATATCATCAGTGATGAATGCATTCCATCTTCAGAGAAAGATTCTATCTTTCTCTGATTCCATCTTAGAATTCCACCTTAGAATCATTAAAATTTGGTATGTTTATAAATTTTTTATAAAAAGAAGTGAGTTTTTTAGGAGTAAGATATGGAAATGAGGCAGTGAGGGTGAAGAAAATCAGAAAAGCTAATGACCCAATTTTTTAAAAGGACACTCTATGTGTTAAAACGGGTAATTGTGCCCCTATCTGATGGAGAAGGCAGGTTCATCCATCTAGCATTCTGATTTGTGTATTTATCTGGGAAACTAAGATAAAGTTTATTGTGACTTGTGGCAAATTGTGATGTTCAGGAGGCACTTAGGAATTACTATCTTGCTATGAAATAGTCCAGAGCACCCTGGCTCCTATATTCCTGGGGAGGAAAATCTCCAAGATAAGAAGGAACTTTTTTCCGGCAGGATACACAAATTTAGTAGGGGAGGAAATGTAACAAGGTGACTAAAAATATGAGTGTAGGTTTTCTCTGTATATTCCCTTTTCTTTCTTTTTTATACTCTAAGAGCATTCTCTCTTCTTTTTGTCATTTAAAGCAAAAACAAAGCTTTAAATCTTCAAGGAACCAACTTTCTCTCCCTCCCACACCTCTCTCTATGTAAAAGCGCGCGGGCGCGCACACACACACACACATGCACACACACACACACACACACACACACACACCCTGGATCTGGCAGAGAGGAGAGAGAATCTGAGTGTGATTTTTATTGAGAGGTGGAAATTCAAGGACGCCCTGGGTAAAAGGACCAAGAATGCAAGAACTCTGAGCTTTCCTAGGTTGTGAGATTTCTAAACAGACACCTGGTATCTATGCACAACCTACCATTCAACAGTCATAGACACTTCTCAGAAGGGAAGATGTTTGTATCCCTAAATTGTTGGCAGAGACAGATTAAATGTGCTTGAACTGTCAGAGAAATCTTCAACAGAATATGGCCTGGGCTGAATACTTCCTGTTTCCAAAATATTAGAGGGCGACAATAATAACTACATGTCGTGTTGGCTGAGCCAGGAGAGTGCAATCGTGTTGGAATTGATGTGCGTTCTTGCCCAGAAGTTGCTGGAAACCTCATCAGGAAGCCAATGGCATTATTCCCCAGATATTCCCAGGTATAGGAGGAACCACTGCAAACTACCACTGGGAAGAAGGAAGTATCAAGGAGCTGAAGGCAAAAAGCTCAGAAAGAAACCCGTGAAGAGCCATTTAAAATGCTTCTGGAGAGAAGCAACTCTAAATATCTGGTATTTCCAGAGAATTCAAAAGTAGTATTAAAGAGCATGAGTTCACATACATTGCTGGTGGGGTTGCAAATTAGTGCAGCCACTCTGGAAAGCAGTGTGGAGATTCCTCAGAAATCTTGGAATGGACCCACCATTTGACCCAGCTATCCCACTCCTTGGCCTATACCCAAAGGACTTAAAATCAGCATACTACAGAGATACAGCCATATCAATGTTCATAGCTGCTCAATTCACAATAGCCAGATTGTGGAAGCAAACTAGATGCCCCTCAGTTGACGAATGGATAAAGAAACTGTGGTATATATATATATATACACACACACACACACACACACACACACACACAATGGAATATTACTCAACCATAAAGAATGATAAAATTATGGCATTTGCAGGTAAATGGATGAAATTGGAGAATATCATGCTAAGTGAGATAAAATCTCAAAAAACGAAATCTCAGAAAACCAAAGGATGAATGATCTTGCTGATAAGCGGATGATGACACATAATGGGGGGTGGGAGGGGTTAGGGTTAGGGTTAGGGTTAGGGAGGGGGGCAAGAATGGAGGAAGGAAGGACTGTGTAGAGGGAAAAGAGGGGTGGGAGCGGTGGGGGGGAAGGGAAAAATAACAGAATGAATCAAACAACATTACCCTATGTAAGTTTATGATTACACAAATGGTATGCTGTTACTCCATGTACAAACAGAGAAACAACATGTATCCCATTTGTTTACAAAAAAGAAAGAAAGAAAGAAAGAAAAAAAAAAGAGCATGAGTTCATACAACTGACCCTTTGCTGTTTTCCCATTTCAATTTTAGTGAGAAAGCTGAAGAGCAGCCATCAAGTAATGGATACAATGACCACTGAGAGAAATGACAAGAAGCCAACTTTGACCTGATTTCCTGCCACAAGGAACAGTAGCTTAATCTGGAAAGGGGAGATTTACCACCTCAGTGAGTATATTTAAGGCAACTATAGGATAGTCTAGCATCTAAACTTAGATAGAAATCCATGACTTTGCCAGAGTTTTTAATCTGGGGACTGGAGCACATGATCCCCACTGAGTAAAAATGTTAAGTGGCAAAAGCAGACAAAAATAAAATTGTTTTATTTGCCAAGAATCAATGCTCTTTCTCTCCCTCCCTCCCTCTCTCTCTCTCTCTCTCCTTCCTTCCTTCCTTCCTTCCCTCCTTCCTTCCTTCCTTCCCTCCTTCCTTCCTTCCTTCCCTCCTTCCTTCCTTCCTTCTTTCATTAAATATAATCACTGTTCTTCCTTAGTCTCAGGAGAGTTCCAAATCCATTCTTCTCAGAAGCAGAGTCCAAAGGACGCAGGGCAGTCTAACCTAATCCCACACTAAGGGAAAGAGGTGAATTTTTGTTTAAGTCCTCAGGTTGATTTGCTGAGTCTCTGAAGTAAATTGGGATCTTGATGAAGCTAAGTAAAAGATTACTCTCCTTCTATCCTCCCCAGTAAGTTCCAGGAACATAATTTTGCCAAGCAAAAGTACCTGGGGCTGCAGAATTCATTCTGAGTGGAGCAGTGGTTGTAATAATGTCCTGGTAATCTTGCCCGTCCCACTGACTCTCAGGACTCCCAAAAGTGAAGTACATCAGAGACAAAGCACTACGCTAACACATCCTCAGAGACTCTGAATCTAGTAAGAAGTAACATAATTATAGCTACCCAAAGAATAACCAGCTTTCCCCAGGCAGTAAGGTCATCCTACTTGAGACAGAGCAGAACAAAGTTTTCAAAAGCTCTGAATTCTCTTCAGTCCTTTAATTTAGTCCAGAAAAATAATTTTATTTTAGGAATTTTATTATTTTAAATTTTGAAGTCATTTTTCTTTAATTTCCAGAGAGTTTTAATCTTTAAGCTTTTATAGTACATAAGAATTCGATATGAAATTAGAATTGGGGGCATCGCTGCCTAACTAGTTTTTATTATTAAAATGTGCTCATGGATTAAAAATAAAACTGACAACAAAATGAACAAAATGCATTTCTATATAAAGAAGATGAGGAAGGGAAAGATTATGAGTGTTTAAGCTTTTATTCTTTTTCTTGGGCAGGTTGTTAAAGAAAAGGATACCATGTGTGAATCAAGTTTTTACTGAACACGATCCATTTTGAATAGCTACCTAGAAAGTAAGAAAGACAATGGAGACCTAGACCTACTGACATAGCAATAGAAAAAACAAGATGGGCGTGGTCATGCATGCCTGTAATACCTGAATAGCAGCAACTTGGGAGACTGAGACAGGGGGAGGATCACACATTTGAGGCCAACCTGGGTGATATAGCAAGACCCTGTATCAAAAACAAACAAAGCAAAAACCAAACAAAGAAAAAGCAGGTGAGGAGGTGAGACTAAGCTTGGTGGTAGAGCACTCCTGGGCTCAATCCCCAATACTGCCAAAAAAGAAAGTGGTGGTGATGGACAGATGGGGACATGAGTTGAGAGGCTGTTGCATGGTCTGTGAAACAAGGCAGAATCAGGAACTAGAGTAAATGGCAATAGAGGGAAGGGAAAGAAAGAGAAAGACAATGAGAGAAAAATATTCAGGATTTCGATTTAGTTACTGACTGGGTTTAGTAGTGAGAGAGAAAGGAGAGAGAAGACTAGGATGATATGCACACTCCCAGTTTGCAAAGTTTTTAGGTGGCGATGCCATTCAACAAAACATAGACATTAGAGAGTTAGAGATTTTGGCAGAGGCAGAAAAGTTATATTACTTTGTGATTTATTGAATTTGACTTGTCTAAAGTATCTATGACATTTGTATTTCTTTGGGTATAGTGAATACATACTTATGACAGATTGATCTTGAAGGCTCAAATTTGGAATTTTAAATAACTGAAACCATAGCAATAGGTAATTCAGTTTGAAAGTATAAAGTGATAAGAGAAAGGAAGTCTCAGAATTATTAGGAGACAAATGTTTAAGGGAAGGGCAAAGAAATTTTGTTAAAGGGAACAAGAGAAATTACAAGAAAGAAAGAAATTTTCCTGGTGGCTTGAAAAAGCTTTATTCCAGATTTATCCCCCCTACAAAATCTACTTCTCGACTTACTCTCTAACCTCAAGAAAGTATGTCTTCGGCAACTCCATAAAAAATGTAACTCACAAAATCAGCATACTATAGTGACATGGTCACATTAATGTGTATAGCAGCTCAATTCACAATAGCTAAGCTATGGAACCTACCTAGGTGCCCTTCAACAGATGAATGGATAAAGAAAATGTGGTATATGTACACAATGGAATGTTACTCAACCATAAAGAAGAATGAAATTATGGCATTTGCTAGTAACTGGATAGAACTGGAGATTATCATGCTAAGTGAAATAAGCCAGTCCCCAAAAATTAAAAACCAAATGTTCTGATACACAGATGTTAACACAATAAGTGGGGTGGGAGGGAAGAATAGAAGTTCATTGGATTAGACAAAGGGGAATGAAGGGAAGTGGGAGGGGATAGGGACAGGAAAGACAATAGAAGGAATCGGACATAACTTTCCATGTTCATATATGAAAACACAATCAGTGTAACTCTACATTATGTTCAACAACAAGAATGGGAAGTTATACTCCATGCATGTATATATGCCAAAATATATTCTACTGTTATGTATAACTGAAAAAAAAAACAAAAAACAAACAAACAAAAAAAAGAACACACACACACACAAAAAGAAAAGAAAAAAGAATGTAGGTCAACCTCAACTGTAACTGCTATGTGTTTTACCTGGTCTGTTCTCTAATTAATTTACTGTATACCTCCTTCCACCCTACTCCAGAGAGCAGAGGCTGCTTCTTATCCCTCCCCCTCGCTCCTGGCTCAGGGTTTACACAGTGAGACAGCCTCACTGTCTGACCCACCACTCCCAAACACAGGAGGCAGTCAGGAGAGGGACTAAAATTGTGTCGAACCAAAGGTTTATTTAAGATGATCTCAGAAAGCACGGTCTTAAGGTTACTGTGGATGTACCTGGCACTTCCCAGTCCTGGAATGAAGGATATGAGGGTATAATTAACTTTTGTTTATATAGATGAGAGAATTTGTTTTGAAAAAGGAAAAATGACTCATCCAAAATCACATAGCTAGTGAAGGGAGAAACTGCCCATAAGCTGAGCTTTTGCTAGCCCCATATCATTTTTATTTACACCAAAGTGCAAAGTTACTCCATCTTCACATACTCTGAACTACACCAACATTTCTGAGCATTTAAAAGGTGTTTATTTAAATTTATTCAATTTCTTGAGAGTGAAACAAGAACTTAAAAGACATTCTGTGAACTAGGAGCCTCTCCTTTTCTACTCTCTCTGAGTTAATGGTACATAAGTACAGTTTGTGGGACATTATGCCACACAGGTTCTCTGCTTTCCTGTTATTGATAAAGTAATGCATCTACATTTTTTTTTAAAAAGTACTTGAATTCTGCTGTATTGTGGTCAATGAATAGTACCACAATATTATTAGAAATAACCAGTATTCGAAAATATATATTTAAAAAAAGATGAGTTAGGACTTAAACCTTACAGGATCAAAACTTATAGCAGGTGCTAGTGATCCTCAAATTCATATCCATGTCTCAGAATTTATATATATCACTAGAAATTTTATTCAGCAGATGACAGGATTCTTTCATGAGAAATCAAAACTCTGAGGTAAATTTACTTGAATTATAGACCCAAACCCATTAGAATCTTAGAATTAAAACAGAATTATTTGTGATTTTTATCTGAACTTCCTTTGTATACATGGAGTTGTAAAAACCTACAGAATACCAACGCTCAAAGCAATAATCTAGTGGAATAGGAACAAATATCTGGCCTTCTGCCATTTAATCCAAATTTATTCTGATATTTGTTTGTTTCTATGTGTGTTTTTGGAATCATTTTTCTGTCTGTTTCTCACAAAATACACACAAGCAAAATTAAAAAGTAAGGAGTTCAGGAAATATGATCCAGAATGTTTAGAATCCTTAAATAACTCTTGAATGAATATAATATCCTTATATTATGAATTGACAATATAGTTATAAAAGTCTAAACATATAACACAATGAAACAGCCATAAACCTCTGTACTCCATGAACTCTGGTGAACTAGGAAATGACCATGCTAATTTGAAAAGATAATACTGTGATTATTTTTTCATTTTTTTTGTCTGTCTGACATTTGTTTGCTTTTTGTAGGATGAAAGATAACACGTGGTACAATGCATATCCTCCTTGCTCTATATTCTAAATTTCAGCAGTGTAGCTACAGAAAAGCATACAGAATACTTCTCAATAGATGACTAAAGCTCAATAAAAAATTATCTACAAGACTCATGAGTTCAAATTGTGTTTGTGCTTAGGATATTAAGAAGAAAAAAGAAACCTGCAAGGGAATGTCTCTCTCACTGTAACAATAAGAAAAAGTTAATAATCCTAAAAATGCATTATTTTCTTGAGCCTATCAGAGAGTTTAGATCATGAGTTAACCACATGAATTGAATTTCAAAAAGCCAAAAAACTCTCTGCAGAGAAGCCACCATGAGCTTTTTCACTGTAACAGAAATGTTAAGACAATGTAGCCAGCACAGAAGCATGTAAAAAGAAATTGACTGAATTTTGAAGAACTCATAAAACCTGAATGCTGAAGTTCCAGAAACAAAGCTCTTTTCCATAAGCTCCCACCGATGCTCAGAAGAGGCAGTATAGGAGAGTGGAACAAGCTCTGTCCACATCACAGACTGCAGTGGGCACCAAATAATTCCTTCATATGAAGAAAAAAAAAACAAGCGAACTTTAAACATAAGGGAAATTATTCAACATTCTGTAGAAAAGTAGGGAATCCTCCTATACACCAGTAGGAACTAGACAAAAAATCAGGGCTTCTTGAGGGATTTGTCAAAATGAAACTGTTCTACTCTGGAGAGGAACAGGAAAAAAAAAATAGTTGGTAGCATGATAATGAAATAACTAAGTAGAGATCTGATGCTATTGATAGAAGGAAGGGAAACTCTCTAGTTCAGGTCCTGCTATAGATAAAAGGCATAGATTGGCTGTCATAGATAGCAGAGTATCCTCAAGAGTCAGCACACAGGTCCTGCCTAAGAGTGAGGATAGGCCCAGAGAAATGATGATAGCCAGTTTCCTCCATTAGCCCAGTACTGAATTATAATCAGTAATCATATACTGTCACATGGAATGTGGATGTCAGGAGGGTTTTTTTGTCACCCAAATTTAAAGAATGAGATCCACAGACATGGTAAGGGTAGAGTAGCAAGATTCATGTAAGCAAAGAAAAGGCTCCCAAAGCACAGAATTGGTCCCAAGGTGGGGTACCACTGACTGTCTCCTGTCTTGGGGTTTTTATGGACCGATTTGTCCCCATAGTTGATTGGTCAAATGACACATAAAAATAAGATTCAGAAAAGGGCTAATCAACTCTCTCCTTTTTGTCTTCTTCAACAAACTTGTAGAGAAGTGGTTTCTAAGCCTTAATCAACACCAGGGTTGGGGAGAGGGCTTGAAAGAGGAAGTGCTTTTCAGGCAATATATTTTTTTTGACCATAGCTAGGGGCTATTAAGAGACTGTCCTTGTGATTAGGACCAGCTGGGGCCAGAAGCTTGATTTCCCTATCTACTCATCTTCCTTTTCTTTTCTGACACCCTTTTCCTGGCTGCCTAAGGGTGCTCTATCTTTCTGTCTCAATTAACTTCTGATTCAGAGATAAAATAAATGTGGGAACTATTTCACAAGAACTTTGAAGTAACTATGATTAATATTTTTAATTATTTTAATAATTTAAATTTTATGTATGTTGTTCATCTAGTGTAATGGATGGACAACATGCATATAAAACAGGGAATTTCAGCAGTGATGGAAATCATAAAATACAGCAAAATGTAAATACTAGATTTAAAAGTCAAGATAGCAGAAAGAAAGATACCTCTGCAGATAGAATTAGTAAACTCCAAGAAAAATCAATAAAAATTATCCACAATGAAAGGGAAAGACAAAAGGAGAAGCAATAGATAAATGGAGCATCCAAGAGCTGTGAAACATCAAACAGTTTAACACATAAATAATTTAAATTCCAGAAAGAAGAATAAAAGGACTGAAGACATTCCAACAGATAATATAAAGAATTTTCTAGAATTAATGAAATGCAATAAAATGTAGATTTAAAAAACTCAGAAAACTACAATTATATATTTAATAGGGAAAA
Organism: Sciurus carolinensis; assembly: GCF_902686445.1. Lineage (NCBI taxonomy): Eukaryota > Metazoa > Chordata > Mammalia > Rodentia > Sciuridae > Sciurus > Sciurus carolinensis. The sequence goes on along the minus strand of NC_062221.1, from coordinate 61,455,054 downwards.
ATTACATACACACATCATGATCAAATTATTAAAAATTAAAGAAATATTTAAAGACAGTAAAAGAAAAAAGAACTTTTACATACAAAAGAGATAAAAATTACAGTAGAAATCTCCCCAGAAGCTATGGAATCCAGAAGACAATGTTTTGATATCTTTGAAGTATTAAAAGAAAAAGAGTTCAACCCAATTCTATACATAAGAAAATACTTTTCAGAAGTAGCAAAATAGAGAAAGTTCAGACAAACAAAACTGATTATTTAATACCAGTCTTTTGCAACAGGAAATATTTTCTTCACTAAAAAGTGTAATAGCAATGGACATTTGGATACGTACAAAAGGAAAGCACCAGAATAGTTAAAATTATACTTAGTCGTTTAAGAGATCATAGCCCCTAAGACTAAATTTTCACAATATATCATCAGCCTGTTCTACAGGTAGAAATGAAAATTATAATAGAAATCACACAAAGTATTGAAGAAATGAGAAGCTAGTGTTCCTTGAACAGTTCTTATACTCTACAAAAACCCATAAGATACTGTTTGAATTTAAAGTATGATGAGTGAAATAAAACTATTATAGTCCCTAGAGCACCATTAAAGAAGTTCTTTAAAAGCATAATCAGTTAATAGTGGAGATAAAATGTAATCATAGTAAAACTAAATGAAATAGAATTCAGGAAGAGATCATTAAAAAGTAGGAAGAACTGATGAGACAATAGAAAACAACTAGAATGAGAGTAAATTTAAATCTTATGTGTTCAATGATATTTATGTAAATGATCCAAGCACTCCGGTTAGAAGAAGAAAGTTGTCAGATTGTATGACTCAGCAAGGCACAACTCTGTACTGCATGCCACTTTAAATATGAATGTATTAATTTGAAAAGGGTTGGAAAATGCAGCCAATGTAGGCACTGATACCAGGAAGGCTGAAGTGATATTAGTATCAGATAAAATGGGATTTTATTAAGATTGGGTTAATTCATCAAGAAGACAATATAATCCTTTTGTATTCATCCAAGCACATCTCTTTGAAGAAAGTAAAGACAAACTTTGATAGAAATGAGAAATAGACAAACCCACAAGGATAACTGAGCTCATCAATATTCCAAAGTACTTGATAGAAAAACTAGACAGAAAATCTGTAAGACTATAAGTAACCTGAAAAACATTATCAAAAAAAATGAAATTAATTGACATACATAAGATACCCTACCCATGGGCAAGTGCACACAGAATATTCAGAGAGATGCCGTTCTGTGTCACAAAACAAACCACAGCAAATTTTAAATATTTGAAAAAAATACAAATTGTCTTCTCTCACCACAGTGAAACTAAGTTAGACATTAATCATAGAGAGATATCTAGAAAATACCCAAATATTTGGAAACAAGCGGTAACACTAACTTCACACAAACTTTTCATGAAAATAGAAGAGAAAGGAATAGTTCATAATAAATTGTATGCTGTCAGCATTACCCTAATTCCAAAACCAGCCAGAAACATTAAAAGGTAGGAAACTATAGAACAATATCCCTCAAAAATATGAAAAAATAAACTAGAATAAGATTAAAAGACTAATCCTTCCTGAACAATTAGTGTTATATAAGTCAAAATTCAGTGTAGCTTTAAACAAATGAAATTCACATTAAGTGCCCAAAATGAGAAAAACTTTGATTTTCTCAATGTACACAGGGGAAAAAGTGCTACTATCCACCCCTCAGTCATTATTTTAAAAAATCTCACTAGGTTCACAATAAAAGGAAAATTCTTCCATGAGAAGTCAGCATGCAATATCATACTTAATGGGGAAAGACTGAGTACTTTCTCACTAAGATTGGAGAAATTTTAAGATGTATCATCTTGTCACTCCCAGTATTTGACTTCACATTCAAGGTCCCATCCAGTGTACTAAGGTAAATAAACAAAAGACACTCCCAGACATACATAAAATAAAATATATATTGATCAGTAAGAAAAACAAAACTATCTTTATTTACACATGTTTGTCTACCTAAAAAATGCAAAGGAATCTACAAACTACTAAATCCAATAAGTGAGTTTAGTAGTTAACAGAATAAAAATATGCTAAATTCAGTTGTTTTTCTAATTACTAGTAAAAAAAAAAATTTGATTAAATTTAAAATATCATTTTAAATAGTTTAAAAACCACAAATACTTAAGGTAAGCATAAGAACATGTGTAAAAAAATGTGTCCTTTAAACTACAAAGGATCTATGAGAGAAATTTTAATTTCCAAAAGATATAAATTATTGCAGAGATATACCATGGTCAAAGATTAAAAAGTTCATTATTAATTGATCAATTCTCCCCAAATCAAGCCATTATAATCCCTATGATAATCCTGCCTCTTTTATTTTTGGTAGAAATTGGAAAGTTTATTATAAAATTTATAGGGAAAAGTTTACATTCTTGAATGGTCAAAATAAAACTGAAAGAGAAGAACAAAGTTTCAGAACTTACACTAACTTACGGCAAGATTAGATTTAGAAAAAGCTATAATCGAGAGTATGCTATTACTCTGAGAATACACCTAAATGGATAAGAAGAGTATTAAAATAGAATTATACATAAAAAGTTGACTTTTGACAAAGGTGCTAAGTAATTCAATGGAAAAAGATAATCTTCCAATAAAACTTGATGGAAGAATTTGATATAATTAAAAAATAAAATATATTATTGAATGATTTCTCTAAAAAAACTGAATAAAAGTGATGACAGTAGGCATCCTTTTCTTGTTTCAGATCTGAGAAATCTCTCATCTTTTCCCCATTCAATATAATGCTAGCTGTGGGCTTAAAATTGTCCTTTATTAGTTCCTTATGTGGTTAATTTTTATCATGAAGGGTGCTGAATTTTATCAAACAATTTTCTGCATCAATTGAGGTAACCATATGGTTTTTGTCCTTCATTCTGTTAATATGGTGTATTGTTTTATTGATTTGTGTGTATTGAACCATCCTTGCATCCCTGGGATAAATCTCACTTGATTCTGATGAATAATCTTTTATAATGTGCTAGTGGGTTCTGTTCTTTACAATTATATGGAGGATGTTTTTCATCTAGTTTCATCAAGAACATTAGCCTTGGTTGTGTCCTTAACTGGTTTTGGCATCAGAATAGTGCTAGCCTTGTAGGATGTGTTTGGAAGAATTCCTTCCTCTTCTATTTTCTGTAATAACCTAACAATAATTGTTATTAGTTCTTTAAATGTTTGATAGAATTCAATAGTGAAGCAGTCTGGTCCTGGGATTTTCTTTGATGGGAAGATTTTTATTACTGATTCAATGTCATTATTTGTTACTTGTCAGTTAAGGTTTCCATCTCTTCATTGTTTAGTCTTGAAAAGGCATGTGTCCAGGGATTTGTCCATTTCTTTTAGATTATAAAAGCGATTGGCATATAGACATTCATAATAATCCCTAATTATATTTTGTATTTTTGTGGTGTCAGTTGTGTTTCCCTTTTCAGCTATGATTCTACCTATTCAAGTATTTTCTCTTTTTTTCTCAGTTAAGATTTTATGTTTTGTTTATTATTTCAAAGAACAAGCTCCTTTTTTTGTTGATCTTTTATATTGATTTTAGGCTCATTTCATTTATTTATGCTTTGCTTTTTATTGTTTCCTTCCTTCTACTAATTTGTTGTTTGTTCTGTTTTGTTTTGTTAGTTCCTTGAGATGCATTTGCTGATGAGAAAAATTTGTGTTTGGCAACTGTTGGATGAATGTTCTGTAGGTGTCTGTTAAGTCCATTCGGTCTAGGTAAAATTTAACTCTGCCATTTCTTTGTTGATTTTATCTGAAAGATTTGCGCATTGCTGAAAGTGGGGTGTTAAAGTCTCCCAACTATTCTTGTTTTGGAGTTAGTCTCTCCCTTTAGGTCTACAATATTTACTTTATATATCTGGGTCCTCTGATATTTGGTACATACATATTTGGAATTGTTATTTCCTCTTGCTGAATTGACACCTTTTCCATTACATAATGATCACCCTTGTCTCTCTTTATTGCTTTTGACTTCAAGTCTATATTACCTGATTCTAGTATCCTCCTGTTTTCTTTTGGCATCCATTTGCATAGGATATCTTATTTTATTCCTTCACTTTCAGTTTGGTGAACTTTTAGAGGCAATGCGAATTTCTTGTAAGCAATACACAATCGAGTCTTTTTTAAATCCATTTAGTTAGTCAGTGTCTTTCAATTGTCATTTACATTCAAGGTAATTATTTTTGGATATGGAAAAAGCCAAACCCCAAAATAATGTGACCCAGGGAGAAGGAAATGAGAGAGTCACTGTCTTTCTCAGTGAAAAGACAGGCCCTGGGGAGGAGATATCCATCAAGTCTGAAATGACAGTTTCTGAGAAGAGGCCAACGCATTAATCCCACCCTAACCAAATATTCCCAGATACTAATCCCACCCTAAAACTGAGCCCATATCCTCCATCTGGCCCAGTAAAAATAAATCCCGGGTACTGACCACTGATCCCATACCCACTAACCCCACACCCTCCATCTGGCCCAATACAGATAGCCTAAACTGACATGCTCATTAACTGAGTCACCTACTAGTGTAACCCTATAAAAAAGCCTAAACCTCAACTTTGGCCAATGGCTCATTTTCCAACAGGAAAGTGAATCCATCAGAGGTGTTACTCCATTCCTGAAAAAAAAACTGTACTTATAAAGTTAAATTCTAGGATGTGCTGATCTGATCCATAAAGTTTGGGTCTAGCCTGGTCCTTTTGTGCTAACAATTATTAATAAGTAACACCTTACTATACCTATTATGTAACTTGTTTTCTAGTTGGAATTATTATTTTTTGCTTGTTCTGCTTATGTACTTCCTTTCTTTCTTTCTCCCTCTCTTACAGTCTTCCTTAATGGTTAAGTAAATTACTCTATTAAAGTATTTTGATTCCTTCCTTATTATTTCTGGTTTGTCTATTATAGACTTTTGTGGTGATTGTGATGCTTTTGAAAATACCTTTTGACTATAATAAGCTTCTTAAATATGATTCAGCAACTTAACATGATCATATGGATAATAACAGAACAGAGGTAAGAACAAGAAAAAATATACTCATAAAAAAACTCTCCATTTGTGTTTCATTCCTCCCACCAGTTTAAATTTTGATGGCCAATTTTATATCTTCACATAATTCTGCACACTACATCTGGGTACAGGTAATACTAACTAGAATAGAAGGCTAATAGACTGGGGCCACGTGTCTTCCTTTGGCTCTGAACATGTTCTAAAAACTCCATCCACATGCAGGCCTAGGGATGAGGATGATTAGGATCTATCCATTGTTAGGTTTCATCAGTTCAGCACTAAGTTCCAGGGCAAGGGTTGTGCCTACTACTTTGCCCTACTCCCAGGGGCTGGGCTCTTGGACCATACTATACTGCCTTAAGTTGGGGTAGTATTGAAGTAAACAGATCCTTGGTCACTTGGACTGATGTTAACTAAGCTGGGTCATGACCGAGTCTCACAGACACAGGGGCCTAGACAGTCGTGAGAAGAGGTTGTGTATTCCCCAGGTTCACTCCAAGACTGGAACTGATGCAAGTGAAATACGGGTCTGTTCCACAGACATACAGGTATCTACCTGACACTAGTGCAGGCCTAGAGTGTCTGTCTGAGCTCTGGACTCTCAAAGGAAACTTCAATTTCTACAAGGTGCTTGGTCTCTCACATGACTCACTTGGTACTGGTTCTGAGTATTATGCTAGCTTTTATGCTTTGCTCCCAGTAAAGTCCTCCTTCCAGCTCTGCCACTTGAGACAGTCAGTGGCTTGGCCTAATGCAGTTCCAGTGGCTCATTCCTCAGGTGGTAAAGGTCATGGGACATTGCCTAGTACTGCATTTCATCAGAGTGGATTTCACTGCTACTGGACTTTAAATCTAAGAGACTGGACTTACTGCTCTCTCCCTACTCTAAGTGGAAGACACCTCTTTCCAAACTGAGCAGCTTGGAACTGGGGTTTGACATGGCAAATCTTTATACCTGCCTTCTTCAATGCACTTTTCAATGCTAAAATCAGACACTGTGGTCTTTCACTTGCTTTTCATAGCTCTTCTACTGACAGTTTGGTGTGTAAATAGCTGAAGGATCTTACTCAGCTGCTATCTTGCTCTACCCCAACTAACTAAATTTAAACTAAAATGAGATGCCTAATAAAAAAACTTAGTTTGCAAAATGCTCAAAAATATCCAGTTAAATTTTTTATACCTGTCCATAGGTCATGGCCCATGGCAGAAAGCCCATGTGAAAAACAATTTAACCATTGTTTTTAAAGTTAAATTCTAGGATGCAGCATTGCTATTCCTCAATATGTATGCACCCAGGAAATTTGAAAACATGCATGCATAAATGGCTACACAGAATATGTATAGCAGTTTTATTCAAAATTACCAAAAGCAGTTATAAAAACAAACCAAACAACTAAAAATAACTAAGTAAAAATCATCTGGTAGGTAGATTAAAAAAAATAGTGCCTATTTAAAGTACAATTTTAGTCATCATCAAAAAGGATTGAACTCTCATAGGTGCAACACATTCATTAATATAAATATAATTATGTGAGTGAAAATAAAAAGCCATGTAATATATTATTCCACTTGTATGGCATTCTAAAAAGGTAAAACAATAGGCAAAGAAGTGAGATCAGGTTGCCAAGGGGCAAGAATGCAAAATGAAGTATTGATCAAAAAATGATGTAATGAAACTCCATAGTGATGTAAAAATTGACTATCTTGGTTTAGTGTTAGTTACTTGATTGTACATGCTTGTCAGAACTCTGAACTAATCACTGACCTAAAAAGAATTAATTTTAATGTATTTAAGTTGTACTCGACATATGTGACATTAAAAACAAAGGAACATGGGTTCGAGTTATTTCCTTCTTTCCTAGCTGTCAGACTTGGGGAAATACATTACTTAAAAAATGTATCTGACTCTTGGATTCCTTACAAATAAAATAAAGTGTTTAAACTCATACATAATCCTAGATGTTCCCTCCAACTAACTGATAATGCCTAATGCATTTACTCTTAGTGAATAAGCCACAGTAATTTTATATACCTTGCAAATTTTTAACTCATTAATTGAAGGTTTTCATCCAAAAGTTCTGCAGCTCCCTTATACTTCAGAGACAATCTGTAAAAGAAATATCTTGGGGTTACATTCCCCATTGCTCAATTATTGGGAACAACTAAAATTTGAAAAACTCCTATCTCAAGGCCCAGATCCAAAACAAACTAGCTTTTCTATATAAATGTATTGTTCCAGAGATTGAATCACATTCTTATCATGAATAGAAAGTGCCCAGAGCTTAGCTAAATCTATGCTTTATAGTTTTGGATTGTTCCACAAAAATATAGTATGTGGGTAAGAAATTGCAGATAAAGAAAATACACAAATCAGTCTTACTTTGGTTACTAGCAGCAATGAATTCTATTGATATATGAAATTATATTTCAGGTCATGTAAATGATTCAAAAAATTGATCATTGTCTGAAAATACAAAAAGTAATAAAAAATTCAGTAGGTTGCACACCAATAACTGAGCAGTAGCAGATTCTTTCTGAGGATAAATTCATATTTTAGGGTTACTGGTGGATTACGGCAACACATTCTGGGAGGGGGGAATTATAGCCACCCATAAAGGATATTTTTAAGGTTAAAAAAAGTCACAATTCATCTTTCAATTAAAACAACTATTTGTGATCAGGGATTGTGTATTTCTCCTCTGCTGTTTCAGTATAGCACAGTGTGTATGACTCAAAGTCCACATTCAAACTATATATGAATATTTTTAAAAGGATAACACTGTGGGATGTATGGACTTTAGTAATTATTAATCATTTATTAACTTCACATTCACCCATCTTAAATATAAGACAGAACATATTTAGGGGCTATGACAGCAATCATTTACATTTGTAGAAATATTTTAAAGAATGTTTAGAGTTTTATACAGGATTTGATGTTTAATTTTGATGAAGGTAATAGTTTCTGAAAATTAACTACCTTCTTAATAGGCTTAAAAGATTTGACACTCTGCCATGACTTCCAAGTGCTACTAAGGTAATTGTCTTGATTTCTGGAGGTATCAAGTCTCTTCTTACCTTATATTGATACCATCTTCTAAATCTTGTATTAAAATTGGAGACAAGCAGACAATTTAGCATAGTCATTCACTTGTTCTCCCAGACGTCAAGGTAAGACTTATCTTTGTCCCCTTTCTCTCCTAAGAATCATGTAACTGTGATTGTATTAGCTAAATATTTTTCTCAAATCTGTTTCCTGCTCTCTGTTTTTATCTTAATTCTCATAATTTTCCCATTACTGAAAATGTTCTGATGGATTCCTGTCTTATTTACTTCAAAACTAGTAATTTCATATTTTTTCCATAATTATCTCTCTGTAATTCAAATTCTACTTCTCTCCCTGAGTACAAATCAATGACCCTAAATTGCCTACACACTCAACAAAAAGGTCTTAATAGACTTTGTAGGCTTTTCCTGACCTGATCCTGTCCATTGCTAGGCTTATTCCCAGCTGCTCTATCCTGTGATCACATGTGATCATACACAATTCTGCACAAAGTATAATGCTTCTTGTCTCTTAATACGCTGCAACTTCTTTGTCAGTACACTTTCTGTATTGTAGTACAAGTGTCCTTTTATTACTGTTTCTCTTATTTTCTTTTTTTCTGTGGAAACTCAAGATCAGAGACTTATCTGACTTCCCTTATGTCCACAGTGCCTAGAGTGTGTTTGTACCTTACAGCTACTCAGTAAATGCTTGTTAGAGGAAGGAATGAATAAACATATATTTAAAGTGTCAGTCAATCACTTGGGAAATAAATTTCCTTTACATCTTGCTTAATGAATTCTTCTTAACTAGAATACATAAAAAGAAGGATATTTTGATATCTGAAACAACCCTGTAGAATATACTAACTTCTATTTCCCAGAGTAGCCTTTTAAGACAATGATAGGAAGCTGTTTTAGTCAGCCTTTTTGTTGCTATGACTAAAGGACTCAACCAGAACAACTGTAGAAGAGGAAAAGTTATTAGAGGTCTCACAGTTTCAGAGGTCTTAGTCCATACAAGGCCAGCTTCATTCCTCAGGGCTCAAGGTGACAGGCGACATCGTGGTGAAAGAGTGTGGCAGAAGGAAAGAAGCTCACATGATGGTCAGGAAGCAGAGAGAGAAAAATTCCACTCTCCAGATATAAAATATATACCCCATAGCCACACCCTCAATGAACCATTTCCTCCACCCACACCCCACCTGCTCCCAGTTACCACTCAGTTAATCCCATCAGAGATTAATTCACTGATTAGGCTAAGGCTATAACTCAATAATTTCTCCACCAAGTCTTCTTGCATTGACTCACACATGAGCTTTTGTGGGACACCTCATATTCAAACCATAACAGCAGCAATTATATTTAAGAACGTATGACAAACTAGAATGAGAGCAATAACTCATATTTGTATAAGATATTAATTGTTTTCTAATACACTAGAACCTCAGTCAGAATTTTAATGTTTACTTTGGATAAAAGTTAGTTGATTTAAACAAACTAACTGCTTAAGTACCTAAAAAGATATGAAACTTTTCCTTGACTCTATATTGTAATTGTCTTGATTTCTGAAAGTAGATATTTCATAAAGCAAAGAAAACAAATACAGAAGAGATTTATAGAGAAATCCAAGATTAAACGTGCCTCTAATTCAGAATTTTTTGTGTCATCTCCTGAAAATTGTGTTATCCAAGGTCAAATTATTTATAAAGAAGAAAACTACTGCAAGCAATTTTTAAAGGTACAAATTACTTATAACATGTGCTGTGTTAATTACATCTAAAAATATTCCAAACATTTTTCCTTTAGCACTTAAACATCTGTTGGTATATGCAAAGATTCTGTTGAATTCTGCAATAAATTAAAGGATGTTTTCTGTGAAAAAGGCCTAAAATTTAACAATTGCCCACCATTACGATTGCTTAAAATGTTAAGATCAATCAGTGAAATGCTTTGGAATTGACCAATGTTTCAGAACTATTTTTTGACCTCTTGGCATCAAAATGCATTTTTAAAAGTCTTATAAGCGAAAAGTAAAGATTAGCAGTAAAATAGCTATTTGAGATCCAATCTTAATATTACTAATCCACAAATGGACCAAAATTCCTTTATATGCCAATGAGCCATATTCTTTCAAAAAGTTGTGTAGCATAATGTAACTATAGAAATATCATTGTTGTTAATTAGTACAAATTGAAAAAAATTTACTGAGACTATAATATCAAAGTAATAGATTAGGTTACAGTTAATCATCACAACACATTATTTATTCTTCAAATAGCTCTTCAGTATCCACTGTTGTCAGGCACCATGCTAATAAATAAGGAGCAGATATGATTCCAGTGTGACCTCTGCCTAAAGAAACTCAGGTTCTTTGCAGACCAATAGGTAGGAGAAAGAATTCTGGATGATATTAATTTTAACTCATTCAATATAATGTTAGCATCTAGAGCAACTGAAATGATATGGATAGCCATATAATGATGGAAAATTAAAAATGTACAAAAATCAATACCACAATTTACTTTAAAAAGTAAAAAAAAAAATATATATATATATATAAATATATATATATTATATATTTATATATATATATATAATGTTCATCACTAACCAGATTTGTAACCAGAATGATAAATGTCACAGGGTATTAGTTTCTTGGGACGAAACTTTCTGCTTTTGAGAGAAGTACCTTTAAATGTCAGTGCAGTAGATACATCTGTGAAGAGATATTTGAGACATCTTTGAAAAGGCTAATGCTCCTGCTGGTTTGCCCAAGACCTGAATTGCAAACTTAAAGATTTATTGCCCCAAAACAAACATTTCTCCTTCAAGCACATTACTGTAGACTGTATATACATACAAAAAGGAGAACAGGCAGAATATGACAAGTTTCCAGGTTTTTGTTGTTGTTATTAAATTTAAACATTTTCTTTTTCCCCCATAGCATAGAATTCAGGAATGAGTCTTAACCACTAAAAGATTAGTTTATTAATGAAAAAAAGGGAAGGAAAATTCCTAGTTTTGTGTGTACTGACTGTACACTATCTTATAGAAAAGGCACAGTATCTCTGTACCATTTGCTGGTTTCAATTTGAATAAATCACTGATCTAGACCACATATGGAGACTTTGTGGGAATTTCAAGTTCTGACTATTTAAGTTGGCATTTGCAATTGACAGAGGTCTTAAAATTTCCCATTGATTATTGGCATTTCTATTTCAGCTACCATTTCTGTCCATTTTATGAGGCTATCTTTTTAAGTACATAAAATTTTAAAATATTATATCTTCCTGATGGATTTACTCTTCTGTCACTATTAAGCATCTCTATCTTTTGGTAATACTTCCTTATTAAAGACTATAATGTATGATGTTAATATAGAGGAACCAGCTTCCTTGAAGTTAATATTTCTGTAGTATATCTTTCCTCTTTTCACTTTAATAAATTTGGTTGCCACTTAATTTATTAATAGTGGATACTTTTAAAAGTAATCTGATATTCTTTTTCTTTTAATTGTATGCATTTCATTTTTTACTAATCTATTTTAGTTTCTATCTAAAATCTTACTGTTTACACACACACACACACACACACATACATATTTATGTATGTATATATGTGTATATATATTTTTTAAGCTCAAGAAAAAATCACCATAGTCAGAAATATAGAGGATCATTAGAGACTATTTTGAAAACAATATGCCAATGAATTGAGAAAGGTAGAAGAAATGGATACATTTCTAGACATGTATGATATGGCAAAATTGAATCAAGAGGATATAGAAAACCTAAAGAGATCAAAAACTAGAAATGAGATAGAAGCAATGGGACAGATGAATTCTCAGTTGAATTTTACCAGATCCCTAAAGAATAACTAATGTCATTGCTCCTCAAATTATTCTATGAAGTAGAAAAGGATGGAATCCTTCCAAATTCATTCTATAAAGCCATTATCACTGTGACTAAAATCAGATAAGGACACATCAAGGAAAGAAAACTACAGACCAATATCCCTGATCAACTTAGATGCAAAATTCCTTAATAAAATATTATCAAATCATATTCAACAACATATTAAGAAGATTTACATCATGACCAAGTTGATTTTATCCAAGGGTGCAAAGATACAAGAATGATTAAATATATGGAAATTAATAATATAATTTATTACATAAATAAAATTAAGGATAAAAATCAGTCATCTCAATAGATGAAGAGAAAGCCTGTGACAAAATTTAGTACCTATTTATGACAAAAACACCAAAGAAACCAGGGATAGAAGATCCTACCACAACATCATAAAGGCTACATATAAAAAACCCAAAGCCAATATTATAGTTAATGGGGAAATAATGAAAGCATTCCCTTTAAAATCTGAAATAAGACAAGGATGTTCACACTCATCCCTCCTATTTAATATAGTGCTAGAAAATCCAACCAGATCAATTAGGCAAGAAAGGGAAATAAAACATAAAAATAGGAAATGGAGAAGTCAAATTATTACTGTTTACAGATGATATGATCCCATATCTGGAAGATTCAAAAAGCTCCACTAAACAACTGCCAGAACTAATAAACAAATTCAGCAAAGCAACATGTTACATAATCAACATACAAAATTCAATAGTTTCCTGTATACCAATAATGAATCTACTGAGAGCAAAAGCAGGAAAACAAGCCAATTCACAATAACCTCAACAAACAAACACATAAACAAAAACCTAAGAATAAGTCTAACTAAGGAGATTATTTCTACAATGGAAATTATAGAACATCGAAGAAAGAAATGTAAAAAGATGGGGGTTTCAAGATGGCGGACTAGAGGGCGGCTGCATTTCACGTTGCTCCAGGACGCAGGATTCAAAAGAGGAGATAGTGAGAGACTTGGGACCAACTCAAAGCCGCCGGGTGAGTCTCCCCCGTTGGGGAGGTGTCCGGGATGGGGCGGTAGCCCTGGAACACAGGGAACTTTGTGAAGTAGAGTCGCTCGGCGAGACGCCCCTCCCCCCACAGGAGCGGTAAACGGACAACTGGGATCATCGTAGAGGAGGCGGCTCAGCACAGCACTTAGACTGGGAGCAACCACTGGGGCTCCGGGCGGCTGCCTGAGGAGGAGCAGCGTGGCAAGTTGTTTAGACTCAGAGTGACCACTTCTGAACACCGGGAGGTTGCCCGGAGGAAGAGGAGGAGCGCGGCGGGTCGCTTGGTCTAGGAGTGACTGCATCAGAGCCACAGGAGGTTGCCAGAGGAGGAGGCGAGTGGTGAGTTGTTTGGACTCATAGCGACCACTCCTGAACACCTGGGGGGCTACCCCGAGGAGGAGGAGGAACAGGGTGGGTCACTTGGACTCAGAGTGACTGCCTAGGGCTATGGGCGGTTGGCTGGAGGAGGAGACGTGAAGTGAGTTGCTTGAACTCCTAGTGACTGCGTCGGAAACTGGGCGGCTGTCTGGAGGAGGAGGTGTGTGGTGGGTCTCTGGGTCTCGGAGCTATTGTACGGGGCTCCAGGTGGTGGCTCAGAGGAGGGGCCGCATAGCCAGGTGATTAGGTGCAGAGCAGGGTCCCAGGAACGGCTTCTTGCTGGAAGAGCCGCACACAGACACGCCTAGGGGTGGAGCGAAGTTTCCAGGACTGCTGGCAGATTCTCTGAGGAGAGGCAGCCTAAGGAGACTCGTCTGCAAAGGGTGAGGCTCCCAGGCCCAGGAGGTAGGTCTGGGCCCCTGGGAATGTTGCAGAGGAAGAGAGCCTAGCCCAGGCAGTAGTTGTAGATTGAGGGGAACCTCTAGGAGGGGAACTGACCAGTGAGACCTCCCCACTGGGTGAGTCTTGCCTGCTGGGTGAGGTTTCCCACAAGGACGGTAAAACCAGAGACACAGGCCCAAACAGGCCTTGCCTCAGCCCGCAGCCTAGTTCCCCGTTGGATGACCATTGGTCAACAAGTGGAGACACCTCTGAACAATAGCAGGGAATATATGCCACCTGAGGGTCACCACCCTAGAGAGGCAGCTTCTTCATGGAGCTCCGCATTATCAACTTCCTCCAAGACTTCAGGCTACTGAAGGATAAGAGGGGATATACTAGCAATATTCAGGGACATTATAAGTCGATAGAGGAAATCTGCAATATCTTAATGACCCACTGATTCCTGAACAATATGAGAAAACAAGGGAAGAAAATGCCCCAAACAAATCTAGATGTTACATCAATAAAATCCAACGACAGCATGGCAGAAGAAATGACAGAAAGGGAGTTCAGAATGTACATAATTAAAATGATCAGAGAAGCAAACGATGAGATGAAAGAGCAAATGCAGGCATTGAATGATAGGACCAATCGACAGTTAAAAGAGCAAATACAGGAAGCAAAAGATCATTTCAATAAAGAGTTAGAGATATTGAAAAAAAAAACAAACAGAAATCCTTGAAATGAAGGAAACAATAAACCAAATTAAGAACTCCAGAGAAAGCACAACCAATAGGATAGAACACCTGGAAGAGAGAACCTCAGATATTGAAGACAAAATATTTAACCTCGAAAACAAAGTTGAACAAACAGAGAAGATGGTGAGAAATCATGAACAGAATCTCCAAGAACTATGGGATATCATGAAAAGGCCAAATTTGAGAATTATTGGGATTGAGGAAGGCTTAAAGAAACAAACCAAAGGAATGAACAATCTATTCAATGAAATAATATCAGAAAATTTCCCAAATCTGCAGAATGAAATGGAAAATCAAGTTCAAGAGGCTTATAGGACTCCAAATATGCAAAATTACAACAGACCCACACCAAGGCACATTATAATGAAAATACCTAACATACAAAGTAAAGACAGAATTTTAAAGGCTGTGAGAGAAAAGAACCAAATTACATTCAGGGGGAAACCAATACGGATATCAGCAGATTTTTCAATCCAGACCCTAAAAGCTAGAAGGGCCTGGAACAACATTTTTCAAGCTCTGAAAGAAAATGGATGCCAACCAAGAATCTTATACCCAGCAAAACTTACCTTCAAATTTGATGATGAAATAAAATCATTCCATGATAAACAAAAGCTAAAAGAATTTACAAAAAGAAAGCCAGCATTACAGAACATTTTCAGCAAAATATTTCATGAGGAAGAGATAAAAACAAAGAAGCAAATCAGCAAAGGGAGGAATTATCCTAAAGGAACTGTCAAATAAAGGAGGAACCAAGTTGTGTCAAAAAAAATAAATAAATAAATAAAATTTTAAAATGAACCAAATGACTGGGAATACAAATCATATCTCAATAATAACCCTGAATGTTAATGGCCTGAAAAAAAATGTTAATGGCCTGAATTCATCAATCAAAAGACATAGACTGGCAGATTGGATTAAAAAGAAAGATCCAACAATATGTTGCCTGCAAGAGACTCACCTCATAGAAAGAGATACCCATAGACTAAAGGTGAAAGGATGGGAAAAAACTTACCATGCACATGGACTCAGCAAAAAAGCTGGAGTATCCATCCTCATTTCAGATAATGTGGACTTCAAGCCAAAGTTAGTCAGAAGGGATAAAGAAGGACATTTCATACTGCTTAAGGGAAGCATAAATCAGCAAGATATAACAATCATAAACATCTATGCCCCAAACAGTGACTCATCCATGTATGTCAAACAAATCCTTCTCAATTTTAGAAACCAAATAGACCATAACACAATAATACTAGGTGTTTTTAACACACCTCTCTCACCACTGGACAGATCTTCCAAACAAAAATTGAACAAAGAAACCATAGATCTCAATAACACAATCAATAATTTAGACTTAACAGACATTTATAGAATATACCATCCAACCAAGAGCGAATACACTTTCTTCTCAGCAGCACATGGATCCTTCTCTAAAATAGACCATATATTATGCCACAAAGCTAATGTTAGCAAATACAAGAAGATAGAGACACTACCTTGTATTCTATCAGATCATAATGGATTGAAGTTAGAAATAAATGAAAGAGTAAAACACAGAAACTACTCCAACACCTGGAGATTAAACAATATGCTATTATATGATGAATGGATAACAGAAGATATTAGGAAGGAAATTAAAAAATTCGTAGAGCTAAATGAGAACAAAGAAACATATATCAAAATCTCTGGGACCCTATGAAAGCGTACTTAGAGGAAGATTTATTTCATGGAGCACATTTAAAAAAAGAAGTAAAACTCAACAAATAAACAACCTAACACTACAGCTCAAAGCCCTAGAAAAAGAAGAACAGACCAACACCAAAAGTAATAGAAGACAGGAAATAGTTAAACTCAGAGCTGAAATCAACGAAATTGAAACAAAAGAAACAATACAAAAAATTGACAAATAGTTGGTTCTTCGAAAAAATAAACAAAATTGATAAACCTTTAGCCACACTAACAAAGAGAAGACGAGAGAAAACCCAAATTACTAAAATTCGGAATGAACAAGGAAATATCACAACAGACACGACTGAAATACAAAACAAAATTAGAAGCTATTTTGAAAATCTATACGCCAACAAAATAGAAAATTTGGAAGACATCAACAGGTTTCTAGAGACATATGAATTGCCTAAACTGAACGAGGAGGACATACACAATTTCAATAGACCAATTTCAAGTAATGAAATAGATGAAGTCATCAAAGCCTACCAACAAAGAAAAGTCCAGGACCAGATGGGTTTTCAGCCGAGTTCTACAAAACCTTTAAAGAAGAGCTCATTCCAATACTTCTCAAAGTATTCCATAAAATAGAAGAGGAAGAGACCCTCCCAAATTCATTCTATGAAGCCAATATCACCCTGATACCTAAACCAGACAGAGACACATTGAGGAAAGAAAATTTCAGACCAATATCCTTAATGAACATCGACGCAAAAATTCTCAACAAAATTTTAGCAAATCGCATACAAAAACATATTAAAAAGATAGTGCACCATGATCAAGTGGGTTTCATCCCAGGGATGCAAGGTTGGTTCAACATCAGGAAATCAATAAATGTAATTCTCCATATCAATAGACTTAAAGTCAAGAATCACTTGATTATTTCGATAGATGCAGAAAAAGCATTTGATAAAATACAGCACCCCTTCATGCTCAAAACACTAGAAAAAATAGGGATAGTGGGAACATTCCTTAACATTGTAAAGGCCATCTATGCTAAGCCCATGGCTAATATCATTCTAAATGGTGAAAAACTGAAAGCATTCCCCTTAAAACTGGAACAAGTCAGGGGTGCCCTCTTTCACCACTTCTTTTCAATATTGTCCTTGAAACTCTAGCCAGAGCAATTGGACAGACCAACGAAATTAAAGGGATACGAATAGGAAAGGAAGAACTCAAACTATCCCGTTTGCTGATGATATGATTATATACTTAGAGGAACCTGGAAATTCCACCAGAAAACTTTTAGATCTCATAAGTGAACTCAGTAAAGTAGCTGGATATAAGTTCAATGCACATAAATCTAAGGCATTTTTATACATAAGTGATGATTCTTCAGAAAGAGAAATTAGGAAAACTACCTCATTCACAATAGCATCGAAAAAAATAAAATACTTGGGAATCAATCTCACAAAAGAGGTGAAAAACCTCTATAGTGAGAAATACAGAACACTAAATAAAGAAATTAAAGAAAACCTCAGAAGATGGAAAGATCTCCCATGTTCTTGGATAGGAAGAATTAATATTGTCAAAATGACCATACTACCAAAAGTGCTATACAGATTCAATGCAATTCCAATTAAAATCCCAATGATGTACCTTACAGAAATAGAGCAAGAAATTATGAAATTCATTTGGAAGAATAAAAAACCCAGAATAGCTAAAACAATCCTCAATAGAAAGAGTGAAGCAGGGGGTATCGCAATACCAGATCTTCAACTCTACTACAAAGCAATAGTAACAAAAACAGCATGGTATTGGTACCAAAATAGAAAGGTAGGTCAATGGTACAGAATAGAGGACACGGACACAAACCCAAATAAATACAATTTTCTCATACTAGACAAAGGGGCCAAAAATATGTAATGGAGAAAAGATAGCCTCTTCAACAAATGGTGCTGGGAGAATTGGAAATCCATATGCAACAGAATGAAACTAAACCCATATCTCTCACCATGCACGAAACTAAACTCAAAATGGATTAAGGACCTCAGAATCAGACCAGAGACCTTGCATCTTATAGAAGAAAAAGTAGGTCCAGAGCTTCAACATGTCGGCTTAGGACCAGACTTCCTCAACAGGACTCCCATAGCACAAGAAATAAAAGCAAGAATCAATAACTGGGATGGAGTCAAACTAAAAAGCTTTCTCTCAGCAAAGGAAACTATCAGCAATGCAAAGAAAGAGCCTACAGAGTGGGAGAAAATCTTTGCCAATCATACTTCAGATAGAGCACTAATCTCCAGAATCTATAAAGAACTCAAAAAACTCTACACCAAGAATGCAAATAATCCAATCGACAAATGGGCTAAGGAAATGAATAGACACTTCACAGAAGAAGATCTACAAGCAATCAACAAACATATGGAAAAATGTTCAACATCTCTAGTAATAAGAGAAATGCAAATCAAAACCACCCTAAGATTCCATCTCACCCCAATTAGAATGGCGATTATCAAGAATACAAGCAACAACAGGTGTTGGCGAGGATGTGGGGAGAAAGGTACACTCTTACATTGCTGGTGGGGCTACAAATTAGTGCAGCCACTCTGGAAAGCAGTGTGGAGACTCCTTAGAAAACTTGGAATGGAACCACCATTTGACCCAGCTATCCCACTTCTTGGCCTATACCCAAAGGACTTGAAATCAGCATATTACAGAGATACAGCCACATCAATGTTCATAGCTGCTCAGTTCACAATAGCCAGATTGTGGAACCAACCTAGATGTCCTTCAATTGATGAATGGATAAAGAAACTGTGGTATATATATACAATGGAATATTACTCAGCCATAAAGAATGATAAAATTATGGCATTTGCAGGCAAATGGATGAAATTGGAGAATATCATGCTAAGTGAGATAAACCAATCTCAAAAAAACCAAAGGATGAATGATATCGCTAATAAGTGGATGATGACACATAATGGGGGGTGGGAGGGTTTAGTGTTAGGGTTAGAGTTAGGGTTAAGGAGGGGGGCAAGAATGGAGGAAGGAAGGACTGTATAGAGGGAACAGAGGGGTGGGAGGGGTGGGGGGGAAGGGAAAAAAATAACAAAATGAATCAAACAGCATTACCCTATGTAAATGTATGATTACACAAATGGTATGCCTTTATGCCATGTACAAACAGAGAAACAACATGTATCCCATTTGTTTACAATAAGATAAAAAAAAAAAGTGTAAAAAGATGAAAGATGATGGAAAGACTTCTCATGTTCATGGATAGGCATAATTAATATTGTTTAAATGGCCATACTACCAAAAGCAATATACAGATTCAGTGCAATAGCTATCAAAATCCCAGTTTCATTCTTCATAAAACTGGAAAAGTGGTCATAAAATTCATTTTGAAGAATAAAAGACCCAGAATAGCCAAACAATTCTAAGTCAAAAAAAAAAAAAATTCTGGAGGCATCACAGTACCTGACTTCAAATTACAAAGCTATAGTAACAAAACCTGCTTTGTACTGGTATCAAAACAGATACATGGACTAATGGTACAGGATATACGACACAGAGACAGGCTCACTCAGATAGTCATCTGATCCATGACCAAGATGCCAGAAACATGCATTGGAGAAAAGACAATCTTTTTAACAAATGGTACCAGGAAGACTAGTTATCCATTTGTAGAAGATATAGAAGAATTAAATTAGATTCATATCTCTTGTCCTGAACACAATCAACTAAAATTGGTCCAAAGACCCAGGAATTATACCAGAAACTGTGCAACTTCTCAAAGCAAATGGAGGGTCAACATTCTGGTACACAGGCATGAGCAAGGACTTTCTCAATACAACTCCTAAAGCTTCCATGGGGTTTTTTTGTCATTAGTTTTGCTCCCCACTCCCGACCACCATCACTCTTTATTGCTTTCTGCAATTTCAGTGATACTATCTGGGTCATCTTATATTGTATGAAATATAATCTTTACTATTTATTTTAATGCTACTTTGCTTATGAAAAATTCTCTTAGTTGTTTGCCAAAAATGTCTTCACTATGCCCCCTTTTTTAAAAAAATATTTTTGACTAATGTAAATTCTGATTTGGCAGCTACTTTTTGAGTCAACTGTTTTCTGGCTTCCATTATTTCTGTTGAGAACTGAAACTTTCATGTCTTTCATGTGGTACCTTTTAATGTATTTTAATTCTGACTTTGAAATTTTCTTTTTCTTCTTATTTAGTTAGCGATAATTTTACTATGATGTGCCCAGATACTTATTTTCTTTCTGGGAAGTTATCATAACTAGTGAATCTGTAAATTTCTTTAATTAATTTTAGAACAGTCTTTGTCATTATTTATTCAAGTAATGTCTTTGTAGCCTTTATATTTCCCTTCCTCTACTGGGATTTCAAATTACATGCATTTGATTTTTATTTCTGTCCTATGTATATCTTGTTTTTTTTCTGTTATACCATTTACCTCTCTGCATGTATCAGCCTAGTTATTTTCTATCATTCTACACTGTAAATAAACATTCTAATAGACACTTAATGAAAGTCGCATATGTAAGTTTAAGTTTTCTATTAGAAACAGTCTAAAGGGTAAAAAAAAAAAAAACAAGTAAAGTCAATTTTCATAATGTATTTTGGTTAACTCAAAATAGTACCATCTAATATGTGATCAATATAAAATGTTAATGGAATGTTCTTGTTAATTTAAATTCTTTTAATTTAAAATTTTCTTTTAATTTAAATTCTTTTTTACTAAGTCTCTGAAATGCATGCATATTTTACATTCATAGTACATGTTAATTTGGAATAGTCATCTGTGAATGCCAAGTATTCATGTCATGATGTCTATGACTTTAGACAGTACAGAATAATCCTAGTAATTTCATTAAATATATCTATACTATTGAATTCTTGCTTTCAATAATTGTATTTTAGTCTATAATTTATATTTGAGTCTTATAAAGAACTTATATATGATGAATATTTTTCATCTCACCATCTATTTTCTTTAATATATTAATTACACCTACCTTGAAATATTCATCAGGTAACTCATACAGATCACTTGAATATCTTTCTGTTGTCTGTTTTCATTTCCTTTGATCTACTTCCTTGGAAGTCCTGATGACTTCTTACTGAATTCCAAACAATGTAAATGAAAATTACAGCAATCTTCCAAGTGGTATATTTCCCTTATCTCCTGCAAGGTTGCCAGAAAGGGAGCATTTCTACTCATTTCCATAAGTAATTGGGCTGCAGTTCATTTTCAGTTGTTAAGATCTTGTGTCTACTCATTACTTTTAGCATATAGTGTTTAAATCAGCTTTTTGTCACTATGACCAAAAGACATGACAAGAACAACGTGAAGGATGAAATGTTTATTTGGAACTCATGGTTTCAAATGTTTCAGTCTATTGACAGCAGTCTCCTTTGCTCTGGGCAGAAGCTCATGGCAGAGGAAAGCAACTCGGGACAAGGCAATAGGAAGCAGAGAGAGCTCTATTTACCAGGGAAAAATATAAACCATAAAGGCAAGTCCCACTGACCTACCTCCTCTAACCACACCCCACCTGCCTACAGTTTCCACTCAGTTACTCTATGTTAGAGAAATAATTGAATGATTAGGTTACAATGCTCATAATGGAATCTTTTCACATCTTAATGTTCCTGCATTATCTCATACATGAGCTTTAGGGGACACCTCATATCTAAACTACCACATATGGTCTACCAGAAATTTTGAGAGAGAACAGGTGGAATAATTATCATGGTTTTCAACTTTGATAAAACCAGATTTTCAAGTTTTGTCTCTTGGCATTTTAAGTCATCCAGAAGTTATGAGTTTTCTCTTTCTTTGTGACATAACATCATATTGGCCTACATTTTATGATTGACAAAATACTCAAAGAAAAATATAGCTCAGAATGGTAGACTCACTTCTGCATATTTCTGTTCTCTCCAGAGTCTAGCTTCTTCAAGTTCTAACTGACAACAGTAATGTATGTCTGCTTTATCTTATAAAATCACAATAATCCCTGATGTTTCCTCCGTTCTTTATGAAGTTCTTACACTTTATACAGTTTAAGACTTCAGCAGCTGCAAGGAAACCCTGGGATTCCATCAGTAAAACTACCTTCTTATAAGATTCCTGACCTCTCAAGTACTGGATGTCCATAGAATTCTCCAGTCTGTTCATACAATTGTTGATGATGTTGTTTTTCTAGTTGTTCTTAATGTCAATGTTGGTCTTCTGTAAAATATTCTTTTATAGTTTCAAGAGGACATTCCCAAATTACATATTTCACTTTTTATAGATTCAAGCAATAGTAATTTGAATTAAGTGTCTGTTTTGTAAATCATAAGAGGTTAAGCTTTTTGCTGTTTTGGCTAATATTTTATTATAGTTTTAATACTGTTTTATTATATTCAGTTAATGTAGCCATTACAAATTCTACCTTGAGGGAATTTTCCAGTTATGAAGAAGAGGAAGCTCTTCCATCTTTATAAAGAAAAGGAAAAAGTTTGTTGTTGGTAGAAAAAGTTCACAGGTTTAGTGGGGAAAAATTGAGCTCCCACTGTATAACACCTATTGTGTGTGTGTGTGTGTGTGTGTGTGTGTGTGTGTGTGTGTAGGGGTGTGTGTGCGCGCACATGCCTGTAAGATCCCAGAAGATTGAAGTCAAGTCTTCTTCTTGGCCACATCTTACTGGTTAGAAGTATAATACAAATCCTATCCACATTCGAAAGCACACAGTTATGCAAGTTTGCATAGGTCATTGAGGGACATACAGTTTTCTAATTAGCACATGCTGGAGTTCTAAATGGGAATAGGTTTTGAATGTGTCACTCTGAAAAATGGAGAAATTAACTATTTGGTATACTTTTGGGGCATTGTTATAGGTTCATCTAAGGAAGGAATCTTTGCATTTTAATGATATTGAAATTATTGTTTTTTAAATGGCATAAATTGTTTCTTCAAGAGGTAGAAACTATGTCCCTTCACTTGGTTCTGAAGAAACTATGATTCACTGCTAACCAATAAAACTTGTTGGATGATACCATGTGACTTCCTAAATTAATCCAGAGTAAATGATGCATAATCTATTTAGTAGAACATGAACTTTTGGAGTCATGGTCTATTGTGTAAGAAATCCAACGACTCAGAGACTTCCATGCTACGAAAAAGCCTAGAATACATGGAGGTGCCATGTGTGGGTGCGTTGGTGTACAACAACTGTTGAGGTCTAGTCAATAGACAGCTTTAAACACTATACATACTATTGAAAGTGTCTCTGAATGATTTTATGAACCAACAGTCAAATCACCTCTCAGTAGTCAAGTTTTTCTGCTGTACCTCTATGTATTAAGAAACAGAGACCAGTCAATACTATAGTATTCTGTCTTAATGACTGGCCTGTGAATTTTTTTATCATAATAAAATAATGGTATCAAGGTGATGAACTGGCATAATTTAATATGCAACAAGATTAAATAGAATAGGCACCAATTTGTGAAGATATTATTTTCCCCACATTATCTAGGAGCCTTTACCTAATCATTGCTGAATTTTCCAACCTGGAAACTTAGCATATAGTTTAAGCAAAGTCCAGGAAGCAGTTATATAAGAAAAATTATCATTCTCCTAAAAACTTTACCTTTATTTTATGATTTAAAATTATGTTTATTTTGAATTGCATTATGACAGAGGGTGAGGTAAAGCATAAGTATTTTGACTCTAATGTCCTCTGATGTCTTAATTAAATTTAGAATGCAGGAGATAAGACAATGACATATGGTTGAATATGAAGTAAATATTTCACAGGTAAAAGCAGTGGATATATGTTGAGAATTTGGGCAAATGAATAGTGGAAGTGATTAGCATTGCAGTCTATGATGGGTAATGACCCACTGACTTGGTCAAGTGTGGAATTACTAGGAGTTGGCAGTAGGATTGGTAAAGACAGAACACTTGCACATGCTCCCTGTAACTCCTCAGAGGAACGGGGTTTTGAAATAAGTAAAATATTAATGACCTAGACATAATGCAGATATCATTTCCTTACTATGGTTTGTATGAGGCATGAGAAAAATGAGCAATGTCTATTTAAGTCAGGGGCAGTGGAAATAGTGCTTTTAGAAGAGAGAAAATTCCCAAGAAAGGGGCAAGAAGTAACGAAGAAGTTTCTGAAAACATGGGGCCAGAGGAAACAGTGAAAACTTTGGAAATAAGAGAGTAGTGAGAGTCTGAACCAACCAGAAGAAGCTTGAATATTTTCGTCATGAGGATATGTATGTCACAAAAGGAAAAAGAGTCATAACATGATATGTTTAATAAACAGTTGCCAACATAATTAACTCTGACAATTTACTGGCGAGTGGTGATGGCTGAGGACTCTCAGAGAATTAGTCAGGGTCTGGACTACTTTAGTTGTAAGAAGTCCTTGAGTAAATGTGCAGACTCTGGTGACAGAAGAACCCTGGGCCTTAGTTGAAAGGTGAGATCCTAGGCTTTGATAAATCTTCTTTTCCAATTATCTTATAGTAATATAAGATGAATATATTTCTCTTAAAAGTTTTTTTCCGTACTCTTTCCATGAATATCATTATCCCTTATATGAATTGCTTCCATTGAAATAATACCTAATTTTTACATTTTATATTCATAAAACTTTAATTATAACATACCTTTTTAAGCAACAGATAGTTTTAGTCCAAATTGAGAATTTTTTCTTTATTTTAGGATGAACTTAATTTTCATTTACCTTTTGCAATGAAATGATTAGCTTTTATTTACACCATTTTATTCTCTTCTTCCTACTCATTTATACATTCATCCAATTTTCTTAGTACTTTTTTTTTGATTCTTATCTCCTGTGGTGATTTGGAAAGTAGACATCTTATTTCATAGCTATAAAAAATTGATTTTAATGTCATAAAATATTATCTAAATAAGTCATAAAATGAATTATTATATTTAAAACCTAAGAAACAATGACTAAAAAATAATTCACATTACATAAGCATTATAATTGCTAAATAACATTAAATGCCATTTAAAATCATGTATAAAACATTTTGGTTTTTAGTGCTCCTTTATTTTAATAATGAGTTAACTATAATGCTCATTTCAGTTTTAAATATTTGTCAAAACAATGCAGGGCTTCAAATTCTTCTATAAATTTTGCTTCTGTGGTTATTCTAAATTTTGCATAAGTACTCACCATTATAATCAGAATTTATGCCAAAGTATCCCTATCTTGAGCTCTTAAACTGACTTTATTACTATTCTGGATTATTTTGAGTTTGTTGAGGAAGAAAGAAGAGGAAAAAGAAAAGAAGCAGGAGAAGATGCAGGGGCATATTTTCTGAGCCAAAACACTTTTGAGAAAGTTTTTTGTTTCCTTGATTCAAAAGAACTACTTGGCACTATGCAAAAGTCATGGATGACAATTATTTTCCTCAAACTTGATATTTTATTCTAGTATTTAATATAGCTAAAAATCAGAAAATACACTTAAACATGTTTCAGTTTTTAATCCTTTTAAAATCACCAACATTGCTATTGTTAGATATTTTTGCCAGGTGACGTGCTGGTCCAACTATTTTCCCCATCTTTAATCTTGAAGATATCCTGCTTTGATCTGCATTGTCTGACCTTATATCAGGCTTTCATTCGAAAATGATTAAATCTATTTGTAAGTAACTTATAAGTTTAGTCCAATTAGAGAATATTTTGAGCAAAAATGTTCAAAATCTGTGTTAGGTTTCCAATATAAAATTTCCACAAATATAACCTCCTTTCTTATCATTTTAATATTCATTTTTCTTTACAATATATTCTGCAAGGAATCTCAAAATTTTTAACATGTCCAGTTCTGGCTTATTCCTGCTACTACGTTTTGCTTTCTTTGTAAAATCCTTCTGTGTGACACTCAATTGCTCTTTAAACTCAAATGATTCTTTTCTTTCTTTTTTTTTTTTTCATGACAATCTTTCCTAACCTATGTGAAGTAGGACAGATAAGGCTGGACACGGGGGGAGTTTTCAGAAAGCAGGTTTAGGGTTCAGAGGTGGCTCTCTCATAAGAATTCTTCCTCTGAACAAAGATTTTGGAAATTCTTGAACTTTATGCCCAGTTGGGGGAGGGGCTTGGAGGTTTTACATGACAATTGTTTTTTTTATTCCATATTTTTGTCTCATTTCACATGTTTTACCACAAAAGCAGGAGTAACATAAAGTTCACAGTTAAACTTAGCTTTTGCAGGACAGAGCAGAGCAACAAGAAATAGGGTGTCTAACCGCATTGAGCCCTTCTGCAGAGATCTTGACTTATACGATGAGAGGAGAAGTTTAATTATGGCAAGGGTCTTTTGGGTGGGGTTACCTGGTCTGCCTCATATGGAGTTCTATATCCTAGTGCTTTATTCTGAGGGTTCCAATAATTTTCTAGAAATGTCATCTGACTTGTAAAAAAAAAAATTATTTTCAAAAGAATTCTGTATCTCTAAGACTTCCTTCATCTTGCCCTGTAGAAAGTTTTAATTAGTCCTTGTAAAAAAACTTTTACTATGTCCTCAGTCAATATGGAATCTATGTAAACTTGGTATTTTCTAATAAGTGATATGCTAGATTAGTTTTTCTCCCCCACTCTCTCTAATAAAATGGCCTTAAATGCCACTTGTAAACCTCAAGTGGAGAGCATATCATAGTGTTCACCTGTGTTTCAGTTAGTCTTCTACTGGAATATGTCTGCTCTTCAGTAGTACTGTCTTCCTCTTCATAGAATGAGTATATAGTACTCTTGAACATCTCTACTCACTAGAAGCCAGTCCTCCTAGGGTTCTTTGTGTTTCTGCCTTTACGTAGTGTGCTTATCCAATACTCAACAAATATTCCATAAATATTTAAATGTCTACTATGTGCTAAGTTTTGGTGTGTGTCAACATACAATGGTGATCAAAATAGATAACAAAGCAAGTATCTCACATCTCATGGTGCTTATTAATTAGAGGAAACAATCAATCATGCATACAAACACAAACATAGTTATCGACTCCAACACCAATTGTGAATTTGTTTGACCAACAAATATCCATTGATTGTCCCCCTCAAGCCAAACTCTATTCTAGGTTCTGTGGAAAGATCAGTGAAGCAAGATGTGGTTCCTGCTCATATTCATTTTTATGCTAATGAACTAACCCATTGTTAAGGGAAAACATAAAAAGAGATCTGATCTACTTAGCCTTTAGCAAAGGTTTCTTTGAGGATGTGACATTTGTACTGAGTTATGAAAAAGCAGTAAGTCAACACATCATCCTGTAACAAGTGAGTAGGGTAAGAAGAAGAACATTCCAGGGAGGAGGAACTGCAAATGCAAAGGTCGGGTAGTTGGAGCAGAGAGCTATGTAGCAATTTTTTTTTTTTTAATCCTAGGAAAAACATATCTTAATTATTTTCTCCCAGATTCAAGAATTCATTTTTATCAATCTGCTTTCAGAATTGTGAAAAATAGGTCTTTATGAATTTTTCTGTGAAAAATTGAGCAAAATCTATTATGTTCTCCTAACCAGATGACATTTTAACCACGGACACCCAGGCCCTTTGTAACAACAATTGTGGTTTCTTCACCCTGATTCTTATCTCGTGTGGTTCTCCTTTCATTACTACAGCCCAGTTGGCTGCCATCTCATCTCAGTCTGTTGTCTCAGATTGTTTTTTTAATCTCATCTTTGAACTTTTTTCATAGATTCTGTTTTATTGAATTATAGTGACAGCAAAACCCAGAAGCTGTGTTAAATTGATTTGTTTCCTAATGTAGAGCCACAAATAAATGTTCTTGTTCTATCTTTCCTTAGTATTATTTGAATCCTTTTCTCTTAGATTATAGAATTTTTTTTTTTTTTTACAAATCCCATATCACTTGTACCCATTTAATCCCTAACCCTACTGAGAAAAAAAAAAAAAAAATTCCACCTGGATTTGGATTATTCAGGGCCAGAGATCATGTCCTCCTGGAAGCTGGGTTTTATTTTGGATACAGATGCCATATCATGAGCTTGGTAGAGTCAACAAGTAAACAAGGTGAAATCATGCATGTTCTACTGATAAACTTGATTGATACACATACACACCACAATTTTGTTTATTTGAACCTGTCGAGTGATTATAATAAATGCATGCAGTAGAGACACTTAGGATTCAATACATTTTAAACCATGTCAATCAGTTTTTTAAAAAACAAGAAATGATATGGAGAAATAAACATAATAAAATGCACATCTGTAAAGAAAGCAAAAATTGGACCATTATTGATTCTTCTTAATCTACTGAACCTAGTAGGACTATTTTCAAGTCATTGAAATACTCTAATCACCTCTCCAAAAGCTGAAGTGATGAGTAATTTTATTTCTAAGGTATCTTGAATACCAAAAAAGGAATCCACTAGGTACTGGGAAGTTAATTTCACCACCTATATTTGGATTCTCTAAATAATTGTGATTAATGTAAATAGACTACAAATGTTAACACCTTTTGAGGAAGTCTTTGCATTTGCAAAGTCAAAGATAAAACTCTGTGCTACAATGATGCAGAGTATTGTCCCTAAGAAGGGAGCAGACTTATGACACTTCTAATCAGAGCCATCTTAAGCATCAGGTGAAGTTGGCATCTCCAACACAGTGACAATCCTGTAACCTACAAATATCTCTACCTGTAAAATCTCTATATGCTCAAAATGCACCTGTGTAAAATTAGTTGATTGTGCTCCCAAGAATCCTCTATTTAAAAACTACAGAGGTCTGGGAACTATGTGTACACTTTAAATCAAGCTCAGTTAATAACTGGAGCATATGTACTCAGTAATTTCAATGGATAAATACGTGCTTAACTGAAAATGGTTGTTGCTCATCTTAGAATTTAAGGAATGGCTGAGTAATATTTTAATAAGTGTGTCAAAATGGTTTTTGTATGAATTTGGGGAGCAGCAATATTTTGATCTTAGGCCAAAAAATTTAGGCAGAGGGAACAGAATATAGATTCATTTTTGCAAAGACTTTAATTAATAGAAGTCTAAATTAAAAACTGTATATTTTGCATTTTGATGACCAAAATATGAAAACCAAAAAATAAAACAGAGAGAAAAGGCAAGAGAGAGTTCTCTTGATCTATTTCACAAAGTTTGCAGGCAAAAGAAAAAATATAATTTAATGTAGCATTCTAGTTTGTTTTACTGGCATATAATTTATTAAATGAACTATATTGATATTCTAAATCACAAGTCCAAGAATGAGCGACTAAAAGAATGAGGGGGTTTTATCAGAGGAAACCATCTCTCTTCATCACAGCTGTCAACCTCAGTGATCTTTTGAGTTCCATTTAAGCAATTCCCTTCTGGAACACCATCACTCCAAATCACTTCAGTAATATTTCTCACCAAGCTGATTTTCCTTGATGAGAAAATCCTGCAGTGTGAAGGCATCTTGCTGCTACACCACCTGGGGCAGCTACTTCATTGTCAAACTTCAAAGCTGCAGTAAGGGAGCCTTGCTTGGATGGCTGCCCAGGAAACCAAATAGGATTTGTGCTTGTTTCCCTCTCAAGCACTTTGCTGCTTGGCCTTTACTTTGGGGTGAGGTGTGGGTAGATGGAATATAGAGTCTAAATTTCTAATTACTTGTACAGCTAGACAGAAGATATTCTTATTTAATACATCTACCCTACGATGTAAAAAGTGGCTTTCATAGTAGATTTCATAGGCAATGACTATGAGATAATTGCTCAGTTTGCTAAAACTTAATAAATGATCAATACAGTGAATACTTTGATCACTGCTCATTTAGCATGTTACAAGATGATAGTACTGATTTCTTCTCAATAGATGTATACAGAAATGAGAATGGAAATCTTGCACATTGAGACTATGATGTTAGGGCAGAATATCTATGGTTGAAAGAAATGAGTTGTGCACTGAGATGTAAGGAAACACACATCACCGTTAGTGCCTTTTCTCCAAAGGAATGTGAAACAACCATCACTGGTCATAAGAATGCATGCTCTGATATGTACATGCTCCCTAGCACTCAAATCTGCATTTAGTATTGGGGTTGATTACCCTCATGAACAGAGGAAGACATAGATTATAGACATTTTCATAAAGGACATTATCACATAAGCTTTTTAAATCATAGCAACAAAACCTGATGAAACAAACTAGGACTATGTCATCTTATTGTCGGTAGGAGTTGCAGTAGAAGTTATGTTGAAGAAATGCAGGGACGTCTACATATTCAACAATCCACAAGGCACACCAATGGTGAACTTTTGATGGCAGAAAGAAATATCATATTCCCTTTCTCATAAGCACTTTGATAGAAAATCCTTTAGCCTAAGGATCTGCTGAACACTGACATCCCGAGTTCTAGAAATCATCTCTTCCACAGGACCTACAATATTACCTGCAAAAAAGGGAGCAGTGTCAATTACTCTCAATGGGGATTTATCTGAGCAGCCTTGTTTTGTTCTACCTTGTTAGGAATCCTTTGTCTTCTGTCAAAAATAAAATGTCTGATCAGTCTCAGTGGTGCACACTCTAATCCCAAGGACTCAGAAGGTCCAGGCAGGATGATCACAAGTTCAAAGCCAGCCTTACCAGCTTAGCGAAACCCCGTCTCAAAGTAACAAATAAAGAGATCTTGGGTTGCAGCTCAAAGGTAAAGTGCCCCTGGGCTCAATCCCCAATACCAAAAATAAAATAAAATAAAATGTCTGGGAAAATTGACCCAGCATTCGAAGTGGTAGAACTACCATGAATCTTCTGATTGGATGCCATTTATTTAAAGGATGAATAAGCCCTAGGGTTTGGTGATTTTCCTTAAAGTTGAATTGGAACCAAGATCTCTTCATCTGACACCACTTCATTAATACCTTGCCATTTTATCCAGAAAAGCCCTCCGAGTTGAGAAGAGAGATCTAACACACTGGCATGCTAGTGGCCTGAAGTTCAAAACCTTAAATCCTATAGGACTTCAAAAAAGGAACAATACACTATAATGAAATGATCAGGAAAATAAAATATCAGGCTCTTCACTTATTTATGGAAACCTCCTTTATCATCCTCTGAATTAGTTTCCTCATGTGTACGATGAGGTTAATCTTTGGTTTTCTCCCTCATAGGATTGTTGAAAGAATCAAAGTGATTACAATGAAGGAATTCCTTACACTTATGAAACACTATTAAATACGAGGAATTATATTCTGGTAGGAAATACTACAAACTATTAGTGGTTGTTTTGTTAGCACTTTTTTTTTCTTCCTGGCAATAAATTGTCTCTATTAAGGAAAAAAAAAGATGGAAAAGAAAAGTACCTATGGTAAACAGAACCTGATTCATGACCTTCTGATGTAATTCATGATGCCCAAAGGTAATTGTGAAATGATAATTCTCTTTTTATTTGCATTCGGGTTCTTTTTATCCTGCTGTTCTAAGGTAACTGTTAATACGGTTAATATGTCAATTAATTTTTAGCCCAAAGCTTATTTCTTAGAATGAATTTTCTTAAAAAAAAAAAAAAAAAGTCCCTTTCGAGCTTCAGCACAAAGAGATATCTAATGATTCAGTACAGTCATCACAAAGCAAAGGTGGGTATATGTAGATCAGAACTGTGGTAGCACAGAATACGGCTCAGAGGGCCTACGATTCATCTCCCTAAGCAGAATCAATTTCTAAGGGGGGGTCAGTTCTCCTCACTGTTGTTCATGAACATACCTTGATGTTCTTGATAGTCCATAAGATTAAACTTTATCATCTACAAAATAACTAATATCTACAAAATAACTAATATTTTTAGTAGCAATCATTTCTGTGGAAGATTTCTAACTATCTTTTCCTATACTTATTATAGTCTGAAGAAAATAGAGACAAAGAAAAAAGAAGAATCAGGAAAAATGAGCCTGATGAACAGTAGAACTGACTCATCTCCAGGCAAACCACCAGCTTCCTATGTGACCTTGAGGAGTCACTGCTGTTTCTGGATTAGTTGCCTCATTTGTAAAATGAGCAGCTTGAAATTAATAATTCTAAGTAAAGAGGTCTAGAGTGAGTTAACGTTCTAAGTATTAATTCTCCTCTTTTATGATTTTAGTATTTGGGAAAAGTATGCAAAACTGTTAAAATATTCTGTATAAATTGTGTCAGAAAGTGCAAAGAAAAGGCTTTCCCCCTCCCTTTCTTTTTAGAAAGTACTCTTGTGTTTTTCCATCTTTTTTTTTTTTTAACCTGTCAGTACTTAAGCATGAAGATTAATGGTCACATTATTTTTGTGTGCAAGAGCTAATAGCCTCTTAATTGTTTTTAATGGGACATTTTAGAAGAGTCCCATATTTTCCACATTGTGGCATATCTCATAGCATTGGGCCTCTGATTAAACACAGCTCACAATCAGTTCCCAAAATAGATTACTTTTAAAATAATGAATCATTTTAGTTGGATAAATGTCTAATCATTTTCATAATGTTTGCCTCAACTATGAGCAATATTCAGAGTACAGGTGATAGATTTATACCCTTCCCAAAGGGATAGTTTAATACCAGAATTGAGACAAGATTTTCCTATGTGTAGTCAAAATATTGCTATTATTTTGAATATAAATGTTGAACATCTTCTAACATGAAAAGAAATGATACTATAGTGAAACCTACAAAAAATTCAAGATGGGCAGAGCTCCGACTGACAACCAGATCATTTATTTCCTGTATTTCTGAACATAAGTATCCTCCTTATTAATGAAACACAACTGCAAATAAAGGCCAGGAATCACAATGGTTAGATCTGGGGAAACTATGACAATATCTAAATTACCCATAATTAGAATCATGCTGGGAAAGGAATAGGACTGAAAGTCAGGAAGTCTCATTTTCACCCTTGTTACTTGGGAAAAAATGTTACTTAAATCTCCTTTTTTTATGAAAGTGCTCTTCCCTAATCTGTTAAAGGAAATATTGATTCCTGACACTTCAACTCATACCACCAGAATTACTTTCTAAGAAAGTATTTGCCATCTCAGTGAACAACATGACCACAGCCCATTACCAGATACCAGAGGACCATACATCATCTGGCCCTCCCTCACTTCCTCATTCACCTTGCCTACACCTTGCATTTTTCACTCCATTTCAGCCTCAATGTCCTTGTTTCTCTGTGGTGTCCAAGCTCTTCTTAGATCAGAGGTTTTGTGCTTATTAGTTTTGTTTGCAATATGCTTCCTTAGTCAGAAACATGGCTGCTGTTTTTGGTTTTAATTAAAATGATATTATATTTTTCTATCAGGGAAGATTTTTTACCCTACTTTAACTATTCAAGATTAGTTACATGTATGCTTCCCTCCACTCAAAAAGAATAAGCACCATAAGGCCTAGAACTCACCCTGTCTTATTTCCTAAATATTTCAGTACCAAAGAGCACAGCCAAATACATAGAAGGATATTAATAAATGTTTTTGATATACTCAGGGAAATGAACTAAGAAAACTCAAGGGTTTTCTTTGGCCCTGATATTTTATAAATGCTTTAAATTTATACAAAAGAAATTATATAAATGACAATGTGTTTTTTATATCCATTCACTTTCTAAGATACTTTTTGAAGTGGCATCCAGATCTGAAATTCTATAATTTTGAAATATGTGTTATTATCTGTTTCCTTTTTATTACCATCATGGTTATTCCATTCTGTTCCCTTTTTTACAATAAATCCAATAGGTGTTGTGAACAGCAGAGAGAGACAGGGTATGGAGACCAAGGAAAGAAGGGTCACAAGAAGATAAATAGGGAAGAGAAGTATTTATGGCCAAGGGTAGAGAATCAGGAAAAAAAAAAAAAAAAAGTAAAATTCAAGACTACATCAAGATGGTAGTCACTGGAAGATTGAAGATGCTCATTTACATAATGTGTAAGCAGAGTCAATAATGTTCTCTCCAGCCTTTGATTGGTATGCTTTGGAGAAACAGGGGAAGCTAGATATTTACTAAATGCTCTTGGCTTTCATGAGGTGGAAACTGAATCAAAAACAGTACAACAACAAAAAAAAAAAAAAGGGAGGAGAACTGGTTATTTGATTGAAACAGAAGTGAAAGACACATCCTACTTCTTTATAAGTCATGGTACACAGTATAGAATCCTAAAGAAAATACATTAAATCCTAAAGCCCGGAGATAATGCATCTCAAAGATATGTGCCATAGAGGACAAAAAAGCAAAATGACAATATTACAGGTTTTGTCAGCTTTTGCACCACTCTGACCAAAAGTACTGACAAGAACAAGTAGAGGAGGAACAGTTTATTTGGGGGCTCACAGTTTCAGAGGTCTCAGTCCATAGATGGCCAGCTCCATTCCTCAGGGCTTGAGGTGAGGCAGAACATCATGCCAGAAGTGTGTGGTGGAGACCAGCAACTGCGGACATGATGATTAGTAAGCAGACAAAAGGTTAGTGCAAGAAAGACAAAATATACACCCCCAAAGACAGGGATTCACCCCCTCCAGACACACTCGACCTGCATATAGTTACCACCCAGTTAATTCTTATCAAGGGATTATTGTATTGATCAGGTTAAACCATTTATAACCCAATCATTTAATCTCTAAACTTTATTGCATTGTTTCACACATAAGCTTTGGGGGACACCTCATATCTAAACTATAACATACAGTTTCTGTGAACAGATTCATAGTTAAGTTTTACCCTGAGACATTTAGTTTTGATATGCAACCTACATAATTAAAATTGGTTTGGGGGTCTACGGTGTTCATCAAATTTATTATATCATTAAGTTAAGGTATTTAGAAGTTCTGGATAAGGGACTGTGACTGGCAATATCCCAGGAATCAATTTCCTAGAGGGAATTATGAAATATAACAGGGTTTTGTAAGCTACCTTGTTGAAGAACTCTAAAAAATGCAAGCCACGGAGCTGCAGACAGATCCATAGAGCATCAAACACTAATCATAGAGGGCTTTCCTGAGTGAAGAACAAAAATAACAGTTTCTGAGGAGTGAAAAGAAATATGGGTCACATTTTCTTCTTTAGGCTTAAGGCTCCATTTTAAGCATGGGAATGCTCATGTTCCCACTGTCAAAATGTTCTGTGCTTTGTATAGAAACATCTTTGTCATCTAGAGGCTTACATCTTTATTACCCAGTGGAGATCCTGAAACAATTATAATACTAATGCTTGTATGTTTATTCAGTAAGAAAGTAGCAGTTATGGAGAGCCTACTATCTATGGATACTGTTTTAACTATCATGCACACATTAACCCATTGAATCCTAAAAGCAACCCCTACATATAGGAATACTGTTTTCTCCATATTGTGGATGAGAATGCATAAGCTTAAAAGTTGGATTATATACTCAAGTTTGTAGCTTTCCAAGGCCCACCTCTTAACTCTTGGAACCAACCAGAGTTTCTATATGATAATATTTCCCATAATCTCCACATCCCTATAAAAAACATGAAGTGAGTTTATTCCCATTTTACAGCTGAGGAAACAAATACACTATAAAGCAGTGTTATCCCATTCTCCTTCAAGTGGTTATTGGAAAAAACAGAAATCAGAAGTTCTAACAATAATTTTAATTTTCTCTTTCTACAATGTTAAGCCATAATATCAGGATATATGGTTTTCCTATTAAGAAAGTCAGTTAGGTCAATGTCATGGAATTTAGTGAGGAAAAGCTAATAAAGTGTGATTGTAAAATCCCAGAGAATTGCTGAACTATGCAGTCTGCAGTGCTTTCCCTTGCTGGCATGCATTCTAGAAATAAATAAATCAGAGAGGCATCCTGTGTTTGTTTGTGAAGGGAGAGGGAGGGAGGCAGAAGCAGTGATCCATTATGCATTGTTTCCCAGAGTGGGACACAGATCAGCCAGCAATGCTACTGCCAGGTTTGAAATATTCATGAGGCTGTGGGTGGCTACCCAGAATAGGATGCACTCCAGGGAAAGGCACCCCATGCTTTCTTATCACAAGGTGCACTAGCCAGTCACAGGGATACAACGCCCCAAAGGGGGAAACCCGGGGTCCCCTTAGAACAGTTTTTGGAAGCTTCTGATAAGGAATAGTAGCAAAGTGTGGGAGAAATGGTCTAATGGAATCTGCAAAAAAATTTCCCTTGCAGGGAGCTGGGGAAATGATGAAATTAGTGTCTCACACTGGACTTTTTGCCTATGATTCTTATCACCTGCTTAGCCTGTACATCTGACGTATCTCTTTCAAAACAGCCTCAGTAATAAGGCCAGTGCTCATGACCATTTATCAAGTATTGCTATAGAAAATACATTCTCTATTTTTTGTTATTTGTTATTTTTCTTAATGGAAATTACATCTCTATTGTTATTTAGGTCCAAATAACAATATTTATAAGTTCGTAAAAAAAATCTTAAAAGGATTTTATAAGACTTCAAAGAATTTTAATTTACTGAATAGAGTATGCTTATATTAACACTTATATTTTAAGACTATGTAAATAAGGAAGATTACAAAAGGATCCTGTGATACATTAATTGCTCAAAGACTGAATAGATATTTAAAAAGTGTTTTTAAATTTGTTGAATATGACACATACTTAATACACATTTAATTCTGGACAACAATGCTGGTGGGTGGGAAAGAACAAAGAGGAGAAGGAAAGGGGAAATATTTTTCCCAAAAAACAATGCTACCATGATTACATGAGATGCATGCTGATGCTTTTCTATTCAATTTTATTCTATTTATTCCTATTATTTAAAGTATTGTCCATGACCCTTTAAATTGATGGCATGATACACCATTGTGTTCCATATGCTATTTGATAACGAAATGTAAAGAATCTTTCCAACTACAATGTGCTGAATCACATATTAAAGATAAGTATTTATTTCTAAACCCCAAATAGTCCTAGCCATCTTGAGCAAAAAGAACCAAGAAGGAGGCATTGCACTACCTTAGTTCAAAATATACTACAAAGATATAGTAATCAATGGTATTGGCATAAAAACAGACACATAGAACAATAGAAGAGAATGGAGTTTCTAGAATTAAGCCCACACGTATAATGCCGAGTGACTTTCAACAAAGGTGCTAAGGACACACATTACAGATAGGACTGTCATTTCAATAATGATGGTCAGAAAATTAGATATCCATTTACAGAAGAATGAAACTTAGACCAGTATCTCACACCAGTTGCAAAGATCAAGTGAAAAGGATTAAAGACTCAAACGTAAGACCAGAAACTATGAAACTACTAGAAGAAAACATCAGCCAAGAATCACAAAGCATAAAGAAAAAGCCACTATGAGTGAAAAGCCAGAAGAAAAAAATCACAAACAATAAGCAGTATGAATAAAGCTAAAAGATCTTCAGATACTGAATTTCTTTTTTTTTAAAACACAGACTACACAAAAAATACAAAAAATTGAAGAATAGGACATTAAGGAAAGATTAAAATTAGCAGGCAAAGGAAGATTTAAAAAATAATCATTTAGTAATTCTGGAAGTTGAAAGTACATGAAAATACTGGGTAGACTATAATGTCAGATATTGATAAAAACAGAATTGGTGAACTAAAAGATAGAAATAAAGGCAGGATCCAGAATGCAGTCAGCAAGTTAAAAAAATACAATGTAACATTTGATAGATTGGGCAGTACAGATGAGAGTGAAGAAAACTAATACACATAATCAGGATATCAGAAGCAAATCAATGAAGGAAAGAGGGAGAGGCAACAATTGAAAAATTAATGTTTGATAATTTTTCACTGATGGAAAAATATCCATCGATTCACAAGTCCCAAAAAAGATATATAAAATAAAATGCTAGCCTACATGCAGGAAGTTAACATTGGGGAAGAATATAAATATAATTGTAATTAAGTAGTTATACCTTTTTAAAAATGACTATCTCAAGTAATAACTATATTGTTTAATTTTGAGGAAAATAAGGCATTTCTAAATTAATAATCATCTAACAACATAGAATACAATAACTTATAGTCTATAATGAAAAAAATTTAAATTAGTATTATAGTATAAGATTTTAAAACAGTTATTTCAATAACTTATACATCAAGTAGAGAGCAATTCAGCAAAGCAACAGATTTGTAAAGCAAAATTAAAACTTTAAACTTTAATTCATAAGGAGAGGGAGAAGAAGAGAATGTTATATCAATAAATAGAAATTATGCATTCCTTTCAAGCCTGTATTAAGCATAATAAAGATTGGGCATCTTAGTTAAGCAATAAGTTTCAAAAACTTGGTAAATTTCAGGGGAATTTTTTTAACATGATGCAAATAAGACAGAAAATAATTGTGTAAATGTAATTAGGAAAAACCTCATCATCTGGCAATCTTATTTATCCATAAGGAGGCAAAATCCTTCTTAAAAATTTGTGAATTGAATAAAAAATGCACTAAAAAGTAAATACATTAAAGTGAAACAGAATTTATCACAAGAATGCAAAATAATTTTCATGTACAATCTTACTCCATTGGGTTAATGCAAACACTATATCAATTTATGAAAACCACTTACTTTCTGATAATCTGGGTTCTCATCTGTGAAATGATGATAATAGTCTCTGCTATCTATTGAACATGATGGAGATGGTCAAATGAAGGGGCTCAGTGACTGTAAATGTGGTTTGTAAACTGAAAAGCACTTTAGTAATCAGATGTCATTTTATTATGCACAAAAATTGTCATCACCAAAATTTCTTTGTTCTAAACCCATGTAAGTTATTGAGTTATATAAAAAATATGATCAACAAAAGTTTAATGTGTTCTTAAAATAAAAATGCACAATAAGCATGTAAAAGTGTCAGGACAAATAGGTGAGAATGGTGGGAACACCAGGTTAAGAGAATAATTCTATAAAATTGGGCCTTCTGTGCTGACCGCCCACACGTTTTGTTTGCCAAAAGCAATTCTCCTGCAGCCCTGCCTGGTCTAAACAGACAGGATATGTCACATTTCTCAGCAAACTGAGGCAGGGGCAAAGGTCAGGCAGTCAGTGTAGTTAATGAATGATGGGGGTCTAGAGAGTGACAGCTAGTTATGGAAGAGAAAACAATGGGTTTGCTAACGGTTAACTTCTCAATTGTGCTCCTGGGCACTCTAGATTACTAACAATTAGCCCTCAAGCTTCTGCTCCTAGTCACATATATGGGGAAGAAAGAGAAGACAATGATTAAAGAGGGAGGTCCTAGGGTTCATAAGGAAGCAAGTCACACCCCCACCCATAGGATTTCCACTCTGAGGCCCCCTCCTTTTGGGGTCCGTCTGTCCTCTATCACTTTTTTAAATAAAACTTGCTCCCTATGCTTACCTCTGCATTTGTCAGGTGTTCATTCTTCAACTAGGGAACAAGAACCCATTCATGATCTCCAATGGACTGGCATCAAAAGGGTCTGTACATTTATATTTAGAGCCTAAAAATAAAAAAAAATAAAATCTTTTATACACCAGCTAGGTTATGAATCATGGTTTCCTATTACTCAGATGCCTGCTGAGCATCTTCCTTGGTCACATTCCCGTGCCTACCTACCAACATCAACCACAATTCTCAGATTTCTGTTACTTCTTTTCTTGATCTCCTTTCTAATTTTACTTCTGTCTATATTCCTAACGATAAATGTATATCAACTTTTGTACAGTCTTGCCCATTTTTGAAATTTTATTTTTTTAGAATCATACTAGATGTTTAGCTGCATGACTTTCTTTTGTTAACAATAGTATTAATGTTCTTCAGTTGTTATGCCTATAGATTATAGCTCATTAGTATTTTATTGCAGTTTAGCATGCCATTGTATAAATACACTATAGTTGATATCCATTTTAATGGAAATGAACATTTGGGTGATTTAAACTATTACATGGAAGAATTTATAACAAGGCTGCTATCAGCTATGCTGTCCATGTTTCCTTGTCTCTGGGTATGCATGTACAAGACATTATCTGGATTTCATGCCAGGATTGAAATCATTATATCAAAAGTTGCTGACTCTTAAATATACAAAGAATATACTAAGAACTATATGCTTAGTATATTACAACTAACCATATTTAAAAGTTTCCAACT
The DNA here is from genome assembly GCF_902686445.1 of Sciurus carolinensis. Lineage (NCBI taxonomy): Eukaryota > Metazoa > Chordata > Mammalia > Rodentia > Sciuridae > Sciurus > Sciurus carolinensis. The sequence goes on along the minus strand of NC_062221.1, from coordinate 61,414,695 downwards.
TTTTTCCAAATTTCCACTCTTATCAACAGTGGGCAAGTGTTGCTGTTATGGTACCTCCTCAAAATTGAAGATACGATTCAACTCCTCAATATCATGGATTTGCAATGGTTTCTTCATCAACTTATCAAAGGGTCAAGAACATTTTTTATTGATCATTTAATTGACAATAAGGTATAATATATATTTTATTGTTCATTTGTTTTTTTCATCAGTGAAATGCCTCCTTGTGTCTTATGCCCATTTAATTTATAATGATTTATTTTTAAATATTGGGGGATATTTAAAATAAAATAAAACTTAAAAATATACCTAAGACATGAAGAATGATAATACAGTGAACATGGCTGCACTTAAAAAAATAAGTACCTTTGAATTTCCTGTGTGTCCAGTACGTCCTTCCTCATTTCATTCCACTCCCTTATCCAAGAATGTAACCACAATCCTAAATTGTGTGCTTGTTGGTTTTGGAATTTTTGCTCTTTACTCTTCTGCATGTTTTTTTTAAATGGTTTCTTTACATTTATGAGAGTTGTAAATATTTCTCCTCACCCTTAAACTCAATACTTTTTTTTTCTGATAGAATTAGCTGAACTAGTCAGCATTACTCAGGAGAGTCATTAAACTGCATTAAATAAAATGTTGCTGCTCCTTACCCTTCAGTGAATTATGTAGATCTGCCCCTGTCAGCAGTTGCTTAATTGCAAGCATTGCCTGCAATTCAAGGCCCCAGTTCCTTTGACTTTCAGTTTGGGGGACTGAACTGACCAGGTGTTTGATTCTCTCTCCCCTTTGTGTTTAATGCGATGTTAAGCATTATGTCTGTCTTTTGATTAGCATATGTTTAGGACTTTCAATGTGTCTCAGGTTCATCTGAACAATCAACATTGAGGTATGTGTGTATTCTCTTCATAATTTTTTGTACTATGATTGCATACATGTGTCCCTTAATCAACACAAAATATTAATTTATGTATTTAAGCCTAAATTTTCATAGAATATACTTTATTGATTATAGAACATTATTTATTTGATTTGTATACATAGTGACAAAGATGATGTATTTATTTTAATTTTTAATCTCCTATTATGGTTTCTCTCTCGTGACCCATAGTTGTTCTAGTTTATACTTAAGGAAAATTCAGCCATACATGTGAAAAAAGCGATACAAGACCTTCAAAGGTATTTGAGTCAATACAGACGGCCTTGTACTTTTCATCATTACTGAAATATTTTTCAAATCGCACCACTAAATATTGCCTTCCACCAATATTCTTGTCAATTTTCGCTGACATTTTATGGACAAAATATGATAGATTCTTGTGTATAACTTATTAGAAATCATTATATATATATATATATATATTTATAATATATATGTATCTTTCTATTAACTTTCTTTAAATATTTTACCAAACATTTGCAACAAATGTTGTACAATTAGAAAATAGCTTTGGTGTTTCCCCTTTTTCACTCATCAGTCTGCACTATGGTGGCTAGAACTTCCACATCCTTTGGTTTCTTATGACCATTCTGTGATGCGTATTTTCATTTCTCTGACTAACACTAAAAAATAAAACTTCTGGTCTTTAGGTTCACAAAACAGTCTCAATCCAAATATTCAAATGGTTGTTCCTAAAAGTTCTAGCACCACTACAGCAGAATAAACTTCCTACACCCATTCCTCCTGGCAAATGCAGATTAAAAACTCCAGAAAAAATACAGCGCTAACTAATTGAGAATGCGAAAGAAGAATGAACACAGACCGACTGCAGACGAAAGACTACAGGAAGAAGGGCCTGCAGGAGGAGCTTCCTGTTGTGTTACATGTTATTATTCTCTCCCTGCTATTACTGGACCAGTGTGGGAGCATCAGAGGCTAACACGCAGATAGATACCTGACAACGGGCTGGCTAGAGAACCAGGAAAAGGAGTTCTCTTGAACCAAAGGGTGAGAGAACGAGGGTGAGCCCCTAATCCCGGATATCAGTCCTCACAGCTCCTCCAATCCCCGAACACACGTGCTGGACACTCCCAATCAGTGGAGACATATAAACGAATTGAGATTTTTCACCGCCACAGTGGGAGAAAGATGTTATTACCATGAAATAATAGGCTAAAATAAAAACATTCTCCAGGGATTAGAACTAAAAGGCTAACAACCACACAAGATCCAGGGTAAATTCAAGGTTGTTCAATCAAGAACCAGAAAAATGCACCATTCTCAAGGTAAAGATAATCAACAAATGCCAACTGAGCAATGACTCAGAAGTTGAAATCAGCAGACAAACACCTTAAAGCAGCTTCTGTAACTATAAGAGGCAAAGGGAAACATGAAATAAGTGGAAAGACAGGAAGTATTGGTCATGAAATATCCATAATACTTACAGCAATCTACAAATTTATGCAATCACTGTCAAAATAACAATGGCATTCTTCAAAGAACTAGAAAAAAAAAAACACAAAGAATCCTAAATTTGTATGGAATCACTAAAAACCCAGAATAGCCAAAGCAATCTTGAGCAAAAAGAACAAAAAAGAAGAGAGTACTCTACCTGACTTCAAAACACACTACAAAGCAATAGTAATCAAAACAGTATGGCACTGACACAAACACAGACATGTAGAACAACTGAACAAAATGGACTAGAAATAAACCCACAGATATACAGCCCTTTGTTTTTCAACAAAGTTGCAAAAAACATTGCAGAAGTGAGTCTACAGTAAATGGTGGTGCAAACACTGGACATACAGATGCAGAAGAATGAAATGTATACTCCTATCTCTCACCAGTTACAATATTCAACTCCAAATGGAAAAAGATTCAAATATAAGACCCGAAACTATAAAACTACTAGTAGAAAATGCTTCAGGACATAAGAGTGGACAGAAATTTGGGGACAATCCCAAGCACAGGAAACAAAGGAAAAAATAGAAAACAAGATAATATCAAACTAAAAAGCTTCTGCACAGCAAGGATAACTACAAACACAGTGAAGAGACAACCTACAGAATGAGAGAAAATGTTTTCCGACTATACATCTAACAAGGGGCTAATATCCCAAACATGTAACGACTTCAAAGAACTTCAAAGCAAGCATATTAAAAACCTAATTTTAAAAAAGCGTCCATGCATGTAAACAAACATTCCTCAAAAGAGAACATACAAAAGGCCAACAGGTACATTTTTGAAAACTGCAAAGTGTTGCTAAATTGTCAAGGAAATGCAAATTAAAACCACATTGAGATATCTCTTCACTACAGTAAGAATAGCTAATAACAGAAAGACAATTGATAACTGCTGGTGAGAATGTGGAGAAAAGGGATCAATTGGGCACTGTGAGGGGACTGTGAATTAGTACAGCCCTTGTGGAAAACAGCATGGAGTTCTTCCAAAAATTCAAAATAGAACTACTAAGTAATCTAGCACTCCCACTACTGGTTACAGCTCCTAAGGAAATGAAATCAATACATCAAAGAGACTTCTGGACTCTCCTGCTCACTTCAGCACTATTCACATTAGCAAGAAATAGAAGTAACCTAAAAGTCCACCAACTGATGAATGAGTACAGAAAATTTTGATGTGTGTACACAACAGAATACTAGTCAGATGTGAAAAAGGATGAATTCATTTCATTTGTGATGACATGGATAGAACTGGAAATCATCATCATTACATTAAGTGAAATAAGCTGGAAAGATAAGAAAGATAAGTACCACGTGAACTTACCCATATACAGAATCTAATAAAATTTGGTTTGAAAGTAGATACTAGGGGCTGAGGAGGGTAGAAAGGAATAAGGGATGGGAAAAGGTTAATCAATGGACACTAAGGTGTATTTAGATAGAAGCAAGAAACTCTGGTGTGTTATTGCACAGTAGGATAAACATAGATAATAATTATGTCCTTTGTATTTTGAAAAACTAGAATAAAGGATTTTGGATGCTTTCCCCACACAGAAATGATAAATGTTTGAAGAGACAAATGTGTTGATCCTAATTTGTATATACAACATACACATATTTCAAAACATCCCATTGTAACCTATAAATGTTTGCACTTTTATGTATGACAAACAAAATTTTTAATAAAAAATTAATACTAGAAATTCATCCAAAAAAATTCACAGGTCAAGAACTAAGATGTATGTTTTGTACCTAACACAAATTTACTACCTGGTGTCTAACTATTAGAGCTTAGTTATGATGATGCATTAACATATTCATTTAAAAATGGTCTCATGGAAATTGGGGAAAAGTTGATAAAACATTGTAAAGTAAATTTTTTAAGATAAAAATCAATGTTGGTCCACAGTTTTCTTGTTTACAATGTTTCCACTATGAAAATATTTTTCATACTCTCTCACTGGGGCAAGCTGGGTCAATTTTAGGGCTCACTCCCTTTAATTCCCATCGCTTTGTTGCCCATTATCCATATCTTGAAACAAATGTTTTCTGTCTTCATTTATTTATGTTTTTAAAAACCATGTGGGTAATTTCCATCCCTGTTACTGCATCTACATCAGAAGTCCTTATAGTGTCTATTTACATTTTATTTCATTTTTTTATTAAAATTTTTTTTATTTTTACAGACTGCATTTTGATTCATTGTACACAACACAAATGGGGTACAACTTTTCATTTCTATGTTTGTACACTGTAGATTCACACCATTCATGTAATCATACATATACATAGGGTAATACTATTTCATTCTACTATCTTTCCGTCCCCTACCCCCTTCCACTCCATTGTCCTCTACATCATCCAAAGTTCCTTCATTCTTCTCTTCCCTCTGCCTCCCCCTCTTGTTCTATATTGTCATGCACTCATTAGAGAAAACATTCAGCCTTTGGTTTTTTGGGTTTGGCCTATTTCACTTAGCATGGTATTTTCCAACTTCATCCATTTACCAGCAAATGCCATAATTTTATTCTTCATTATGGCTGAGTAATATTCCATTGTCTATATATACCACAGTTTCTTTACCCATTCATCAGTTGAAGGGCATCTAGGTTGGTTCCACAATCTAACGATTGTGAATTGAGCAGCTATGAACACTGATGTGGCTGCATCACTGTAGTATGCTGATTTTAAGTCCTTTGGGTATAAACCGAAGAGTGGAATAGCTGGGTCAAATGGTGGTTCCATTCCAAGTTTTCTGAGGAATCTCCATACTGCTTTCCAGAGTGGCTGCACCAATTTGCAACTCCACCACCAATGTATGAGTGTGCCTTTTTCCCCACATCCATGCCAACACTTATTTTTGCTTGTGTTCTTGATAATAGACATTCTAATTGGAGTTAGATGAAATCTTAGGGTGGTTTTAATTTGCATTTCTTTAATTACTAGGGATGATGAGCACTTTTTCATATATTTGTTGATCACCTGTTCTAAAGCATTTTTATTCATAAGCAATGAAACATCTAAAGGGAAATGAGGAAAACAACTCCACTCGCAATAGCCTCAAAAAAAATAAAATACTTGGGAATCAATCTAACCAAAGAGGTGAAAGATCTGTACAATGAAAATTAAAGAACATTAAAGAAAGAAATTGAAGAAAATCTTAGAAGATGGAAAGATCTCCCATGTTCTTGGATAGGAAGAATTAATATTATCAAAATGGCCATACTTCCAAAGGCACTATACAGATTTAAGGCGATTCCAATTAAAATCCCTATGACATTTCTCATAGAAACAGAAAAAGCAATCATGAAATTCATCTGGAAGAACAAAAGATCCAGAATAGCCAAAGCAATCCTGGGCAGGAAGAGTGATGTAGGAAGTATCACAATACCAGACCTTAAACTCTACTATAGAGCAATAGTCCCAAAAACTCATGGTATTGGCACCAAAACAGATAGGTAGACCAATGGTAGAGGATAGAAGACATGGAGACATACCCTCATCAGTATGGTTATCTCATACTAGACAAAGGTGCCAAAAACTTAAAATGGAGAAAAGATAGCCTGTTCAACAAATGGTGCTGGCAAAACTGTAAATCCATATGCAGTAAAATGAAATTAAACCCCTATTTTCTACCCTGTACAAAACTCAACTCAGAATGGATCAAGGATCTAGGAATTTAAGCCCAAGACCCTTCACCAAATAGAAGAAAAAGTAGGCCCAAATCTCCATCACGTTGGCTTAGGACTAGACTTCCTTAACAAGACTCCCATAGCACAAGAAAGAAAAGCAAGAATCAATAAATGGAATAGATTCAAACTAAAAAGTTTTTTCTCAGCACAGGAAACAATTACTAATGTGAAAAGAGAGTCTAAAGAGTAGTAGGAGAAAATTTTTTCCACACACACTTCAGACAGAGCACTCATCTCCAAAGTTTATAAAGAACTTACAAAATTTTATACCCAAAATACAAAGAACCCAATCAATAAATGGGCTAAGGAAATGGGCAGACACTTCACAGAAGAAGATCTACAGGTGATCTATTTACATTTTAAACTTATTTATTTAGAGTTGTCTTTAAATTGTATTTATCGCAGTTTCTTATAGTACAATATTCTTTATGTTCAATAATTCTTCCCATCAGTTGTTCATTTTGACGTGTAATTAATGTTTCCTACCACAATTTCATTTTTGAGTTGTTTTAAGTAGAAATTCCAGAAGCCTCCATGTGTAGAACTGTAGAAGTATGAGACTTAGTAACATACTTCTTTTGAAGTTTCACATGCAGTTCCTGGAGGCCTCTATTCCTTTCATTTATGTAACACTTAAGTTCATTTCAGTTTTGAATTTCTTTACTATGAACACAGCATAAACACACATTTAGACTTCACTCTCATACATACTGGAGGTGATTCCTTATCCATTGGTGACTTTCTTCTCCGTCTCTCCCTTTTCCCTCCCTCATTTCTTATTTCTCTTTCTTCTCCTCCCTTTCCTGATTACAAACTTTAGTTTTGTGATGATTTACTAATTCCTTCTTTAATTCATGTGTTGTCCCTTCTGTTGAGAATTAAATGGTTTGTTTACTTTTTATTGTTGATTTGCAATGACTCTTTATATATCCTGGATATAAGAGGATGGATTAGGAAATGGATTTGCAAATTTCTAGTCATGTTCTATAGACTGTCTTTTCTCTTTTCTCTTTCTTGATGGTGCCATCTAAAACACAAAAGTTTTAAATTTAACATATATCAATTTATTTCTATGTATTTTTCCTTGTGCTTTTGAAAACCTAAAAAACTATTGCCTAAGCCCAAGATCACAATGATTTACTCCTGTTTCCTTCTAAGAGTTTTAGATTTTATATTTAAATCTATGATCTGTTTTAAGTTAAATTTTGAACATGATGTGAGCTAGAAGCATTTGTTGAAAAACCTTTTTCTGTATTGAATTGCTTTGGTCTCCAAGTCAAAAACCCATTCAGTATAGATGTATGGCTTTATTTCTGACCTTTCAGTTCTATCCCCTTGATTTATATGTTTGTTCTTATGTCAGTACCATAGTGAATTATGCTTAGGTCAGTATGGCTAACATAGCTTTGTAATTTTGCAATGAAAAAATATGTATATCCAGTTTTTTTAAATTCATTTTCAAAATTGTTTTGACTATGCTGAGTCCCTTGCATTTCCATGAGGCAAGAAGTGAATGCCTTCTTAGGCCTTTCCTGAGCAGATGAACATCCCTAATCAAGCATAAGATCTTCTAGATTGCCAAAAATGTGGCAGAGATTTTCAAATGCCCTATGGATAGCTCATGCCTCCATTTTTCCTGTTAAGTGTTGCAGTCAGCCTTGTGTAAAGCCCCGAAAGATAGCACCATCTCAGACAGCTGCAATATTAAAAACCATCTTATTGTTTCTGAGAAATACCCAGGAAATAGGGCTGTTCACACAGAGCAAATTCCAAGCCAGTCAAATCAGGATAAATGCTGAAAATGAAGCTCTTCGTGAGCTGCCAGGGAGGTCAAATAGTGACCCTTCTCTGGGGACAGGGCTTGAGGGAATGTTCAGACCTCTTCCTCCTCCAACGTTGCGAGGCTGCTGGTTTCCCAGCTGCTGCAGCTGTAGTGCTGTTGATTTTCAAGGCTGCTGTGGAGCTGGGGAGAGGTGGATAGAATTAGCCAAGGTAAAAATGTCACAAAGCTTAGTATAATTACTGAGACCCAGCTGTTTTCCTTGAATAACATTCTCTGGATTGTTTCAAGCCTTTGGTTGATTTCCAGTGTTCTGAAAAAGTTGATTTTGAGAGTTTTGCCAGTGTTCTCATTGCTTTTTATAGAAAAGCAGGTTTTCTGAGGTCCTCTTCTGCCATTCCAGAAGGGTTTCTGTGCCTAGTGAAATTTAATATCCCAAGTCCCAAGTAGTCAGGTCTACTACATCTAATCTTGATTCGCCAGAGGTCGTTTCCCTTTAGGCTCCAATTGCTAATGTAGTGTAGCTTTTTTACTTTGGGATTTTCTTTTGTTTCTTTCAGGGTAAGGAGTAATTTTTAAAATAATGTATTCAATTTTTTTAATGTATACATCCTTATATTTGAGATGAGAAAAGAGTATTTTTTTTTGCATAAACCCTATCCACAATATTGAAGAAACTTGTAAAAATGCTTTTTCAATGATGACAAGAATTCAATAAGATGATTTGAAGATTGAAAACCAAAAAGTAATGTTTACAAAGTCCACAAGTACTGCTAAGGGATGAATTCCATTACAAGGTGATTACATAATTTTTGGTTCAATAAGAAAACCAACTCTTCCAGGAAAGCGGAAATAAGTAAGAACATAAATGGTAAGAATACCAGGAATTCAAGAGTTGGATTGGAGAGAATTAAAGTTAAGTTCTTGTCCTATGGTATATTTTCTTTGTAACTTCAAGACAAGTATGTTTTTTCCTTGGGAAAAGGTTAAATATGGTAGAGTAAGTTTTTCAAAATTATGTAGAGACGCTGAAAGAGACACCTAAGCATTCAGCAAATGATGTTTCTCAGCGTTTAGGACATAGTAAGAGATCAAAAATCAGTAGTGGCAATTATCTACAATGTTATGTGATTTAATATAACGATGGGGTTCCAGCCACATGGAATCACTGTTGTTTCCATAAATATCTCATGTTCTTTCATTCATTCATGTTTTGCTCAATGGCACTCAGCTCTTCCTTATAACATTCGGTATCTTTTCTTCTTTCATCTCTCACTTCTCTCCAAGGGAGAGGTGTGGCTGATATGATTAATGAGTTATAAAAAGAGGCACAGTCTATGCATGGCATGATTTCATCCTAAATGTGACTCAGAGGACCCTTCTTGCAGTAACCTATCCTGATGGAGCATGTTCATAGAGACAGTTCTTCCTTTTCTTGAAAGAAGAATTACTTAGATGATTTTTGATAAATTAATCCATGTAGTAGATCAGTAGTTAGAAAGTCAACTTTTATATCTGCCTCAGGATCTGTTTTCTAAAAACATCTACCAATTCTGAGAACACAGGTTGGTCTTCATCTGTTTATTTCATTATATCCATTATCCCCAAATCCTAATAGACTTCTTTAATATAAGTTATAACACATTGGTATTCTCCAAATACACCTGTTGGTTTAGACTTAAAAGCACTTGAGGGCAACAAATACAGTGAATAGGTGAATACTTGGTACCTAACAAAGCAACCAAAACACAGAAGGCACCCTGCAGTTGCTGCCGAAGGAGAAGGCAAATTCCTCATGACCCAGGTCAGGGAAGAATGGAGGGATTTCAGAAGGAGACCTCTCATTTCTTTTATGAGTTCTCTGTATGAAACTGCTGAACAGTGCAGTACACTGTGAAAACAAGCTTACAGGAAAAAAATAAAATACAAACAATAGATAGATACAGTTCCTTCCAGGACTAAATGAATCATCAAATGGCAGAGTTTGAAGAGCCCTTAAAAATCATGTATTCCAGTTATAAAAAGAAATTAAGAAGATCTTTACATATTTCTATGACATAATACCTAGGATATATTCAGAGTGAATAATAAACAAACTGTAAAATTTGTTTTTTTAATAAAAGAATTGGAAAATTGAACATACATAGCCACATATTGTTATCAGCAATATATAATCCATACTAAGCAAGTAAATATGATAATTAGTCTTCAGTTATCTAATAAAGTTCAGATTTTTCTTTCCTACATGATGCATATATCTTTTGGGGCATTTTTTTCCCCTCAAATGTTCATTTTCCTTTAAAAGATACTTGAAAAAAGTGGTCTTTTCTGATCACATTATTATCTACTACGAATGTGTGATTCTTCTTTTCAAAGAGTGCAAGTATTTGTGTGTGAGATCTGGCACTTGAGTTGCTAAGGTGATAGTCTGCTCCTGGGTAACGGAAAAGAAATGTGTATTAGAAAAAAAAAAGATGTGCACATGGATCAGCTACAAAATCCACTTGAAAAATATGATTTGTTCCAATACTGAATTAAACGCAGGCAAATCAGGAAATGGAAACACATAGATTCATATCTTTCAGGTAATCTCTGCACTTGGGGGTTCTTCCCCCACCCTCCTTGCTTCAAGCTTCCAGTGTCTTCTGCTTTCCCCCTCATTCCTCAGAGTCCTCACCCCTCAGAGTAAGCTTCCACCCTAATTTGCTTAAGGTGTCTAGAGCTGTATGTGGTTTGTAAAGTGTAACATTTCCAACCAAGTAATTCACTTCCATATTAAAAAGGTAATAGAGAACTTCTATGCACCCCTCCTCCCACCAAGACAGTGCTTTCCAAGAGACACTGAAATGACATCAATTAGGTGCCTTTACCCAAGTCAAATATTGTTTTTTGACCCTGTAATATCATTACAATAATATATGATTACATAATTATCATGTTTGTGAACATTTAAGATCTACTCTTTTAGCAAAGACCAAGAATTAGAGTATAATTTAATACTATCACCATCTTGTATATTAGATCTCCAGAGTTTATCCACCCTACCTAACTGAAACTTTGTGCCTTTAGACCCACCTCTCCACATCTCAGTCCTCTCTCCATAGTCTAGACAGGACAACTACTGTTCTACTCTCCACTTCACTGAGTTTGACTATTTTAGATTCCATTAGAAGTAAGATCTTATAGTAGTTATCTTTCTGTGTCTAGCTTATTGCACTTAACATAATATTCTCCAGGGTCAGCCATGTTGTCAAAAATTACAGGATTTTCCTTTTTTTTAGTGACTGAAGGGCATTCTACAGTGGAATATTACCATATATATATATATATTTATATATATATATATAATATATATATATTCTTGTTACACATACTTTTTAGAACATAGCCAAAATATTATTGACCAAATGTCAAAAGAAATTCTCCCTATGGCTTTTTTTTTTAATATAATAGAAACAAATGGCTATGCATGTTCATATTTCACAATTCTTCTATAAAAAATAACTTTTTACAAAGTTTTTTATTCACTCTCAATATATCCTGATAATATATATTATATGTAATAAATTATAATATATAATTATAATATTATATTATACAAAAGTTTTCTTTATTCATTTATTCATCAATGCTTAATTTGACTTCCTATGTGGGCTACAGTGAACAATGCTACAGTGAATATGAGAGTGCAGTTATTTCTTTGTGATAGCTATTTTATTTCCTTTGGACATATTTCAGGAAATGTGATTAATAAATCACAAAATAGTTCTACCTTTTAATTTTCGAACCTCCATGTGGTTTTCCGTAATAGTTACACCAATGTATGTTCTCACCAACAGTACACAAGGATTCCCTTTTCTTTCTGTCCTCACCAACACTTCTTATCTTTTCTCATTTTTTTTATCCAAATAGGTGTAAAGTGATATCTCATTGGGGTTTTGATTAACATTTCCATGACACAAGTGATTTTCATACACCTGATAGTCAATGTTTGCTTCTCTTGAGAAATAATGTATTCAAATTCATTATTTCTTTTTAAATGGGTTTATTTGCTTTTGTTCCATGAAGTTGTTTGATATCCCTGTTTTGGATAGTAAACCTCTTAACAGATGTATACTTTGCAAATATTTTTCCCCCATCTATAGGCTATTTCTTCACTTTCTTGATTATTTTCTTTGCTGTGCAGAACACTTTTAGTTTCATGAATTTAACTTTATTTTGCTTTGGCTATACATGCTTTTGAGAACATAGCCAAAATATCATTGCCCAAACAAATGTCAAGGAAGATTCTCCCTACATCTTTTACTAGAAGTTTTACCTTTTTAATGTACTAATTCCTTTTGAGTTGATTTTTGTGTGTAGTGTGAAATAAGGGTCCAGTTTCATTCTTTTGCAGGTAGATATTCAGTTTTCCCAATATCATTTATTTAAGAGCCTGTTCTTTCCTACTGGTAGTTTTCAAAACTTTGCCAAAATTCAATAGACTATAAATGCATGAATTTATTTCTGTACTCTCCATTCAGTTCCATTGGTTTATATGTCTGTTTTTAGGCCATAACTCTGCTTTCTGTTTTGTTCTTTTACTTTGAGTTTGCTTTAGTTTTTTGGGTCCTAAAGGGGCTTCACACAAATTCTAGGTTTTTTTGTTTGTTTGTTTGTTTGTTTTTATGAAAAGTGCCATTGAACTTTTAATGGGGATTGCTTTGAATCTGTAGATAGCTTTGGAAGTATGAGCATTTTAACAACAATACTTCTTCTAATCCATGAAAATGAAATATATCTCTGTGTTCAATCAGGGATATTACACTGTAAATTTCTTTTCCTCAACTGTCCTTGTTTAGCTTTGATATTAGGGTTATGTTGACCTTATATTTGTGTGATATCAAGTGTGGTGTCCCTTTTTCTATTGTAATTTTATCTGAGTCTTTTTTCTGAGTTTACCTAAGTTTTGTCCAGTTCATTTATCTTTAAAAAAAAAAAAAAAAACCTCTTAGTTTACTTTCAAATATAATACTTTTTAATAAAGTTTTTATAACTATTAAAAGATAACATCCTCGGGCCTAGGAGTGGGATATATATCAGTGATGGAGTGTTTGATTAACATGTGCAAAGCCCTGGATTTGATCATCAGCACTACCTTAAGAAACAACAACAACAACAAAACCAAAATGGAACACCTTCAGTGCTTCTGTATTTCAGGTAATAATTCCATATACACATGGCACTTTTTAAAAAGGGCCCTAATTCTTGCTAACTATCACATTACTGTACTTTATTAGCCTCCTTCCTTCAATTCTTCTCTTACCATATTGCATAATCCATACTGCAGAAAACACATAAAAGATGCCATTACCATGACAGATTGTGCTCAAATTCTCCACTTGTTCTACTATCTATGAGTTAAAGCCCTGATTCTTAAACATGAACTAAAAAGGCCTACTTAATATGACCCCCACTTAGATCTCAGCCTCATCTTTACCCACTTAATTTCTTTCTCTCCATTTTGTGCAGTTTCAAATTTAAGTCATGCTTTGTCATGACCTTGGGTCTTTGCACAAATCAATTTTTTTATCCTGTTCATAATTGCAGAACAGACTACAATCCAAGTGATTTTCCTCACCTAAGGACCCTGCAAGAACCAGCATCTGCTTAATCGTCCAGACACATCTCCAACAACTCTTCTTGCTCCATAGTTCCAGCCACATCTATCCTTCACACTGCCAGGGACACCTAGTTCTTTGCCTTCTCTAGGTTTTCACACAAGTTATTCTTTCTGTTTAGAATTGTGTTTCTTTCCTTCACTCTTCACTTGTTTAAATCCCATGTATCCTTCAGGTTTCCCTTAACATATCTTTTTCTCAGGGAAAATTTTCTCTATCTTCTCTGTGTTATACCAGGAACTCTGTTATATGGTTTTCAAAGCACCTTGGCCTTTTTTTTTTTTTTATAGTTTTTTTAAATCAAATTTTCTAATTTTATGTATTTACCTGATTTTTAAAATCAATATCCATCATCTACAAAAGACTTTGAAAATTCCTGAAGGCATGATGATTTTTCCTTGACAAGAAATTGAATCTTTCATCTAGTCATTCTGGCTGGCTATCAAAACACCTGACATACCAGTCATTGGATACACACTTTTAAAATGAGTTTACTAATACTTGCAGTTAAGGAAATTATTATCTCATGAGAAAAAAATTGCCACACTTTCTATCTTCTCATCCCAAAAATGTACATTAGGCCAATGTGACCACAAAATTTACACAATTGCTTTGTACAGAATCTCAGAGACAGAATGAATGAGTAATACATGTAAATACTTTGATTAGTTCAGTTTTTCGCACATAATTTCAAGTCTGTTCTCCTCACTTCTTTTAAGTTATAGTCTCTCACAAAATTTAATGTGATAAAGATTTAAGTAGAATAGCTCTTCTTTTTTCATTGTAATTGCACATAAAGTGTTGTGGGTAAGGAACTGAATGAGGACTAATTTAGAACACCTTATGCTCTTTCAATGTTTTTCCTCTGAAAAAGTAAAGATCATATTCAGAAAATGATAAAAATCAGAATTTTGGTCCCTAGAATTACAATATAATTTTAGCAAAAAAAAAAATCTTTATATGAATGTCAATTTCTACTCCATTTTAAAGGTGATCCACTCCACTGACCTTTTACTGTCTAGATGTAATTGTTCTCCATGTGTACTAAGGTATGCACATGGTTTCTTTCATGCAAGTATGTTTTACTTTGTGGTTTTCTTGTGAAAAATTTATAGATTCCCATGTATGCACAAAAACATTTAACATTCCCTATGTTAAGTTCAAAGTATTATTTCATTTTCAAGGAGGAAAATGACTTTCTTTGTATCAATGTTGTTGAAGAGTATGTCTTTTCATTTTCATATAAGAAAATTAGTATATTAATGTAAATCTTATAAAATATTTTGACTTCATATATTTTTGAGTCTTTAAAAAGTCTTCAAGAATTGTTGGGTAGGATATATTTCTATATGATAAATGAAGAATCTGAAGCCCAGAGTGACTGATTTGCTAAAAGTTCTTCAATAAGGTTGAGATGTTGTCCTATTTTCTCCTTCCGTAAATAATATGTACCCTAGGTTGAAATACAGATTTTAAATGTATGCATGTGTGTTACAAATAGTATGAAGTCCTTCTTTAAGGAGGATGGGTCTTGGAAAAGAAAATATTCTTCATTGAAATTTGAGAGAAAGAGGGTAGTAATGTGGTGGCAATATTTTCTGTTTTGTACATTGTAAGAAGTGTTTATTTCTTATTCATATGTGGTTCATCTGTGACTTTATTCTGTGGGTATGTTTCATTTCTACCATTTGAGTTTTCTTATTGGGGATCCAGGTAGATGATGCATCTCCCAAGTAGTCCTATATGTTCTCCTGACACAGGACTGAAGGGCAAGAGAGAAATAGCAATTGGGGATAACTATACAATCTTTGTTATCCGTGGAGTATATCATGTTTGCTAATAATCATTGATGGAAGCATGCTACGGGGCTAAACCCCCATCAGTGCACTGGGGATCCATAGGAGGTATTGGCAAGTAATAATGCAATTGGTGAGCAAGTACAGTCCTCTTAGAGAAGTAGAACTTATTTAGTAGTTGTGAAAAAATAACGTGATATACCAAAGATTTCTTTCTTGATCACAAATATTTACTTCTCTCCTTCCTGCATACAAATTATTCTATTCCTTTACCCAAGAAAGATATCTCAAATTTCACCCAGTCAGGCTTTCAATCAGGATTTCATCAGCATCTTTACACTTTATGAGCATATAACTCTTCTTGATCCAAGGATCTGTGAACTAAAGTTTTCTGTCTACCCCTGCCACACACACACACACTAATATATAACCCATTTTGAAAGGGGGAAATGGGAAGTACCCAGAAATAACTGGACTACACAAATTCTTAAATTATTTTGGGCAAATATTACAAAACCCCTCATTTGAAAGTAGGTAAATGGACCTTGATTGGGCACAAGTTCTACTTCCTATAACAGGCTCCATGGTTCCTTATTGGCCATGAGTCTTAGTTTGTCCCTAAGAGTTCCTTTTTTGTTCATTATTCTCCTTGTTCTAATCCAAATACAGAAGTGCAGATCATGATCTCTTTGACATATTGTAAACCAATAAATTGTTTCACCCCTAATTCTTTCAATTACATATGTAGTCAACTGTACTGTTATTCACATGCTCAATAATTTAAAATTTTTTCACCTTTACACTGAAAATGTCTTTGGAAGAGCAATTTTATTGTCTTGTTAAACTACTAGATCCAACTAAAAACATATATCAAGTCCATATTAATCCATAGTGATTTCTTAACATAGGGATTCTACAGCTATGTCCTTGGTTTTAGATTATGCCTTGAGATTGAATCTGATTCTTTAATTGTTCATTTATTTTTTACACAGTGAACATGAGAAGGAGTTGCAAATCTCATCCCTAGAAAATTGAGAATTTCTGGATTTTTGTTTTTCCTTACATCTTTCCTTGTGAATTGGCCAATTCTTTTCTGAGTATATATAGTTGTACTTGTCTTGTGGTACTTGTTTAATACAAAGTCTAAGAAAATTTTGTTCCATAAAACCTATTTTACTAAACCACACAAATGTATTATGCTTATTATTTGCCCTTGTGAGTTCTTGAAATGTTCACGGTACTAAATGTTTATCACTGCATGAGATCTGGTACCTTTATTTTCCATCCTCCAATAATATTTTCATCACTGACATATTATTCATTTCTAACGACACAGCTCAGGGTATTTTGTTTGGAGAGCACCCCTTTCTGGTACTGCCTTTTGAGTAACAATTAGTTTTATTGCATAACAAACACCACCAAAACTTCAGTGGTTTATAGTAATAAATTTTCTCCTTTGTATTATATGCAGTCTGACTCCAGTTGCTATTCCTTTGCTTGATTCTGCTCTGTGTGTGTTTCCATTCTATAAAACAGGTTGTAGGAGCAACCTCTACATAAACATACCCAATCTCATGTCAAAAAGGAAGATCAGAGGTGTGGTAGCATTTTAAAGCAGAAATCAGTGTCTTAATTTTCAGGATAGAGTGTCAGAGTTGTTCTTGTTTGTTTGTTTTGTAGACAATCTTATTATATAGTAATAGAGGTCCTTGTGGTAATATTCTGAGTATTCCACTGCAGAGAAACTCCACACTAGTGACTGTGAGTTATGTTTTCCTAGTATTCATGGAATCTTAGGTTTGTTGGGACAGATCTTCAGCTTCTATAGGTAGACTCATTACAATAAAAAGGGAAACCTAAACATAAAGAGATAAGTGACTTTCAAAGGGTCATGCCATAAGTTAGTGTCTAAACAAGGGACAGTATGGTATATTTCCTTATAAATGTAGCCTTTGGCCCACTTCATGTTGTTTCCTTCATAAGAAACATGAACTTACTTAGTAAGACCAGTGTTTTTCTTTTTTAAATTGTAGCTGTTTGTATTGTTGTTAATATGCACAGTGATGGACTCCACTGTCAACTTGTGTTCCTACACAACTATCTGTCAGCTCAGGCTGAATTATGCAGCATGTTTCTGTAGATAATTTAGACTGACTTACATTATAATAACAAATGGCCCCACAATCTTAGACTTAAAGCATCAAAGATTTATTTCTTACTCGTGTTCATGGACATCGTAGGGAGGCTGTGACTCTGCTCTATTCCCTTTTTCTTCCAAATCTAAGAATGAAAAGAAAATGTTGTCAAGGATATAATTGCTTCAGGGTGATAATAAAGTAAGATAGTAGGACTGTGGATTGGTTTTAATTTATTTTGATTGGAAATCACAAAAAAAAAAAAAAAAGAGGAAGAAGAAGAACCAACCATGTACCCATGGAGAAACATGATGTTGTTGGGATGGATTCAATAATCCTTCTGTAGTTAAAGGTCAAGAGCAGAAGGTAGAGCAGCAAATATTTTATCTATAGTACAACTTATATATATATATACAATAGCTCAAAGAAAACTAATGTGTCTGTCTTTGGAACTTTGTTTCATTGGGACAATTGATTTTAAAGGATGTTTGATTTGGAAATGGGACAAAAATATGCAAGAAAGGGAGCCCTTGTTAGCTTTGTTGTGCTATGTATACCAGGATTCTGTTTCCAGCCTAGAGTCAGCTTCTAATAAATGAATCTTCCCACAAATAAGAGCTATTGCTTCTCAACAACAACAACAACAAAAAACAACTACCTGTGGGTTCTGGAGATGGAAGCTGAGCATGCATCCTTTGAAAGCGAATTAAAGTTTGGAGCATATGACCAACAATGCACTCTGTAGTCAGTGTGTTCTTCCTTAGAAACTCTACAAGAAAGTTAATCACAGAGTGAGACTGGACATGCATTTCTTGTATCTCTGGGAGAAAAAAAAAAATCACCCTCTTTTTGGTGGAAGAATAGGGAAAGGGAGCTTAGAGAAACCAAGCCTTCTAGAAAGGGGAAATCCAGATAAAAGAAAACCCTAAGACATGAGTAACTGACACCTGAAGCATTCATGCTCTGGCAAGTTCAAAACAATCAGGAGCTAAGGTTTCAAGAAACCAACTGCAAACTGCTGCCACCACAGAGGAGTAGTTTTTAAGTTAAATTCTAGATAAACAAAAACATTAACCATTTTTAAAACAATGTGAAAAAAAACTCTAGCCTAGATTTTCATTGATAATGTCCACAATTCAATACAAACTCACCATTTTTATAAACAGCCAGGAAACCATGATCCATTTTGAAGGCAAAGGAAAATCAATAGATGTCAACTCTAAGATGACCACATTTTGGAATTATCAACAAGGATCTTACAGTGATAATTATGCTCAGTGAGGTAATGAAAAATATGTTTGCAAGAAATAAAAATATTGGCATAGAAAGAGAAAATAGAAAAAGAAATAAAACAAATTTAGAATTGATAAAAATACAAGACATGAATTATAAATTTTCTGACTCATTTTGATCATTAAAATGGATATGGCAAAACAGTCTAAGTGAAACTAAATACAACTCAATATAATTATCTAATTTAAAGATGAGAGAGGAAAAACTAAAAAGATATATAAATTGGGCCTTAGAAATTTGCAATTTCAAAAGATCTATCTCATAGGTAATTGGAGTTACAGGAAAAAAGGAGAAAATTTGGAGAAAAAAAATTTTGAAGAAATCATGAACAAAAACTCAAATCTGGTGAAAGACATACATTTATAGATTCCCAACAGATCAGCAAACTCCAAACAGTATACCTTTTAAAAAAAGCATGCACGTTGACATAGGCATATCATAATTAAAGAACTGAAAGTCAAAAGTGAGGAAAGAATCTTCGAAACAACCTGAAAATAATATTTTGCATACTAGGGAGTCATGATTGAACTGATGGTGGATATGACGTCAAAAACCATTAAAGACAAACAGTGGAACAACATATTTTAAGTGTTGAAAGGAAGAAGTGTTAACCTGGAATTCTGTATTAAACAAAAATAGAATCGAGTTAAAATTAGATATTTTTAGATAAAGCAAACTATGAAAAATGCAAATGAGATTCTTCAGTCTTGAAGAGGCAACTGATACCAGAGGAAAACTCAGATCTTTAGGAATGACTAAGCTTAAATAAAAAGATAGCAAATGAAAGATAGCAAATATATGGTTATTTATAAAAATAACAATTTTATAATACCCTCAATATATAAGGTTAATACAGAAAATCAACTGCATTTTATACACCTATAGTGAATACCTAGGAAATGAACTTTTAAAAATTTCAGTAGAAACTCCTCTAAACCTTAAAATGCTTAAACAAAAACTTCAGAAAATAGGTGCAATTTTATATGTAAACAATACAGAATGAAAAACATTAACAAAAATCAGAATAAATGGAGAGAGGTGACACATTCATGAATTGGAAAAATCTACATTATTAAATGAAAATTCCCTCCAAAGTGATCTATACATTCAATTCAATTTTAATAAAGTGTCTAAAAGTCTTTCATAGAAATTTACATGAATTTTAAAATGTATGTAGAAATGTAAAAAATGTCCTAAAATAATGAGAATAATGTTAAACAGAAGAAAACCTGGAAGACTTAAACCACCAGGCTTCAGAAATTACAGTAACACTGCAGTAATTAAAACAATGCATTATTGACTTAAGGCAGACAGATGGATAGAGTAAAATAGAGAATGGATTGACAGACAGATGGACAGAGTAAAATAGAGAATCCAGAAGTTGACCCCCACATATATGGTAAATTGATTTTTAACACAAATGTTGATGTCATTCAATGGTAAAAAAAAAAAAAAAAAAAAAAAGTATTTCCAAAAACTGAAACTCAGTAGTATGAAAAAAATATAATAACAATAATTGCAAATTTAACTCACACAAAATTACTCTAAATAGATTGTAGACTTGAATAAAAAAACAGAAAATGAATGTGAAAATATTGATTAAGAAGAAATAATTGTTTTCTTGGAGGCAGGACCACAGAGCATGGCTGATATCAATGGTAAGCTTGGAAGATAAATTGTGTTTTTCTGACAGAAGGAGTGAAGAGGATATTTCTAAGCAGAAACCTTGATCATTAATCAGTTCTTCAGAAGGTTTCTGAGAAAGCTTTCTTCTCTCATCTCACCACAGGGAAAGAGACAACAGAGAGGCTCAGGGAGGTGCTGAGGGAGGGTCTATCCTCTTCTCATAAGAGGTAAATCATGTCTTTGCTTGCTCAGTTTATTTCTCATAGCTAATCTACACTCTTCCAAAAGCAAATCCTATAAATTGTCATTCTCAGTATATAGTAAATGCCAGGAAAATGAATACTCCTTTTTAAGAACTCCTTTGTCCCCAATATGTTCTTTTACTTTTTTTAAACAGGATGTTACTATGTTACCCAAGTGATCCTCCTGCCTCAGTCTACCAAGTAGCAGGGACTATAGACCTGTATCATTGAGCCTGGCTTTCCAGTAACAATGCTTCAAAATATCATTCTTGAAAACTTTCAAGTAAATAATGAGGAGATAAAAAGTCATTAGTTGGCATTCACTAGCCTACGATGTTTTGACATAAAGCAAAAAATGACATTGTGGTCTTATATACTAATGTATGACTTTGACCAGTTATTTTACCTCTTTAAGCTTCTGATCATGACAAAGCAATCAGACTCTTTTGACATAGAAAAGCATTCTCCAAATGCCAGAATAACATTAAATGTCAATTTGTTTTCTATATCCCATGCTGCCTACAATAAAATATATATATATATTTTACTTTTTACACTGTAGAATATATATATTCTATAGAATATATATATTCTAGAATATATATATTATATTATATATATATTATATTATTAATATAATATATATATTATTCTATAGAATATATATATTCTAGAATATATATATTATATTATATATATATTATATTATTAATATAATATATATATTATTCTATAGAATATATATATTCTAGAATATATATATTATATAATATATATATATAATATAATATATTATATAATATATATATATTCTACAGTGTAAAAAGTTCCATGTTTAACTTACTTCAATGATGATTACCCTATAATAATGTCTTCATTACAATTCTTTGAATTTTCAAAAACTTCTGGAATGTTCCTGTATCAAATTCTTTGAATTTTCAAAAACTTCTGGAATGTTCCTGTATCAAACGTTAAGAACAAAACCAAGGAGAACTGCTTCTCATTACTTTTCTTTGAAAGTTTCATTCAGTCTTAAACTTCCTCATTAACTTAAACTGTTTACTTCTCTGGACATAAAAGCAGCTAAAATGAAAGGATCACATTTATGGTATCATGATGAGTCTTAGAGAATCAATTTTTTTTTTAATTTTTAAAATTACTAATTTGGAAGGTAGGTAAGGCATGCAATTAAAACAAATTACAAATGATAATGATTATCCCTTGAAAAACAATTCTCCTGATTTTTCCAGTATTGCACATTTCTTACAAAAGTAATCTCAGTCCCTTCAAATTTACTTTTACCAATAGTGTTAAATTTTGCTCTTCATATTCTCCTTTAAGATGGAAATTGAATTCCTAGAAAAGATTATCTGTGCTATATGAATTCTGCCTTGGGTTATGGTTTATTATAATTGCAAGCTTCCAGAATTGTGTGAAATTTCATTATAAATAATTTCTAAGGGATAGTCACAAACACATGCTAACATGCATATCCACATATATACACCCACCAACCACAAAAGCATCCTGAAAAGTGTAGTGAGTGTTTGATTGTAATTTTTTAAAATAATTTTGACTCTGTTTATGTTTTAACCTAATGCATAATTTCCCTCTTAGTTACTTCTTATAGTCCCTCAACTGCAAATCCCTTGATTAAAAGCACTCCATGGAAGGAATGGGAAAAGAGGTAATTTCTTTCATTAACTCCTTAGGGGAAAAAATCAGTACAATGATATATAACAAGTTAAAGAAGATTTTCCTCTCTGATAGAAGTCTTCTCCTTAATAGGGTTGACCCCTTTCATTTTGCTTTGAATGCAAATTTGCAAGACCTTGATTTTTAAAGCTGATGTAGCCATCAGATAATAATAATAAATTTAAAAGTAAACATGTTTATCATGACGGATAGAAAACTAGTAAAAGTCTGGGAACTCAGTATCATGGAAGGTATTAATCTAACTTTGAACCAAGTACTTAAAGATACATTGTTACATGGAGTTATAAGATAGTCTTTTTGCTTAAGCTATTACTTCTTGGTCATTCTGACACCAACAGTTGAAAACATTCTAGACATATACTAAGTACAGCACCATTACTAACCCATTAAATGAGTCAATACATGTAGAGCATTTATATCTATGCCTGGCATATAGCAAGTGTTACCTGAGTTTTACTTATTGTTAGTAGCAGAACACAAAATACTTATATTCATATGACTACCCAGCCTCTGCCCTTGGATTTCTAAGTATCTCAAATTTAATGAACATAAGTCAAACTTCCTTATTTTCCACCTCCAAACTCACTTCTCCTCCAGTGTTAGTTACCAAAATCCTGAACAAATTTTAGTGCACTTTTTCTCTAAAAACTTGTATTCAATCAACATGATCTTTGGCATGATACCCCAAATCTATTCAAATCTGACTATTCCTCATTTTCCCAGAATGTTTTTCTTTCTTCCTCACTAGCAACGCAAACTGTGTGGAGCTCTCCAAAGGGAATGCCCTCCTTGATAAGACATACTCTTGATAAGCTTCCACTGAGTGAATATAAATGAAAATTGCTGCCCTAAATATATTATGCAACCAGGAGTCTTCTGGTCATAGTTACTTGAGCACTGTGTTTCATAGATTTTTTAAAAACCATTAGTATTCTATGTATGAAAAGTATTAGGGGGCTACTTAATTTTTGTTCTTCAATTGTCCAGGGAGCATCATACATTAAATATAATGGTTCTAGAATATTCTTTTCAGTCATCTAAGTCCAAGCCATTGAAGTAAGAAGGAAGGACAGGCAGCTAGTATAGATAGATGTTCAGGTGGGATTGAGAAGATTGGGGTCTGGTTGGAAAGGAAAGGAAATAAAATGCTAATACCTTCAGGACACTTCCTCCTCCTCCTCACCTGTTGCCAGGGTTACCTGCCTCCAGGGAACTGTTCCTCCAAACAAGTCCTGCTCTTTGGGCAGACATGGAGAGGCACCCCTGGAAGGTTCCTTTTCCAACTCTTGGCCGCGTAGGCAAGATAAGGGGAGAAGGAGGCAGGAGAAGAAAGAATAAAAGGGGCAGGACATCCACACTCTCTTGGGCACTATATCTTAAATAAAACTTTTTTCTCTTACCTTCGTGTTTCTTCGGTGTTCAATCTTCAACACCCAGGAATGGTACTCGAACCTGATTCTCAACGCTGGCATCACCACTAGTATGTCTTTCCTGATCTCTGCACTAACATTGATCCCTGCTGTTCCTTTTATGCTGTCCCATGCAGGAGGTAGAGTGAGCTATTCGAACATACATCTGATCATGAGGCTTCCCTCTTTAGACTTCCATGACATTTCATTACACTTACAACAAAACGAAAACACCCTGATCCATAAGGGACTACATAGACAGCTGCTGGTGTCTTTGCTCCTCTTTCCTTCCACTTGCTTTTCCTTCCACACGTTTTCTATCATTTGACTTCACTAACCCTGAACTTACCCTTACTCCTTGAAGACAATATTTCCTTCCTGATCCAAGCCTTTGTACTTCCTGTTTCTCATCCTGAGAGTGGTTTGCTCACACTTTGGTCCACATTGCTGCCTCTCTTCATTCAGGGATCTGACAAAGTATCATCTCAACAAAGTGTCCCTTAATGATCCTATCTAAAGCAGCATGATAGGTGAGAAAAAAAAGTAGATTTAAAGAACCACAGACTCTAGAGACTTGGTTGGTAATATTAGAAAAATCAATGAATTTTTTTCAGTTTCACTGTTTCCATCAAATAGGAAAAATTAATGTGTCAACACAGGATGTGTAGGAATCTGAGGAAATATCTATGGGAAAGTGACTCATGAATTGCAGAACACACTAAAGATGTAAAATTCTGTTTTATGTGTGGTTGTAAATAATTGAGAATTACATTTCTCTGACACTGTTGTACATGGCACAGCATGCACATACTGGTACTTGCATGTTGCTTTGCATGTTATAATTTCACAAAAGTTTATACAATAATCCTCAAAATGATCATGTGACAATAAAAAATGGTACTTACATATGAGAAAACTGATACCCCTAAACAGTAAAATAATTTGTATTCACAGCCTATGAGTTTTAGAGATTCTGACCACTTTTAGAGATACAAATTTAGTATTTCTTGCAAAACACTATACAACAGAAGATCTAAATGCCACAGGAAAAATAAAGAAATAAATCCAAATAGTCTACCTAGTTAAGATCTATGTGGATAACTTATCCATTAATTTCTAATGTTTTAATACAAATACTGAATGATTCCTACTTACATAAAGAATGAGACTTATTTTATTACTACAGTTAGAAAAGCAAAAAAGGAAAGAAAGAAAGAAATACAAAGCGGTTAGGAGAGAGTTAACATAGGCTTTTTGCTCCTGAGTTTGTCACCACAAATGAGAGGTTTTCATAGACCATAAAATTAGCTTCCTCCATTGCCAATTGCCCAGCTGCACAACAAGACAACCTACATATCTTTCCTAATTGGACGAAACAAACTTGCTATGTTTTTGTTTCTTCCTCACTAGCGACACAAGCTGTGTGGAGCTCTCCAAAGGGAATACCCTCCTTGATAAGATATACTCCTGACAAGCTGTCAAAGCA
This sequence comes from Sciurus carolinensis, assembly GCF_902686445.1. Lineage (NCBI taxonomy): Eukaryota > Metazoa > Chordata > Mammalia > Rodentia > Sciuridae > Sciurus > Sciurus carolinensis. The sequence continues at coordinate 61,389,457 of NC_062221.1, read as the reverse complement.
GTATAAGGCCAAGGTTCCACTGAGTGAATATAAATGAAAATTGCTGCCCTAAGTATATTATGCAACCAGGAGTCTTCTTCTGGTCATAGTTACTTGAACACTGTGTTTCATAGATTTTTTTTTAAAGCCATTAGTATTCTATGTATGAAAAGTATTAGGGGGCTACTCAATTTTTGTTCTTCAATTGTCCAGGGAGCATCATACATTAAATATAATAGTTCTAGAATATTCTTTTCATGTTCACTGCTTCAAACTTTAGTGCATTATCATCAGAGAAATCAGCACACTACACTAAGTTTTCAGTTTGAAAATACATGTTTTTGTCCATTGTTTAAATTTTTATTAATCACTACTATTTTAAATATTCTATGTTAGATACCAAGGAAGAGACACATAATTCTCGTTTTCTTCCCAGTGGAGGTTATGGTCTAATAGGAGTACAGAGACCTTTACTCATATAACCACAGGATAAATAATACTTTCTATAAAATACTTTTTATATATTATAAAATAAATATTGAGTTTGGGGATTTGGGAAGAATGATTACTGGTATCATAGAGTTTGGGTTTTAGAGCTAGAAGGTAATTTAAGAATATTTAGTCCATTCTCTTCATTTTAGATAAAGAGGAAATCATAGCCCTGGGTAGACAAAATAATTTGTCTAGTTCATATAGCTAATTAGCAACAGACCTATGAGCAAAAGAAGTTCTCTGAGTTCCCCATCTTTTGACACCTTTTGGAATGGATGCTCACAATGGTTGAGAGTAATAGTCAGCCCTGGGGCTCAAGAGAATTGAACACCTGCATGTAGTTAATAGCAGGCGGCGGACCAGTTGCTGCATTCACCATTTACAATCTTGGCCAAGTTCATACTGCATCTGATTTCATTCCAGAGGGAGCTCTTCAGGGAAATAGGCCAGAGTATGTAGAACAGAAACAAAAACCAACTCCAACTCTTACAATTGTAAAACATCTAGCTCTTTAATTGCACTGTGGTTCAGGATTCTGCCTTTTCACCACCCTATCTGCAAATGTTAATACCGGTGCCTTGAACCACTGCCATGGTAACATGTCAATCTCAACATCCCAATCAGTCTTCATCCAGTACCCAGGTTCATGCATGCTGCCTTTTGGAGAGCTATTCCTGGATGTTATCTAATGAAAATATAAATAAAATGGAAAATAGCTAAAGCTGTCTTCATTACCTCAATTGCTTTGACATATTTCTGCTATGCTATGACCTCTCTCAGTGCAATTAGACCATAAAACCTTAAAATAATTTGTCATTTGTAGGTCTTTTTTACTGATTCTTTTTCTATCCTTGTATTCTGTTTTCTGAGAACTTCCCTGTCTCTTCTTTCCTCTATGCTGTCCACTTACCAGAGTTGATAAGTTCCTCAAAGACCCTGGTGTTAGGATCTGAAATTGTAAAATGAGGATGGTAATTTCAATTACCCTAATAAAACAATTATGGTGGAAGCATGGGAATTATTGGATGACTTTTTTTCTTATTTGTGTTTTTTACTTTCTTTCAACATTTTCTAAAAAGAACATACATTTTCTTTAATAATAATAAAAAAATCACAAATCAAAGCAAAAACCCCATATTATAAGCACATTCTCAAGGTATTTTTATGATTATTTTTACTTAAAAGTGATACATTCCCACGGTTTTAGATCCAAACAGTAATAACTTACTACACAATGAAAAAGTATGTTCCTCCATCTTTGACAAAAACTTTTAACCACTGAAAAAAATTCATTACCTCTTCTAGACCACACAGTCAACTTACCAAATTTTTGAACTCACTGGTACCTAATTATGACAATGTAATCATTTCCTACTCCCTAAGTAAAAATGATAAGTGCCACCTCCAGGCTTTGGCTTAACAATTTCCCATGTGGAATTCTCCATGCTCTTTCTTCTTCCTTCAGCTGAGTTTTTAAAACCATAAAAATCATGGATGCCACTTAAGAATGTTTCTACAAACTTGAGAACCCTAGGTCCCTGCAGGACCATATGAAATGAGGCTCCTAACTCATTATTACTATTGTTGCAGAATTTCCATAGAGTAGTATGTGAATGAAAAATACACTTCTGTTGTGTTTGAGTCATCATGGAATTTGGAATCTATCTGCTTGTGTTAAATCTTTGCCACTGTGATCAAAATACCCAACTAGGACAACTTAGAGGAGGAAAAGTGTTTTAGCTCAGTTTCAGAGATTTAGTCTATGATAAGCTGAGTCCACTGCCCTTTGCCAAGGTGAGGTACAACATCATGGTGGAAGAACATGGCGAAAGAAAGCTGGTAACCTAATAGCAGGCAGAAAGCAGAAGTGGGGAGAAAGGACCACAGGAAAGATAAACTCTTCCCCTCATGACCCACCTCCTCCAGTCACACTCCACCTAACTATAGCTGTTACACAATAAGTCCATTCAAAATAGGAAGCACTGAATAGGTTACAACTCTTATAATCTCTCTGAATATTCCTGAATAAACAGGAATTTTTGGGAAACACCTTTTATCCAAACCATAACATTCTGCCCCTGGTCTCCAAATATTCATGTTCATCTCAAAATGCAAAATGCATTCAGTTCTTCTGCAAGAAGCTCCATAGTCTTAAAAGTTCCAAATTTGCCCAAAAGTACAAATCCAACCCATCTCAGACTTGGGGAAAATTCTTTCCATGATTGCCCTATAAAAGTTTTAAAGCAAATCACATATGTCCAATATACAGTGGCACAGAAAAAAATTCCCATTCCAAAAGAGAGGAATAGGAATATAGAAAGAAAGAACAGACGGGACCAAAACCCCTCTGGGTAAATAGATTGAATACCTAGGACACATGGCAGCATATTATGCTTTCCAAAGGGTTTAGGCAATCTGCCCCTTTGGCCTTGCCAGTAGCAGTGCACATGGGCTCTCTTTTAACCTGGCTGTCTTCACAACCAGCAGCCTTTTTTCAGCAAATTAAATGCCACATTACCAGCAACTCATTTCCTGGGGTATCCATTCCAGTTTTAACTTCACCTTCATAGCTTTAAGCATTGCCCTCTTAGGGGCAGCCTGTAGGAATTCTAACCCTATTACACTTTTTCCAGACTCCCAGGCCTTCCTCTGAAATCAGAGTGGAAACCACCATGACCCTTTAACTCCAGTTTGCTGCATTTCTGCAGAACCAGCACCACATGGATGACCCCAGTGTCTGCTGTCAGTTTTCACAGTAGCTGAGTCCCTCTGAAATCATGGCCGCAGTGGCTTCTGAGTGCCTAGGTGGCTGGGCATGGTGAAACAACTTCTTAAGTGCCCCTGTGAAAGAAGAGTGCCTTCATAATCTCTTCTCAAAGAAAATTTCCCTTCTACTACCTTGGGCCTATAATGTGTGTGGTTTTGAAAATTCCTAAATTCCTCAAGTCATCATTTCTATTAACTGTGCAAAGCATTTAGCATCTCTTCGGTGGCTAGAGTCTCCTCAACAAAAACACCTTTCTTGGCTCCAACTTTACATGACCTTTTCTGGCCAAACTGAAAAGTTTTTAAATCCTTTAGCTCTGCTTTCTGGTTCCAATTCTCAAAGTAAAAGCTACCTGCAATATCCATGCCACAGCCTGAATGCTGTGCTGCTCTGAAATTTCTTCCACTAGATTAATTAGCTCCTTACCTTTAAATTCAACTTCACACGAAATCTCAGGACATGGGCAAAATGCAGACAATTTCTTTGCCAGAAAGTAACACCAATTGCCTGTAGTCTAATTTCCAGTTGAAATCTTACTCCCCTCTGAAATCTTTATGATACAGTTTTTATTGTCTATATTTTCATTGGCAATTTGGTCTTATGAATTCCCATTGGAATTTCCCACTAAGCTCTGCTTACAATATTTTACAGATTCTCCATTCCTCATCTCCAAACTATTCCATATTGCCCCCACAAACCCACTCCCAAGGCTTCTGAACCACATGGTCAGGTTAGTCACAGCAATGTCCCCACTTCTTAGTACCAATTTCTGCATTAGTGATCTTTCTGTTACTAGAACCAAAATACCCAATAAGAACAAAGTAGAGGTGTAGTTCACTGTCCACTGACTTCACTGCTCTGGGCTCAAGCTGAGGCAGGACATCATGGTAGAAGGGCATTGCAGAGGAAACTGGTTCCCCTCATGGCAATCAGGAAGTGGAGGCATGGGGTGGAGGGAAGGGGTTGCAGGGAACACTTCCATGCATACCCCTAGTGACCCACCTCCTCCAGACATGTCCTACCTGCCTACAGTTACTGCCCAGTCAGTCCATTCAAACTGGAATGAATCAATTAGGTTATATCTCTCACAATTCCAGTCATTTCAAATCTAAACATTCCTGCACAAAGCATAGTAGCCTTGGGGAGATATCTCATATTCAAACCATAACAGTGCTATATCAGGAAGCAAATCTGAAATACTTCTGGTTTCTCAAATTAACCATTAATAGTAATCAGAATAGACCAAGTTTATTCTGTGGTAAACAAAACACCAAATTCACAACAGATTAACATAGTAAGTTTATTTCTTGTTCCTGCAAACTTCTTATGAGTCCTGATGATCCTTAAACTTCTTAGATAGCTGTCCTTGTAACTGAATCAGTCATCAAAGCTGCTTTTATATTGTAGTTCTACCATTTCAACCCAAGACCTTTTAATGAATACTGTAGGAGAGGTGACATGGCCAGAGTTTTAAAGGGCTTTTTATTTCTTTCATCTCAAAAGTCAGTCACACTCACATTTTATTTGCTGGAACTAGTTTCATGGCTCCAAGTCACCATAAGAACTTGAAAAGTATTTGTAAATTATATAAAGTCCATGTTGGAAATTGATAATGCCATCTCTGTAATAACTAAATCATAAAAAAAAATTATCATGGCAGATTCTATTATCAAAAATACTCTAAGGAGTATGGGAGTACACAGTCATCCTTTCATCCTTTGATATCCAGAGAGGATTAGTTGCAGGAACCTTCCCAACTCCCACAATACCTAAGTCAGTGGATGCTTAAGTCCCTTACATGAAATGCCATAGTATTTGCATGTAACCTTCATACACGCTTCCATCTTCCTATGTACTTTAAATTACCTTTAGATTATTTGTAATGCTTAATACAATGTAAATGTTGTACCAATAGTTGTCATACTGTATTATTTAGGGTAAAACAATAAGAAATCTATACATATTCAGTCCAGACACAATGCCTTTTAAATATTTTCTACCCAATATTGGTAGAATCCACACTGCAGAATTCAGAGATGTAGAGGTCCATCAGTATATTCTTTTGAATATGTATCCTTTCAGAATTTAGAATCATTTTCAGGAAGTAATCAATCTTTTCCAGTTGTGTATGGTTCTGTGAACATTTCAATCATATCATCCTGGTGCAGAAATCCCCTATCCCTCATTGTGGTCAAGTACCCGAAGCTGTGCCAATTCAAGATCTTCCTTAATATTGATCTATGACTCCTGGAATAAAAATGATTTCACTTTCTTTAGGGGTTGCTAAGTTGAGAGGAAATAATGCTGGAGCTTCCAGGGTCCATATCTTATTTAAAGTATGAAGAATGACACTCTGCAGAATGCTAAACATGAGAGACAGAGAGAATTTTAGCAGTGCTGTTAACAATTCCTATCCTACGTGTTTTGTTTTTCTCTTTTACTTTTAGCTACCTTATTTTTCATAGTCAAGGAGCTTCTTTTGTGTAATCTAATTTGAGTAAGATCTTTCAATTTGCAATTGACTAAAAGTGTCTACACACACTAAAGCAGTTCACTTACTTTCTTTGCCACTTTCCATTCACATAATCAGAATTGGTTCATCATATACAACACAAGTTTCACAAATAAAGCAATATTAGATTCACAAATGCCTTCCAATATTCAAAGATACACTTTAAAAAGATGGATATGCTTTTATGTTATTGATTTAATCCCAGTATATTATTATAAATTGACAATCCTTTTTTGATAGAATTAGGAATTTAAAATATGATGACCTGAAACCTACCAGCCTCTATTTTCACTGAGTACTTGTTTCAGAATTTTGCTATTTGGTGCTCTTTGAGATAAATTTGATGCTGGTAGACACTACTTAGGAATAAGCATAAAATTGAGAAGCAGATACTTACATCTGGCCTTCTAGCCAAACTCAGGTTGAGAGAATTTAGAGTAGCTAACTATACAATATTGAGTAAAATGGTTTATTTCAGTTTTCTTCTCTATAAATAGTTCATTTCAATGAATTCTAGAGTCCTTCCTGTAAATTCTAACAAATATTAATTTTATAGTAAATTTAATTTTAAAGTAGCAAGTCTGTTGCTAATTCAGCCCAAGTCATTTTGTAGGAATAATACATTGCTTTAATTTATTCTTGAATTTATGAAAAATGAATAGACCTTTCAAAAATATTCTGCTTTCACCTGCATAATATATGTCACAATGTTTTATTTCTGAACGGATAGGTCAAATAAAGTACTAAATAACATTTGGCACTTTAAAATTATTAGCAAGAAAGTTATATTACTGGTGGACTTATTATTCTGTGATTGGACTAGGTCTATGAAAAAATTCCTTAGTTATACTCACAAATTTGTCACTATTTATGTAAATTTAGCATAAAAACACAAGGTTTAGATATCTTTGCTTTAAATAATCTCACCATTTTCTAAATAGCAATTGAATAGACACAGGCATTTTTTTTAGGAAAAAATTAAATCAACTTTTCCATCGTGAATACATTTCCTTTGCCTTGATACGAATTTTTTTAAAGTTAACAACTAATATTATGGGATTCTTTTTCTTTTTCTTTACTTTTCATCTAACCAAGAGCCCATGAAATGAAATCATGTTAAAATAGAAATGACATTTCACAAATAGTGTAAGAGTAGCAGCTCCAATTTTCTACTGATTTTTTAAACCATAAGAACATAATTATATTAAAAAATATCTACTGAGTTTTTCTGGTGTGCAAGACCATATGTCAGATATTGCAGAAGATAAAAAAATGAAACAAAGAAAAACCTATCCTCAGGTTTACACGCAGTCTTTAAACGGATAAAAGGCTTGCATAAGAAAATTCATCAGTCATTACGTATTTATTGAGAGTTTGTTGTCTCCAGGCACCTTTCTAAAGTGCTATGCAGTGAGCAATCTGTGTTAGGTGTCAGCAAAGAACTTTCACTTTAGTAAGGCAGATATATAAAAAGTAATTTTAAGTTCTAAAGGGAAGAGTCCTCATCAAAGAGTCTAACAAAAACTGATTTGGGGGGTTTGAGGGTTTTTTTTTTTTTTTTTTTTACAATGGTGACTCTGTTGAACAGTGGAAGGACTGATGGGGCAAGAAGCTGGAGGGAAACAACCCAGATAAGAAGGTATTGTAATAATTCAAACAAGTGATACTGAAAGCTAGAATGAGACATTGGAGTAGAAATGGGTAATAAATGAGTAACTTTGAGAGTTCATTTATTAGAATAAGTAGAACTTAATAATCAAAAGCAAAGGGACAGAAGTCAATTTCAAGTTACACCATCTATTAATTTACCTTTGACCTCTCCAGTTGAAATCGGGAGCTCTTTTGCTACTGCAGTCTCCTACCCATCCTGTATCCCATCATAAGGGAAACTAAGCTTAGGGATTTACCCTTTTCTCTACCCCCATCTCTTGTGAACTATTTGAAAGAAGAGACAATGTAATAAATCTTTTAACCTGAAATTAAAAATAGGTAAAATCTGACAATAGAATAGCCAATGACTAGAAAGTTACTTTACGTTCTGTGTTCAAAGACTTCTTTTGACTGTAGAATGTATAGATGAATGACAAAGAAAGAGCCAAGAACTACCTAGAGATGAGTGAACAATGAGTGCAAGGTCTCAAGAATTTTGTACACACACACAAAGGAGGAGGTCATGCTCATGTACCTAAGATAAGGAACGTAAGAATTCAGAGGCTCAAGGCCATATGTCAAAGTGGACATAGAACATCTGTGAAACAACCTAAATAAACATCAAGTTTGAGTTTGTTTTCTTCAAATGCATATATGTTAAGGTCAAGAAACAAAACTGAAGATACAAGAAAAAGCAGAAACTAAGAATTTTTAGTGCATCACTACAATTTTATATTAACGTATATAGTGAGGTTTAATATTAACCGAGCAAAATGGAAGAGTCCCGTCAGAATATCTTCAGTGGATTTCCTCAAAAATACCCTAAAAGAATCTCTGAGCAAGTATTTCTCCTTAATATCCAAGATATTAATGCCTTAAGAAAGAAATCTCATTTTAATTCTTATGGTTTGCAATTATGTCTTTTTCCCCTTGTCCTGTGTGATTGATTATTAATATTTATTTAGAAAATCCTTCTTTCTCTCAGAATGTCCTAGGGAATAATTGTGATTACTTGAGAATTACTCATGAAAGGATTTGTGTAATTAAGATCTAAAGGAAACATTAAAGCTTGCCTAGTTCAAAACTCTCATTTTACAGATAAAGAAGAGATCCACAGAAGTAGATCTTGTCCAATATTATAAAAACATTTAGAGAAATAATCAAGACTTAACCCAATTCTTCATCCATTCCCAACCCAATGCATTCTCTAATCATTTTCTTATTTTTTGGAGGAAGTAAAATCATATAGATTTATGATGTACATTATTTATATATGTATATATATGAACATATAGTAGAATGTCTAAATCAAGCTACTTAACACATGTATTACCTCATACTTAGGATTTTTGTGGTGAGAAGAATTTGTTGGTTAAAATAACCACAATTTCAGCAAGACAGGAAGAATAAATATATGATAATTACTATACATCACGGTGAGAACAATTGACAAACAAAAAAATATCTTTAATATCACACTCACTTGCATTCAGATATGATTTGTAAAGGGATCACTAAAAAGGTGGAATCTGTCAAAATTGCTGCCATACAAATGGCACTCTATCTGAAATATCATACTCTCCTATAATTCACTTAGCATTTTTGAAATTTAGCTTTACTTTTTCCCTAAATACACAATGTAAAAAGGTGAAAGTACAATTTTTTAGTATTTTATGCACAAAATGAATATTCACAGTAGTTGGAGGAGAAACTCTGAGACTCTTGCAATTCTTTTCACCTTGACTAAGAATAATTAAGAAAACACATGATTTTTAATTAACTTTTAAAATGTAAAGATATTTACATAGAAAGCACAGCAGGTGTTCAAAGAAAATGTTGATTGGCTTTTGTTAAAAATGCATATCTCTTTTAATGTGAAATTTGGGTAATTTGTACACACCTGCTTAATTTTCATCCTTTTTTTCTAATATTCATCTTACTGGATTTTAATGAGACCTATAAAATTCTACTGACATATAAGACAAAGTGACCAAGTGCACATACGTATGTGTTTTATTTATTCAGTTCATAAATTCACACAAACTGAAGGTTGTGTGTGAATCATTTCATCATTTAATGATCAATTACTGTTGGGTAGAATACCTAAGCCCAATACGGCAATGACCTCAGAATTTAATTTAATGAGAATGCTATTGCTGGGTGAAGAAGTTTAAGGAAAAATAATGATAACGTCACCAGGACCTAAAAATGTATACAGCCTCCTCTCAATGATGGCTAATTTCCATAGGTCACATCTGTTATTCCATTAATTTGATTTTCCATTTCTCTCTCCTTTGTCAGATTCATTTTTTATTGTGAGTCCCATCATAGCATCATAACAGCACTCAAAACCAGAATCACATCCTATGTACTTGCACTCTGTTGTTGTTAGCACTGGTTGTTCAAAAATATAAGAACTCAGGAAATGAAGAGAGGTAAATTAGCTAAATGGAATAATACCAAATGAGCAAAGGACAGGCTCAATGGACAGAAGAACACACCTAAATTCTCAAACATTCTGTTGTCACAAAAGTAAAATTAGAATATTGGATTTATCCTTTAGCTCCATTGATTTGATATTTTAACATTACACTTCTGTTGTTATTTGTTTTTCATGGTGCTGGGGGTTCAATTCAGGGACACCTAGGGATGTTCTACCACTGAACTACATCCCAGTCTTTTTTATTTTTTTTCAATTTTGAGACAGGGTGTCTTACTCTTACCCAGGCTGGCCTTGCATTGGAATCCTCCTGCCTAAGCCTCCAGTCATCGGAATTACAGAAGTGTGCCATCACTTATGACTTGACTATACACTTTTAACGTTAAGGGATTATGTTAACTTAGAGATCATCTGGAAATCCATGGACCCCCCAAAGCGATTCACATATCACCTGAAATGGATAAAACTACTGGGCATTTATTTCTTCTAAATGGATCTTAGAAGTTCATACCAAATTCTTTAAAACAAAAAATAACTCCTAGTCTTCCCATGACTGGGAAGTTCTGACCCATATAAGGAAAAAGCCTTTTCCAATTCAACAGCAATTGGAAACCTATGAATCACAGGCTAAAATTCTTTGTATGACTTCAGAAGATAGTACCTAGTTTTTCAATTAAAATAGTTTGTCAGTAATATTTAGACTCCTCAACATCAATCCAATGTGGTTCAGTATACTGGCACAGAACCTCTGACAGATTTGGGATTAAAAAACAAAAGCAAAAAAAAAAAAAAAGAAAGAAAAGAAAAAAAAAAATCTTAGGGGATTTTCTCTCAGCATAGGCCAGTTACTGAAGCTTAGAAACATGGTATTCTGAAACATTTGCCATAAACCATAGTTCACTTCTTATGCTTCATCAGTAATAGCTCCTCCATACCTGTCCCTAGATTTTTGCCTACCTATTTATTTAATCACCAACCAAAACAAATGCCAACAGTGAGGGTGGACATTGAGAGGTCTTGCTATTCTGAACTCAGTCAGTAGGTCCTCTGCAGGATGGAAGTTGGTACCTGCATAATTTCTGAGAAAATGTAGCATATTAAATGCTTGCCTTGTCCCTCCTTTACCATGAGGTAACTTCCTTTGTCTATTAGATCCAAGCAAAAGTTCTCCTCCACATTTACAAATATCTGAATTATCTGTCTTTAGAACTAATAAGGAAGGAGAAACAAAAGGAAAGAGATGAGGGAAATAACCTTATCTTTTATCTCTAAAGTAGGAATTACTGGGAGGTTAATATTAATATTCCTTTCAAACAGAAAACTCTTCATCGAGAGAGAAAAACATGACTTAGTTAATACCCATTCTATCCCAGATAAATGAAAGCTTCAAAAACCAAAATAGTGATGATGTTGTCCTAATAGTTTTTTCTTAAGGACAGGGAACAGTACGCCTGGATCTTTCACATGGTGATACCTCACATGCTGTCCTTGCTGAGTTCAATAAAACTAACATTTGTCCTGCTGAGCAGATGTAATCTCACCTCTTTTCAATTTGTCTGAATTTCTTTGATCACAATGGTCATACATTCTGATGCTTTTATTCATAACTAAGAAAAACATTTTGGATGCTGCCTTTGGATTTCTTCCAAAAGCACAAGATGACACATTTTAATTCAACAGCCAACCCCTCAGTAGATTAACCATTTTAAGTACATTCTGATGTTTGTTTTTGAATATTTTAAGTTGTTAATAATTTTCTACCCTTGAAAGAAAGGCAATTTTCTTCTTCCTGAAATCAATTTGCCTGTTTTTTTGCTATGCTGGAAATTGTCATCCATTCTCTTATAAACAAGGACATCCAAAGACAGGAAAGCCAGGGTAGAACTTTGATTGCACACATTGATATTTGAGATGCATAACCTGAAATAAAACTTTAAAAGATCCAGATACCTCAGGTGAAAAGTTCTACTACATCTATTCTGTTTAAGCAACACATTTTCCCTCATCTTTGTCCTTATAGATGTAGGACTTTAACATTCTGTAAGTTGCCCTGTTCTTGGTATTGGGAAAAAGATATCTTCACAGATCTCTTCCAAAATAGTGTGGAAATTTAAATGGCTTGAACTAGAAATTGTATGACCTAAGTGAAGGAATACCAGCATGACCAAGTGATTCCGTGTACAGACATCAGGTAAATTACTTCAGTTATTTTCTTTCTCATCCATTTTTTGTGTTTTTTTTTGGTCTTTGTTTAATTTTTTATTTTTTTCCTCTGTATCAAATAGCAATTACACTGACCTCTTCTGCTCTTTCATAGAATAAACTAATCAATTGATATGAGAGAAACAGCTTTGTGTGTTACTGCATGCTGCAGTCCTATAAGGGACCATTAAAAAAGGAGAAGGCAATAGAGAAAATAGTAAGAACATGAAGAGCCTAAATGGTCTCCAACAGAGGTGCTAAAAATGTGACTAATTGTGTAGGTTTCAGCTGAGTGTAATGTCTGTGATTATTAGCTGTGAAATGAGACAGTTCTAGTACTTGATTGATGTTCCTGCATCATGGTGAGCAAAATATTAGCTTATAAAAGTTTTCATTAACATGCATAATTATTGTTTCTACTTCAGAAACCAGATCATCTTTCAGAAAAATAAATAAACCAGACCTAGATACATCCTAAGAAATTTTGATAATGATTAGTTGGCATCCTTAATTTTGATGTGCTGATATCCTTACTGTTACACTATATTTAGTTAGTAAGTAAAGTTATATATGGAGGTTTTCTGGCCCAGCATCTGTAATATTGGTTGTGCTGATTATCAGGACAAGATACTATGCCAGGAACATTCACGAAGAAATTTTAATTCACTTTGAAAGTAAAATAGGGTGGAGCATATAATGGTCATTTTCATTGTGATGAACTTGAGAATGATTTTCTCCATCTTTAAAATATAGTAACCTGAGGAATATTGTAGCAATGTCTTTAGTAATCATTTTGAAAATCATTCTTTTCCCATAATGGCAAAGTTCTATATAATGTGCCATAATATAGATGTTTTTATCTACTGTTACTATTTGTTAGCTCACCCTAAGTAGCACTTCATGTACATTAACTCAAAAATATAAAAAGTAAACATAGAAAAATATAGAGGCTTCTATTTTTAGCAATATGGCAGGGTAACTTTAATTAAATCATTCTACACAAGAGCACAACTAAAGTGATAAATAAAATACAGGAAAAAAAAATCTTATGCACAGAACTGGATAGAATTCTGTGAGCACAGAGCTTGTATTAACCTGGGACCAATTGTTCATCACTGTGGCCTAATGCCTCCGATATGATTGTCCAAGTGTGCCTGAGGGAGAAGACAATGAAAAAAAGTGCTAACACAATGCCAGTTCATTTAAGAGACATTCAGAGAAAAATAGAGCCTCTGAACAATCATCAAAGTCAGCTAAAACCTAACTGAAGAGAGTTAGTTATAGATGTTTGCCTATCTCTATTTGATTCCAAGTAAAACCAAAAAATAAAATAATAGAAGCCTCATCTGAGAATTCTTAACAGTGAGCCTGAGCTCATGTGAGTCCAGGGGTAGATTTCTTACCTCCTCTGACATTAAGTTTCCCAAGCTGAAAATTTCCTTCGAAGTGCCTCCAGGTTACTATTACCACAGACTCCTGGAAAAAGTTAGAAAAAAGAGAAATCTAGATTTTGTTTTAAAACCAAGACTCAAAGAATTGACATAAAATTCTAAGTAATGTGATGAATCTAAAATTTTAAAAATCTGTATATATGTATGGATAAAGGGGAAATATTTAAATATTTCCTTCCGTGAGAAAGAATCAATAGGAATCAAACGAAGTGTCAAAGCTATAGAGGCTACAGTTATTATAAATATCACACTGAATATAAGTCTAGTGTTTTTAATATCTTTTGTAAAAATGTTTTGAAAAGTATGGCCAAGTAGTTTTTTTAAATTGTAAAATCTGGAGTATTCAATATGGTGGGCTAGAGGAAAGCTGCATTTCCAGTTGTTCCATGGCTCAAGATTCAAGAAGCAATAGTACTGCTTTGCACAAAGGTGGGTAACAGAGCAGAGACACTGAAATTCGATATCAGACAGTCAGAGCATCTTATAGACTCAGAAATTCAGGGGAATTGAACAAAGTACTAGAGTACATTGGATCTAAACTGGTTGCAGCAACAGCAGCAGTGTCAATTCACTGCAGACAGAGGAGAGGGACAGCACAAGCAGAGAGAAACACAATGGACAAACATGGCAAAGGAAAAATATGTAGAAGAGAAAGCATCTTGAACTTAGCTGATTCGGAGGCTGCACAGTGAGCTGGTGTCTGAAAATGTGGTCTGTGTTCCTCTACTAATGAGTAGAGAGCTAGACGAGAGCCCTCTTGATGTGCTTGCTGCTGTGGAGCTGGGAAATGATGGCAAATGTTGCCATACTGTCCTGGCAAGTGCCTACCATGTGACCTAGGGTGTACCTAGCAGAAGTAGTGAAAGCCCAGGGGTAATCAAGTCAGAGGGATGGAGTGATACAACTCACTATGAGTCTGGTGGCTCAGATGACCACTGACGAGGGTTGGGAAACTGAAAAAGCAGGCGTAAATACACTTGGGACTAAGTTTGGAAAGTCTGTATTTGTGAATAGCAGAGTGTGACAGATCTGTGGAGGGTTGTCCCTCCTGCCCTATAAGTAGAATCCAGGGGTACAGCAGAGATCTGCATCTGCCCAGTCCTTTGTGTGTGTTGATCTAATCCTTCCAGAGAAGATAATACCCAATATAGTCCATGAAGTTTGTTTAGAGTTAAACCTCAGCCATGGAACTCCTCATTTGATTCTTTGTAGAAGCCTCAACCTGGGAATGCAGCAACCTGGTCTCTCTGGACAAAATTCCAATTATAGTATTTCCCATGCCATCCTACCTTATACTGTTGAGAAGGGAAACTGAAAGCTTTTTCAACCAGCTTCAGATTTAGGCTACTTGAGCTCAATGAGCTAAATGAGTAACACAAAAGGGGAAGAAGTTAATAACCCCTAACCTTTGCTCTCTCTGAAGGATGAAAACCCAAGAAGAAACAAAAAGGACATTTGGGCAGTTGGGTATAGGAAATGATCATCCTCATCAACAGTTTTGACTACATCAGTGGAGAAAATCATTTCATTTTTCATTAAGAATCATTTTTCCTTTTTTTTTTGTTTGGTGTTCCTCCTCTGCTGGTTGATTTATAAATGTATATACATATTGTTTCTTATTTCTCATTATTACCTTTTTTTGTGTGCCAGCTGTGGATACCAGGGATTGAACTCAGGGGCATGTAGACACTGAGCCACATCCCCAGCTTTCTTTTATAAATTTTTTATTTTGAGACTAAATTCTCTAAATAAATTCTCAGGTAAATTCTAAATTCTAACCTGAGAATAAATTCTCAGGTTCTCTCTAAATTGTTTAGGGTTTTGGTAAGCTGCTGAGACTGGCTTTAAACTTGCAATTCTCCTGCCTCATTTTCCCTGGCTGCTTGGATTACAGGCATGTGCCACTGTACCTGGCTAGCATTTTTAAATGATAGTTATTTCTCCTTGTCTTGTCTTTTGAGGGTTAAGTTTTATTGTTTGTTTGTTTTGGCTTTTTGTTTGTGTGTTTGTTTTTGTTTTGTTTTCTCTCCTTTTTCTTACCAAATTCAATCATTCTCTTTTTCTCTCCTTTTACTTTGTCTTTTTTTTCTTTTTTTCTCCTTCTTTATAGCCATCACTTGCTAAATCTCTCCTGCATTCTCTCTGTTCACATTTTGAACCTTCTAAACTTTCTTTTACCTTTCTATCACATTTTTCTTTTCTATTAATGGTCTATATTTTTACCATTATTTAGAAATATTTGGTTTCTATAACTCCTGCCCCCAACTTTCATGTCGTTGCAGTTATTAGTACTATGGAAGGCATAGTTGATATCTACTGTTACTTTAATACCAAATCTACTTCACAGCTATTTATTGTTTTTGCTGGTGGCAATTATAAACTCACCATTACTGTTTTTGTGGTAATAAGTGTTGTGTATGTCACAGTGCACACAAGATATTCATTTTAATGTTGCCTATTATTTTCTTTCGTTGTTGCTATTATTTGTTTCCCCCTTTCCTGTGAGATTCTGTGAATCTTCAGGGACACTTGGGGTTTGTAGAGTAAAGACTGCTGCTGAACTAAAGCCATCCAAGAGACAGAACAGCTTGATAAGTTGCTCTACACATAAAGACAAATTTCAGTGATACTTTAATGCAACTAGAAGAAACAAAGCACTTAAGTAATGACCAGGCCCCAAGAAGGAATATCTAGGGAGATCCATAAGTACCATTCACACATGTCTCCTAGAGAGAGACAGAGAGAAGAGAGAGAGAGAGAGAGAGAGAGAGAGAGAGAGAGAGAGAGAGAGAATGTGTGAGAGAGAGAGAAAGAGAGAGAGAATGTTAACACAAAGACTGTGGATGCCATGCCTATGGAGGTTCTCAAAATAGATCACTCTAGGATACTTGTCAAAAGAAGACCATGACCTAAAAAGGCCCATACATAAGAGTGGGACAGAAATCATCCCAACAAACTCATTAAACCAACACAGAAATATGAGAAATATGAAAAACAAAGCTAAGTGTCACAGTGCCACCTAAAGTTCATAATTCACCAACAACTGACTCCAAAGATACTGATGTGGAAGAAATATCAGATAAATAATTCAAAAGAATGATTATAAAAAATGATTAATGAATTATAACAGAAAACAACTGAATGAATTAAGGAAATCTGCACAGAATATGAATTAAAAATTCAATAAGTAGAAAGAAATATTGAAAAAAGACCCAGCAGAAATATTGGAAATGAAAGGGACAATAAATCAAATAAAATATTCCATTCAAATTCTAATAGAATAGACCATGATGAAGACATGAGATATAGACTCTCAGATATGGAAGGCAAAAGTGACCAGTCTTGAACAGTCAGATAGTATAAAAGAAAAGAAACCAAGTAAAGATAACTAGAATACACAAGAACTCTGGGAAAACATTAAGAGAGCAATTTTAAGAACCATTGCAATTGAAGAAGATTGTGAGATACAGTCTACTTATATGAATAAACTCTTTAGGGAAATAACAGAAAAATTTCCAATTCTTGAGGATGAGATGGGCATCCATTACAGAAGGCATTCACAACCCCAAATAGATAAGATCAAAATGAAGCTCTCTACAACACATTATAATTAAAATGCCTAACATATAGAACAAGAACAGAATTTTTAAAACCTCAGGAGAAAAATGTCAGGTCACATTTAGAGACAAATCAATCAGAATGACTTCTGATTTCTCAGCACAAACTCTAAAATCCAGGAGGACTTGAAATGATGTGTTCCAAACCCCGAAAGAATATACCTGCCAGACAAGAATGCTATATTCAGCAAAGCTATCCTTCAGAATTGAACAATAAATAAATATCTTCCAAGATAAGGGGAAGCTAAAAGAATTCATAAACTTAAGCTCATACTACAGAAAATATTTAAAGAAATACTTCCACACAAAAGAAAAAGAGAGAAGACTCAAATAAATAAAATTAGACATGAAAAAGAAGAAATCACTACAGATGTCACAGAAATCCAGGGTATCTTAGGGACTATACTGAAAACATATATATCAATAAATTGGAAAATTTAGAAGAAATGAATACATTTCTAGACACAAATGATCTGCTAAAATTGAATGAAGGGTACACAGAAAACCTAAATAGACCAATAACTAGTGATGTGATAGAAGCAGTTATAAAAAAACCTCCCCCTCTCAAAAAGGAAAAAAAAGAATAGGATCAGATGGATTCTCAGCTTAATTCTATCAGCTCTTTAATGAAAAAACAATGTCAATACTCCTCAAAATAGCCCATGAGATAGAAAGGGATGGAACACTTCCAAATTCATTTTATGAAGCCAGTATCACACTCATAGCAAATCCAGATAAGTATAAATCAAGGAAAGAAAACTATAGAATAATATGGCTTATGAAGTTAAATGTAAAATTCCTTAATAAAATATTCCAGACCATATTCAACAACCTATTAAGAAGATTGTACATCATGATCAATTCAATTTTATTCCACAGTTGCAAGAATGGTTTAACATACACAAATCAAAAAATGTAGTTCATCACATAAATAGAATTGAGGACAAAAACCACAGTCATCTCAATAGTTTCAGGCAAAACAAAAACCAATACCATCATGAATGGAGAAAAACTGAAAGCCCGTCCTTTAATATTCAGAACAAGACAAAGATGTCCATGCTCACCACTCCTATTAAATATAATACTAGACATTCTAACCAGAGCAATTAGGCAAAAGAAGGAAATAAAAGAGATCAAATAGACAAGAGAAGGAATTAACAGGGATAAAAATAGGAAAGAAAGTAACTTATCACTGTAGATGATATGATTCTATACTTAGATGATCCAAAAAGCTCCACAAGAAGAATGCTAAAGCTAATGAATTCAGCAAAGTAACAGATTACAAAGTCAACATTAAAAAATCAATTGCATTTCTAAATAGCAATAATGAACCTGAAGAGAAGGAAATCAGTAAAATGGTTCCATTCACAATAGCCACAAGAACAAACAAACAACAACAACAATGAAAAAAAAAAACTAGGAATAAATGTAATCAAAGATGTGAAAGATCTCTACAATAAAAATTATAGAACACTAAAGAAAGAAATTAAAGAGGGCACAAGAAGATGGAAATACTTCCCATGTTCATAGATAGAATTAATATTACTAAGCAGACATATTACCAAAGTAATTAATATTTTTATGGGGATTGCATCAAATATACAATTCCATGCATTCCCCATCAAAATACTAATGGCATTCCACACAAAAACAGAAAAAACAGTCCTAAAATTTATTTGGAAGAATAAAAGATCCAGAATACCCACAGCAATTCTAAGCCCAAAAAACAATGCTGGAGGCATCAGAATACCTGACTTCAAATCATACTACAGAGCTATAGTATCTAAAACTTCATGATATTGGCATAAAACCAGACAGACCTATGGTACAGAATAGAAGATACAGAGACAAAGTAACACATCTACAGTCATCTGATCCTTGACAAAGGTGCCAAAAACATTGGAGAAAAGACAGTCTATTTTTAAAAAAATGGTGCTGGGAAAACTGGTTATTCATATGTTAAAGAATGAAACTAGACCCTTATCTCTCACCCTGCACAAAAATCACCTTGAAATGGATCAAAGACCCAGAAATTAGACCATAAACTATTCAACTCCTAGAAGAAAATGTAGGGTCAGTGCTCCAGCATACAGGCACAGGCAATGACTTTCCCAATATGACTTCTAAAGCTCAGGAAATATGTCAAAAGTTAATAAATGGGATGACATCAAACTAAAAAATGTTCTGTGCAGGAAAGGATACAATTAGGAATGTGAAGAGAAAACCTACTGAATGGGAGAAAATCTTTGATAGCTACTCTTCTGACTGAGGATTAATATCTAAAATATATAAAGAAGTCAAAAAACTTAACACCAAAAAAACCAAACCCAACCCACCCCTACCCCACCAACAAATAGTCCAATTAATAAATGGGCAAATGAACTAAATAGATACTTATAAAAAACAGAAAGAAATATAATAAATACATGAAAAAATACTCAACATTGTTAGTAATCAGGGAAATGCAAATTGAAAATATTAAGATTTTATCTCATTCCAGTCAGAATGGCAGCCATTAATACAAACAATAATAAAGATTGGAGAGGATGTGGAGAAATTAGTACAACCACTATGGAAATCAGTATGAACCCTCCTTAAAATACTAGGAATGAAACCACCATGTGACCCAGCTATAGCACTCCTCCATATTTATCCTAAAGAATTAGTCTTAGTATAGCAATATAGACATACCCCTGTTTATAGCAGTACAATTCACACAGCCAAACCAACCTAGGTGCCCATCAATAAATGAATAGATTTTTTTAAATGTAATATATATGTACAGTTTTATTCAACCATCAAGAAGAATGAAATTATGTCATTTGCAGGAAAATGGATGGAACTTAAGAACATTATGTTAAGTGAAATCAGTCAAACCCAGAATAGCAAGGGTCATATGCTTTCTCTCACATGTGGAAGCTAAGAGGAAAAAGGAGTAGTAAAGAAGATTAGTAAAGTAGAGGAAAGGGACCAGGGGTAGAGAGGAGGGGAGAGAAATGGGAAATAATGGGGGATGACATTGGCAAACTGTTATAAAATGTGCATGTATAAATATATAACAACTAATTACACCATTATGAATGATTATAATGCACTCATAAAAAAGTATGTGTCAGTAAAGCTAAAAGTTACACTGAGCAATAATAATAGTACCCAGTTTACAAAATTCATCAAATAAGATAGAAATAAATTCTGGCCCAAAAAAGTGAAAAAATGGTGTATGTACAGTTATCAAAATCAGGTTTGCATATGTTAGCAAGACCAACAAAAATCAAAGGCTAGCTTTAAATCTTACACATTTAGGAAACAGAGATATTGATCAGAAACAGACTGAATCAAAACATATAAACTGGGTTTTTCAATGGCAGTGTGACCCTTTTATATCAGATTATTAGGCACAATTCCACAGAGCGTATGAGAAACAAATAGTTAGAGACTATCTTTCTGCACCCCGCTGAGCTCTTCTGCCACAGTATTGTCATGAAAGTAGTGTGCAAGAGTGGACAGAGACAGTTACTATGATGAGAGCAGGGGCATTCGTGACATGGGACCTTCCTCCATCCAGACTCTTATTTCCTTGTATCCCCGCTAAAGAAACCCATGCTTCTTTTCCTGTGTGTCTTCAGGTACTGCGAGAGTGGCATCGCAGTCAGAGGCATCTTCTGGGTGGGTTGAGGCTTAGACACATCCTGAGTGTCATTCCTGAAGGCAAGGCCTACAATCGTAGGGTTTCAGCTCCCCTTTGAACTTGGTGATCTCCTGTATGCTTTCATTGTATGTTATCCTTTTTACAGTGCATGGAGAATTAACCAAACAGACTTTGTCTAAGTGATTTGATTATTTATAAACATGTCCATTAAATCAAGCACATTAGTTGGGTGTATAAACATTATCATTGTTACTGAACTTTGTCATTAGGATCAATCACTATGAAAAGCATATTTTTTTTCTAAAAATTTAGTTGCATACTTGCCTGTCCTTGAAGTTAGGACATTTTTTCTTCATACATTCTGGAAGCTTGCCTAGTAGACACATGCAAGTTTTAAATTGTTACATTTTCCTAGTATTTTAAACTGTCTTTTGACTCAAGGCGTATTTTAATAGATACTAATATCCTTACGCAGCTTTCTTTCATTTACTATTTTTAAGGTTTTATTTTCCAGTAAAACAATGCATAGCAGGGATTTTTTTTTTTTCTTCTCTGATTTACTTTTGTATTCTTCAACTTTTTGAATTTCTATAGCCACCTCACAACTATATAGTTTTGTTATGGATTCTATTTTTATCCTTCAATTGTTATTCAAGGTATTTAACATTAATGGGAATAATAACAGATAATACACAAAGCACCCCTTGACTCATACATTATTCTGGGTACTCTACATATATTACCATATGCAATTCTCCCAGAAACTTTATAAGGTGGGTATTATTATTATTCCCTCTTTATAAGGAAAGTGAGTCACAAAAGATTGAGCAAAATTTTCAAGTTAATAATAAATTACAGGACAAGGATTGTACGGGCAGACTGCCTATCATTGCCTACCCTTTTCCTTTCTCAGACCAGCTCCAGAATTTGGATTT
Organism: Sciurus carolinensis; assembly: GCF_902686445.1. Taxonomy (NCBI): domain Eukaryota; kingdom Metazoa; phylum Chordata; class Mammalia; order Rodentia; family Sciuridae; genus Sciurus; species Sciurus carolinensis. Next base: position 61,367,763 of record NC_062221.1, on the reverse strand, counting down.
CCCACTTCCAAATTATTTGCTGCTCTTTAAATTTTCACTAAGTCACTTTATTACCATGTCCCTTATCAGGATTTATTTAGAATTATTCACATTTTTGTTTCCTATTCATGTCTTTTCTACCTCAAACTCTTTCAGATCACTGCAGTTCTCCAACAATAGATTTTGGGGTTATATCATTGCTTGATAAAAGACACTGTTTCTTTGTGTTTATCTTTGTGTTTATAAAGATTAGCCTTATTATGCCATTGTAGATTAATTTTTCCTCTCAATATTTTGAAAATATTATTTCATTTGCTCTTCTATTATTGCTGTTGAGAAGTCCTCTATTGATATACTTATTATTTGTTAGTGGCAGTCTTTTTTCCCTCTTAATAAGGGTTTTAAGAACTTTCTCTTTGGAGTTTTATAGTTTCACTGTAATGCAAAAATATGGAGATATTTACTTTTTATGTATTCTATTCAAATTCATTTGGCTTCCTGAATTTGGTGATTGGTGTCTAATAAAGACATATAGCAAATTTCTAGTCATTAGTTGTTCAAATATGACTCCTTTCTTTTTTGCTTTTTGTTCAGGTCTTCAAATTACATTAGATATTCTAATTCTTCTTTATATTTGCTAATATTCCTTATTTTGTTTTCTTATTTTCCATGCTATATTCTCATTAAGTTTCTTATTTTCCATGCTATATTCTCATTAAGTTCTTCAGTTTATTTTCTAGTGTATTAATTCTCTCCTACACTGGGTATAAACTGCTTAAAGTTCTATTGAATTATTTCAATTATTTCCTTTTTTTTAGAATTTTATTTAGTTCTTTTAAAAATACACTTTTGTGGACTTACAGAGGTTCAAGATGGCGGACTAGAGGGCGGCTGCATTTCATGTTGCTCCAGGACTCAAGATTCAAAAGAGGAGATAGTGACTTGGGACCAACTCAAAGCCGCCCGGGGAGTTTCTCCCATAGGGGAGGCGTCCCCGAAGGGGCACTAGCCCTGGAACGCAGAGAACTTTGTGAAGTACAGTGACTTGGCGGGTCGCCCCTCCCCCGCCGGAGCGGTAAAAACGGACAGCGAAGCGGAGCGAAAAATGGCGGATTGAAGTTTCCAGGACCGCGGGCAGATTCTCTAACCTAAGGAGACTCGTCTGCGAAGGGTGAGGCTCTCAAGCCCAGGAGGGAGGTCCGGGCCCCTGGGAACGTTGCCTGCAAGGCTGCCCTGCCCAGGCGGCAAGACACACCTCCCCTGCTGGAGCAGTGAACTCGGAAAGCGGGGAACTTTGCAAGGGAGGTTGTGCGACACACTGCTTGGTTTTGAAGCGATCTGCCAGGGCTCCAGCGGCTGCCAGAGAAAGAGTGGGGCGGCGAGTTGTTTGGATCCAGCAACCGCCTGAGCAACGGGGAGGGGGCTGCCCAGAGGAGGTGGAGGTACGCAGTGAGTGCCTTGGTCTCCAAGCGCCCACACCTGGAGGAAGAGACGAGCGACGGGTCACTGGGGCTTGGAGCATATGTACGAGGCTCCAAGTGACTGCTCAGAGGGCGGGTCGCATAGCCAGGCGATTAGGTGCATAGCAAGGTCCGGTCCAGGGACCTAGGCACCTTTTCTTGAATGAACTACACAGAGACAAGCTGAGGGGCGAAGTGAAGGTTCCAGGACTTCAGGCAGCGTCTCTGAGAAGGGACAACCTAAGGAGACTCGTCTACGAAGGGTGAGGCTCCCAGGCCCAGGAGGTAGGTCTGGGCCCCTGGGAAGGCTGCCCTGCCCAGGCAGCAAGACACATCTACCCTCATTGGAACAGTGAGCTCGGAAAGTGGGAGACCTTGCAGAGGAGGCCGAGCAGCACACCGCTTGGTTTTTTGGTTTTTTGGACCAATCTGCCAGGGCTCCGGGGGCTGCCAGAGAAAGAGTTGGGTGGTGAACTATTTGGATTCAGCAACTGCCTGAACAACGGGGAGGGGGCTGTCCTGAGGAGGTGGAGGTGCGCAGTGAGTGGCTTGGTCTCCAAGCGCCCACACAGAACACCTGCCTGGAGGAAGAGACGAGTGACGGGTCACTGGGGCTTGGAGCATATGTACGAGGCTCCAAGTGACTCTTCAGAGGAGGGGTCGCATAGCCAAGTGATTAGGTGCAAAGCACGGTCCGAGCCAGGGATCTAAGCACCTTTTCTTGAAAGAGCTACACAGAGACCAGCTGAGGGGTGGAGCGAAGGTTCCAGGACTGTGGGCAGCTTCTCTGAGGAGGGGCCACCTAAGGAGACTCGTCTGCGAAGGGCAGGGCTCCCAAGCCCAGGAGGTAGGTCCAGGCCCCTGGAAACGCTGCTTGGGAAGGCTGCCCTGCACAGGCGGTAGTTGTGGACTGAGGAGAACCTCTAGGAGGGGAACGGACTAGTGAGACCTCCCCACCGGGTGGGTCTTCCCCGCCGAGTGAGGTTTTCCCACAAAGACAGTAAAACCAGAGACACAGGCCCAAACAGGCATTGCCTTAGCCCGCAGTCTAGCTCCCCTTTGGATGACCATTGGTCAACAAGTAGAGGCACCTCTGCCCTCTAGCAGGGAATATACCCCACCTGAAGACCACCACCCCTAGAGAGGCAGCTACCTAGGGGAACACCGAAGTATCAACTTCCTCTAAGACTTCAGGCTACTGAAGGATAAGAGGGGATACACTAGCAATCTTCTGGGACATTATAAGTCAATAGAGGAAATCTGCAACATCTCTGCAGTCCACTGATACCTGAACAATATGAGAAAACAAGGGAAGAAAATGCCTCAAACAAATCTGGATGTTATATCAATAAAATCCAATGACAGCATGGCAGAAGAAATGTCAGAAAGGGAGTTCAGAATGTACATAATCAACATGATAAGGGAAGCAAACGATGAAATGAAAGAGCAAATGCAGGCATTGAATGAACGCACCAATAGACAGTTAAAAGAGCAAATACAGGAAGCAAAAGACCATTTCAATAAAGAGTTAGAGATATTGAAAAAAAACCAAACAGAAATCCTTGAAATGAAGGAAACAATAAACCAAATTAAGAACTCCATAGAAAGCACAACCAATAGGATAGAACACCTGGAAGACAGAACCTCAGATATTGAAGACAAAATATTTAACCTCGAAAACAAAGTCGAACAAACAGAGAAGATGGTAAGAAATCATGAACAGAATCTCCAAGAACTATGGGATATCATGAAAAGGCCAAATTTGAGAATTATTGGGATTGAGGAAGGCTTAGAGAAACAAACCAAAGGAATGAACAACCTATTCAATGAGATAATTTCAGAAAATTTCCCAAATCTGAAGAACGAAATGGAAAATCAAGTTCAAGAGGCTTACAGGACTCCAAATACACAAAATTACAACAGACCCACACCAAGGCACATTATAATGAAAATACCTAACATACAAAATAAAGACAGAATCTTAAAGGCTGTGAGAGAAAAGAACCAAATTACATTCAGGGGGAAGCCAATACGGATATCAGCAGATTTTTCAATCCAGACCCTAAAAGCTAGAAGGGCCTGGAATAACATTTTTCAAGCCCTAAAAGAAAATGGATGCCAACCAAGAATCTTATACCCAGCAAAACTTACCTTCAGATTTGACAACGAAATAAAATCATTCCATGATAAACAAAAGCTAAAAGAATATACAAAAAGAAAGCCAGCATTACAGAACATTCTCAGCAAAATATTCCATGAAGAAGAAATGAAAAACAAAGAAGCAAATCAGCAAAGGGAGGAGATATCCTAAAGGAACTCTCAAATAAAGAGGAACCAAGTCGTGTCAAAAATAAGCAAATAAATGAATAAAATGAGTCAAATGACCGGGAATACAAATCATATCTCAATAATTACCCTGAATATTAACGGCCTGAATTCATCAATCAAAAGACATAGATTGGCAGATTGGATAAAAAAGAAAGATCCAACAATATGTTGCCTGCAAGAGACTCATCTCTTAGAAAGAGATACCCAAAGACTAAAGGTGAAAGGATGGGAAAAAACTTACCATGCACATGGACCCAGCAAAAAAGCTGGGGTATCCATCCTCATTTCAGATAAAGTGGACTTCAAGCCAAAGTTAATCAGAAGGGATAAAGAAGGACATTTCATAATGCTTAAGGGAACCATAAATCAGCAAGACATAACAATCATAAATATCTATGCCCCAAACAGTGGCTCACCCATGTATGTCAAACAAATCCTTCTCAATCTCAGAAACCAAATAGACCACAATACAATAATACTAGGTGATTTTAACACGCCTCTCTCTCCACTGGACAGATCTTCCAAACAAAAATTGAATAAAGAAATCTTAGATCTCAATAACACAATCAATAATTTAGACTTCACAGACATTTATAGAATATACCATCCAACGAAGAGTGAATACACTTTCTTCTCAGCAGCACATGGATCCTTCTCTAAAATAGACCATATATTATGCCACAAAGCTAATGTTAGCAAATACAAGAAGATAGAGACACTTCCTTGTATTTTATCAGACCATAATGGATTGAAACTAGAAATAAATGAAAGAGCAAAAAACAGAAATTACTCCAACACCTGGAGATTAAACAATATGCTATTATATGAGGAATGGATAACAGAAGATATTAGGAAGGAAATTAAAAAATTCTTAGAGGTAAACGAGAACAAAGAAACATCGTATCAAAATCTCTGGGACACTATGAAAGCCGTACTTAGAGGAAGATTTATTTCATGGAGCTCATTTAATAAAAGAAGTAAAACTCAAAAAATAAATGAACTAACACTACAGCTCAAAGCCCTAGAAAAAGAAGAACAGACCAACACCAGAAGTAGTAGAAGACAGGAAATAGTTAAACTCAGAGCTGAAATCAACGAAATTGAAACGAAAGAAACAATACAAAAAATTGACAAAATAAATAGTTGGTTCTTCGAAAAAATAAACAAAATTGATAAACCTTTAGCCACACTAACAAAGAGAAGACGAGAGAAAACCCAAATCACCAAAATTCGGAATGAACAAGGAAGTATCACAACAGACACGACTGAAATACAAAACATAATCAGAAGCTATTTTGAAAATCTATATTCCAACAAAATAGAAAATTTCGAAGATATCAACAAGTTTCTAGAGACCTATGAATTGCCTAAACTAAACGAGGAGGACATGCACAATTTAAATAGACCAATTTCAAGTAATGAAATAGAAGAAGTCATCAAAAGCCTACCAACAAAGAAAAGTCCAGGACCTGATGGTTTCTCAGCCGAGTTCTACAAAACCTTTAAAGAAGAGCTCATTCCAATACTTTTCAAAGTATTCCATGAAATAGAAGAGGAGGGAACCCTCCCAAACTCATTCTATGAAGCCAATATCACCCTGATACCTAAACCAGACAGAGACACATCGAGGAAAGAAAATTTCAGACCAATTTCCTTAATGAACATCGACGCAAAAATTCTTAACAAAATTTTAGCAAATCGCATACAAAAATGTATTAAAAAGATAGTGCATCATGATCAAGTGGGTTTCATCCCAGGGATGCAAGGTTGGTTCAACATCAGGAAATCAATAAATGTAATTCACCATATCAACAGACTTAAAGTCAAGAATCACATGATTATTTCAATAGATGCAGAAAAAGCATTTGATAAAATACAGCACCCCTTCATGCTCAAAACACTAGAAAAAATAGGGATAGTGGGAACGTTCCTTAACATTGTAAAGGCCATCTATGCTAAGCCCATGGCTAATATTATTCTTAATGGTGTAAAACTGAAAGCATTCCCCCTAAAATCTGGAACAAGGCAGGGATGCCCTCTCTCACCACTCCTATTCAATATCGTCCTTGAAACTCTAGCCAGAGCAATTAGACAGACCAAAGAAATTAAAGGGATACGAATTGGAAAAGAAGAACTCAAACTATCCCTATTTGCTGATGATATGATTATATACTTAGAGGAACCAGGAAATTCCACCAGAAAACTCTTAGAACTCATAAGTGAATTCAGTAAAGTAGCAGGATACAAGATCAATGCTCATAAATCCAATGCATTTTTATACATAAGTGATGAATCTTCAGAAAGAGAAATTAGGAAAACTACTCCATTCACAATAGCCTCAAAAAAAATAAAATACTTGGGAATCAATCTCACAAAAGAGGTGAAAGACCTCTACAATGAGAACTACAGAACACTAAAGAAAGAAATTAAAGAACACCTTAGAAGATGGAAAGATCTCCCATGTTCCTGGATAGGCAGAATTAATATTGTCAAAATGGCCATACTACCAAAAGTGCTATACAGATTCAATGCAATTCCAATTAAAATCCCAACGATGTACCTTGCAGAAATAGAGCAAGCAATCATGAAATTCATCTGGAAGAATAAGAAACCCAGAATTGCTAAAGCAATCCTTCGCAGGAAAAATGAAGCAGGGGGTATTGCAATACCTGAACTTCAACTTTACTACAAAGCAATAGTAACAAAAACGGCATGGTATTGGTACCAAAATAGACAGGTAGATCAATGGTACAGAATAGAAGACACGGACACAAACCCAAACAAATATAATTTCCTCATACTAGACAAAGGGGCCAAAAATATGCAATGGAGAAAAGATAGCCTCTTCAATAAATGGTGCTGGGAAAATTGGAAATCCATATGCAACAAAATGAAATAAACCCATATCTCTCACCGTGCACAAAACTAAACTCAAAATGGATTAAGGACCTCGGAATCAGACCAGAGACCCTGCATCTTATAGAAGAAAATGTAGGTCCAGATCTTCAACATGTCGGCTTAGGACCAGACTTTCTCAACAGGACTCCCATAGCACAAGAAATAAAAGTAAGAATCAACAACTGGGATAGATTCAAACTAAAAAGCTTTCTCTCAGCAAAGGAAACTATCAGCAATGTGAAGAAAGAGCCTACAGAGTGGGAGAAAATCTTTGCCAATCATACTTCAGATAGAGCACTAATCTCCAGAATCTATAAAGAACTCAAAAAACTCAACACCAAGACTACAAATAATCCAATCGACAAATGGTCTAAGGAAATGAACAGACACTTCACAGAAGAAGACCTACAAACAATCAACAAACATATGGAAAAATGTTCAACATCTCTAGTAATAAAAGAAATGCAAATCAAAACCACCCTAAGATTCCATCTCACCCCAATCAGAATGGCGATTATCAAGAACACAAGCAACAACAGGTGTTGGCGAGGATGTGGGGAAAAAGGTACACTCATACATTGCTGGTGGGGTTGCAAATTAGTGCAACCACTCTGGAAGGCAGTATGGAGATTCCTTAAAAAACTTGGAATGGAACTACCATTTGACCCAGCTATCCCACTCCTTGGCCTATACCCAAAGGACTTAAAATCAGCATACTACAGAGATACAGCCACATCAATGTTCATTGCTGCTCAATTCACCATAGCCAGATTGTGGAACCAACCTAGATGCCCTTCAGTTGATGAATGGATAAAGAAACTGTGGCATATATATACAATGGAATATTACTCAGCCATAAAGAATGATAAAATTATGGCATTTGCAAGCAAATGGACGAAATTGGAGAATATCATGCTAAGTGAGATAAGCCAATCTCAAAAAACCAAGGAAGAATGATCTCGCTGATAAGTGGATGATGATACATAATGGGGTGTGGGAGGGGTTAGTTTTAGGGTTAGAGTGAGGGTTAGGGAGGGGGGCAAGAATGGGGGAAGGAAGGACTGTATAGAGGGAAAAGAGGGATGGGAGGGGTGGGGGGAAGGGGAAAAAATAACAGAATGAATCAACCAACATCACCCTATGTAAACGTATGATTACACAAATGGTATGCCTTTACTCTATGTACAAACAGTGAAAGAACATGTATCCCATTTGTTCACAATAAAAAAATAAAAAAAAAAAATACACTTTTGTTTTATATACACTGTAATCTTTTTAAGTCCTTTCAAAAAATTTGATTCCATATCTATAAATTACTTAGTGACTTTTTTCCACCTAATATCAAGTAAAGAAAAACTTTCTCTTGCAATTTCATACTGAACTCTCCACCTCTTACAGACATGAGATCTGTCCCTTGTCCTCTGATATTTTTTGAGGTCATGAAAATCAAAGTTCAGCATTCCTTAGTTTGACAAATGTCCTCAGGTAAGATCTGCTTACAACTCTGTTATTTTCAACTATTTTTTGGTCCTTGAGAATTCTTGACTTTCTTGCAAGAAGTCTATGCTGTTAGAGGGATGGGCTTTTAAGAATATTTTATCTAGCAATTACTATTGTTTCAGCAAAAGAGTTTGGTTACCAAAATATAATATCATCAAAAATAAAGTTTTATTTTTCTCATTTATTAGTTCTCAAATGGAATAATGGGAAAGAGAAGACTGCTACTTCATCTGTCTTAATGAGTATTATATTCTATGCATATAGAGCAATGCCTTGTACAAAATCAATATTTATAAGAGGAATAAACAAAGTATACATATTTTAATAGTTACTTGTATTATATGATTGCAATGAAATAGAGATAAAATGTTAACACTGATTAAAATCTGAGTGTATTGAAATACTTTTATGTGTTTTCTCATTTTTCTTCATTGTGCATTCTTTTTTAGTAAAAAGATACTTTAAGTAATTGAATGTGTCATATTATGGTAAATACATTAAAATTTATAAACTATCTAAAAATAAAACAAATAAAATAGAACAATAAGTGAACAGTGTCTATCTGTGGTTGGTAAGATTCTCTTGTCTATTTTTAAGTTTTAATCCACCTTTAAACTTTTCTAAAATTATATATAATTTCAATGAATAAGATATTTATATGACATAGAAGTAATCATTTTCTTAGAAATTCTATATAAATTTAAACATCTATTTTTTAAACTGAAGCACACTGTTTAATATATGTCTTCTTGATTCTAAGTCCTTATACAGTTAATTTTTACAAACCAATGAACTATTTTGCATATTCAGGAACAGTAAAATTAAGGAACTGCCCCTATACACATGTAAAAATTGTTGTAGTTGACACAGCTACCAGACAGCTGGAGTCCTAAGTACTATGCTAAACTGCCTTGCTCCCTGAAGAAGTAGGCCTTCCTATCCATAAAACCTCAGTGGGATTTAAGAAACACTACTCTAGCTATCTGTTTTCTAGGGTCGCCATAACTATATACTGCAGACTGGGTGATTAATATTAGAATCCTATTTTCTCACAGTTGTGGAGGCCAAAGGACTGAGATTAAGTTGTTGGAAGATTTGGTGTTTTGTGAGGTCTCTCTCCTTGGTTTGTAGATTGCTACCTTTTTTTGTATCCTCACATGGTCTTTCCTCTCTGTTATTCCTTTTGTCCTAGTCTCCTCCTCTTATAATGAACATCCGTCACACTGGATTAAAGTCCACCCTAAAAATCTAATTTTAACTTAATTGCATCTGTAAAGATCCTGTCTTGAAATACAGGATCCTGTCTTGAAATATTCTGATGTACCAGGACGAAGACTTCAATACATGGATTGTTAGAGCAAAACCATTCAGCCTGTAACACTGCCACACTGAAACAAATGAATAGAATATAGTTCCATGTTAATAATTGCTCTCTAGAATAACTTGAGATTGAACAAAGCAAAATTCTTTCAACTTTATAGGACACATCATTTGATTAATAAATATGAATATTTCTGTCTAGATATGTTGACATTTTTCCAATCCATAGATATAATGTGTTGTTATAAAATTTGTTTTGATAGTTAAATTCAATAAGCAGAATTATGTTTCAGGTACCAAGGGACATTTAAAATAAGAATCTGTGATGTAACACTCAAGAGGCTATATGATAATATACCTGACATGGGAGGGCAAGCAAGAAAACCATTACATTCAATATTCCAGTAGCAGAAAAGGTACTCAATAAAAGAGAGCTATCAAGTAAATAGGAGAGATACACAGTATGTTGGATATCAAAATACTAAAGCTCATTGCGTTTATTACAGGAAACAGCATGTTAGTATGCTTACCATTTCAATTGTGTGGTGGTTTGTATTGGGCATCAATGTTCCCAGGGACTTAAAGAGACCAAATACCAAAATAGCTTTCAAGGAGGCCATGATTTTGTTTAGACATTATTAAAATACATTTGGAAACATTTCATGTGATTATCATACCTGACCATTGGACAAGGAAGAGGATACTTCACAAACTATTAGTATAGATTAGGGTGACTAGGATTTCTCTTAGCATATCTTAGAAAATGTGTATGAAAAAATAATTTGAGCTACATAAATAATATACCAATCAATGCAAAAATTCAAGGATAAGATCACATGTTTTTAGGGGGGAAGGAGACAAGCAAGGAAAGCTACATGATAAAAATAAATTGCAGAAGACATGTTTGGGTAACCCTAAGATGGCGGCTGGCGTTGAGCCAAGAGGTGGCACATAGTTAGTGTTAACACAGCATGATCTACTTTTGCCTGATTAATGTCTCCTCTGCGCTAGTGGTCAACAGATATTCTTCATTCTTTCTTGATTGGTACCGAGGGGCGTGCTTCAATTGTGCTAATCCTAAGCTGATTGGCTACCTTAGGTATATAAGACACACACCTATAGGAAGCACCTAGGATAAGCAGCTAGCAGAAAGGATAAGCCACATCTCTAGATCGCTGGGCAGAGGATAAGCAGACACCTCTAGGTTGCGGGTTGATGATGGCAGATTGCAGAATGCAGGTTGCAGCTCGCAGAATGAAGATCGCAGGATGCAGGACGCACCTCTAAGAAGAAGCAGCAGACCTTTAAGAAATAGCTCCTCTGATAATAGTAGCCTCTCTGAAAGTGTAGCAAGTTTCTCTTCCTCTCAAAGCTTCTCTTCCTCTAAAACTA